>NC_087339.1:125000-821250 GCF_037043105.1 Vanessa tameamea | reverse complement strand
GCAATCCAAAGCAGCATGCTCGACCACAAGGAGGATGTCTTGTGCCTAATCATAAGACGAAAACCACAGTATTTGACAACCACCGAGTCACGTTTGACCCTAAGCGAAGAGGAGATGGATAAGGAAAAAATCCTCGAAGCCCGTACCCAGACCGGCTTTTAGGTCAAGAAGAACTCTGTACTAGACTAGCAGAATCTCCGATTATTTTGCAGTGAACAAAGTCACTTACCGCTGTCTTCAACCACCACTTGAAAGCGCCTGATTTCTAGGAAACTAGCCACAGTCTTAACTACTCGACGGGGAGCACTAGGTGTGGACAGCTTGTATATGAGTGCCAGTCACGGTCGAAGGTTTGCTCCATATCAAGGAGTACGACGGAGTGCTCTCGCTTTTTATAGGCGACTGTGAGATGGTGCAGTACCCTTGAGACTTGCAGCATGGTGGTGTGTTCGGCACGGAAAACGAACTGTTCGTCGCGTGGTTGAAAGTGGGGAGTAATATGCAGCAGAAGCAGTTTCTCGGAGACTTTCGAGGTCGACGACAGAAGGGTGACTCCCGGGATGCAATATGTTCTTCCCCTGCTTGGGGAGGAGGGTGACTCGATCGAGTTTCCACGATGATGGAAAGTGCCCGATGCGAATGATGCCATTGCCATTCCTTAACGATTGACGTGAGAATACAAAATGATATGAAAACATCCATACGATAGCGCGATGCAATGTACTACTAACGCCATCTATTATTAAATTATTCGAAATAATAAAAATAATAACTTTTAATTATTATATTACATCGTGAATAAAAATAGACATGACATTTAACATGTTCTTTCAAACTAGGTTAGTTTACTTAACAATCGCGCTAAAACAACATAAAAATCCCGATGTAACACGATCTGCACTGTTGTACAAATACATGTAGCGGAACTGCGTCGATATTTTAGCAACGTTCAGTCTGAAGCGACAGTGGCGCCGTTAGTAATACCTACAAGCCAAACGCTCGTTGAGTACAGTCAATTTAATTAGCATGTATTTAAATTATCCTTTTAAAACATTCGTTGAGCTAATTAGCACAAAACCTTAATTAATTATACACTCAGACCTTCCTCATGAATCACTCCGTCCATAGGTTAAAACCGTGTGAAAATCTTTTAGTTTCGGAGAAAATCTGGTTTAGACGGATAACAGACGCGTCGACTTTAGTAGAAAACCCTTCTGACTTAAAATAATTATTTGTGACGAACCAGGTAACATTTGATTGTCAAAATTTAATGCAAGGTTTTTATATGTTACGTTTAAAGATTTTGACTTAAAAATCGTTGACGCCTCGTGAAGGTTGCATTTCAAGGTCCTATTTGATTTCAACGTTTTTTACGTAACGATTCAAGATAAGTCTAACATTACAATGTACATCTCAAAAAATATGAAAAATGTTTAACAAGTAATATTTCTTTCCACAGAACACTACCACATCTTCGTCGGAGATTTGAGTCCGGAGATCGAGACTCAGAACCTTCGTGATGCATTTGCGCCCTTCGGAGAAATATCGTAAGTAAAAGATATATATTTTAAATAGATATGCGGCTTGACAAATTTGCCTGATGCTGTATTGTCACTACCGTCCATAGATATTGGTGATGTAAAGACTATTCACCATTTCTTACATCACCAATGCGAAACCGACCTTGGAAACTAAGATGTTAATGTCCCTTGTGCCTGTAGTCATACTGACTCATTCGCCTTTTAAACCAATACTAAGTTTTGCCGTTTGGCGCTAGAATACACGATGAGCGGGTACCTAGCCAAACGGTCTTTCAAAAAAAACTTACCACCATATAATTTAAAAAATTAAGACCTCTATGAAGTAGTAGTTATTAGATCCGTTGCTCATTGATCAAGTTAGCAAATAAATCAGCAAATTCCGAGGCTCTGGTCTCAATATATGAGCCATTAAAAAAATAGCTCGATAATTTCTCAGAAGCTCGAAGTCTGGAACTACACTCTCTCCCAAGTACTTAAACAATCACATTTTACACTAAAACCTCCTCCGAAACGCTTTGTATGTTCTAATATGTTTTATGTATATTGGCAGTATTTTTTTCAGTAAGATATATACAAAAAAATGCCTTAATTTATTAGTCCAGATATAATTCCTTCACATAAATTGAATTCCGTAAAGAAGACATACTTTTATTAATAAATGTAATTTCGTAATCTGATACAAGGGATCGTACTAAAAAAGGAATGCCAAACAATAAACAAAAGCGCATCGTTCGACAGCTGGACCGATGCCAGCTATATGCCAGCGAGATATGGTACGGGTTTAAGCGACAAAGTCGTGACATTTTCTTTTAAAATCTTCGTCTTTGAATATTGAATAAACTGGAACGTCGATATATCTTATGCTTGCGTAAAAGCTTGTCTAGATAGCAATCAACACATTAAGACATTTTATTTTATGGAGGCAGATAAACAAATGTCAGGATAATTCCTTCACCCATCACACTGGCATTTTAAGAATATAAGCCCCTCATTACACCGTTAATGCCCCATGAACTAAGAAATCCTCCAAAGCGGGAATATAATTATTTCATCCCTGTAAATGAATACAAAGGAATCAATTTGCGGGACGAACTTAAACATAAATTTACTAATAGGAGTTAATACATTATTACTATAAACATACGACTTTACACGTGATTGTTCAGAATGTTTTAATTATTATTGTTTAATACCGACAACATCGAACCACAGAGCGTTTTCAATTTTTAAAATTCAAAATTGGAAACGTAGAACACGTTCTATTGTCTCGTTCATCATTACATCTCCGATTACTTTGGGGAAAGAAGTCCCTGTTCGGGCGCCAACATTAAAACTCGACCATTATGTACTTTTAAAACTTAACAATGGCATATTGTAAGTCGCCAAGCGCTGCTAGTATCATAAAGAAGGAATCTTGGCGAGACAACACGTTTTCACGTAACGACGAGATTTATACGTTACAAGTTTATCTTGCCAAAAAATTATACACTTTATTGCAAAACTGATGATATGTTGTGGCTATTGAATGTATTTTTTTTTTGTGGTATTTTCAGTATAAGCTACTTGAAAAGGTTTAATTTTATTTTCATTATACAAATATTTAATTAATTTAATTTTCTTGGTGGTAGGGTGTACAAGCCCGTCTGGATAGGTACCACACATTCATCACATATTGTATTGCCAAACAATAATGCTTAACAGTGTAACTACAGACACGAGGGATGTAACATCTTAGTTTCAAAGGTTGATGGGGCATTGACAATATTTTATTTTTTTTATTTTCATTAGGACAACCAACGGTAGATACAATATCACATCCAAAATAAAAAATAAAAAATTACATTTCAAAATTATCAAGGCAAAAGTTCTAGTACTTACAGGTAGTCTCACCATGCATTATCATATTACACAATGTAATTATTGAAAATATGAATTAAACATAAGCATAATAATTAAATAAGAAATATAATACATTTTTTAAACTATTATATGATAATTAATATGACAATATGAGGAATGATTAATATTTCTTATAGTACTAACTGTCTACTGTCTGATAGAAATAAAAGTATTTCGGCCTAGCTCTCGTTCTCAAAGTTTCGGGAGAGTAGCATGCGATTGCGGTGTCTATTTCGTTTTGTGAAAAAATCTATTGTATTTTCAAAGATCAATAACCCCAGCAAACCAAATCCCAGAAGATCAATACAGCTCCATAACCAACCGCGTTCATCTTTATCAGCGTGCCATTCTCACGTCTCCAAAGAATTGTATCATAAAAAAGAATACAAAAATCCATTGCGTTTAATAAAACATTTGAGAAAAGAATGGTATTATGTTATGTTTTAACAATAGCAATATTTTTTTTCTGTTGTTGCTAAATATTTTGATTATATGATTACTGGTTCACCCCCTTCTCATCTGCGTGTTGATAGGGGGGTAGGGGCTAGCCTGTATCCATTTCTGTTTCTCGCAATAAATATATAAAATACATAATCAATAAATTTACTTGAGAATTTAATATACTAGCCTCCCGTCCCAGCTTCACACAGGCACAATAAGGGTCTACAAGTTTTAGGTTTAAGAATAAACATAAAAACTTTACATGCGTGTGTTATATATGTAAACCTTTATCTTGAATCTCTCTTTATTCATGGAAACCCCTATTAAAATACGTCGGGAAACGATTTTGTTTTATACTACACAGTGAAGTTAGTTATTGAGAAACTTTCTTCAAATGGAGACTTTTAAATGGCGCATTTACAGGCTTCTACTGGGTCGTTCCAACTTTTCTCCCAATTCAAATATCGATTCTCAATCAAACCGCTACTCCGCCCCCACATCAATCCTATCATTTAAGTCGTCTGTACGTTTAATAATTTTATAAAGATACACAAACATTTCACCCAAAAAATTGCCGTTACTTAACGACAAACTAAATCAATCATAAGACAACAACAAACTGACATTTCTTAATAAAATTTGTCACGTCCAAATTTAAAGCGGGTATAATATTATTTACAAAAACTTTCTCCGAAACGCAATGGGTCTTCTGGTATACGTTACACGGTTTACTAGGTGTTCAGTTAGGCGTTACATAAAAGGCTTGTATAGATATAGGTATATGATTTTTTTTTATTTATTTATGTATTGTTGCAGGGACTGCCGAGTGGTGAGGGACCCGCAGACATTAAAGTCTAAAGGCTACGGCTTCGTATCCTTCCTCAAGAAGTCGGTAAGTAATACATGTCTTTTTATGATATCCTGGTACATGAATGATAAAATTTTAAATGGTTATTCACTGAGACTAAGTTGTAATGTTTATTCCAATGAGATCGAACATGATACTCCTGCTGTAATTGAGGAGTGGGGATATCCTTGTGATACCAGACGATGATAACCATAAAATAGCAATGACAGCTAATAAATGACCCAATCCTAGACGATAAGCTCTTCTCCTTTTAAGGAGACGATTTTCGATCTTATCCAACCATGCTGCACCAATACGAGCTGGTGGAAACGTCTAGTAGATTTCTATCGACTCATGCGGGTTGCCTTGTGATATTACACCACCGAACACGAGATGAATTTTAAAACACAAACGAAACTCATGAAAATTCTCCGGTACTTGTCTGAATTTGAACCAAACATTAATTTGGCTTGTTTTTTTACCATTTTATTGTGACATCATATCAAAAACACAGGATACTAAATTTGTATCGATCAGACCAATATAAGTTGCTAACGGCCCTTCATTGACAAGAAAAGCTGATCTTAAAATGGCTGAAGAGATTTTTGTAATAATAGCTCATAGTGCTACTCACCGGTCAAGGTGGAAGTCATTGGCAGAGGCCTATGTTCAGCAGTGGACGTCTTACGGCTGATATGATGATGATGATGCTAGTGCTCTCAATCAAGTTGCCTTCACAATAATTATAAATAGTTTAAAAAACTAAAAACACGCTTTTAGCACGCATTAAAAATTACAAAAGTAAACACTTTCATTTAATACCCATATCATGGGAGTGCATTTCAAATAGCCAATCCGCCATCTTGGATGTTGGATTTAAGGCACGTGACTATTTTTTTCGTATTCCTAACAGCAAACCCTTTCATTTAATATCCATATCATGGGGGTGCATTTCAAATAACCAGTCCGCCATCTTAGGGAGGCCGCCATATTGGATTTGTAATGACGTTTCTTAGCTAGTCATGTATTGTCATCAGAACTCAGAGCGTGTGCAAAATTTCATCCTAATCGAAGACCGGGAAGTGGGTCAAATTAAGATACCAAGATTTTCTTACATACATAGTAACTATTGAAGCTGATATAAGCGTGTTAAAAAAACTAAATCAAAATCGGTACCTTTACTTTGGTACATGGCATTGATGGACAAACATACACACGCCATATTTTTGTCTCGGGCGTTAAAAAGTGTAACAATTGAAGTTCTGGTCAGTTGCGTTAGATTTCACATCCCAAACACACGAAACCTTCAATTTTAATTAATGTTTTAAAATAAAAAAGTTCTAAGAGCTCTTCTGAATGAAATGCCTACTGAAATAAAGTTTATTTTGACATCACCTTTAAACTCGTGAAATGGGGGGGAAAATGAAAATATTGAAAGTAGTTTTTACTTTGCCTCTAAATTTTTATTGGGTCAAAGAAAATACTAGATTTTCGTCGATGTGAATTTCGTTTGACGTAAACTGACATTAATATGGTTAGACGAACTGTGCTTTGACTGGTAAATCAATTCAGATTATTTTTTTTGAGTTAAATAGTACAAAACAGAGTTTAGTTAGTAAGATTAATATATTTTTATTATTATAAATCTATATAGCGACGTTTATATAATATACGCGCCTCGCACTCACTTGGGAGTAGAAAGTGGCGGTGAGGTGGGAAAATGAGGTCATAAGTGAGCGTCATGCCGTTTGCCATCACGGCATACGAGTCTTACCCCCAAGGCGCGCCAATAGATATATCGCATGGAAAAAAAATTTAAAATGTGCCCCAGTCGGGTTTTCGTTGGTAAATAAAAATTTAAAAGAAGTTTCTAGAAAATGTGACATACATACTAATAGTATGACGAACAAGCATAATCTAACTACGAATGCTATGTAACTACACAGGGCTAATAAGCCTTTTGTGGAGCAATGTTTTCACTTTTACAACGGGATCCCAGAAAACGTTAAAAATTATTTAATAAAAAAAAAGCGTTGAGCAACGTTTGGGTGTTAAATATTACAGAACTGACTTCTTACATAACACCTCAGGAATGAAACGATCCCTCCAGGCCGATGTAAATTGAAATATGAATAATTGCTTTATAAATACAATTGTTGGAAAAAAGCCCGTTGCGTTTCGTTTCATTAGCCGATTCCTCTCAAGCCTGAGGTGTTTCTTTCCGAACATATGGTAGACCTTACTAATATTATAGATGCGAAAGATTGGATATATGTTTGTAACTCAATCACGCCAAAACAGATGAACGGATCTCAATGAAATTTGGCATGAAGATAGAGTATAGTCTGAAATTGTTTATTATTATTTATCCTGGCAAAATGCATCTAACACCTGCACGCTGTATTATTGAATAAAGTTCGACTTTGACTTTCAAATCGTTTAAAGACAAAATCGATAATTACGGTGCAGCCGTCGCATGCTTCGTTTGAATTGGTTTAAGAAATGAAGGAACGAAACCGTCCTACGGTGTGTGTGTTGCCCAAAAAGTAAGGGAGACTGAAAAAACGTGAGAAATACAAACCGGTACACGTTGCTTCAACTTGTTATGATAGGCAATGTTGAAGGGAAGAAGCACGCTAGACGTAGGCAAACAAAGGAACAACTTACAGACTTTTAAAACATCCTCCTGGAGTAAAGAGATGAACTCCAGGAAACGAAGTATCTAAAATTGGCATTCAATATTATATCATATTGATTATATCGCAACAGGTGACTTTTCTCATAGTCACGTCGTAGTCATGATTAATAATGTATTTAGTTTTATTTATAAGCCGACATAGTCCACTCGTTAAAGCACATATTAATTTTCGTGTGACTTTAAACTTACGTCTAATTTTCTCATCAAAATCAAATTTGTGCTTAAGAAGGCTCTTCATCGCCATACACTTGATACAGATATGAGTATTACAGTCCATTCCACAAGTATATCCTATGGCACAAAATACTCTTGTCGCTCCTCATTGGTCAGTGCACGCAGCTAGAGATAAGCGAACATGAATCCGGCGTGTAAGACAATCCTAAAAAATGACTTGGCTAATGAAGGTCACTCGTATTGACCAATGAGGGTAAGGGCAATTTCCTTTGGGAGCTCGTTTCATGGAATGGACTTTATAATTAATTAATTGTCAGCTCAATGAATAAAAATGTCATATTAAGCAAATTTATGTTTTTTTTTTTCAGGAGGCAGAATCTGCTATCACAGCCATGAACGGCCAATGGCTCGGATCCAGATCCATTCGAACGAACTGGGCGACAAGGAAACCTCCAGCTCCTAAAAATGAACGTAAGTCTTCTTCGTGTTCTTTCCATTAATAAGAGTAAAGCCTCAACTGATCCGATACATCTAGTCTGCATATAGTCCTGAAGACACCTAGACCGGTTGATATGGGGTCTAGATGATATTTCGCCGAAATATTATCATGGGGATCAAAAAGTAAATAATACTAAGGAACTGCTTCCCACAGCTAATAACTATAAAATTGTTTGATCGCCTAGTATATGTTATTCAACATTATATATACCCAATAGAAAATATCTAGACAGCACGATTCAGAACAGTGACATTTCCAATCAACGCCATCTATTGATAGCAAATTGTAACGGAATTATAAACCTAGGCGTACCGAACATTGGGAAATAACATTATAAAATTATTTTTCGAATCCAAACGCTTATTTGAAAAGGATATCTAGATAACCTTGACCCTGCTCACAAGATTTTTTTTCCTATCTATAATTTTGAAAGGCAATATAAGTTAAAGAGAGGTTGGAAAGAGGGGGTGAGGGCCCGATTGGCCCTATGCACCGGGGCCCTTGCTCACCTAGCTACGCCACTATATTTTCTGTTATGCTTTCACAACTATGCCACTGAAACGACTTTGATGGACTCTGATATGAGGAAAGCTTAAACCCAACGGACATGGGCTACTTTTTTAAAACAACACATACGACCAACCTTAGAGGGCGAAAACTAGTTTTCAATAAAGATTACTGACGAATTTAAACCACTGTGCGAACACTATTTAAATGTTTACCATAACAAGTAACCTTTAATCTTAGTTCTGAATTTCCAACGTGATCTTTGTAAATTTATTAGAAAGTTTCTGAAGTGAGTTCAACTAGCGGTCTGTACGTCTTGAAAGCTGGCAGACTAAATTAATAAAGTAGAACTTCGCTTTGCAGTGGCAAATTTTTAATTTCTCATTCCGTTCAAAACTGAGTTGTCTCTTTGTGTTACAGTTGATTTGATATTTGAAAGAAGAAGACAGCTTTATTTAACTGATCATGCTATGTACAAGATAGCTTAATCTTTTTGACAGATGTAATTTTTTCTGATCGACATAAGCTTGCAATGACGAACATATTATTTTCTTAATTTAATTATTTTAAAAGTTGTAAAAATATTTTAAAAAATACATATAATACAAAAGTTCCTAAAGATTCAAGCGTTATCCGTAGCATTTAAATAGAAACACTGAAAATAATAGACGCTTGTACAATGTTACATCGGTCGGACGGTAGGGACGCGAATAACCGGCAGTAACTGCAACAAATATCGATTACAAAAATCCTTATTAAAGATAATTGTTAAGTTATTGTTACGAAAGGGGTCCTTCTGGTTGGGGTCTCTTTAGCTGGAATAACTCTTTTTAGAAAAATTAGTTAAAAAAAAATTGAATTCAAATTTGAATTACGCATTCCATCGTTCCATCGAATGTTATATATGTTATATTTTCTGTTTCTCATCACTAGCCCGTCTGTCAAAAAGATCAAGTTAACTTAAACAGGGTATAATGTTTCTTGATATAAAACATCCTGTTGTCACGGTGAGACCGACTCGCGTGCCGTGCCGTCAAACGTCACGACGCTCTCTCATACCGTCACGTCTCTCCGTCCCCTCTCTACGGTCTCGTGTGTGCGTGTACTTTATACTTCGTTGCTATATAACTAAACTAATATATCTAATATTATAAATGCGAATATAACTATATCTTATGAAGCTTATAATGATGTATATATGTTTCGACATATATTATATTTTTGTGTGTGTATTATTAGGATGTAGTTGTGTGTAGTTTATTATTATACTTTAGTATAAATATTCTTATATTATAATAGTTTTTATCTCTTCTGTCTGTCTATTTCTGCACTTAGCTGTTTTCGTTCGAGCTTCTATCACCAAAGGTTGTCTGTGAGAAAACGCTATAAGCTATAAGACCGCCTTTGCGCACTATTTATCTAATATTTATTAACTTTAAATTTTTAATAGGCAAAGTTAAAAATCCGAGACGGCCCAATGGTTAGAACGTGTGCATCTTAACCGATGATTTCGGGTTCAAACCCAGAATTTTCATGTACTTAATTTGTTTGTATAATACATCTCGTGTTTGGGGGTGAAGGAAAACATCGTGAAACTGTGTATTCCACCAACCCACATTGGAGCAGCGTGGTGGATTATGCTCCAAACTTTCTTCCCAACGGGAAAAGTCTTAGCCCAGCAGTGGCAAATTTACAGGCTGCTAATGTAAAGTTAAAAATAACAGTGGCATAAAATAGTTTCGAATCGATCCCTTTTTCTTAAGACCGATCTTTCCAAGGCCACCACCAATCTTCCGATTGTCATTTCCTTGTCAACCACGATTGCCGCCACAACATTAACAGCAAACTGCCAGTAACAATCAAATCGAGCACAGACCGCACTCAAGCGTTATTTTTAGGCGAAATAACGCTTGACACTTTTCTAACGCATCCATTAAGGACCCTTCGATATAAAGCTGCCTCGACGACAAATCGGATTAGTAGTTTACTTTCACTCAGTTACGAACAAAAATGGTCTGTTTATAAAATTGGTACAGTATGTAAAAAATGGCCCCTTTGACAAAGATCAGACGTCCCCCAATGACGTCTATCTCCTCGTCTAACGTGACGTAAAGCAAAAATAAATTAAAATGTAAACCGATTATTTTCCTTTTAAGAAATTATTAAGTTTAAAAAGACAATTATGAGAATAATTGACAATTATGTTCATTTCAAACAATTTGTTTTTTTTTTTTAAGAGTGGTTATTACACCCACAGAACAAATTTTGTATAAAGGAAGTTAATTTTTATGTCATATATTTCTTAAAGCGCCAATGTCTATAGTTGGTGTAGTCACTTACCATCAAATGAACCGCAAGAGCCGAGATGGTCCAGTGGTTAGAAGGCGTGCATCTTAACCGATGATTACGGGTTCAAACCCAGGCAAGCACCACTTAATTTACATGTGCTTAATTTGTATTTATAATTCATCTCGTGCTCGGCGGTGAAGGAAAACATCGTGAGGAAACGTGCATGTGTCTAATTTAACACCAACCCGCATTGGAGCAGCGTGGTGGAATATGCTCCAAAGCTTCTCCTAAAAGGGAGAGAAGTGTTAATGAGAACCATTTTCCCGTCCTGTTAGTCTACTCAAAATATTGTACCTATATTATTTAAGTGCAAACTATATATTACAAACAGATATACCAATATACATATAAAACATATCATAGACAATTTTAAAATTAAGTTAGTAACCCGCATTTCCAAAAAGTACCTTCCTTTTGACTGATTCATGAAACGCAATGGCTCCGTAGTTAGAACACATGAAGAATAATCTGAGGTTGACAGTTCAAACTTGAACAATCCATGTGTCCACCCAACATTAGACTGTCGTTGTAGAGTAAGCTTTGATGATGTCGGACATATTATAGTGCAGTCTGTGCGCCAACACAGGTACAATCTCATAATCCAATGGGATGGAAAATCCGACCGCAAAGAGTTCTGTCCGAGGTACGAAAGTGTACGCACTTCTAACTTCCAAACTCCGGTCTGTTACTGAGAATCTTTCGATAGAAAATCCAATAATATTGAACTGGGATTTGAGCTCAGGAACTTGGGATCTACGGCTTTAGCTTTCAAGCTATACACTGGAACGTTAAATTTTTGCCTTTACTTTAAACGTTTTATGAAGAACTAGCTGTTGGCATCTGTTATTGAGCATAAAACAGTAGCCCATACGATTCCTTGAATTTCAAGCTTGCTTCTCACCAAGTAACATCAAATTTGGTTCGAGTGGTTTGGCCGTATAAGACAGAGTTATTTTCGCATTTATAATATTCATATAGATAAGAAGTATTTTTGACAAAAATTGTTATAGCATATATTCAAGGTATATTATTTTACAATTGCAAGAAAATAATGAGAAACTATATATATTTAGATATTAATATCCTGTAAATATACCACTGTTGAGCTAAGGTCTTCTCACCCCTTGAGAAGGTTTGAAGCTAATTGCACCACGCCATTGCCATGCGTCTTGGTGGATCCACATATGGAAGAATGCATCATGCAAGTTTCTTCATGATATTTGCTTTCATAAGATGAATTATAAATACAAATCAAGCACATGGAATTTCAGTGACTTGTCTGGGCTTGAACCCGCAATCGTCGGTTAAGATCGCGTTTAATCACTCAGCCATCTTAGCTGAAAAACATTAGTAGGATAAAAATAGATCTACAATCGTGACATATCCCAAATTTATTTGTCCAATTATATTCAACATCCAACTTGGGTTCCAAAAGCCAACACTGGTTACCAATTGTTCTCCCAGTGGCTATGACAGGCAACAATGCGTTTATTACAATGCAAGATATTATAAATTTCCATCATTAATATTTAAGGACGAAAATTGATAGAATAATATTATTCGTTACTTTCCAGTAAACTCCAAGCCGTTGACATTCGATGAAGTTTACAACCAAAGTTCACCGACCAACTGCACGGTGTACTGCGGAGGTCTGACCACAGGCCTGACAGAGGAGCTCATGCAGAAGACTTTCCAGCCCTTCGGCACCATCCAGGAAATACGCGTGTTTAAGGATAAAGGATATGCTTTTATAAGGTAAGTTTCCTCCAAAAAAAATCTTTGATAAATAACCTTATACCCATGGTGAATGATCCTTCCATTTTGAGAGTCTTAAACTTGGTGTTACAGCTTTGGAGCCATTCAATTATTACCTAAGACGATTTAGGGGGGGAGGGGCGTCGACCATGTCTTATGTTTTCTTACAAGGGCCTGGGGAGGAGTCTCGATAGTTCTTACGTAAGATAAAAAAATAGGTAAAGTTAACATTTTTTGAAAAAGGTTCGATGTCAGGTTAACTCATCATTTATTCTACCCACAAATAGGAATACTTAGTAATGTCAACTAGTATTTTCAGACCCAAGTGACGTATAAGGTTAATAAGGCATTGATGATGTAAGAAATGTTTAATATTTCTTTACAGCGTAAAATCTTAGAGGTGGAGGTAACCACGTAAGTTCTGGTGGCCCATTTGCCTTCCTGTCTTATGATGATGTAGGACAACGTACATGTTGTCAATAGTCAGAATACGTTTATCCAATTGGATTTTCTTTACAGATTCTCAACAAAGGAGAGCGCCACCCACGCCATCGTCGCTGTCCACAATACGGATGTCAACGGGCAGCCAGTCAAGTGTTCCTGGGGCAAAGAATCCGGAGATCCAAATAATGCCCAATCTCAGGGCCAGGTATGGAAAATATATTTATATTGGCAAACGAGCAGGAGGTTCACCTGATGGAAAATGACTACCAAGTGGACATCAGCAACACCGGGCGGGTTACAGTAAAATGTGTAGGCTCTTTCCTTGAAGGAACAACCTAATATTCGTGTTAACATTTTTAACTTAGCGTTGTTGTGTTTGAAGGGTAAGTAAGTGTAAGGGTAATTACAGGCACAAGGGACATAACTTAGTTCCCAAGGTTGGTGGCGCGTTAGTTATGGGTGATGATGACATTCAAATGATCCATTTGCCTGCTTATCTTTTTCCAATACTTATTTTTTTTAATCTGTCTGAATTTGAATTCACGGTTTCCATTATAAGTCAGCCTACTAGACCAACGACCAATTTCATGATTGACAAATATTGTCATTTGTAAAACAGAAATTAAATTACTAATTTGTTTGTTGACAAAGGTCCCTATTACCCTTTTCAAACAAAGGTCCTCTAAAAAAGGTTATACATATTTGTTTTTTATTAAACATGTGATAAAACATAATAAATAAATTATATTTATTTAGGACCATATTTCCGTAATGGAAATGTGTTTTTTTTTTATTGCGTTTTTTTGGAAGAAAGATTTTGTACCTTGAACAAGTTAATTTAAAAAAAATATGTCGCGTTCTCTTTTAATCGATTTATTTGTAACTTGTACTTTCGGATAATGCAGCCGCATGTCAATACCAAAATTTGTCTTGCGAATATCCTGGATCCGAATGGTTCCTTGAGAAATCAATTTAAAGGAGTAAAAATAATGACTGTGTTTAAACACTATCAATATTAAGGACAAGCCACTATGTATGTATACTTTTACAAAAGGATAGAATGTAATTGGAAACCGTTCAAATGTAGAATTAAAACAGTTAAGAAACGTCTTTAGGCAGTGATTTACCATCAAATGTCCTTTTTGCCCGTCCGTCGAATACATAAAAAAAAATGAATATCATATATCATTAAATTCAAAATTAGATGTCAAAGTTTATTTGCCTGTAGATTAAAACTCAAGGCCGTTTCAAATAAAATACATAACACTATTAGTCGACAAACAACCCGCTGATTCTTTCAGATCTTCTCAAATCTGTACACATCTGAATCTATGATGGATTTTACAATTATTAAACAAATTTAATTTCTACATTGAATAAAGATCTTCACTTTGATAAGTCATAATTTAATTCGTGTGATATTACGAGGGATTTAAATTAGACAGATCATTCATTAAATATGCAAAGATCCATTATTTATTAACATGAAAAAGATACATTTAGCTAAGAACTGAGTATTATTTGAATAAATTAATTATTAATCACTGATTTGCGTACCGGTCTTTTTATTTTCTAATGTTTGAAATTAAATTATTAATGATACTTTTTAGTAAATTGTATATATATGCTAATATAGGTTGAACGCGTTGATCTCAGGAACTGCTCCAATTTGTAAAGTAATTGTTACGCCCAATAGGGACGGAGTATCAATGAAAATTTTTGCAAAAACGGTGGATAATCCTTTTAAGAACTTCCGTTGTTGCGCTGCGTAAACGGCTACACACAACGCTTTCACAGAATAACTGAATCTGTAATATAGTCGAGCGAAGTCGGGACGAGCGTACAGTATTATATTTTTGATGTAAAACATAATGGCGCGTCTGGGGGTTAAGACCGCACAGCAAGACGCTCCCTTATATATTTCTCAACTTCATTCTAAGAAGAGCGTGTATTGATTTTTTGTTGCTATATTTCTTCTCTTGGGGTCAAGCTGGTTTCATACCAAGTTTCATGAAATACAGTTAGCTGGTTTAATTTTGAGAAAGACAGACAGTCAGATTTTCGCATTTATTATAAATTTTATAAATAATAGTCCGTTCACGTCAATTACGTAACATCACACAATCAACGTACAATCACAATTTTATAAATAATAGTTCCTTCACCCTCGTGTGATGGGGAGGGCAGGTGTTAGGTATAAAAGACTTTAATCAGTTCGTAATTGAGTATATTAGTAAGAATTAACTGCCTCGTTGGTCTAATGGCTAGATATGCAGATCCCGAGATTCTGGGCTCAAAACCCAGTTCGGGCCAATAAGTCTGGGTTTTTCTGAATCTGATGAAATTCTCGGTGACAGTCCGAAGTCCCGAAGTTGGAAGGTATACACTCTCGTGCCGCGGAAAGCACTTAAATCCGTGGACCCTGCGCATAAACTCTTTCCGGTCTTATCGGTTTCATCCCATCGGATTATGATAATGCACCTGTGTTGACGCACACACTTTTTTTTATGATATCGGTAGGCGGACGAGCAAATGGGCCACCAGATGATAAATGGTCACCACCGCCCATAGACAATGGCGTTGTAAAAAATATTAACCATTCCTTACATCACCAATGCGCCACCAACCTTGGAAACTAAGATGTTACATCTCTTGTGCCTGTAGTTACACTGGCTCACTCACCCTTCAAACCGGAACACAACAATACTGAGTACTGCTGTTTGGCGGTAGTATGTCCTGCGGAGTTGGTATCCCTTTGAGATTGGCTATTGTAACTGAAATCGGTCAGGACGACATCATCATCGGTGGCAAGAACAAAGATCACTAACTATTTAATCTGTGTAAATTAAGAGCCGAGCCGAGATGGCCCATGTGCTTAATTTGTGTTTATAATTCATCTCGTGCTCGGCGGTGAAGGAAAACATCGTGAGGAAACCTGCATATGTGTAATTTCAACGAAATTCTGCCACATGTGTATTCCACCAACCCGCATTGGAGCAGCGTGGTGGAATATGCTCCATACCTTCTCCTCAACGGGAGAGGAGGCCTTAGCCCAGCAGTGGGAAATTTACAGGCTGATTATGTTTATTTTATGTAAATTAATTAATATCTATTATATTTACAGCTTGGTGGCACAGCGTATAGTCCATTCGGGGCGTACACGGGCGGGGTACCCCCAGCGTCTTACTGGTACAACACTTACCCCCAACAACTCGGCGGGTTCTTGCAAGGCGTACAGGGGGTACAAGGTTACTCTTATGCGGGACAGTTTGCGGGCTACCAGCAACAGTATATGGGGTAAATTATTTTATAATAAGAATACGAAATTATATTTAATTTTTATACATTAATGAAGAAGACTAGAGTACTTTATTTTTATTTGAGCTTTCATTCGGATAACACCATGTTCTGTCCGCGACTTCGCTTACGTACGAACGACGTCTATGTGAATGTGTGACAACAAAACGCACTTTTAATTATTCAAAGACTGAACTATATGAATGATAAATACGATCACAGTTTCAATATTTCACATAGCTTAATATTGGTTACAGAATGGGAGGAGTTCAACTGCCGTGGGCCCTGGGCGGTGGTGTAGGTGGTGTTGGGGGAGTGGGAGGTGTTGCTGCTATGTCTCAACCACCCCAAGTATTGCACTACCCAGTCCAGCACTTTCAAGTCCAACCGGTGAGTTGATATTCAACACTTAACGAAACGTTTGAACCAAATATTAATTTTAAAAATGTGACCGGCTAATGCTTTTGGAACCTATTTCGATCGGTAACAGCCTGTAAAGGTCCGATTGCTGGACTAAGGCTTCCTCTCCCTCTAAGGAGAAGGTTTGGAGCTAATTCCACGTTGCTCCAATGCGGGACACGAGACTGTAGAGAGGGGACGGAGTGACGTGACGGTATAAGAGAGCGTCGTGACGTTTACCGGCATGACACGCGAGTCGGTCATCAACGAAACGCCGTGTTACATCAAGAATGTTTTTTTTACCAATTTGTAATTCAAAATAGTTAAAGTTCAGATAAGAAGCACAATGACTTTTCAACATAGTAACTAGTTATACGGTTGTAGTAACTAAAATTTCGCAGAATTTTTTTTGCCGGTTCTTTTCGGTAGAATCTACATTCCGAACCGGTGGTAGCTTTACTTTAAATAGTTTGTTAAATGACCATTCAAAAGTGCTTGTAAAAGCCTACTTGAATAAAGTATATTTTGATTTGAAATACATCCTGTTCTCGGTAGAGAAAAACATTGTGAGAAAACCTACACGTGCCGGAAGTGAATCTGTATGTTTACATACCAACCCGCATTGGAGCAGCGTGGTGGAATTACCTGAGAGGTTATATTGCTAGGGATACATTATAAGTAATTTATTAAAATTATTATATATTCATTGCAGATCGGAGAGGATGAGTGGTTGGCTCCGAGTTTGCTCGTGTGAGGCCAGCGAGCCGCTTCCCAAGATCCTTGCTGCTGCGCACACAAGGAATGGATGCTAAACTAACTCCCCCTCCCCCCTTAAACTATACCCAGACAACACTCCAATCTTGTTGTTTTGCTATTATGTTGTTGTAACAATTCTGTTGTTATTCTAGTCATTATATAATTGTTTTAATTTCGCTATAGTTTATGCTTCGTTATCGTATATGTTTTCAACCGAACGATCGCTTGAAATGTACTTCTGTCTTCTATGAGCAATCTAGTACTTGATTTTATTTAATTTGGTAATTCCTTCCATTACAAGCGTTCGGTCGGATTGTGATTTCGTTATTTAGAAAGGGGAATCCTCTGTCGCAGGGAAGGTTCTGGGCGTATGTGGCTTAAAGCCTTGCATATAAAAGTCTCGGAGCGGTATATGTCTGTCGAAGTGAAGCATAATGTGAGTCATTCTAACGAAGTATTTCTTTCTATCGCTGCTTAAAACTGCGTCAAAAAATACGCGGTAACATTAGATAATATATAGTTAATGATAAGTTATGATAAGATATATAATTAAGACTATATCAGAAGGACGCGGGCCAATTGGTTGCGAAAAATAAGTGTGACTTTTTTTTTTTTTTTCGTGGAATCAAGCAATGTTTCGGTACCAAACATCTGTGAGCACAAGTTTAGGATAAGATTAGTGGAAAAATAATGTAGATTTTTGGAAAAATGTTTAATAGGGAACCTAGAAAAATGTAGGAAGGGTACAGAAAGCGAGTGAGCGTTTTTTAAGAAATTTTATATCCGCTGTGAAAGCCAGGTGGTGTCACAAATAGATATTAACAAAAAAAAAAATTATACGAATAGACGGAAGCTATACAAAGAGGTTTTAGTATTTTTTTTTTTCTGGACGTCATTACTATGCCAAATCAGATCCGTTTAATTAAAAAAAAAACCCACGACTTTTATATAATATATAACTATATGGTTATAAAAAAGGTTGTGTCTATATGTAAACAATGGGCTTGGAGATCATTTAAAAAAAGGACTTTGGGGAAATACATACCGAATCTTAGACAAAATATTAGATTTATTTAAATTTAAGGGAAAAGAAAAAATATTTATTGTCTAGATTATAAGAAGCATTTAATCGTTTACTGTAGTTAGTCTGTAATGGTGTGCGTGGAAATTTGACGTTGCGTCTGACGTTTATTTAAAAAAAAAAATTTTGCTGTTCTTTTTTCTTTTTCGTGTTTGTACCTCGATAGAGGAATACTAGAATTTTTTAATGGCAACATTATTGAAACGGTAGTCACTATACTAAACTACTGACTTTTTTGAAAACTTTTTAAAAAAAAAATTTGGCGTACAGAAACGCCCTCTATCATATGAATATTTTGTAAAAAAAAATATATTTTATATATTATATTAAATGAGTTATTGTTTATCTGTCGTAGGTTCATTTCTATTTTGTATCATTTGTTTTGCATGTAGAGAAACTGAGAGACATATCGCTAGAAAAAAAAAAAAAAAAAATTATTATAAGATATAAAAGTTAATCTAAATTTACATATTATTTTAGCTAATGAACGAATTGGCGTGTCAATTTTTTTCATCCTGTCAATCAAAGCGTTGAGTGTGTTACAAACAAAAGAAAAAAAAAACATGAAAACATTAAGTCAAGAATATATCAACAAAAATGTACGATAGCTGAACTCGAAGATAGATAGAAAAATTTAGCTGTAGTCTTAAAGCTAGTTCTGACGATAAAATGAATTAATTTACGCCTATAATCGCTTCAGTAGACGGACATAGCGAATAGCTAAAATACGTATATATTCAAATAGATCTAAGGTAATATTAACCAAAGACGGTTATTCTATTGGTAAAGGTTTAAACTTTTATCAAATAACTGTCGTTGCCTTTCTCTTGTTGCTATACACTTCCCTTTAAAGTTTAATGATACGTGCTACATTAATATATAGGTACGGCTCTTCAGTTTTAGGTATATGCTTAGGTATTTAACATTAAAATTAAAAAAAAAAAAAAACGAAATTGTACCATTATAAGATGGATAAACTAGCTAGTTAAATTGCAAGATTTATTGAATTATATTATATATACAAAATTATTATGCAAATAATATTGCATATATTCCTTAGATAGGCTATAAAATGATTTCATTTTTCAATTTAATTTATTTATCATTTTATATTTTGTCCATTCCATTTATATTAAGATATAATATATAATTTTAAGTCCCAAATAACACCAAATATTATATAAACATTGAAGTAAATGTAACTTAGTAACGGCAATTAAACCATTTTCATATTAAATGAAAACTTAAAAATGCCTTATATATTTAAATGTATTCTCTATCGTTGATTTTTTTTCATTTTCATATTAAATGTAGCATTGTGTTTGAAATGGTATCTTCAGATTGTTATAATTTTTATCACATTTATCTGATTCTAACCGAACACGATTTAACACGCTCCATTGTATAAAAAGGCTATTTACATAAATGTATAAGAAATCCAAGCAATATTTTAGTAATTGTCGATTTAAATGAACGTAACTAAGACTGTTGTAAATTGAATATACCATTTGAAACACGCGAAGTGCCAAATATTTTGTTATAGATTTAATTTATTTATACAGTCTTTCCGATATAAATGATAACACCAATCAGACTTAAGCATATAATCCTCTAAGAGCGATTCTAAATTTGAAATTTTACAGCCTTGAATATTAATAAAAAAAACGATTCATATATTCTTAAAATATATGAATCTCAATAAAGAGTTCATTTAATTCGATAATTTTCAAATGAGTTTAAATAATGATTCTATTTTTAAATATTACTGGTTGTAATTATATTATTACGTCCTTTATACAACGCTGTTTATTTTTTACGTTTATTCTATTGTTTTTGATATCGATGTATGTATTTGTGGATACATTTATTCAGGGCTGTAAAGTATAGTAGACTATAATATTCGTGAGTAATGTTTGTTCAATGTTTTTAATTTACTTTAAATCTAGTAGATGATTCCTTTGTTTTAGAAAATGCTAGAATTTTGATGTTTTGTAGAATAATTCCCAATGATCGCGTGCTTAAGAAATATTGTTTTAAAACACAAAAAAAATAAATATTTTTTGATATTTATAATAATGGATGTAGCTAGTCCATTCGATGTCTTGTAGTTTTTTTATTTGAATCTGTGGCAAATGATTGTATTGGAGTTAAGATGTGGGTTCTCTCGTGATGGAATTTTGGCATAATATATAATTTGACATACAAATTATCATATATAATTAATTTAAGCGACATACAGACATTATTAATTTACTTTTGTTATCGACTGCACTAATTTTAGCGAGAAATACTCGACATCTTCAAATCAGGTGGTGTTTTGACGGTATAATAAATAGTTAATATCTTAAAGCGCTGATGTGGCGACGATGACCACTTACCATCAGATCATTAACCAGTCTGCCTACCTGCATTATTTAAAATCAATAACTAGAGCCATTACAAATAAAAACACTTCTAGAAAGTTCGTTAGTTTAACTTATTTAACTATACATAGTAGATAATATCTGACTTATGTTGTAAAGCCTCTTAGTTTTTTTTTTTATATGATATTACTTCCTCTATAAATTCTGCTTACTCTAATGTATACCAATTTTCATAGCGATTGCTTAACGTGTGTGTGAAGTTGACGTGCTTACGCCATCTAGTGGTGAGTTTCAACAAAGTCAATATAAAAACTTTAATTAAAAATACTCCGTAGCATTTCTCGTATAGCAAATTGCAATTTTGGGCCTTATATATAATAGCAAAAAGTTATAAAATTAATTGACAAATAAATGGTGAGATGTCAAGGCTTCGTCGAAATAATATTGTGTCAATTTGTATATTATGCCAATTAAGAATTAATGTAATTTATTAAATAGTATCTTTAATGATATACTGTAAACGTGTACAAAATAATAATTGACATTTCGTGCTAAATATAAATTAAAATTAATTCGTTTTTAAAATGAAATGAGTAATAATCAGCTTAAATGAAGTTCATTTTACATTTATTCCGAAAACGAACTGATACGACTGTCGATTATTATTATGTATATAAAAATTCACAGCAATAATATGCAATAGATGTTGTAGTTTTTTTCATTTCGTGTACCGCTAGTTTGATGTTAACGACGGATGATTTCTCTTGCTTCATTTAATATACTAAATAAAATAACTTATGTAAACATTACTAGGCTATCGCACGTATATATTTTACGCTATCTTTTCCCCTACCCCTCCTTTTTTCTACCGTCCATGGATGTTGTCAGTAGACATAGATGTTTCGTTGGCTCATGTATTCGTTTTCGTTTTCGACTAACGCACACTTTTGAGGTTGCTTCGTAGAATATCCGAGCTTTTGTTGAGATGAGAATGTACCTATGTGATCTTGTGAACTTATTCAAAATGACCACGAAATGTTAGTGATTTACACGATTTCCCCATTTTGTATTTTTATTAAAAAAAAAAAAACTATCCTTACGCGACTTTTAAATATATCATAACGATGTGATGTTAGGGCGTTTATACATTCTGGCCGATTTTCGTCGAGAAATCTATTGGAAATTATCGATGAAAATAAAAATGAATATTTTCATTTCTAGACAAAATCGGTCTTAGGATAGATTTAGGTTTTGTCCCCGTTCTGTTTATTTATTTATTTATTTCTGGTCGCATTATATTTAGATTAATAGCGAGTTAAATAGTATGTTAAATATGTAATAATAAGTCTTCGCTTGTCTGTTATTTTGTATAGTTTTCCAAAGTTATGTTTTCTGAAAACAATTCTGTTGATCCGTATAAATGAAGTTGGGAAAAAAACGTTTCATTCAAAAACCTTTTTACATGTTCATTTAAACCATATATTTCAAAAAAATAAAATCAACTCTTTCCTCTCTATAATAATTTACATTTAAAACTATAATTCCCGTTTTCATTTAATGGTAAAATGAAACGATTTTTTTTTTCCAACGGCATGCATTTGTTGATTTGGACTGTTTCATTTAAATAAATGAAATATACTTAGTCATAATGATATAATACTCCGTACCTACCTATAGAATAATTTAGTTATAATATACTATAGAATAAGAATTATAAGGATGCGATAACAATTAAAATAAAGAAAATCAAGTGTTTTATTTAATCCCCTTTTCCTGTCAATCTCATATTTTAAATACATATAGAATAGAGCATCTAGCAGCAGCAGCGATTCTGTAAAAAAATCACTTCGTATCTCACTTGTGAAATTATAGTGAATGTCGTATATCACATTCTGACATGTCAAGCGGGTGTCCTGCGGTGACTTTTGAATTTCTTGTTACAGAATAGCCTAATAGAAGCTTAACTATGATTAATACCTCGATATTTATGGGTACGCCACTCCGAGGTCCCGGCTTCGATTCCCGGTCGAGTCGATGTAGAAAAATGTTCATTAGTTTTCTATATTGTCTTGGGTCTGGATGTTTGTGGTACCGTCGTTACTTCTGATTTTCCATAACACAAGTGCTTTAGCTACTTACATTGGGATCATAGTAATGTATGTGATGTTGCCCAGTATTCAATTAAAAAAAAATAAAAAAATCTATACGACTACATAATATATACGACTTGAAAGTAGCTTTACTCTACACAACTTCTGTCTGAATTAAACATCTAGTGTTCCGTCTCGACTTCGTACGAGTAAAACTCGTACAGGTGAAATTCATACTAAGTTACACCTTTGTTGAAATTTCCAATTCATGATTCAACAGAAATTCATACTAAGTTACACCTTTTGAAGTTGAAATTTCCAAATTTCCTTTCTCAGTGAGCCGCTTCGTCGCCAATGAGTAACTATGCTGAATTTCAAATCAATCGTATTTTTAGTTGTGGTGATCTCGTGATATGTCAATAGTATATACCTAATATGGTATTTATATTTAACTTTAAATTCAAACCTGAATGTCTTAAAGTTTAATCGCTTCCAGCATCCTCGTCTGGTCGATCTTCAATAAGATAGTTTTTATTGTAAAAAGGTCTTTGTATTTAATTCTACATTCAACCTTATCCTCAACAATCCTTTCTTTGTAACCAGAACAGAAACAATTGGGTACTTTCAGTGCCTAGTGAAAAATAAATTATGAAATTTGATAAAAATTAAAATATACTTAAATATTTGATTTTAAGTTATAAAAGCGCATTATTATTTTATTATATTAATTTTAAAGTCGTAGTAAATTATTAGTAGTATAATATTATATTAAAATGTATAATCTGTATATCACGTGACCCAACGAAAAAAAGGTTTAAAACTTAATTTAATTTTATGGCAAGAAAACGTGCTTATTTTGCCGAAATATATTTTTTGTGGCTGTTTATGAGGAAAATCAACATTTTGAAGTACTTTTCCAAACATAGTAGAATATCATATTGACAGCTGTTGACAGTTTAATGCAACACTAGCGATACGGTCCGGTTTCGCACGAATGCAAATCCTTAATAGAGATAATGAGCAGTGCGCTTAGCATGAAAATATTAAATAGATATATATATATTTTAGTTCATGATTACCTAAATATCCGTCATAAATGAAAAATTTGAAGAACATAAAAATTGGTTGAATGTAATTTTATTGTGAAAATTAGATCGAAATTTGGACACGATGATACCATTGCAGTATTCATTCGAATGTTAGTGTATGGGACAACAGGCTATTTGACATGTTTTTAAAATCCATTTTATATTATTTAGTAGAGGTTAAGCAACCCAGTAAAAGTTTTTTTTTTTTTTGATTCTAGTACATATTTGCTGAAAAATATCAAATTAAAAATTCCATATTTAAATAGCGCGCGTAAACGCTACTTTGACAATATGGCGCTGCAATGGTGTCGGTGACTTCACTTGCTTATATTGTAATCTGTGGCACATATAATCCACATACAGTAGGCAAACGACGTTAACGAGCAAGTGACGTCATCATAAGGCCGAGCGTTTTGTGTCACGTGACAAACGTTTAAAAAAATGCATTTTTATTTATGGATTTTTGAATAAATTTATTATTATTTTTAACTTTCGCTAATAAATAACCATTTTTAAACTCATAATATATACTGATTACAATAATTGACACTTTATTTTTCGCATTGTCAAAACAGCCTATTACTCGATATACGAAGTTACAAAGAGTTTACAAATTGTTTAAAGAGACTGCGTAGACTAATGGCACCTCTGTGGTTAACTACGTAAATTCGTGTGTGAGAGAGGTCGAGCCGTTTGTAAATATGTATTAATTATTTCTTTATAATATTTACGAATTCAATAAATATATTATATAATACATTAATATATTACAATGACCGTATTGATCAAATCAAATCAAAATATACTATATTCAAGTCGGCTTTTACAAGCACTTTTGAATCGTCATTTAACAAACTATATTTAGTAAAGCTACCACCGGTTCGGAATGTAGACTGTACCGAGAAGAACCGACAAGAAACTCAGTAGTTACTCGTTTTCAACATCCAAAAATACAGTCACGTAAGTTAAATACAATTATATATGTATGTTATATATCCTGCCTGGAAGTCAACAAGCATTAACTCCACGCTTTTTTATCATCTATATAATCTTGTATCGAATAATATGCGTTCTTTACCAATGTATTTTTTACAAAAGATTTTAATTTATGAAACGGCAAAGTTAAAAATGTCTGCGGAATTTTATTATAGAAACGGATACCTTGCCCCAAGAATGATTTACATCAAACATTAATAAAAAAGTTATAATGACGTGATTTTTAGTTGAAAAAACTTTTATAACGAACCGAGATCAACTGGTTGTTGTGTTGTATGACGCCATGATACTAACAGTAAAACTGCTTTAAATATAAAATTGTATTAGTTTTCAAATCGGCATTTATAGGAACGTCGACACGAATGGATATAGGCAGTGAATCGTGTTAAGTTTAAAAAAGTACACAATGTTTGTTCAAATAGTAATAAAGATGATATAAAATTTATACATTTTTTTTATTTGAAATGTTTGTCCAAAAAAAATTCCCAATAAAGCATTAAAAAAAATTGCCTTCACACTGGACGATCCCTTAAGTGTAGGTCCAATTGCGTTGACAATAAATATCTTGTATATTAATAACGTAAGCCGATTTTTGTCCCAGTGATTATGAAACGAAAGCTGCAAAAAAATTGCTGGTCAGTTAGAGAGCGGCACTACGGCTGTATAAGAAAAATAATGAAAAACGTAAACAAAATTAAAGTTAATTGCTATCTACAAACTCCAATTCTATCAAATAACAAAAATGTGATTTTTAGAATTTTTGTCTGTTTATCTGTTCGTTTGTTACCACTAATCTCGGAAACGGCTTGGATGCGGTTTTCACAGATATTTTGTAGGTAACTCGGTGTAACATATTAAGATATGCCAATTAAAAAAAAATACATCAAAACATTAATTGCAAATGTCGTCAAGTTGATTTGGTTCAAACTTTGGTTAACTATAGTTTGTAAAACGGTTATAATTGCCAGTTAATGTAAGCACAAAGTTATAAAACTGCTAATTTCAGAGACCAATGTAAGTTGAACTTTCAGCAATGTAGTCGATCATATGAAATAGTCAATGTAAGCCGCGCCCGCGCCGCTGCCCCCTCCCGGTGACACTGTAGAGGCCATTAGGGCCAACAACATACTCAGCAGCATTGCAGAACTATCGATAGTTTGACTATCGATAGTTGACCTCGAAAACTACTCAGTATATCGATAGTATCGTTTTGATCAATACTCTTTCAATAATATTGGTAGCAGCGATACTATTGATACTATCGATAGTTTTGGACTATCGATAGTTTAGGTTAAAAGTAATGGTTTTTGCAATACTATCGATAGTATTGATCATGGGGAGCTATCGATAACACCTTAACTATCGATATGCAATACTAATACTCAGTTCCAAAAAAAGCGCCACTGCCTGATGTATTGAACGACTGCAAGCGTGCGCACGTATATTACAATAATACTAGTTCAAAAGTGGGAGTATTACATCTTTATTCGTTTCCTTAAATGTAATTTTTCTTACGTGTCAATAAATTTAAAGACCTGGACTGATTTTGATGGATTTTAGTAGATACGCTTAAGTGGTTCAGGAATTCAAAATACTGTCTGTGTACACTCTCGTGCATCGGAGAACATGTACAGCCGTTGGCTCTGCGCCTGAACACTTTACGATGGATACCTATCACTTACTATAAACATATTGATATATTCTACCGCCAAGCAGCAATACTTAGTACTGTTGTGTTACCGTTTGAAGGGTGAGAATAACTAAAACCACAAGGGTCATAACGTCATAATTTCCAAGGTCGGTGGCCAGTTACCGATATCACGTACCATCTGGTAGCCCGTTCGCTCATCCGCCACATATTACACAAACAAAAAACACTTGTAATCACACTAACTACAAGGAAAGACAGGCTTTTTGTGCTTAATGGATATTTTATAGTTGGGAACTGAAAATGCTTTGAAAACGTCGTAGAAAAGATGCGGATTTCCATACAGGCCGAGTAGATCCGGGCCAAGGACGGCAGAGCTTGCTGAAATACTTTTATTTAAGATTATTATTATACATATCAAGATAGTGTCGCTCTACGAATGAACTGAAACAAACGAGTAAACTTTATACCCTGTACAAGACAGCTTGATCCTTTTGACAGATGTAAATTTAAATTAATTTAATGATTTTAAAAATTGTAAAAATTATTAAATACATATAATACAAAAGTTCCTAAAGATTCAAGCGTTATCCGGAAATTTTAATACCATTTCTATTATATATTATTGCTTCAAAGTAAAATTTAAATAGAAACACTGAAAATAATCGACGCTTGTACAATGTTACATCGGTCGGACGGTAGGGACGCGAATAAAAGGCAGTAACTGCTACAAATATCGATTATAAAAATCCTTATTAAGTTATTGTTAAAAGGACCCCTTTTGGTTGGGGTCTCTTTGGCTAGTGGCTGGGGTTTCTTTAGCTGGTATAACTCTTTTTAGAAAAATAAGTTAAAAAAAATTGAATTCTAATTTGAATTACGCATTCCATCATTCCATCGACTGTTTTAAATGTTATATTTTGTTTCTCATCACTAGCTCGTCTGTCAAAAAGATCAAGCTAACTTGAACAGGGTATAGTATCTCGTTGCGTGTGACAGCTACTCTTAACACTCACCAACCGTCATACACATGACAGTCTATTTACACATATAAATACAGGCGGTACGGTAATTCTGTTAAAGGATAACTCTGGTTAAATAAAAGACATTCTAAATAAAACTCTATATTAATATAATATAATTAGATTGTGTGTATCTCTGTGTTATGTAACTTGCACTTCCCCCGTCGCCGCGTTCGAACAGCTCGTAGACTTTCGCTTATACATAATATTGTCTTGTATCAAAACTATTTTATTAGCTAGCTACAGTGAGACAATCGGTCATTAAATTTTAAAAGAGACATTCGAATTCATTTTTAAACTTAAAAAAAAAATAAAAACTTCAAAAATTAACATTCTAGATTCAAATACGTAATTGACTATTTATATATACAGAACAGTTTATTTTAAAACGATTCGAAGGCGTTAAATCTATAAAAAAACATCAAGCGTAGAGTTCGAACATTCCACCTATCGCCGTCTCACTTGCGAGAGTGCTCTCGTCGGGGCTCCTTCGCCGTTCCGCACGTCGCGTGACGTCACACGAGGGCCCTGACCACGCTGTCGACACTGCTGTGTGTCGAGTGTGTATCGAGACCGTTCGACTACAACGAGCTTTGAAACCAGAATCTCACTCGATTCTGACGCAATGGAGTCAGAACAGGAGACGAAGACTCACGACCACAGATCGTTCGTCTCTCTCGCACGTTCCCGAGGACATTACTTACGAAATCTGTGATCGCGTAAATACACTTAATTTTCTATTACATACTTTACACAATCGGGACCTTCCCCGGATCACGTCACACTCGATCACACTCGGTCGCGTCCAGCGTGACGTGATCCGCGTAAGGCACGTATCGTACAAGAAGTGCTAATAACTTTAATGGTTCCACTAAAGATTGTATTAAATAAATTCAATACACAGTGACGAGAATCGATTTCATACAAACTCCACTTAGTATACGATTTGAAACATGATGCGGGACAGACACCCATATTCTAATATATGTATATATATGTCTATATATAAATCTATCGACTACCGTCCGTGCACTATTCGACTTTGGGTTAAATTACTCTTTACTTTACGTTCTATACAATCTGTACAAACTGTCAACAAAAGTATGAAAAAACATGAATTTGTTAATTATCTTTTACATTATTCTATAAATAGAAAGGCAGACGCTACGCTACGCTACGCCACGCTACGCCACGCTAGGGATCACACGTATCGTAGCACGTAGTCAGTTCAGCCGTAACACAACGCAACAGTCACTCGTAAGTTACTCGTATCCGAACGTCAGACCCCATGCGACACCGATCCAAGCCGAACGCCTGGAACTCTCGCTAACTCTCCCGTCACTAGTGTCGCGGCTAATAAACGATCGTTTTAAACGCGGCGCCAAGACGCCAAGTGTGCATTATTGTTTCAGACGCTTGTAGTTCGCGAGGTGGCTGTTCAGATGCTGGGCGAGCTGGTCGGCCCGGGCGAAGGAAGCCTGGAAAAAGGACGGTGAGTGATCGTCTAGTGCGTAACGAACGACGGCGGCGACCCCCCGCACGACACCCCGACTCACCTTGCAGACGACGCAGCGGTAGAGCTGCTTGGCGTGGTTGTGCATGTGCCGCGTGAGCGAGTGCGCGTGCGAGAAGCGCTTGCCGCACTGCTGGCAGGCGTGCGGCAGGCGCGGCGGCTGCGCCAGCGCGTGCGCGTGCGCGCGGTGGCGGCGCAGCTGCTCGTAGCGCGCGAAGGCGGCGCCGCAGTCGGCGCAGCGCCCGGCGCGCTCGTCCGCCGTGTGCGTGCGGTCGTGCGCGGCCAGCTCCGCGTCGTCCTCGAAGCACTTGCGGCACACCTCGCAGCGCACCGTCATCGAGCCCCGGTGCACTTCCGCCCTGAATAATAACGTTTGAGTGGACCGTTTGTATTTTGAGCGTAATCTTACCTTATAATAGTCGGAGGTCTACTCGAAAGACAAAAATTTTTTGTAGACCGTGATTTCTCCAGTCGACATAGTAGACATTGAATACATTTTCATCTCATTACTAGGCGACGGTCTTTTCGGGAGACCATGGTCTACTGATTAGACTGAACATTTTTAGAACTCACTTATGCTCCCAGAGTTTCTCCCGACGATTGAACGTCTCATTGCAGCAGTCACACTCGTACCTGTCCGACGATCGCGTACGAGAACGGGAATTACCACCGCCTTTGTTCTGATGAACACGTCTGTGTATTCTATAGAAAGAAAGCACATATGCAACTGAAACCATTTCTTATAAAATTTCATCATTATTCCACAACAAGAAAGATAATATTTTATTTTGTTAAAGTTATGACGTCATCCACGCACGTCAGCCGAAACAGAGGAAGAAATATAGCATTGCGATGTCACCCACGCGCATTAACCGAAAACAGCACATGACAGCGAGGCAAACATTATACTAAAACGCCACACACGCACGTCGGCGAAAACAGTCGTCACACGTTCACAGGGAAGCAAATATAACATTATGAAATTTATAATTTGAAAAGTCAAAGAAGAATTTATACCATGTCCATTCTAAAAAAAGAAAAAAGAACCTCCGTTACCTACTTAGCGGTTGTGGTGTTTAACTTACTTGAGGGTAACCCGAGTTGAATACCATTTCCTGCACAGGTGACATTGAAAGCTTTTATCCGCCGATTCATTTTCCGATTCGCTTATCTCATCCTGAGCCGGAATCGGTTCAACCGGACCGGACCGCTCAGGATCGGAATCTGATTCGGAATCAGTGTTTGTACCGGACTGGAGACTGTAGGACCATGCCCCGAACGATCTGAAAAATTAATGACACCTTTCATAAACTTGAAAAAAAGTACGAAATAGCCGAGCAAAGCGAATCGGCTTTGCTCTTCCGCACACCATCGAAAAACAGTTCAGCACCGAACAGAAAGGGCCGCAAATACTTTATATCGGCATTATCTTGTAACCTTTTAGGGGTTTTAGTGAGTAACCACCTCATATAACCCTGTTTCTTTCCTTCCCGAAGGTTTCTTCTACGTGAATCTTGCTTTTAAGGCTGCACATCAAATTTTGATATCAAGTATTCGCTCCAAAACTGAGAATCACTAATCCGCGCTCGGCAAGATTTCACTTTTCATAGTATCCTCGTACATAAGACACTCGCTGAATAACGTTCACTTGAGACGATTTTCTCAGTGGGCACCGCAGAAGCATTAAAAATTCGTGGTTCATGCCACTCGGTAATTAGTCACCTCAATTTCCACTCTCGTAGTCCTGCATGACGCATGAAATTGTCATCAAAGAGAGAAATCCATTTCAAACGGCTTACTCAACCAGTGAGACTCAGAAGACTTATTTTTAGAGGACTCTGTCGTAACCAATCCCTCTGGTGGTCGATCGACTGATACCACTGGCACTCTGTAAGGTGCCACGACCAGCGCCAATCCCAGATGCCCTTGCGACCGTTAATAATTTATTCATTTTCATTAGTGGTACCACGCTAATTCCACACAGATAAGGTTATGTGTGTGGAATTTTGGAGAAATAAATCGTTATAGTCATGTATGCACAGATACAGTAGCTCTTCTCTCTATTGCGATGATATAATAAAGACTGGTCTAACCAATCCTCACCTGTCATCTTCAAGATTATTCACAGATTGCTGGCTGTTCTCGTCATCCGGTTTCCCCTCATCATCGCTATCGCTGTCAGAACTGTCCGATGAGCTCGAACTATCCGATGACGATGAAGAGGATGATGAACTGGAACTACCTAGGGGTGAAGTTAAATAAAAACTGATTAAATATAATAGTTTAATTTGACGTTAATTTCAAAATATTATAATACAACAATATACTTAATACATTTAGTTTTAATTTTAATTTATAGTCGATTCTAGTCGCAGAAGGAGTAAAGATCAATAAACTACTTTGACCTCGAAATTACCGAATAATTTCGTTATCATCCGCTATGGATCACTATGGAATATGGATATAAGTAGTTTAAGTTAGTTTAAGTAGTAGTAAGTTTAGTAGTGTTGTTTTTATAAATCGAAGGTTTGTTTATCTTTACTTCTCCTTCCATTGGAACGTACAATGCAAAGTTGGTTAGTTTTCATACCTGCGTCTTTCGCGTCCCCATCGACCGACGAAGCGGAACTACTACTTCCGGATCCACTATTCGAACTGTCATCTAACTTCTCGACTCTCATATCTAACTCCTTAACCGACGGACAACCTGTGATCGAAAAACATATCTGTATCGGACTCAGTAGTCAAATTTAACTGCCTTTAAACGTCCCACTGCTGGGCTTAAGCCGTCTCCCATTTTGAGGTCAAGCTTAAAAAAATATTCCACAATGCTGCTCCAATGCGAATGGACAAGCGTGACAGAATTTCATCAGCCACCGGCAAGTTTCCTCACGATGTTTTTCATCACCAACGCGAGCGAGATAAAACTTTATACGACCTGCACCGCCGACCACTCGTTTCGGTTCTCGGAGTAATCGAGTAAAACTTAACCATACCTTATAATTTACGTACCTGATTCTTTTGGAAGGGGATTTTATCTAGTGTGACGTTGGCATACCTTCAGAACTCCGTATGGAAAGCACCTCATCCTCATCTCTAGCCAGCCGCTGGACTTGATCCATCGGTGGTTTCTTGAAATTCGCAGCAAGTAAATGGGCCTCGTATAAATCATCCTGTGGAGCGAAGATAGATAAAAATAATGACATCTTGACCGAATAATCAGCCAAGGGGGTAATCTCGGAGACGAGACATCTGCCATCCAGGAGACATTATACTGCTCGAGGTGTGTTCCGTCACTCTCATGAGCAGAAAATAGTTCAGACAAGATCAAACAGCTTTAAAAGGCCCAGGTGTAAACTCTACCGACTTCCAAGCTCTGAGCTTCTGAGATTTTTGGAACGAAAAACTCAATATTTTTAGTGGCCTACACAAATTCTCAGTAACACCTCGGAGTGTACCAGCTATCATTGTGTACACTCCCAATCCTCGGACAACACGTAAAGCCGTTGGTTTTGCGCTCAAACCATTTTTCAGCTAGACCTCTACCGTAAATCTAAAATGCCATGAAGAATTCCAAAACTCTTATACCTTATCGATATTCGCATATTTTTCGTGTATATGTCTCAGAGCTCGGAGGTTCTCGTCCAAGCTGAGCGAATCGGACGCTTGGCTCGGTGATCCTGAAGAAAAACCTAAATTATTATTACAAAAATAACGTCAGTTCGTCTATTTACCTGTTAAATACTAATATAAGATATATATTAGTAATATAACCTTATTTATTTTGATCTTAAATTAAAATAAACAAAATATTTTAACCGTCGCTTATCAACAAAATTATTATTGATAACGTGTTACGTTCTAAAAACAACAAAGTCTTCTAGAACATACTATTAATTGTAATGACAAGAGAGTTTCTACCAATTCAGAATGGAGCTACATGGTTAACAATACTCCAAGCTCTTTTTGAGAGCTTCGCCCAACGATAGGTCATTTACAGGCTCGTGAATCTGAACATCGTGTTCGGTGGTGACGGAAAACATCGTGAGGACACACGTCTAATCCACAAAGAAGCATTGTGGTTTAAACTCTAAATATCAGCCCAGCAGTGGGAAAATTACTTACCATATTATAACACTTTTAAGAAAACATTAAAACGTCTACAATAATTAATGATGTCGATTAAATATTGAAAGTTTTACCCAAATCGTCATCACTATCCACCGTGATCGGCTCCGTGTTCGTGGGCATCAGGTTGCTCCTTACGCGGATCTCTGACGAAGAAAAATATTATATCGTATAAGAAAATTAATCATAGAGCACATATGCAAATCTTACTGATATGGATTTATGTTTCTTATTCAATAACGACAGAACGGTTGAAGGCTTATAGTGCTTTTTATCCCTAACCGCACCGTTACATGCGACGAAGTTACGGACTGAAACCAAAAATTTGATACTTTTCTAAAGAAATTTACAATTTAAAAAATATACTGCATACATTTGTTCTTGTGATAAAATTTAGCAGACGAATGAAAAATCGGTTTACACTTATAAAATCAACTCTCCAGACTGATTCTTATCAACACACAGCCGAAACTACAGAGTCTAGACAGCTGAAGATTTGAACATATTAGTTTACAACGCAAACATCAGTTAAGGATTGCAGAAACATTAACCAAAGAATTCAAAATTGAAAAAATATTTTAAAGAAGCAGGGGTGCAAATAGGCCACCTGATAGTAACTATAACACCCCTAAAAATTGTGATGCAGTGTAATGAATTGACCATCCCTTACATCGCCAAAGGCCCACCAATACCATAATCTTCCTCAAAGTTGGTCTGTCTGTCCTTGGTATTCAGTAAGGATAACTTTTAGAAGTAAACGCAAAATATTCTTACTCGGCTGGTCCGGCTGCTTGGAAGTAAGTTGATCAGTCTTCCTCGGTCTCCCTCTTTTGCCTTTCACACGGTCAGAATTCGGCGTCTAGAAAAAATTGGAAAGCATACTTACTGGTTAGAAACTCTAGGACAGGTCTTTACTATGAATACCACGAACCGTCAAATTTAAATTTTAATATTATCCATATAAAGCTGAACAGCCCATTTATTGAGAAGTTTAAACTAAATAACGCTTCAAACCATGAGGACCCACAACGGTAACGTAACGAATGTCAAAGCGCACAAACACCAAGGTTTCATAGAGAGAAGTCTTAAGTCTATCCCTTGAATAAGTAACATTATATTGGATCTCAATACATATTACGAAACTAATTCTCCCGTCACGTCTGTCTGCCTTCTTATACGCGATAAACTCAAAAAGTACAGTCTTCTAACAATAGACGAAGAGATTCATGAGAAAGGTTAAGTTTATAGTTCATTATAGTTAAATGTAAATAGACTGACATACAAGGATCATTGTGTTGAAGATATCAAAATAACGACGATTTTCTGTCACCACGTAGACCAATAGGGTTATATTTATTACGACATAAACATTTGATGTTTCTGCTCGTACGAAGCCGGGACGAGTTCAACAAATATTTGTACCCTCACTCACCGAATCCTTGCTCGTATTGGGCGTCCGTTTGGTGTACTTTCTCTTAATACGCGGCGTCGTCTCGCCCGCTGACGACGAAGCCGCCGAATCTACAGCACACAAAATTAATTCAATAATGTCTCGTTAAACAATTATTCATCCCTTTCTGTCATCACTGATGTCACATTCGGGTAAAGAAGACGAGCATTGTTTAACTAATAACGCCTTAACAAAATTTTTAGTTAAAACGTATTCTCCTATAACAACACTTAAAGCGATACTTTGTATAGATTTGTCATCTATCTAATTTGAATATTAAAGTTTAAATTTGTGAATCCTAAGGAACAGCGCTGATTTTAGAAATAAATCATACGTGTCTGTATTTGAATTATTTGGATCTGGGATATTTTGATTTTAAAGCAGCATGCTGTAAAATACGTTATCTGATGGTGAGTGGTCCCCAACTGTAAACTTTGCTAAACTGTAAGAAATTTTAATCATTCCTTGCAACGTCAATGCACCTCCAACTTTGGGAACTAAGGTGTTAGGTCGCTTGTGCCTGTTGTTACCCTGACTCATTGACGCCGTTTGGTAGAACATCCCTTCCACCAAGAAATGTAACTTTATTCTAATTCTAACATTAACAAATAGAATATATACTAAGAACTGCCGAAAACGTTAAATATTTTGGAAGCCTATTCCAATCGAAATATAAACAAACTTTAGATTAACATGTTCCATGCGATTTGCTAATAACTTTGCTATATTATGCACAACAAACAATTCTCGATAAATATATCTGTATTTATAATACAACACTATTTCACTTAACTACTTATAAACATTTTGATTTAACAACCAAAGGTCCGCTAATAACTTCGCGAATCCATAATGAATGTCACAGATTATTCAAGCTGTCGACTAGTGTTGCATATCGATAGACTATCGATTGACTATCGATAGTTAAGGCGTTAGCGATAGTATCGATAGTCTATCGATAGTATTGTCACGTATCAATAATATCGATAGTATCGATAGCTCCCCATGAGCAATACCATCGATAGTATAGCAAAAACCATTACGTTTAACCTAAACTATCGATATCCTGAATAGTTTTCAAGATATAACTAACGATAGTTCTGCAACTCTGCTGTCGGCCAATGACATCGCGTCAGTTAAACGTCAAAATTTCACTCCTCGTGATTGGAATAGGCTTCATATATAGACACAAGACATTATTGCGACTTTCAAATTATATATTCTATCTATAAAAGCGTGTAACAAAAAAAAAAAAAAGAAAATAATACAAAATCACAATTCTAATATAAAATCTATTCGCTATACTGACATCAATAACTACATTTAAAATATAAATAAATTCATTAAACGACATTTAAGCGAAAAACATATCAAGCGACGTTGTTTATTGGTGATCTGCTACAGTTTAGATTGGGCCCCTCTCAGATGGGGGCCTTAGACGTATATATAGATTTGTATAGCACGCAATCAAGGAATTTAACGAGTATACGTAATATTCAAAGACTACATTAACATGAACGCGCATACATTTGTTTTTTTTTTATTTCATAGGTAGACTGGCAAATGTATAACCTGATGGTAAGTGTCCTATAGACACTGACGCTGTAAGAAATATTAACCATTCCTTACATTGCCTATGCGCCACCAACATTCGGAGCTAAGATGTTATGACCCTTCAGCCTATAGTTAAAACACACAGTCCTAGCACATTACCAATTCAAAATAACATTTAGGATAGAGTTTTAGCGATCTCATAATATAACTAAACTTGAGACAGAAAATCTCTTTCTATCTCTCTCTATTTTCTATTTAACACCTCGCCTATTACCTCCACTGGTGACAGGGTGGCTGGTTCGTTTTTTGCCCAGGGGATCGGAATTGCGATTCAACGGGGAAATACTTTATTTTAAGTAATTACTTTTAAGGACTTAATGTTTATAATTCTTATATAAATAAATGTATACTAGTAAAACTTCGCGTTTATTCAAGAGATTTTTACAAATTCCGAAACCGATGACAGGTTTTGTTTTGATTTAATTTCATTCTAAACTGACGGCGTCTGTTCGCGCGTTTTTTTTTTTTTTTATACAGCCATAGCGCCACTAACATAACCAGCAACTATTTTCCGCTACCTACAATTAATTATTTGTTAAATTGTAACAACTTAGTAAATTGCAAACAAGAATCCTCTTTATTTTTCTACACATCTACGTCTGGAGCTCTTCAAAATGAGACCATAGTCGATTTTTATGTGCAGCTATCGTCCCATAAACACTGGGACAAAAATCGACTCACGCTATTAATAGATAGGATATTCTACTTATATTTTGTATATTTGAATATTTATATTAATATTATAACGGACTCGTTAAGCTGAATTAATGTTTCTTATTATACACTTTATAAATGTGACAATTACTCTGTCCGTCTGGTGCTTTTACGCGAAGAAACCGCTTAATTCGATGCAATGTGGCACGAAGTTATCTCGAATCCCTAGTAAGGCTTCTTTATAACCTGACCAAACACTAAAGCTGCTTGCCGCCATTCCACGCGGTCACGTTTTTTACAGTAACTATTTTAATCATTTATATATAAGTAGTATTATATACATGTAAGATTTAATGTAAATAATTGTTATGTTAAAAATTTGTGATATTGAAAAGATTCAAAAGGCGATACAATTCGGTGTAAATCTAATATATACTCACATATATAGTATTGTTTATTTCACACCAAGCACATATTTAATGAGTAAGAAAAAGACAGACATACGTTTATCTGTCGTCTGCCTAGACGCCTTCAATTGAACGAACCTAAACTTACTGATATTATAAATGGGTAAGTTTGTGTACTCAATATTAAATCACGCCAAAACAGCTAGACATAGGTTGTGTAACGGATGTTTCGTTTAAATATCGCTGTTGACATCCGATTTCAAATGTCGCCCTGTCTTTGTTCAACTTTACACTGTACGATATGCGAGAAAGAGATGAAACGAATTTTATATCCAAATCGGTTTAACATTCGTTTCATCTCTTTCACGCAGATGGGTTACTGTAAAGTTAAAGAGAGATAGGACGAATATTTCATGGGTTCAATGTTATCATCATTTGGATGCTTTTACGGACCAGAACGATATTCATAGTGTTTTAGATGCGGTGAAAACGATGACGTCTGACATACCGACGACATCCGTTATTAGATATGTTCCGATATATCGAACTCATGCCGAGACACATTAGCAGCCTGCAAATTTCCCACTGCTGGGCTAAAGGCCTCCTCTCCCTTAGAGCAGAAGGTTTGGAGTATATTCCACCCTGCTGCTCCAATGCGGGTTGGTAGAATTCACATGTGGCAGAATTTCGTTGAAAATAGACACATGCAGGTTTCCTCACGATGTTTTCCTTCACCGCCGAGCACGAGATGAATGATAAACACAAATTAAGCACATGAAAATTCAGAGGTGCCTGCCTGGTTTGAACCCGAAATCATCGGTTAAGATGCACGCGTTCCTAACCACTGGGCCATCTCGGCTCTTGAGACATCTGGATGAAATTTGGCGCAGAGGCAATAGGTTATGTCACAGCTGCTGCAAAAGAAAGCTATATCTAACACACACCCCCCCCCCCCACACACCTAACGAAGGTACAAAGTTCTTTTACGCGGCTTACAATATAGTGAAGGCAGTCGACTGCGTTAATAAGAACCTCCCCCCCCTTCCCCAGGCGACCTTTCCTTTTCTCTGTCTGTCTTACTATTATATTATAGTCGATTTTTTTTAAATTCACACGGGATTTTAATAACAATTTAATTTCTTGTCACTTATACATTCTCAGACGTTATTTATTTCATTGTGTCTGTCATTAAACAGCGAAGCAACTCCGTTCCAACCGTGTGTCCCGCGAAACCACTCCTTTTATTTCTGCCTATAATTCGATTATCAACAATAAAACACCTTTTTTTTTCTAGTATAGAAATAATTAACATTGTTATAACAAAAATCTTAAGCTATAAATATAAAATTTAACACGTAGTTAACTTTTTATATAATAAAAAGTTAACTACCTAGACTACCATGCTATTTGTAACATTGAAATCTAAATACTTCTACGATAATTCAGGCAATTTATAACCGACGAATTCTTTTTTTTTTTTCTTAATTTTCTTTTGGCCGAGACAAATACGTCAAAGTGGTCTAAAAATTAAACTTTAAAAAAAATACTTTTTAATAATGATATATTGAATGGACGTATACGTACTTAGTAATATTTTATATTGCTTTTTTTATATATTTTATTGCAATGAAGTATTAAATAGTGTTGCATATCGATAATCCACTATCGATAGACTATCGATATTTAAGGTATAAGCCATAGTATAAATAGTTTATCGATAGTATTGCAAAAACCATTACTTTTAACTTAAACTATCGACAGTCCAAAACAATCGATACTTTCGATAGCATAAATAGTATCGCTCCTACCAATAGTATTGCTTACAGAGGGCTAGCGATACTATCGATAGTATTGCCGGAATCAACAGTATTGCTCACGGAGAAGTATCGATACTATCAAAACGATACTACTATTGATGTCCTGAATAGTTTTGGAGGTCAACTATAGATAGTTCCGCAACGCTGGTATTAAACACGTCCTCGTTTACCAATAAAACATTTGTGCCTCATGACGTGAGATATTTAAATACGGAAAAGGACCTCGGTACCAATCGTACTAACAAATTCAACATTTTTTTTTTTTTTTTCTAACAATTCATTTTCTCATAGAATTTGGATAAGAATAACATCTGAAACGTATCATCAACGGAACGGAATTTACATTTAGTAGTTGCGGTATTATTAATTTACCTGAATTTCAATGAAATTAATTTATAAATGGCCCAAAAACAGCGTCAGTCATTCGACAAGTGCCTCTGCGATAGTTGAGACACAAGCGAGCGGATCGTAATCACAGGATTCATATCCGATATCATCACTCGCTGTTCAGTCGAGTCAGTTAAGACCCTTCTGATGGCAACTATGCAATCTGTTAAGGCACCCTTAGTACATTTGTAAAGAGAAAAACGATAGCGCGATTTAAAATACCACTAGCGCCATCTAGTTTCAAAGTTTGGAACTAACTCGACACAACGTCATTATTACACTAATATTTTATTTAAATTAATTTTAATATTAAGCTAAATAACCGTATTTAATTTACAAATAACAAAACGATAGCGCGATTTAAAATACAACTAGCGCCATCTAGTTTGGAAGTTTGAACTTACTAAATTAAACTCGAAGCGAAATAGGTTGACTATTAATATATCCGATCTATAAACTACGAATAAGATCGTAATATTTTAAAAATACTGAAACTGAAGCGAATTTACTTATATAATAATATTATATACTAACACCTTCTCCAAAACTCGCTGCATCTCCTGGTATAAGTTTTATGTATATATGTTAACGTCTCCTATTTTATTAATATATAAACAAATGATACAAACCAACCAACATAATTTTTTGCACATTATCTTGTAATACTTCTAACTGACCGATTCAAATTTTCTTAATGCAAAAATCAATATTATCTACGTGTAACGTATACTTTTCATGAAGACAGACTGGCAAATAAACATCTGATGGTAAACTGTCACAACCGTCCAAAAATATTGGCGCTATAAGAAATATTAACCTTAACATCGCGTTAGCGCGCTAACAATCTTTTGGAATTAAATGTTATGTCCCTTGTGCCTGTAGTTACATTGGCACTAATCCTTCAAACCTAAATATTCCTGTCTGTATAATAATCAGTACCTACCCAGACTGGCTGGCTCTTAAATTAATCAACGCTTTTAATTCCTTAACGTAAACTACCAAAGCATACGTCCGTTCAATAACAAAACAGATCACAAGTAAAAATATTCACTACCATGCAGACTCTCTCAAAGTACCGACACCAAAAAAAAAATGAAAACTAAAATAGAAAAAAAAAATCGATCGTATCATGCATATTCGTTTACCTTTTCGCTTTATAAATTTAATATTTCTTCGTACTATGATCTTTTTATCCCCCGCCTTCCTCACCGCTATCTTTTGTGCCGTCTTTCTAACGTTAGTTAATTTATTCGCTTGTACTTTTTTAACGCGTGTCGTCATACCATTTGATGACTTCACGATTTTCGCTAGCCATGTAAACAGAAATTCATGTCAAATATATATGAATATCAAATCAATATATAATGTATATCATTAATACTTAACTATAGTACCCGTCACGAGAAGCTTTAAATTATGTAAACAAACATCTTTTACTAAGTAAACATTTTATGCTGCGAGATAATAAATTGACCATATTCAATCGACATGAAATATAGACGGGTTATATGAAAGTAACAACCTATTTAATTTAGTCGGATCATATTTTAACGACGCAAAGCGCTATCGTTTGTGTTTTTTGGTACCAGAACGCGTCCGTCGCAGGGATTGTAAATTATCGGGACGCCATTTTGAAATAAACGCGTCATTCGAGTTTCGAATGCGTACGAGTTTGTTTCATTGCTTTGCATATATCGCGGATCTGGATCTTGTTATTGTTAATTTTGTTATTGTTTCGTTATCAAGGAAGAAGATAATTTTTATTCCAAAATCGATGAGATGATTGATAAAACTGTAGACAGCTTCGTGATACATGTCACTGATTCTGACACAGAAATGGAAACATCTGAATCTGACGAATAATTATTCTTAAATAATATATGTTTATTAATATTTGTTACTTAATAATTTATTAAATCTTAAACCAAATCATTTTTTTTGTTGGTCCAAATGTTGTGAACTCCTGAACACTTGTTTACAAAATTTATAGCTTCTCATGACGGTTACTATAGTTACTTTAATGTTGGTTGTTTCGTAGAATCTACATCTGATTTAAAATCAAATAAAGTGTAGATTCTAACAAGACCCGACCAGAATTATCCCGATAAAAATGTACGAATACTAAAGTTACCTGATCGTTCATGACTTCAAGAGCTAGCCTAAATTAAAACTGTTTAAATTTCGTCCCCTATACTGATATCTAAAGTTTAACTAAGCTGTGGTCGCCGAGCGATCCTGCAACCCGTCAATCTGTCACGACTATTGATAAGGAACAAACATAAACAGTTGCCATAAACAATTATCAACGCAGATAGACAGAAAAATATATTGTTTAATATATTCTGAAACTATTTATTACAGTATAGTCTATTCCAACCACAAGAGGACAAAAGTCAAACAACATTTGAAATCGATTTGTAACGATATCATTGGTTTGAGCTTGAATATATGATATTCATTATAGATCCGCCGAATAATTACATTTTGAACGTCGACGGATCTGTTATCGGAACTTTGAAAGTAAAATGAATACTGATATAAGTCATTAATTGAATAGTCTTGTATTTCAAATAATGACATTTAAATAAATCAAATGGCATGGAATACGTAAATCTAAGTTTGTTCATCTTTATTCCTTCTTTGATTGGAATAGACTATATAGAGGTATGTAAGACTGATTGAGTTTGTCAATTAGTACGTTATAGCAACTCTGCATTAATACTGGGCGAGCCGATTTCAAAACTTATCAGAGGCCCGATTAACCTTAACTACGATGGAGTTTCGATTGATCTGTTTAAAGTATTTCATATAGTTCGTAATAATCCTACAATTCATGACATCATGTCATTCGTCATAATGCTGTGACTAATGATTTCATTTCATTTTGTAATTAAATACCTAAATTTGAAATTTAAACCGCCACATTTGAAACAAAGGAAATCGAATTTTCTGTCACAATTTCCTGCTTTAGTCTGGCAACATTACATTTAAAAAAAAATGGCAATTTAACTACGCATATATAATAACCTACTTGCTAGATTTTTCTAAAACAAAAGCTCCCCAATTCTGAACATTAAACACATATAATATAAATATATATAGTTATCAAACAACCAACTGAGAATCCTCTCAATCCAGCCCGACTGCATATATTAAAAAAGTATGCTATTGATGTTTAAAATGGACATCACTAGAACAAATGTCAAATTTCATTGTTTAAATATTCTTGATTTAAATATGATTAGAATTAATGTTTTACGAATAAATTGTAACAACTCTAGATAACATATTATTCCATATACCATAAATTAAATTTTTAATCACTAAGATAATAACAAAACATTTTTATGACAAATTACACAACACATACAAAACAACACTTCCCATTTTGACATTAATATACGTTATTAACAATAATCATAGGAAATTAATCCAGAACCATTTAAATTATTTAAATAAATATATCAAAATCAACGTCCTATAAATAACATGTGAACCCTTCCCTTAACAAATTAGAAAAACAACAAAAGGTCATATAAGATTTTTACATTATAAATAAATGGAGCAAGTACCGTCAGTATCACAATAGTATCACGATATATTTCTTAAAATAAAGTACTAGTAATTGTAATCCAACTGATCATTCTCGATGTTAGAGTTATCGTATTCAATTATAGTAAATTGCTTACCACCGGTCGCACGCCTTCTGTATTCCTTCTTAGCCTTCTTGTCCATTGCTTCTGGGAACAAGGCACTTTGATTAGACATCCCACTTAGACTGGACATTAGACGGACCGTTTTAATAAGAAATATAACTTATATCTCGGTAGTAGACTAATTAAAACAATAATTGCATTACATATGCGTTGAATTTATTTATTTTTTATGATATCAGTTGGAGGACGAGCAAATGGGCCACCTGATGGTAGGTGGTCACCACCGCCCATATACAATGGCTCTGTAAGCACTATTTCTTACATCACCAATGCGCCACCAACCTTGGGAACTAAGATGTTATGTCCCTTGTGCCTGTAGTTACACTGGCTCACTCACCCTTCAAACCGGGACACAACAATACTGAGTACTGCTGTTTGGCGGTAGAATGTCTGATCTGATGAGTGAGTTGTAACCTACCCAGAAGGGTTTGCTCAAAGCCCTATCACCAAGAATAAATGCATTATTTACCATCAAAATCGTCAAAGGAGTTTATTTCGTCAATTCTTTTCAGGTCGGAGATGAACCGGCGAAAGAATTTAACCAATAATAATAGCTGAAAGATCTTTATATAAATAACTTTATTACTAGACTGTTTATGTCACACAGGTTTCCTCACGATGTTTTCCTTACCACAGAACAGTATATGAAATACAAAAAAAAACAACATTAACCTTCTGGATTCTTCTAAAAATATACACTGTATGAACTATTTAATATGTCCCCTGTACCAGAAATTAAACTTCCCGCCCTCCCCGAGTCCAAAGTATTCAACTTATCCCAATAGTGGGCTGCGATAACATACCAATCTCTCGTGCACGCTTCCTCGCCAAATACTCGGGGCTGGTCTTATCGACGCGAGGTCTTCCACGCTTGCGTTTCTCGCCCCCCGAGTCCGGTCGATTGTTCATGACAGCCGCTGAAAGTTTAAACTTATATTTAACACACACGCACGAAACTTTACATCTCAACATGCCGATGTATTTACAAATTTTTTAGTAGTCTGTATAATTAAAGTTACAAAATAAATAATTATGGAAAATAAATCATTTCTATGCCTACATGTATGTATATATCCAAAGCTGTCCCCGAGCTATTCCCAAAACCAAAACATGCCAACATGCTTGGCCAATATCCTTGCCGCCAAGTTGGCCAAGTCGTTATTCTTCTCAACCTATATAAAATATCTACACTTACAACCAAACATACCAATCTTCTTGGCCAATTTCAATGTTGACCAAGTCATAAAAATCTAAACAATAGAGAACCCGTCCGCAAAAGTACAAAACATACCCATCTCCCTGGCCTGTTTCCTTGCAGCCAAATTGGCCAAGTATTCTGGGCTCGTTTTGTCGATCCTCGGCCGCCCACGCTTTCTCTTCATTGGCGGTGGCGTTTCAGTCATGACGGGCGCTAAATAAAGAAAATCAACTAAAGAGCATGCAAAAAAATTTAAGCGAAATCATAAAACAAAAAAAAAGGTACATCTTGGGACACCCGGTTGAAACGAAGTTGCTTTCGCTATATAATACTAACAAAACCTACGGCTTAACCCGCGCGTCATTTATAAAACGTAACCTATCAAGCATAAACCGTCACCTCACATTTTACCGAATTAAAAAAAGTAGCCTATATCCTCACCCAGAACTCAAACTTTCTCCATACCGAATGTCATCAAAATCGGTTCAGCATTTTAAGCGTGAATAGATAACACACAAAGTTACTTTCGCACTTATAGTATATAGATACAGATTGAAAAACAGTTACAATTAAAGAAATTTACAACGTTTGAGAATAGCTAGATGACGAGAATTAAAATTGTTATTCGAAATCCCGTGTGAATTAAAACAATAACAAATAAAAACATACAATAGAAAGAGACAGACATAAAGAGAGAGAGGGAAGTTCGTCTGGAGGATTTCTACTAGTTCACTCTACTGTAAGTCTAAAATAACTTCGTTTCAATAATAACAAACTATGAAAGATGGCGCCACTTTTTTATATTACAGTGCAATAATTTTTCAACGGACACAACTTCTAAATAAAAATTCTTCTTAAAGTCAAGCCATCAGAACAGAGGATACGATTGCTCATTGTGTGTAAACACTATTCGCTCACTTTCATGATCCGATGGGACCGGAAGTCAAGAGGGCCTGGGACAAAAACGAAAGACCCTAATCATTTTTGCCGTTTGAAAAATAAAAAATAGGAATATATTAGATATATATAAGGAACTATTCGTAGTACATGACATAGCAGAGCTATAAGCAAAACGCATGAAATGTGTACCTTTAAAGTTAGCTTATTTTTACTCCTCCTGCGATTGGATTGGACTTTAGACATATAACCTAAAAGGCTAAAACCAATACGATTTCGGGGATTCCCGGAAAAAATAACTAAATTACTTTAATTACAGAAAGTAACCAATAAGCAAATAATGAAAAAATAAAGACATTCACTTCTGTTATGACATACATACCGACATTTATCTCCGGCTTATGTCTCGCTGCGTACAACTCGACGGCGGGTGGTACGAAGTGGGACAGCGGCGAACGGTAGTCCACGCTCAACGGTAAGGGCGGTACTGTAAATTAAAAAAAAAAAAACAATACATATTAAATCAAATCTATTAGCCGAATACACATCCGACTATGCTTATATTCTTGCATAACTCGTCCCACACCCACCACGACAACCTTAAACCTGTCACTCATATTCCTTGGTGGTGTTTTGACCAAGTCTGTAAAGTTAGGTTCCTCCAACACATTGCATATTTTACAACCAAACAGCCATACTTATTATAATTGTTTCGGTTTGAAGGGTTAGAGAGTCGGTGTAACAGGCACAAGGGACATAACATCTTAGTTCCCAAAATTCTTAGGAGGTGGATTCGAGCAAGTCGGACCGGTAGAGCTACTGAGTTTTTCATTCGAGATTCTCAGTAGCAGACCGTAGTTAGAAAGTTGGAAGTATGTATACTCACGTACCTCGAACATTACGTATATTATTCTCCAACCATAACAGAAAAAAGCCAAACAAACGACGTTTGACATTGGTCGAGGGCTCGATTAATCTATGATATTCTCTATGGATTTGCGTAAAAATGGCATTTTGACGTCGACGAAACTGATATCAGAATTTTGGAAGTAAAATTAAATTGGAAATAATTAGTTAAGTGCAAAAGTGTTATAAATAAAGATATATTAATCAAGAACTGTTCGTAGTGACAACATAGCTGAGCATTATTAGCAAAACGCATGAAATCTAAGGTTTGTGTATCTTTTTTCATACTTCCATTGGAATAGACTGTAAAGCCGTTGGTCATTGGCATAAACTCTTTCCTGTCGTATCAGATTTGCCTTCTCATCGAATTATGAGAGTACGTTTACGTACACACTGTGTGCACTTGTCTCTTTTGAAAAGGTCGCCGTAACAGAAATCGGTAAGGACGACATTATTATATATAGTCTAAGAGCGCTGGTGACAACTTCCCGTCCGATACATTTGGCAGTACGCATACCTACTTCGATTAAAAAAAAAAAAAATTATCTATGCATACCGATTTTATTAATCGATATACATTATTTTTTATTGCATTTCATCATTCAATTACATAATAATTTGTAATTATTAAATTTTAATTACATTCGGTCATTCATTAATACAGCTGATTCAATTGCAAAATTTAACACATCGGCCTTGGCACCGAATTTAATTATATAAATATATAATATACAGAATTTCAGTAATTAAATAATAAATAACCTTTTAATAAAAACATCACGATTTTTCAATTTAAGCGTTCGTGAAACATCTATTGTCGCGGGTAACCTCGGGGGAAATCCGACTCGCGTGTCGTGCCGGCAAACGTCACGACTCTCTCTCATACCGTCACGTCTCTCCGTCCGCTCTCTACTGTCTTGTGTGCGCGTGTTATATATACTTCGTTGTTATGTATTATTATAAGAAGAAAAATATACATACTCTATTAACGAAACTATGTTTTAATTAAAATACTCCATTTTTTAATGCAATGGGTGGTAAACAAACAGACAGCTGGCTCAACTGGAAAGCGACTACCCCCCCATGAGCTTCTGCAACACCGGGCATCTTTCAGGTGCATTGCCGGCCTCTAAAGAATGATTTGACTCTTTTCTTCCCATTTCCCAGGGTTTCCCATGTCGGTTCGTAAAGACCGGCGGTTCAGTTTTATTTATTATAAATTTTCTATAACCGCTTATAAAAAATGTAAAATAAATAACAACCGCGAGATTAATTTTAAACAAATGACAAAACTCTGGTACTCAGGTACTTACCCGGACTAGCCCGAGCGATCTTCGACCATTGACCAGCAAAAAAAAACATAGGTACAACAGGTTACATACCCTTGTCCAATCCATAGATGTCTCCGTTCGGCTCCATCCTCTTCTTATCCTGGGTATTCGGTTTGTCAGGAGTCTCGTTACCGTTTATTTGCAAAACAGAATCAAGTTGACCCTCACACAATGCCATGATTCAGTGTTGTTTACGCTGGAAAAATAATAATCTAATATAAAAAAAAATACATTTTACCGAAAACCTTAACGCTATGAAAAAAAAAACAAAAAAATATGTATAACGTAATTTCTATGTATGGCATGAATGCCACTAGCATTGGCTGTATGTCTGATTATGGAGTCAGTTCCTTTCCAAAACAAAATCAAAGAAACGAGTGTTTTTTAACAAACGTCAACACTTTAATTTCTATAATATTATTTATTATCTGTGCGGTCGATGTGATATAAAAATTGGCGGGAACGCCGTAATATCATTACACTTCGTTTCGAACGCGAATTATCAATTTAATTTTCGTAGTTGATTATGAAGTGCAGTCAGTATTTATTTTAATTATAATACAGGTAAGCTTTGAAACAATTATATCATACAACAATCTTTATTTAATTAATTACTTTATACGTGTGTCAGTGAACTTGTAAACAACATCTATCCAGATGTTTACAAGTTACAAATTTTACATTCGATAGTTATAAATTTTATTGATTCCATGGTGGTTTGGATTAGATCCGGTAGCTGGCGCTGTGGTCTGCTGTCAGCATTTTTAATTTTTTTTAATTTTAGATGATTTATGAACTGCGGTGGAGAAACGTAGAAAAATTAGTGATGACATAGTATATCTTGTTTGAGTATAAACTGCCATTCAGCAGTATGACAGGTGAGTGAGCCAGTGTAATTGCAGCAACAAGAACTTCCCATGGTGTAAGCATGTTGTTTAGATATCTTACTTTGATAATGGTTATAACTAACATCTGTAAATGTTCTTTGAGCCATGAAATAAAACAAATAAAAGGAACTTATATATTTGAGCTGTGTATCATATTCAATATCCATTTTAAACTTATGACCTTGTTTGTATTTTTACCATGTTATTTGTGTATGTTATTTTACTTAGATATTTTTTTATTAACGTGGTATTACAATATTTGTCAAAATCAGTAACTTGGTCATATAAATTGACTTCTATTGTATAAAACTGGAATGTAACTAACTACTGGTAATACTGTAGTGTCGGAAATTATTCGCGTTGCATCGCAATTTCAGAATTACAATTCACTGGGGAAATATTGCAGCATTCCCACCACCGATCCCATAGCCGAGATGGCCCAGTGGTTCGACCGCGTGCACTTAAACCGATAATTGCAAGTTCAAACCCAGATAAGTACTACTGCAATTCCTTATTTGTATTTATAATTTATCTCGTGAAGGAAAACATTGTGAGGAAAGCTGTATGCGTTACAATTAAATTCTGCCACACGTGTATCCACCAACCCGCAGTGTATTGGCTTGGTGGAATTCGCTCAAATCTCCAAGGGTGAGGAGACCTTAGCCCAGCAGTAGAATATGTACAGGCTGTTACTTCACTTTACACTATACTATGTATTAACAAAAACTGTCAAGGAAAATGTGGCATAATCATTTCCTCGATATGACTTTAATTTTATTATTAAATCTGTTGAGAATACAATTGCAAATCACAAAAACAACCAATCCAATATAAAAAAATATATAAATTATGGTTCAAATTTAATATAAGTTAATGCACATAGAATTATTAGTAATTTGTACCATAACACACCCAGGACTTTTCATATTTTAATCAGACAGGGGAATTCCTAACATCCCTAGTCGTTCAAAAGAATATAGTAAACTATTATAAATAAATAAAAATAAATTTATTAACCCCAACCAGCCCCAAACTAGACACACCTGTCTTGCGTTTAAACTAGAGCTCGGACTATATAAAATCCCATAAAGAATTAAATAATAATATTTCTTTATGTATATGAAAAATAGAAGAATGTGTAATACCTATTCATTTAAATAAATAATCATTTAAACATAACTAATAATGTTTTAAAATAGATGGCATGCTACCTTATCACGATCGAGGTCTCACAGACACTTTTATAATGATTTAACTTGTAAAGGTTAGGGTGTTTATTACACTGGGTAACTCACATATAAAACTAGCAAATAACAATTCAAATATATATATATAATTGCTCTGCAGAATAAAAATAAATATTTATTGCTAATTATAAGCAAAAAATGGGCAACATGGTGGTCACTACCACCCATAGACATAGATAATAGTTGCTATAAGAAATATTAACCTTTCTTCACATTGCCTATGTGCCGTCAACCTTCAAACTAAGACGTCACATCGCTTGTGAACATAATTAGGAATATACAATTTTACACTGAATCTTTCATTCTCAAAATCAGCAAACAGGAATACATCGTTCTAAAACATTAAGCATCTGAGATGCGAAACAAAATTATAACACGAAACATTACAAATTACGAGAAACAAAGTATTTAAATAGGTACCCATAAATACTGGTACCCATTATCCTCTTTGACCCTATCACTATCCAGAGCCAATGCTTTTAGAAACATTGCAAAAAACCTACACTAGTCTAATAGAATGCAACATCTCACCAACACATGACAGAGCATAGTAATTCCAACAGGAATTGGCTCTATACTTCTAGCCTAAGACAACGTTCACAGGAGGACTTTTACCTGTTATTAAAAATATTTTGTAAGAGAAACTATTCTGACATTTTATCATTACTCTTTTAATGTACAATACATGGAAAATGAATCATATCTATGGTTGCCAATTCGACAAACCTAATAGCCGGACATACCAGCTAGTTTGGCTGGACACAAAAACTTCAATAATGTAGGATACATTATTGAAGTTTTTGTGTCTCAATATTAAAAGATATGGTTAAAAAAATTGTATCTAAAATCAGGCTTTTCTGATTATTACCATGAATCTTGTCAATTTTATATGAAATATAAATAAAATCAAATGTATCTCGTTTGTGAAATAAGTAAATAAAATGTAAAAAGCCTAGCAAAACCCCGACAAGCTGGACACCGTTTGTTTTGGCCGGACACGCAATCAAAAAGCCTATTTTTTTTCCTCTTTAATGGCATTCACATCTCTTGTTTGTGAGACGTATGTGGCCAATTACGACGCTATATGAAAGTAACACGCAGGGAAAGTGTTCGGTGTTTAGCTTTGAAAAATGTCCGGGATTTATTCCAGGACACCTAAAACAGATAACATAAAATGACGACACAGACATCACAAGACAGTAACAGTATCATACAAAAAATAAAAATAAATTTATTAGTAGGAAAATATAAGTAGGAAAAAAAATAATAATAATCTAACTACAAGTGTAAAGCAAAAAAAAAAAAACAGACAAAAATTTTAAGTCATGAAATGAAATATATTTTTTTAAATAAACTAGAAAAGAAGAATGCGAATAAGTGAGAAGAGACTGAAAATTGATAGGTCGGGGTATATCTGGAGGGAGAATGTCGTATAAAGAAAATGTCAATTTATGACAATTGAAAAAAATATGATCTACCGTCCCATCGTCCAAACCACATTCACAAAGAGAGTTATCGCGTACTCTGATTTTGGCAAGGAAGACCGGTGTGCATGCATGACCCAAACGGAGGCGACATATGGTAGATGTGCCTTGTTTGCCACCTTTACGAAATCGGAAGAACCATGGTTTCCGTGGTATCACAGGTTGTATATTCCCATAGTAACGCCCTTTACTAAGTCTTGAAGAGTCCCATAAATTTTGCCAAGAATTTCTTACATGCAAGTTCGCTAGAGGTAACAAATCGGAATGATATATTTCACTATGATTTTCATATCCACTTATTGTTGCATCTTTAGCCCAAGAATCCACTATCTCATTATCTGCAATACCAGAGTGTCCAGGAATCCAAGCAAGGATATCTTTACCTTTTTGCCTACAATTAAACTGTAACTCTTTAATCTTGAAAATAAGAGGGAGCTTAATTTTCATTTTGAATTGATTACTACAATTTTTTTGTAAACATCTTCTACATTCTGTAAAAATAATTGTTTTAGAGAAATTATGAGAGTCAGCAAATAGGAGTGCTTCATATAAGGCAATAGCTTCACCCGTGAACACAGAAGTCTGAGAAGGGCATTTAAAGGATAAAGTCACGTTGAATTTTGGGACCCAAACCGCAGCACCAACATTACTACTATCAGGATTATCGGATAATTTTGAAGCGTCAGTAAACACCGGTATCCAGTCTTGCCAATCAGACAGAAGTCTGATAAAGTTCTGATTACCCACATGGTCATCTTTTTCAATTCCAAAATTTAAAATTACATTAGGGATTAACATTAGCGAAGAATAATCAGTTTGGAATAAAGGGTTAATATTACTACTATAAACAGGCACAGAAAGATTTTTAATGTTTAAAAAACTCTTTATGATTTTGGGAGTTTCCTTATGATGCCAATATCGGTTATTTGATACCTCTTCAGAGAGACTCTCTAGACGAGGAATAAGTGGGTGAGACGAACATGACATAACCCTAAAGATGAATCTATCAGACAAGTATTGTCTACGAAGAAATAGTGGAGGGTCTAAGCATTCCACTTGTAGTGCATTTTTTGGTGAAGATTTCATTGCACGAAGAATAATATGTAAGCATTTAGCCTGTATGATGTCGAATTTCTTTAGGGCTGTTTTATTACAAGTTTCAAAGATAAACGATCCATAATCAATACGACTGCGGATAAGTGCATTATATATAAGCTTTTGGTTATATGGATGGGAGCCCCACCAAACACCTGAAAGAGCACGAAGGACGTTAATACCTTTTTCACATTTGCTCACTAATTTAAATGAGGGACACCAAATGGAGTAAATGGAGTAAATCTTGAACGGGAAAAAAAAACAAACGTACCTTTAGATGGGGATAATGAAAGACCATGTTCGTCTAACCAGATATTTAAGTAACTTAAAGCTTCATTTATACGAGATGTTGCTGTATCAATACAATCAGAAGATCTACTTGGTGGTAGGGCTTTGTGCAAGCCCGCCTGGGTAGGTACCACCCACTCATCAGATATTCTACCGCTAAATAACAGTACACTGTATTGTTGTGTTCCGGTTAGAAGGGTGAGTGAGCCAGTGTAATCACAGGCACAAGGGACATAACATCTTAGTTCCCAAGGTTGGTGGCGCATAGGTGATGTAAGGAATGGTTAATATTTCTTACAGCGCCTTTGTCTATGGGCGGTGGTGACCACTTACCATCAGGTGGCCCATAAGCTCGCCCGCCAACCAATGCCATAAAAAAAAAAAAAATATATATATAAGGTATATAAGGTGATATCATCTGCATATTGGAGAATATTACAAAAAGGAAGGATCGATTGCTTAAGATAGTAAGGGGCTCAGTAGAGTAAGGGGCTCAATACTGACCCTTGCGGAATACCTTGCCAAAGAGTTCTGGGCGGAAGGAGAAGGCCGCCCTTTCGAATTTTAATAGATCTGCCCACAAAATTTTACAGATATAGTGAACAATTCTCATTGGGACACTCAGCTCTAGCATTTTTGCTCTGAGCACCGGAATATTGACACTGTCATAGGCAGCCGAAATATCTAAAAAGCATCCTAAAATAGAGTATATTCAAACTATCCATAGTGCTTTTGCCTTTACGAAAACTATACTGGCTCTTTGCTAGAGACTCATTATTTTCTAAATACCATTCTAAACGATTTTTTATAAGATGCTCAAGAATTTTCCCTAAGCTTGATGAATGAGCTATTGGTCTATAGGAGCTAGCCTTCTCTGGATCTTTATTTGGTTTTAAAATAGGGATAACGATTTGGCATTTTCAGTCATCAGGTATTTCTCCTTTAATAAAAATGTCATTTAGGATGTCCGAAAGATACTGAAGACTGGGATACTTAGTTTGTTAATAAAACTATATGGGATACCATCTTCACCTGGAGAAGAATCTCTCAACCCTGTAAGTGTCATATTTAATTCATCAAAGGTAAACTTTTCATCCAAGGAAGTTCAATTAGAAGAGGGAATAGAAAAAGGGAAATCACAAGGAACAGAATGAGGGGCCAGGCTATCCGCGAAGTCCTCCAGCCAAACTGAAGAATCATATGACTGAAGCGAGTCAGGCTTTAATGAACGTCTAAACCGTTTCATATTTCTCCATACAAGTGTATGGGGAGTTCTGGGGGATAAACTCTCACAAAAACCCCTCCATCCTCTCTTCTTCTTTGGAAAGTAGTATTTTGGTACGAGCAGTTACTTGTTGTAAAATCTGAAAATCATCAAGGTTTAAAGATTCATTAAAGATGTCCTCGGCCCTACCTCTTTTTTTTACAAAGGAAGTGCAATCAGAATCCCACCAGGGAGGTGAGGAAAGTTTATTAGAGTAAGACTTTTTCTTGGGGATGAATAAGTTGGCAGCTTCAATCAATGTATTACGAAAATTTAAGTATTTTTGAGAAGAAGAATTTCGGTTAAATTCGTTTAATGTACGTTCAACATAAGAAGAAAAATTTTTCCAGTCAGCATCTTGTAATTTATGTTTTAGAAGGGGTTCAGGGGTAGGGATTGGAATTACTGAAGAAGGTTTTGATATGATGATAGGGATGATCGCTGGCAAAAGAGTGGGATAACGTGTTCCAATTTAGTGAAGATGAGAGTTCTGGAGAGCAAGCAGGAATATCAACTACAGAATTAGGATTTTGACCAGGATATACGCGGCGGGTAGGAGAACCATCATTGACATGACACAAACATTGATATCATCAAAGAGGTCCACCAACCAGAGGGAGAAAGAATCTGTATAATATGATCCCCAGGAACTGTGGTGTGAGTTGAAGTCACCTAAAATAATGAGTAGAGAAGGAACTGAAGACAAAATTGTAGAAAGGTCAGGGATCAGAGAGAGTTTAGGATCAGGAATATAAATTGAGATGTTAATATTGCCTATACAAGCCGAAACAGCGTTGGTTTCTCGGGAATGAGGAGGGAGAGGGATAATGGAAAACGGAAAGGATCTTTTAATTAATAATGCACACCCTGCCCTGCCATCATCACGATCATCCTGTAAACAGGCAAACCCTGGGACTCTAAAGTAAGACCCAGGCCTCAACCATGTCTCAGAGATGGCCGCAACGGACACAGAATGAGCATTAATGAAATGAATTAAATCAGGTTTTTTAGGGGCAATACTTCTACTATTCCATTGAAGAATTCGGGTTAAACCCGAGAGGGCCATTAGCAACAATTTCTGCAAGTCTAGCAAGTAAGGGGGCAACGTCGTACGGTAACACATCTATTTGTTATTAGCAAATTTAGTAGTCCTGGCAAATTTTCATTAGGTAATGGAAGAGGTCAATTCAGTCAACAGCCATTAGGGAGAGATGGTGATGGTTCTCTAATAATTTTGTCATGCGTAGATCGATCATAACCCTCCGGGAGGCGAGTCCTTGTACGGGGAGGAGTTTGGACAGTTTTACAATAGGATGTCTTTTGCGGAGTAGACCCAGGAATTGAGTAAAAAGTTGGTAAAGTCTGTACTGGCTGGGGTGGAGTTTGCGCAAACATCGTTTTTGCCACGTCTCCAGTAAGCCCGTCTTACTGGAGGTTCCTGCGCAGAAGCCTCCATGTATGAGATACTATGCTCGGACATGATTTTTTTAATTCGCTTTTGTCTATCAAATTCGGGACATGTCGGGTCAGTAGCAAAGTGTCTCCCTGTACACAAAAGACACGTGATACGGTCAGAGGGGATGTTACAACAATCACCAGAGTGTGACTGTCTACATTTGTAGCAGCGTGCGTTTGAACGGCAAGCAATCTGAACATGGCCGAACCAAAGGCACTTCCTACACTGAATGGTAGGAAGCTGGTACACCTCAACTACCAAAGAAGTGTAAAAAGCGAAGATCTTTGGGAGAGTTTGGCTCTCAAATGTCAGGACGACAGACTGTGTAGGTATCCAAGCAGGCGAACCATCATCTTTTTTTATTTTACGGTTCAGTCGGTGAGCTTTCATGATCTTCCCATAGCCTTCTTTGTACTCAGTTGCATTTACAAAGTCCTCCATCGACCAATCTGTTTGATACACCTTGAACTAAACCTAATCGGGAAACATTATAAGACGGAATTTTGACTTTTAAATTGTTTGGACAGAATTCCATGGTCCAGAAAGTCATTAGCTGTCTTAGCGGAGTCAAACTCTACCGACAACCTGTTACAACCAATTTGATTGATACCATATTTTTTTATATGTTGGACACCACCTTCAAACAAGAACAGCCCCAGTCTGATGGGTTTAAACTCACACCAGAATTAGATGAGTCTGCAATGCGGGACACATGTACAATAAATGGACCAAAATCTTCGACACCATATTTACGACTGTTGATCTGGAGAGATGGGAGTTTGTAAATATGCGATTCTGATCCAAGACCACTGTCTGGGTCCATAATAGAACATTTAGACAATGGTTCAGTATTAATATTGTCAGCCGTTCTTTTACGGGATGTTTCTCGAGCTACAGAAGCGTGATAATTTTTAGTCTCCATCTCACATTCGTACACACCACCCCCTTTATCGGGGGGCTTCAATCGCTCATCTCCATCCATGGACGTATTGGCCAAGTTACAAATTATCACCACCACACAAAAATATAAGGCGATAACTGGAATCAAAGGAAAATAACCTAAAAACTAACAAATCCACACATCACCTCAAACGTCAATCCTCTCAAAAAGCCTAACTATGTCCGGCTTTATCCAGACACCTGGCAACACTTATCATATCAGATAGTTGCTTACAAGAAACTTTAAATAAGCATTACAGCAACAAACTCACTAGTACAGGTAAAATTCATATAAAGTGTTTCATTATAATGTGTTATGTTAATTTATGTTATGCCATGTTCCAAATTTCAACTTTCAAGACTCAGTAGTTATAGTTGAGTTGATAGACAGTCAGGACAAACAAATTATTATTATATAAGTGTTTATTATTGAATGTCAGTTATGTTTTTTTTATTTATTAAAACATTATAAGAACTGAACACCAAATTCTTACATATTTATGGGAATGTCCCTATCCAAAGGTTTTCTAGACAGCTTGTTCTAAAGACAATAAAAAATAATAGCTATTATAATGTATTGTAATTATGGAATAAAAAAACTTATTGAAAAATTTGTGTATTAAAAATTATAATTAATTACAGTTAAAATATATTTCAAAAAATAATGTTTATGTTACTAATCTTAAATTTTGAATTTGGAAGTTATTGTCATGTGTTTATTTTTATGTCTAAATTTTGACAAAAATCCACATTGTCAGGTCTAAATTTTGAATTTGACTTTAAATCTGTTTATAAAAGGATTTTATGTATATGCAAGTTTAACTGTAAGTACTTACGTTCAAATATCTTTGCTTTCTCATTCTAAGTGAATTTTAAAAAGAAAAATATGTCAAATTTTGTAATGAAATATCCATTGGTTTCATTTATTGTGTTGTTTTTACTTTATGTTTATATTTACTTTGTGCAGATAATAAGTGCAATTAAACACAAATTAAATGCAAATTTTGAAACAAATATACAAATAAATAAGAAAGTTTAGTTGTTTAGTAATCATAATGATGTTCGAATTTATTAGACAAAAAAATACAAATTAGTAAAGCTATGTTTATATTATATAGGTATATAAAATACCTAATGTTATTGTTGATACAGTTTTTAATATCACATTTCGTATATCGTCACATTGTACTATTTGAGAATTATGTTAGAATATATTAAGGTCTTTGAACATGACTGAGAAACTTTAGAATTTTTTTCAAACAAGACCTAACAAGAGCTGGGATATATATAAAGAATATATCAACATTAAATTTTCATAAAATTCCAATTCAAATTGTATAAATATAAACTTATCGTTATTCGTAACATAATTTGTAATTATATCTCTTATCGTAACTTGGAAAAGCTGTAAAAAATGTCATTAACTCACCAGAATAAGAAACCATTTTGACTACTATAATATAAAAGGTAATACACCACTTAAACAATGTAAAACTTGCACAGAAACGTCTACCACACACTTATAATGTAATTTAAACTTAATTAAAACAGTGTAAATGTGATTTAATAACAATAAAAAACGTTTGAAAATACAACAGTGCTTTGAGTTAATCAATTGTTAAACACAGAAATGGTGAAAAGTTAAGGCAACAGCTTACACGTAAAACACACTATTTCGATCATTTATAAATACACGCACTACATTATTGATCTATGATATTGATTTTGAAAGTGGTTTCAAAAGTTTACGAGCGCGATTATCGAAGATATAAACAAAATTTGTAAAACCTATAAACTAACTCAACGTCCATTGCTTTAGCAAGAAGGTGATGCTACTGCCTATAAGAAGAGTGAAAAAGACAAAATTATTTTTGTTATGGCAACATATTGTATAATACCACTAAATTATATTGTAACTTTTTATTCAAACTATATTACATAAAAAAAGCTTAACACACTGATTACTATGTTATCAATTTTGAGCCATAATACAATGTAATAAAGTTTAATTTGTTTTGTTTGTTTAAGGAGATCACAATGGCACTTCAATTAAGTAGGACAGATTGAAGCGTTTTCAATTCGCTCGCGTTTTACTCAAAACAAAGAAATTTAACTTTTACGAATGAAACATATTGATTATATTTTTTTAACACGCAAAAAAATAAACAAAATTAATATGTCTAATACTTGAAATAATAAAGTAATCATGAAAAATATTATTTTCTTGTTTTATTAGCAACATTATCTTGGGTGTGGGTTAAGTGAGACGGAGGAACTGAGAACAAGCAGTATTGAAAAATTGTAGATATAGGTAGGTAGGTTGATCGCTGAGGTGGCATTTGTAGTTGTGTTATTACTTAGTTTGATAAGACTGTACGTTTTATCGGTACTAGGCGAGGTTATTTCTTTTGTAGGACTTCACCTTGGTTACTTGTTTACATTATTTGTATTCAATAATGTAATATGTCGTAAAACGTTTTATATTACATTAAAAACTTTTTATTTGATAACTTTTTAATAAAATAATTGCATTTTTTAAATAGCATATAAATTTTAAAGTGGGTTTCGTCAATGTTGTGTAATAGTGATATTAATTACGTTTTAAGTATTACAGAAGTACATAACTAATCATGTAGTGTTTATACCGTGAAATTTAAGCTATTTTTTTTTTATTTTATCATTGTCTAATTAAAATCGAATCCAATATCCAAAATGTTATGCAGTAATCATGACTCAAGATTTATATTATTAAATATTTTGATTAATATTCTTCATACAATTCCGTTATAATGAAAATAAAAAAATAGGTTTTAATTATTAGAAACATATTTAATATGTCATTTTTGTCTTAATAAAAAATAATAGAATAATATGCTTCAGTGCTCTTGATATATGATAATATGTAGTTACTATTAATTGTTTTGAAATATTCCTTTGTTTTGTAATGTCACTACGATTAAAACCAGTGTATAGATAAAAATTTTATCATACATTGAAAAAATATTATTAATTAAACAGGTCGTTTTATAAGAAGAAAATAAATACTTTTATTGTCATTACAAATATATATTTTAATGTTTTTACTAGTTCTTCATTTTCAATACTGGCAACACTAAACACAAATAAATTGATTGGTACAAAGTTGCTTTCGCAACAATTTTGTAGATTAATTTGTTACCGATCTGTTTACCCTTCCGTCACAAATTTGATATATTCGATGTAATTTCAATCCCCCTAAATAGATAATTGTTGGTGATAATGGTATCATCATTCTCAAAGGATATAATTGGGAAAACTACCTTTCTGTCTATATAATAGGTGTTAAAATTAAATGAATTTAAAAAAGCAATATTTTGTAAAATGGAAGTCGGAACGGCAGGATCGAAACAATGATACCTAGCAGTAGATAAATGCATTTATTAATATTCTAATATTAAAATAATAGGCCGATATGCTACCCAAAATTTACCCAATAGGCTATTTGACAATGCAAAAAATAAAGTGTTAATTATTATAATCAGTATATATTATGAGTTTAAAAATGGTTATTTATCATCGAAAGTTGAAAACAATAATTCATTTATTTAAAAATCCATAAATAAAAATGCTTTTTTTAAATAGTTAGACACAAAACGCTCCTGATTGGTTAGGTTTATGATGACGTCACTTGCTTGTTAACCTCGTTTGCCTACTGTATGTGAATTATATGTGCCACAGATACACACAATACAGGCAAGTCACGTCACCGATCCCATTGCAGCGCCATATTGTCACAGTAGCGTTTTCGCGCGCTATTTAAATATGGAATTTTTAATTTGATATTTTTCAGCAAATATGTACTAGAATTAAAAAAAACAACTTTTACTGGGCTTCCTTAACCTTCCTTGACCTTTACTCAATAATATAAAATGCATTTTAAAAACCAGTCAAATAGCCTGTTATGTAGATTCACTCCTGCTTAAGAATAAAATAGAAATAAATGTAAGTAATAAATTAACCGTAAGTGAAGCAACATATTATACAATAAAATAATATAGTATAAAATACAAAATAATTTATAAAAAATATTTAATATTTTTTAGGACTTACGGAAAGGAAAACAAAATTCAAAAACAGATTTGTCTAAGATATACCTAATTCAGTATACACGACGACAATTTTATTGAGGTTTGTACCAGCACTGCCTGCCAGCAGCAGACGCATGTTAATATTAAGTATTAATATTTGTTATTTATTAAGTACGTTATTTTTAATTTGTGCTTGTTATGTGCTGGCTGGCACTAGAGTAGGTGTTCAAACAGAGGAGCGCTGCAGAAATATAGAACCAGTGCCGTAGCATAGCTCCCAAGTATGACGCGCTCTTAATTATACATATTATGATTATAAAAAAAAAACGAGCGGAACCTACGACTATATTCAATGCACATTAACCTTCATTCCGATTAACATCCTCGAGGGGTGATTTAAAAAAAGAAGCTCTACCTCCATAGCGAATTTAATCTAAATCGGTTCAGCGATTTAAGTGTGACAAGATAACAGATTGAGCTACTTTCGCGTTTGTAATATTAATATAAATTGCGCCATAGTGACATGGGTACTCTTATTAAATAACACTATCAAGAAAAGTGAGGATGTCTTTTGTTGACTTATGAACAAAATCTACCTACGTAAAAAACGATTAAAAATTTAAAGAAATCAACAATTTTTTTTCTACCTTGGATATACCTACTTCGCCTAAGTGTTACCCCTGCCTAGCATTGTTTTTACATTGTCATATAATATTGATTGCCGTATCAATATCATATCGTCCTTATCGATTTTGGCGTCCAATCTCAAAGGGATACCAGTCAACTACGCAGGACATTTTATAGTGCACAAGGGTGCGCGCAAACTCATGCACTCAATTCCCTCCCTTCTTATCTGGTGAGACGGCAAATCTGACACGATCGGAAAGAGAACACGACAGGAACAACCAACGGCTTCACGTGCTTTCAGGAGTGCACACACTTCTTTCTTGTTGGTGAGACTTTTTCGATAGAAAAACCAAATAACTTCCAATCGTATGGTCTGACCTAGGCTTTGAAATCCCGGACCGATTCCAGAACCTCGGGATCTGAGGCCTTATATCTAGCCACTAGACAATGGGGCAGTATGAATTATCCCATCTTATCTCTTAACCGTAAAGGTCATTGACTCCAAATAGGTAGCGCCAGACTCTTTGAGTTTAATAGACGACTTCATTTATATGATAGAGGAAGTTAAATAATTATCAGCTAATTTTTTTAACTACGTCTACATTCGTCATTTTATGAGGTTCACTAAAGCTTTATCTAGTAAGACTATTAGTTAAAGTTTGTGCCGTATAAAAAGCTACGTATGTATATACATTACTACGAAATCAGACGTAGTGACTGTTTGGTTTCTTCAGTTGGTATCTCCGATTTTTGTCCAATCATATTCAGTTGTAGCAAATGTTTGCAACCAACCTCTAAGACTTTCATTTATTACAAGAAAATTTCTTAATTAATAACTAAATTACTTCTTATTCCATTAGTTAAGAGTTCTTATTGATGAACCTGTTCTAATAAATACGCAATAGTTATAATTTACAAGATGTAATTATTATCAATAAATCGATGTGATCCGAACCAAGTACGCTCTACTTTCCCTACGTCTTCACTACAAATACCAGAGTTATATATTTATGGTTTTAATATAGGCGCTGATTGGGTGTAGCATGGTTTGTTGCATGCGAATACGAATCCAGGTAGCTTTGTATCATAGCATGCCTGGCGTAGGCGGTGGTAGATGCGGAATGACTTGCAGAGGAACTGTTGTCAATGGTAAATTTTATTTGTGCTATTACATACGGTACTATAAAACATTTTATGATTAAATCTCAAAAGAATATTTATTTTGATATCAAATGAATAGGTAATACAAAACCAGGATTGATTTGCTGACCTTCTTAGGCATTTCCAAGCTTCCAATTTATTTACACTATAAAACTTATTGATACATAACAATAATTTATGATTTTTTTTAGGTTTTTTCAGTAAGAAAACAGCGTAAATTTATTGTCTAACCTAAAATGAAATATTATATTTTTTATTAATTATTTGTATTAAATAATAATATATATCTTATATACTAAATTATTTCTCTTACTCATTAGTTAAAAAATATATATAATAATTTCATATATAAGAGTAACTAGATTAAAAAAGAGGAATCCAAGTCCAATTAATAAGATTGTGTGTTAAAAAAAGTCAGTGTCAATAACTCAATATTGTCAGAATTCGATTTGAAATAAACATTGGTTTATTTTATTGTTATTAATTCAATCAACAAAAGTGTAGAGTATAATATTAGTTCACTTATTTTAATTAATAAGTTATTCTAATCAATCAATTAAATCTGCTAGCATCGATACTATACTTAGCATGTAAAATATGCAGTATCACGTGAACTTTTAGTTCTTATATTACAATAAAAATATTGAAAAGTTAAAAACATGAGTCGATGTGATTTTAAAATCGTTCTTTTGGGAAGTGAACATGTTGGAAAGACTAGTTTAGTGTTAAGATTTGTTAATTGTAGGTTTAATTCTGGCACTCCATACCAAAACGTAAGTTTAGTATCCTATTTTAAATACTTTTAGAGTCTCGATTATCTCACGTCTTTGTGTGAAAATTCATTGACCTCTGTTTTATTTTTCGACCTTTAATAATTGTAAAGTTGTTTATTTTTTATTTAGTTTAGATAGTGGACTCAACTCACAAATATTTGCAATTTGAATTTTTTAACATTTAATAAAAATAGTTTTTTTTTTTTTTTCGTAAAGGCAAAATATATTTGTACTGGTGCGAAGTATCTTAAAAAAAAATTACTTATTTTTTTTATTTTTTAGACTATTGGTGCAGCATTCTGTGCCAAACAGATGCAGTCTAATGATAAATATTTCAATGTTGGTATTTGGGATACAGCAGGCAGTGAAAGGTATATAAAAAAAAATCATCATAGCTGATAGCATCCACTAAGACAATAATCTTACCAGCCCAATTTGGCTTATTAATCCCAGGATCGGACTCCTAATTTATAGTTGAAGGTTCCGTCAATAAAAAAAAGGATAACTTTAATTTCTAAAATACCTATAAAAATATTACTAATGATAAAAATGTTAAATACTACTGCCAAACAGCAGTACTTAATATTGTTGTGTTCCAGTTTGAAGGCTGTGTTAGCCAGTGTAATTACAGACACAAGGGCCATAACATCTTAGTTCCTCAGGTTGGTGTTGATTGGCAAAGTAAAGAATGGTTAATATTTCTAACAGCACCAATGTCAATGGGTGGTGGTGACCACTTACCATCCAGTGGCCGAATTACTCCACCACCTATCAATACAATACAATACAATCTGGGTTCTTTATAAAGTGTTAATCTATCAGAACAATCATTTTTCAAAGTAGAAATCCAAAGTTATTAATACAAAATGTGGCGTAGAGATACAATAGATTTATTTTAATATTGCAGATATGAAGCTATGACTCGCATGTACTACAGGGGGGCACATGCTGCCATTATCTGCTATGAACCTTCATCGCAAGCATCCTGGACGAGGCTGCGTCACTGGCTGCAGGAACTGAGAACAGTTGAAGAGGTATTTTACTAGTTTCCATCAAAGGCGTTGGACGAAGTTCATTCACTTTGTTAATTATTAACATTTTTAGGAATATATGTTAATAAGATTGCAAGTTGTGATCATTGAAAAAATATATTAAAAAGTATCTTTTGATAAAGGTATACGAACATGGCACAAAATTGTTTTACCTTTGCTTTTTATTTATTTAAATTTATATATAGTAATAATTGTGTTTTAATTAATTTATTTTAGTTTAATAGTCCCTGTCTCTTATTTTATTGCTATCTTGAATTAATGTGATATTAATACTGGATTACTTACATTGTAAATGAGAAAGTTACTCCGTCTGTCTGTCTGTAACGGTTTCACAATCAAACCCTTGCACCGATTTGATGAAATTGCAAGCTTGAACCTCAAGTAAGGTCATAGGCTACTTTATTATAGTACCTTAAAACCTAAGACAACAAACATTAATAAAATTAACCAATAATTATTTTTAGTAACAAAAGAAATTAATAAGTAAATCTTTTATACATTCCAGGACTGTAAAGTATATCTATGTGGTACGAAGAAGGATCTCATTGATGGTGGATTAGTTCAGCGTGAAGTACCGGAAGATATCATCGCGACATACTCCCAGGGCTTAAGTGGACACTATCTGACATCAAGCAAGACCGGGGAGAATGTTGGTTGGTATTAATCAAATAGTATGATACTTCTTATTCTAGACTGTCTCGTTTGTCTGATCAGCTTTATATGATATTCTACTACTAAATAGCAATACTCATTATTGTTCGCATCTCTACAACCAGACATTCTAAGGCGACCTTGGTTTTCTCTTCACAGACAAGCTAATCGTTGGATTACCACAACTATCTGCCGACCACGCCTTGGACATTCCCATATACTGTTTTCAAGCCCCAAACTCCTCCATCCCGTATACGACGTTCTCCCTCCTAAAGTTCCTCGCCCTATTAATGTTGAATGTTTGTTAATCCATTTTGTAAATTTCTATGTAAATATATTGAACGTAATAAGATTAAGCTGTAAATATTTATGTAATTGTTCTTATGTGTTTTAATAGTTTAGTTAATTAGCACTTATTTTTTATCTGTTTCTTTTAGTTATGAGTGTGGTTATGAGTGTGGTTATGAGTGTGGTTATGAGTTTTTAGTTCCGTCTACTACTATTATGCCTTCAAAATTGAATTGAGCCTGTAATTTCGAACGTACCGATCAATCTCTATCGTGTCTTCTCCATCGCACGTGACATTGGTGAAATAATGTCTTTTTGGCAAAAATAAGTAAAAAAAAAAAAAAAGTATTGTTGTTTTCTAGTTTGAAGAGTGTTTACCCAGTGTAACTACAAGTGCAAGAATCATAACATGTTTGTTCCCAAAGTTGTGTTAGAAATACTTATTTATGTAGTTACATTTATATTATAATTATATATTTAATAAACTCATATTTTGTTATTGTATCTGATTTCATAAAAGTATAATCGATTTAAGAACATCATTCGTATGGCTTTACAATATAATACAAGATGTTTTCCCGCGCAAAAGGATTATTAAAAATAAAAAAGGAGAGTCGCGCATGGAATGAAATAGCTGGTTTTTGGTGAATTGGATATTTAACTTCAGAACTATAATATTTATAAAATAAAACAAATAATAAATAAATATTCTGTGTACTGGTGTATTTATTAGTTGTTAACGTATTGACGATGGGCGTTAGTGACAATCAAAAGCCCATTAACATTTTGCCTGCCTATTTGAAAGAAAAATCCTTAAGTAATTTTCATATAACAACAATGCATTATATCATATTTTTCAGATGAACTATTCCAGAAGATAGTAGACGATTGCGCAGCGGATTTAAGAGTAATGAAGGATGTCGAAGAAGCAAGGCTTCACTTACAAAAGGAAGAAAATGCTAAAAATAAGAATTACTGTTATTGCTGATAAATATATAAATGTATTTACTAATAGTGCCGGAGAGTGTAAGACTGTCTGGTACAACCCACTACTTAAATATACTAACTAACTAATAGTTGGAATGGTGAGTGAGCCAGTGTAACATTGTACATTTCAATGGTAATAACGCCATGACTGACTGATATTACATTTATCATTATAATGTTTTTATTTAATTCAGATGTAGATTTTTATGATTTATTATAATTAATTATTTTAATGGAACCAAAAACTATTTTTATTAACTGTTTGCTATCTCAAATCTCAGATCTCAGTTTTTACAACACAAATTAAACAAGTGACAATTTGCCCTTAACGAAATGGATGGATAGCAAAAAAAATCCAAGTGTACAGTTGGGATAATATTATACTTTGATTCTTATAGAATTTTTTATGTATACTAATATTATATATGCGAATGAAACTCTGTCTGTCTGTTGCACTTTCACGGCCAAACCAGTGAACCTATTTTGATGAAATTTGTTACGGAGCAAACTTAAACTCCAAATAAGGACATATGTTAATTTTTTTAATGCCTCACACCTGACGACCGATCCCTTAAACGTGAGCGAAGCCGCAAGCGATAACTAGTTTACTATACACAAGCGTTTGTGACATTTTATTTCAAAACTAATCTTAATGACAAGTTAACGGTGAGGATTGATTTGTACTTCTTGCAAATTTTGCGCCTGCCTTCCTATAAATTGACATATCCAATAGTGACAAGATTCTGTAATAAATATTTTGTACAACTATTTTTTTACTTTTTAATTGAATCTTTTTTTATGGCTTCGGTAGGCAGGCTGGCAATAGGCTACCTGATGGTAAGTGGTCACCACTGCCTATAAACTTTAACGCCGTATGAAATTTTACATAACCAAAGTGCCAACTTTGGAAACTATGATGTTACACTGGCTCACTCACCCTTCAACTGTAACACAACAATAAGTATTGCTGCTTAGCGGTAGAATAAGTTATCTAGACTGCAGTCTTATTTAGACTGTAAAAAAATTTTAGGGGCCTGATTATTTGAGGCCCTCTTGCTGAAGGGGGCATAATATAAAGGCCGTTCAGCGATAAGGGCTTTATATACAAAAAAGAAAACATATTTTAAAATTGTCTCGAACATTATATTAAATACAAGCTTGTTTTTTCGGGAAGCAGTGTGTTTTTGGAATATTTGTTTAAATTTAAAGGATTTGTATTCGTAAACGTTTGAGTGTAATATTTATATAGTGTGCGAGTGAGATAGAACGATATCGACTGCCGATTATAAATTATTTTGCTATATGAGTCCTTTATTTATCAATATTTTTGTTCGTTCGGGTTATTGAACCCTTGGCATGTACACGAAGCCTAAATGTCAGTGCTTAGGCAACGTTCACACTGACCGTTTTATAAATAAATAAATAAATAAATATTGGACAACATCACATACATTACTCTGATCCCAATGTAAGAAGCTAAGGCACTTGTGTTATGGAAAATCAGAAGTAACGACGGTACCACAAAGACCCAGACCTAAGACAACATAGAAAAGTAATGAACTTTTTCTACATCGACTCGGCCGGGAATCGGACCCGAGACCTCGGGATGGCGTACCCATGAAAACCGGTGTAGACACTACTCGACCACGGAGGTCGTCAGATATAGTTGCCTCATTTGTTTTAGTTCTTTTCTAGTGCGAGACTCTAACTATATGTCGGAGGAGCAGGATGCCGAGGAGAACAGTTGGGTTCGGGGATTGATCCGACATTTGGAAGACTAAGTAGGCGTGCAATGGAGATATTCACAAAATAAAACGTATTTAATATCGTCTAATCACTGTATTAATTGATTCAATAATCGTACACCAATAATATCAAAGGATTACAATAATTCATTCAATCAATCAATCGTTCAAGTCCGTTCTGTTGTATATGATATTGATGGGCGATGGTGTATTAAAAAATATCGATAAATAAGGCATTGTACTCGATACAAGAATATATTAATGATCAAAAGGCGTAGACGTATTAATTTTGGTTTCCAGGCAATGATTAAAAATTGTATTCCAATGACATAGACTCTTTAAGTGAAATGGTCGGTAACTAGTGAGTTTCTTTACGGTTCTACCCGGACTCTACATTCAGTAGATTCCGGACAGAACCGTAGCTTTAAATTTAATTCAATTGTAATTTGATTATTCAAAGGTGTTTTTATAAGCCCAATTGATCACGAAAGAATTTAATTTAAGTTCACACACACGCACGTCCGGCAAGCAATGTATTGCCGATCTCGACAAATGTTTACAAGAGACCAGTGGCTATATATATTATATTATATATATTATATTATATTACGGTGATAGCATGGCAACGATTGCTTTCAAATATTTGTTGTGGATTATGGACCTATGCAGAGGCATAATACTCCATAATACTGATTTATCGACTGCAAAGTTCAATTCGCAACAAATATTTGATAGCAACAATAGGCTATTTGACAATGTAAAAAATAAAGTGTCAATTATTGTAATCAGTATACATTATGAGATTATAAATGGTTATTTATTAACGATAGTTGAAAATAATAATTAATTTATTCAAAAATAAAAATGCATTTTTTTAAACGTTTGTCACGTTACAATGCTTATGATTGGATGGGTTTATGATGACGTTACTTGCTTGTTAACCTCGTTTGCCTACTGTATGTGGATTATATGTGCCACAGTTTATAATATAGGCAAGTGACGTCACCGACCTCATTGCAGCACCATATTGTCAAAGTAGCGTTTTCGCGCGCTATTTAAATATGGATTTTTTAATTTGATATTTTTCAGCAAATATGTACTAAAATTAAAACAAAAAACAACTTTTTACTGGGTTCCTTATCTTCTACTAAATAAAATAAAATGGATTTTAAAAACCAGTCAAATAGCCTCCTCATTTTGAAAGACTTGAACATCATCTGTGAGACGTCCTTGCACCCTAGGTTAAGATGGGCATACACGACAGTTCTGGATAATTATGCGGTAAAGACGATCTGTAAATACGGACCTTCTATATGAATGCACACTTATACTTGCTAAAGTTCATATTACCCTACACAAGGTTATATACAGAATTCTAAGTAACAGCTCTGAACAGTCCCGTGGCCTCCAGAATAACATTTCTAAAACAAAACGTAACCTGATGACGAGTAAACACATTATTTAACATCGTATAAGTTATAAAGTATTAAAATAATTACACAAAAGATTTATAAGGATTTATTATTTAATTTGTTTGAATTATTCAAATTTCCGATTGAAACAAATGTTCAATTTGTTTGTTATATAATTAAGGTAGTGTTGAATATCGATAGGCCACTATCGATAGACTATCGATAGACTATCGATAGTTAAGGTGTTAGTGATAGTATCGATAGTCTATCGATATTATTGTCGCGTGTCAATACTATCGATAGTCCAAAACTATCGATAGTATCAATAATAGCGCTGCTACCAATAGTATTGCTTACAGAGAGCTAGCGATACTATCGTTAGTATCGATAGTATTGCCATAATCAATAGTATTGCACATTGAGAGCTATCGATAGTATCGATACTATCTCTAGTATTGATCAAAACGATACTATCGATAGTATTGATCAAAACGATACTATCGATAGTATTGATCAAAACGATACTATCGATAGTACTATCGATATCCTGAATAGTTCTCGAGGTCAACTATCGATAGTTCTGTAACGCTGAGTTAAGGGCTTTATCCAAACTTGGTATATACCCCTTAACACATACACGAAGCCTTAATGCCAAATGATATCGTTTTTAATATATTAACCCTAACTAAACTTGCGCTACACAGGGTGAACAACTCTTTGTTTTAGTTACACTTTGTTTAAACGCCATATTTATACTGTATATGATAAAGTTATAACTTTATATTTAGTAATAATATTTGTATAAAAAATACGCTTAATATATTTTTTGCTGATAAATTTAATAAATATATATATATATATGTTTTGTGTTTTATTTAATGACAACTCATATTAAGTGTTATGTCCATATTTTTTTATTCAAAACATTTAAGCTCGTCAATCAAAAGAAAAAAGAAGTTCGGATTATCAACAGAGAAGAAAAAGTTCCGATGTATTGGACTATTTTTTCTTTGCCTATTTAAAAAAAAATAAAATATATATAGACATTTTATTGGCAATATCAGGATTATTCGAGATAAGTGGGCGTATATTCAAACGATTTCATATGAACGATCCACAAATTTAGTTACGTTTTTAATTAAACAAATCAATTACACAGATATATTCACAATAGTCATCAATGTCGATTCGTTAATAAATCATTTAAAAAACACGCATAAATCACTGAATCTATTACAAAAGAATAAAGATAATGTTGGAAATTAGCGATTCGTCGCAAACGTGGTGCGCGGGAAATCTTGAATGTAACTGTCGATCCAAGATGGCTGCCGCGCTACCATCGACGCGACGCTTCACTAGAGCGCCGTTCAACTCCCATTGACACTCTTTTCCAACCAGTATGAATAAACAAGATGGCGCACCATGCGTCGTCATATATATTACCTGCGTAGGCGGGCGGACTTGACAAATGACTAACCGCGCTTTAAGAAACATTAACCATTCCTCACTTAGCTAATGAGCCGCTGATCTTTATTTGTAGATTTGTATACGTCAACAGTAACCCGGCTATTAAGATTGCCATTTTGTACTTGTGTAAAATCTTTGCAGCCAATTCGGGGATCTAGAAGACATGAGAATATAGGTGCCCTTATTTAAATAATGTTTTTATGTTACCTTCCGAGTATCGGTCCCCTCCCCTCCCTGCACTCCCGGGTACATATTACACTATAAGATTTTCGAGGCCCCCTTGGCAGTAGGGATCCAAGGCAAGTGCTCCAATTGTTATGAAGTATGAATTGTTTGTAATGGTCTAGTGGCTAGACTATAAAATGAATAATATGCTTTATTTATTAATGTTTATTTGACAAATGATTTGAATTTATGCATCGGCTAAGTTAAAAATTGTAGAATTTTTTATTATTTTTTGTAAAAAAATGATTTATTTTTAACCGGTACTTACCACGTGTGTCGTAATTTCTCCTATAATTGTGACGTGTATAATGATTAATACGAAAGTATTTTATTTTAAATTATATTAAAGGAGGAAGGTTCAACAGTATAAAAAAAAAAAGAATACAACCATCTACGGCCGATCCCGCGTTGGTCATATTTTCAGACCGATGCGTTTAGTAGTATTCACGCTGTTGATGCACAAAGAACAAAAACGTATACACCTGTAATTATATATATTTAGCCATTAATCATATTAACGTAAAAATACGTTTAAACTAATTATTAAATATGAACATTTTAATCTCGACCGTACCGTTGAATCTCCATCTTCTCCATCGCACGTGACATTGGCGAAGAAGAATCAAGAATCTGTATATTTTCACTGACGAAATTGCATCCGTCCACCCTAAATAATCGCCCTGCATTGATAAATGGACCACTAGCTGATTGACAAAAGCGCTGTAAGAAATATAAAACATTCCTTATCGCCAATGCGCCACCAACCTTGGGAAATGATGTTATGCACCTTGTGCGTGTGGTTACATTGGCTTACTCACTCAAACCGGAACGTAGTACTGAGTATTGCTGTTTGGCCGTTGAATATCTGATGACTGGGCGGTATCAACTCGGACGGGCTTGCACAAAACCCTATCACTAAGTAGTATGAGTAACGGTCATCTCTGTGTGCGTGAGATGACTAATGTGAAAATAACGGCAATAAAAAAATTACAATTAGATTATATTTGTAATGAACATTTTATTCAAAACTAGCTGAACCTACGACTTTACCAGCGCGAAATTTATAAAACATAAACTTTCAATCCCCGTTTTACCCCCTTACTTAAAAACCGCTCTTAGCGGATGTCTACACCCTATAAGGAACTTACCTATACTGTTTTCTAACCAGGGTTCGCGGATATATATCAATTGATTTTTTCCTATCTTTTAGACAAAACTCATAGATCTATGCTTAAGGCCTGACTCTGAATGATTACTTTTTATGATTAGTCGATTACAAATTAATAATAAAATAAAATTAGTTGATTTATCTCACAAACAAATGAAGATTATTATAATAATAAAAGGTACTTGTTTTTTAAGTGTTCATTAAAAAATTCTTTTTCAAATAGATTAGACACTAATTCCTTTGTTACTTTTTTTTAATAAAAAATGTGGTATTTCGACACTTTCGTATTATTTTACAAATTCCTTTCACATTTTTAAGTGTTTACAGAATGAAATTCGCTTCGTTTTCTTAGTCTGGATATATATCAGATATATATCGGATTTATTATAAAAATCGGTTTTTTTTCGAACCCTGATTCTAACCATAACTGGAAAAAACCCAAATGAACAACTTTTGACAGCAAATTGACGCGATATCATTGGTAGAGAGCTTGATTAGTCTATATGGTATTCAATATGAATTTGCAAAAAAATGGCGTTTTGAACGTCGACGAAACCTGTTATCAGAATTTTTGAAATAAAATAAAGTGAAAATCAGTAGTTAAGAGTTATAGTGTTGTATTAAAATAAATTTGTATTAATGATAAACTCTTAGTAGTGCACAATATAGCCGAGTTATAAACAAATTGCATGATAAACATAAATTTATCTTTTTGTTTGTTTATCTATTTTCCTACTTCGATTGGAATAGGTTATACCAAATTTCAAGTTTGTAGGTGCTAAAGTTTCTGAGATTTTGTGATTAATCAGTCAAAAATCAAAATCAAAATATACTTTATTCAAGTAGGCTTTTACAAGCACTTTTGAATCGTCATTTAACAAACTATTTAAAGTAAAGCTACCACCGGTTCGTAATGTAGATTCTACCGAGAAGAACCGGCAAGAAACTCAGTAGTTACTCTTTTTCAACATCTAAAAATACAGTCATGTTAGTTAAATACAATTATATATTTATGTATATATATAAGTTAGTGGTATTTCGCTTTCATATATATTAATTAATTGATTTATCGCGGGATCCTTCTTGAGTAAATATATCTATACCTTAGAAATTCATATATCTAGATAGAGTTTCGCATTACAAAAGAATTTAAACAAACGAGGTAAGTTTATCATCTCTGTGCGCGTGACAGCTACTCTTGACATTCGCCAAACATCATTCTACTCTTTACTAGTAACTGTAACTGTTGGCCACTAATTTTAACGATGCGTTATCATATTTAACAGTATCTCGACATATCAATTATCAAAGATCTATGCCTAAATATATCTATTTGGAGATGGTTAAAGCGACATGTGATTTATTGACATTTAATAGCAACATACTCTTCAAAAGACCGCCTTGAACAGTTTTCCTTCTACCAAGATAAATTTCTCGGAAACGCTTTTGTTTCTATTTATAATCGTGATTGTGTTTCGTTTAATTTCATTTCGTTTTTATCCGGCAATAAATTATGAATTTTTATTTTTGTTCATTAAATTTAAAGAATCCCAATTTACCTGGTGGTAGGGCTTTGTGCAAGCGCGTCTGGGTACCACCAACCCATCTTATATTCTACCGCCTAACAGCAGTACTCAGTATTGTTGTGTTCCGGTGTGAAGGGTGAGTGAGCCAGTATAACTACAGGCACAAGGGACGTAACATCTTGGTTCCCAAGATTGGCGGCGCATTGGTGATGTAAGAAATGGTTAATATTTCTTACAACGCCATTGTCTATGGGCGGTGGTGACCACTTACCATTAGGTGGCCCGATCCGACTTAACCACCTATAACAGCCTAATTCCTGAGGCATCTTATGCCTCGCACAACCACAATGTGCAATCAGCTTTCGCCGGCGGTTTTTCCGAACCGATACGACTTTGCAACCTTCAAGAAAAGAGCGTACACATTTCTAAAAGGCCAGATTTCCTTGGAGTGTAGTAGTCACTTTCCATCAGATGAGTCCTCTGCTCGTTCGCCACATGTACCATAAAACAATACATGAAATACGAAGTAGTCAAATGCCAAGAACTCATTTACATTAACAGATAATTGAGGATTCACCATTGATTTATCATTTTAAAATGTATTTATAATTTATCTCGTGGTCATGAATTAAAACATCGATTATATTAAAATTGGATATCATTCAAACTGAATTAGAGCGTGTCGGAGTAAAGTCTGAACTTCCTCGAGAGGATAACCGGTCTTAGTCTAGCGGAGTGAATGGCTGTTAATGGTTGGTGACGCTTAATCAATATACGACTGTAAGGATCAAATAATAATGAGTACCACTTTATTATTATATTTTAGGAATATAATTAGTAAATATTATTATAATTGTCTATATCTGCCGAGACTGCCCAGTGGACGCGTGAACCTTAACCGATGATTTCGGGTTCAAATCCAGGCAGGCACCACTGAATTTTCTTGTCCTTAATTTGTGTTTATAATTCATCTCGTGCTCGGCGGTGAAGGAAAACATCGTGAGGAAACCTCCATGTGTCTAATTTCAACGAAATTCTGCCACATGTGTATTCCACCAACCCGCATTGGAGTAGCGTGGTGGAATATGCTCCAAACCTTCTCCTCAAAGGGAGAGGAGGCCTGAGCCCAGCAGTGGGAAATTTACAGGCTGCTAATGTAATGTATGTAAATAGGTCATTGTCTGGAAGAGCACATAGAATATTTTTTATCCCGGACAATGTACCCAACACACACTCGCACGCGAGCGGAAACCAGTTATCTATGAATCACGTTTCAGTCCAGTATGACGTATTTGAAGACTTGACTCCAAAAACTTTGGAGTCCCATCAAATTGGATTTTGAACCATGAATCGATGAATATGAGTAAATAATTCGTTTTAAAATTCAATATTTAATGAAGGGCTGAGGGAAAAACCTCTCTCTGCGTATAAATTTCAAGGTGTATTGATTTAAGTGATAAGTTATTAGCGGGTTTAAACAGTTTCGTATTCATTATAAACTAATTTGTCTCCTGCGAAACTTCGCGTTTGTTCAAAATATATTTTTTTGGAATCTCTAAATTGCAAGACACTCTACATTCGGCGCCAAATTTATGAAACTTTTTAAATTAAATTTTTAATGTCAAATAGTATACATACAATTAGTTCAGTTAGAATTTCGAATTTTCTTTAATTTTGATTGCGTTATTCATTTTTTTCATAAACAGCTGTAATACCGCTCTCTAACCGGTCAGTAACGTTTTACCGCTCTCTAAAATTAATTATTTGTTAAATCATAACCATTTAATAAATTGCAATCAAGAATCCTCTTTATTTTTCTGCACATATACGGCTGGAGTTCTTCAAAATGAGACTATAAGTGTTTTTTTATGTGCAGCTACGCTATTAATATATAAGATATCGATAATTATTTTATGAGCGCCATCACTTGTCGAGTTAGTTATAGCATGCACACTTAGAAAATCGCTTATCGCTTCCGCTTGTTCTTTTTGCCTGTACACGAGGTCCGATTTATAACTAATGGCGCCAAGTTTGATAGGGCTGTCTCATGGTTTTTTAAGAGGGTTTTATCTTGTTTTATTTATTACAATACATATATATAAATTTACTAGAGGAAAGATTTATTTTACTATTGGAAAGGTACTTTATTCAGATATAACATAGGCTATATTTTATTTCAGTAATAATACGATTTGTAAAGCAATCCAGAAAAAAAATGCTACCAATGCGCCTGTTATATTTTACTCAAAGGTAAGGCTTTGTTCTGAGTAGATACCACCCACTCATCACATAATCTACCATCAAGAAGCAATACTTGGTATTATTTGATAGTATCACTCAACTTTCAAACCAGATAGGCACAAGAGACATACCAAACAAGGAATGGTTATTTTATTCGATATACCAATGCAATAAAAAAAACCCAGAAATTAAATTCCTCAGGTAAACACAGCACAGTAAGGTATATTTGTATTTTATTGTTACAAACCAAATAAAAAAAAAATGTCACTTTCTTAAGTGACAACTAGCAACCCTACGCTGACAACCGTTTGTTGAACGTTGATCACTGACGTTGTAATAGCTCAGTGTTATTCTATACGACGTACGAGAGAGATGTGTGTATAAAATTTAATTAATAAATCTTTATCGCGTCTGCAATTAATCAACATAAACAATTTATTCCTTTGTGTATTTGTGACATTAAAAAAAAAATAAAGTGTTAATTTGATCTGTGGCATTTTTGAAACATTACGCAGGTAAACTGATTGTCAATTTTTTCTTGTTTTTATAATTCAGTATTTACGAGGTTTTTTATGTTTTCGTTTATTAAAAAAAATGTTTATGTACAACATTAACATTATCCGAATGGAATATACATTATAAATGTTTATTGTATGTTTATGATTAATTGTTATGGCTGTTATTATAATTTATCTATCTATGTTAAAATAAAATGCTATGTTATTAAAGTATTATAGAAGTGAATTTTTATGACGTATAACATAATCACTTTTTTATATTCGAAATATCTATCAATGCGAGTGTCAGTTTGTTAACTAAATACTTAACTTAAATTTACATACACGTCTGGTGAACAAAATACGACAAAGAGTACCTAACATTGCTTCCTCAGACGTAGGCGAAGTCGCATGTAGAAATTACTTACTAACTAATAATTGAGTAAATAGTTCAACATTAGTAGCAGTTTTAAAACCTTGTCAGTGAATTGTTAAGCTGTTTTATTAGTAAAGTTATGTAAAAACATTGTTTTGAATTAAACAATCCAGGCGTATTCGCTGGAGACAAGCTATTGCCTACCACAAGGCAAATAAACAACTTTGGCTATGAATTGACGCGATATCATTGGCCGAGATCTTCTATACGATACTCATGGATACGTAAAAATGGCGTTTTAGCGTTAAAGTTGTCATTGATTTTTTTTAAGTAAAATTAAACTGTATATAGTTAGTATCTATGCTAATATCATAAATACGAGAGTAACTCTGTTTTATTAACCCGATTTTGATAAAATTGTATGAAGCTTGAATCTAAAAGACAGACTATTTTTTTTTATTTTTTCTATATATGTATATAGGAACCTTCCATAGATTATAGTGATATTTTACACTGCAAATAAAGATATATTAATAAAGATTTTTTTGTAATGAATATATATCAGCTATTTTCAGAACTATTAACAAATCTTTTTTTGAAAATTTTGTTAAAAAAATTATTTATATGTTAACTCTTTCGATTGGAATCATACAATCCCTTGTTCACTCACGTGGGTCAAACTTGTAGCTCGATTTTAAACTAGTTTCACAATAAACGATTGAGTAAATTTCCACAGACCTCGACATTACAATATATACATACACATATAATAAAATTGGACTGTCTGTTTGTAATATTAAAAAACCCGCGTTTTACTAAATGCATACGTATGTATATACGGTACATATATCTAAATAACATTTTTTTACAATTTTTGTCTGTCTGTCTGTTTATTCCTGCTAATCTCTGGAACGGCTGGACCGATTTTGCGGGACTTTCACTGGCAGATAGGTGATGTAATAAGGAGTAACTTAGGCTACTTTTATTTTAGAATTGTATGTAAAATAATAATAAAATCACGCTTGTTTATTAAATACAAACGCGCACGAAAACGCGGGCACAGCTAGTCTTGTATAATAACATTATTGTAAATGCAGTATCGATTGTTTGTAAACGATAAACTCTGAAACTGCTGAACCGATTTTAACAATTCTTTCACTATTTGAAAGCTATTTTTTGCGGAAGTAAACTTATTATTTCAGTAATGATATGTTTTTCTACGTGTATGTTTGTATGTACTTTCGTTATCGTAAACTGAATTAAACGCAAGCGAAACCGCGGACACAGCTAGTGTATGGTTTACAATGAGATTTAGGCATAGACAATTTTACTAGTAATATTATACATGCGAAAGTAACTCTGTCTGTCTGTTACGCTACCAATCATTGAACCGTATATGATGAAATTGATATGAAGCAGGCTTGAACCGTAAGGAGTCTTTTCTATACTTAAAACCCAACTAAGATAACTACTACTCTATAAATAGACTAGCTGTTGCCCGCGGCTTTGATCGCGTGGAAGTTGAATATGTTTACAGATTAATTTAAAATGTTACGTCAATTTAAGACCTCTTTGTGTACCACATTTGCGGTTCGACTTTCGTTGGCTAGATCTATCAGATTTCTCGTATTGCTCACTCTCGACCAGGCTATTTAGAACTGTCGAGGCGGAGAAATTCTAAGAGAATTAGGTCTACTCCAGCCATTTTAAAGCTTGTGCTTTATTTATTGTCTACTTTTATCTACTATCTACTCATTTTTAATAAGTATTCCAAAAACAAAGCATTATGTTTCTAACTTAAAAAAATGACACATTTCCATATAAACTTTCAACCCTTTATTTTATCCCCCATCTAGGGGTAGAATATCCAAAAACACTTAAATATCTGTCTATTGATTTTTATTCAGTAGCCCAAAAAAATATTTTTATGTTTCTAACTTAAATGACGGTCTTCCATACAAGCTTTCAACCCCTATTTCACCCTCTTAGGGGTAGAATATCCAAAATTACTTCCTTACTGGGTGTCTTCACAATAAAATTCCACTCTTCAAATTTTATGGCCTTTACTTTAATAGTATACGGTCGATGATGATGAATCAGTCAGTCAGGACACGTTATTTTATAAGTATAGATTTAGACACACGGTAGCTCGTCAAGCGAAGTTCAAGTAAAAGAACTGGCGAGCAGCACCGCGTGTAATATTACACGAACCATTTGGAGCCACTTTTGACCCCTTCATAACTCAAAAACTTCACATAAATTGAATACATGAGAAATGCCAAGTCAGACCTTAGACGTATATTCTCCTAAGTTATAAGAAGAAATGAAATTTTGTGTAGTTATATATAAATTTCAGGACTGACCATTGAACTTGGTACCCATTTAGATCTCACTTGTTTTGTCGTTTAAATCAACAACCGAGGCTTATATCATAATATTGAACTTGGCTATCATTTCACATTTATGTACTGATGGGATATTTAAATATCGTTAGTTGAGATATAGTATTGATACCGACATAGACATCCCGCAAAAGTATTGGATCGGGGGTCTTGCTGGCACTGGCTGCTTTGGCATAGCTACGCCATTACGTGAAGGAAAACACCGCGAAAAATCTACCAAAAGTAGCGTTGTAAAATAACTTCTACACCTTTTCTTCAAAAAAGGTCTGATCCCTTTATTCCTGCAGTGTGGTATTTATACAGTACCAATACTGTAAACTAATTTGACAATACTGGAGGTACGTTAAAGATGTTGGCGCTGTAAGGAATATTCCTAATACCTTTACGTACATCGCCAATGCGCCAACATTTGCCACTAAGATGTTATGTCCCTTGTACCTGTAGTTACTCTTACTCTCCCTCCATAGCGGAACACAACAATAATAAGTATTCCTGTATACACTATTCCAACCATAACAGGAAAAAGCCAAATAAACATTTGACGGCAAATTGAAGCGATATCACTCGTTGAGAGCTTGATTAATCTATGGTATTCACTATGGATTATCGATAAAATGGCGTTTTGAACATCGACGAAACTGTTATTGGAATTTTGGAAGTAAAATTAAAGTGTTTACAAGTAGTTAAGTGTTATAGTGTTGTATTATAAATACAGATATATTAATCATAAACTCTTAGTAGAGCACAATATAGCTGAGTTATTAGCGAATCGCATGAAATACGTAAATCTAAGGTTTGTTTATCTTTTTTCCTACTTCCATTGGAATAGCTGATTTGACGAATGAGCGTTACCCAGAAGCCCTACCAAAGAGACAGGCGTAACTTTATCACAATATAACCTTAGTAATAAGGTTGTTGTTTATTTAGTATTAGCTATCCATCCTGGGTTCGCATGGGTATAATACCTGTTACTGAAAAAGTTTATGTCGTAATAAACATAACTCATCAGTAAAGTTCCAAATCCGAATCGTTCGGTTTTTTATATTGACGGGGCAGGCATAAGACTCCACTTCAACTGATAGTAAGTGGCAGTGGAGCCCAAACGAGAACGTCTTCCAGTGCAGTCTGAAATAATGAACTTGTCTAGTCGTCCTCGCCATGCCGGGCCACAAGATGCCTTTTCACTCGTTCGAAAGTTACAGGAGGAGGGGAACACGTGTGCTGGTAGAGAATACCTGACTTTATCGCCTTCACAAAGACAGACTATGTTTTTTATAGGTAGTGATTACTAATGTTCAGAACAAGTAAATTAATTTCGTGTCATGTATCAAGGTCAACGAATAATATATATATTATACATATTTTAATGTCTATGTGATCTTATATACAAGGACCTTCCTTGTGCATTAATATTTTAAATCTATACTAATATTATAAATGTAAAAGTAACTCTGGCTGTGTGTTTGTTGCTCTCACAACCAACCCAATGAACCGAATTTGATGAAAATTCCTATGAAGCAAGTTTAAATCCCGAAGTAGGACAGAGGCTACTTTTTATACCTAACAACAAACTCCTAAAACGCGAGCGAGCTACACCTAAAATTATGTAAAAATTTTAATGCCGATTTATGTACCTAGTACCTGAAGACTAACCTACAACATGAGCGGAGCCAGTCGACGACTAATAAGATATAAAATTTAAGTGACATTTGTGTATTCGTGGAAAAAGAAGTTTTGAATGTCGACGAAGTCGTTGTCTGAACTTTGGATGTTAAATTCAAGCGCTTATAAGTATGTGGAATATTATAAATAAAGATATATTAATCGGGAACTGCTAGAAGTGCTATTAGCAAATCGCATGGAATACGCAAATCTAAGTTCGTTCATACTTCGCGATCCCAAGACGCCCGGCGAAAAGACGTCGAGGGTACTGCTGGTCTTTTAGTGAGTATTTCGGTGTATTAGGTCGTAGGCTAGGCATCTTAGCACCGGTTAGTCCCATATAACCCCCCCCCCCCACTTCGTGTGGGGGAAACTCTTAACGCGTCTTCCAAGCGAGAAAAAGGTTAACATCGAAGGCAATAAAACTACCATCATATTCGTCTGCCTTACACCAACGAATTATAATGATATCCGGTTTAAAACACGCTAGTTTTAAAATTGACGAAGTTGACAACAATTTTGATATGAGATATTAAATATATACGAACCAAAAAGTGTCTTACTGGATCTGTATAAAGTCCAAATTCGATTAACATAAAATTTAACATACGTCACAAAAACAGCGTGATTATATGACAAAATATCTCGGGTTTTAGGGTTCCGTACCACAATAGAACAAATCGTACCTTTATAGGGTCACCTAGTTGTCTGTTTATCAAGACAGTTTTTTCTTATAAACGCATTTTATATACACGCATGTTATAAGTTGAAATTGATATTAAATACTCACGTCTGTAATCCCTTGCCTCGGAGCTGTAACAATATCAAAATTCTATTTCAATGCAATCAAATGATACGGTCCTTTGACTTATTGATACTCGCAAGGGAATCAAACCCTTTTGGTACTTACTGTTGACTTAGAATCACGAAAGTAATAATAATCATTGTCCACTGTAATAGTGACATTATTATTGACATTATTATTACATAATACATAATCAGCCTGTAAATTTCCCACTGCTGGGCTAAGGCCTCCTCTCCCGTTAAGGAGAAGGTATGGAGCATATTCCACCACGCTGCTCCAATGCGGGTTGGTGGAATACACATGTGGCAGAATTTCGTTGAAATTAGACACATGCAGGTTTCCTCACGATGTTTTCCTTCACCGCCGAGCACGAGATGAATTATAAACACAAATTAAGCACATGAAAATTCAGTGGTGCCTGCCTGGGTTTGAACCCGAAATCATCGGTTAAGATGCACGCGTTCTAACCACTGGGCCATCTCGGCTCTATTATTATTATTATTATTATTAGTAGAATTACTTTTTTGTGTTCCATGTTTGTGCGTGTTTAAGATTTTATTATTTTATTCGAGAGTGTAATAATTCTTTAATTTAATTTTATTGTGTTGTTAATACCTGTAATGGTGTATTACATCAGTCCGTGTACATTTGATAACTTTGTTTTGGGAATATGACGATGGTGCTTCAAATAAATAGAAAAAAAAATGCTAAGAATCAACCAAAATTATAGGAGCAATCCGTTACATCACAAAAAACTCGATTCTCGTGATGGACGAACTGATTACACTACAAATACGGAACCCTTGGTACACGAATCCGGCTCGCAATTGGTCGTTTTTTTTTTCAAGACGTTAGAGCGAGATAGCTTGCTGTTCTAATGAGCTAGACAGAGATGGATTATATTATTCTATAGTTCTAGTAGTGTCTCAAAAAAAATGTTGTTGTCAATTAGACAATTAAACTATTCGTAAGCAAAACGAATCGTTTATTGAACATAATAACTGTACTTAAATTGACTGATGGCACATCTATTTCTATAGTACTACTATAAATGCGAAAGTAACTTCATTACCTCTTCACGCTTTAACCGCTGAACCGATTGAGATGAAATTTTCTAAAGAGATAGTTTGAGTCCCGGGTAAGAATACAAGTCAACCCTCGAGGAGGTAAAGTGGTGACGGTTTCTGTGCTTATAATGGGTATATATTACATGAACATTCTAGAACAGTGTTCTAGAGTGGAGACCGCGTCTCGGCAAACGTAGTGTAGGACGTCCTCAGGCACGGTGGAGTGACGATTTGCGCAAGACGGCTGGCAGGAGCTGGATGCGAGTTGCCGAAGAAAGACCACAGTGGCGTGCAATTGGAGAGGCACGCCTATGTCGAGCAGTGGACGAATATGGGCTGATGATTATGATGATTAATGCATGGGTAGACTTTTCTTTAGTAATGTCTAACTGAAACTACTAAACCAATATACATAAAACATATATCAGAAGACGCGGCACGTTTCGGAGAAGGTCTTAGTATATAATATTAGTACATAATTATCTGCACTTCGCAGTTGCAATCTTAAATTAAGATTATTGACGTGACAAGCGATTTCAAGTTCTCGAATAAAATATAAGATACAATTAGTAATTATTTAAAATATATATATAATTAACTAACGACTCTAACAGGCGATGACCGAGCAATAGAACATATTAGAACACGTGTAACCGAATGTTGCGGGTTCAAATCCAATCCCTGGAGTTATAATTATAGTGTTCATAAAAAAACTTAACGAGGAAACAACGTTTGCGTGTTTTAATTGAAAAACTAAAAATACTCAACCGGATTTGGACTTGTAACCTTTCATCGGGATCCATGTGTTTCATCCAATTTAAACCAAGGTCGGATGAACAGTTATTGTATTGAAAGCCTTTAAACCGGAAACGGGCAAGGGCCTTCGCATTTCTTCCGCATATGCCTTAGTAGCGACTCGCTCAGGCTCGCACAGGTCAAATTTATTAATAACTGGCGACCCGCCCCGACTTCGCACGCATGCAATGCTGATACTAAATACGCTACAGAATGTCTTACAACGTATTCATTTAAATTTCATGCTGCAAAGGGCCATATTGATCTATATTAAATTCACAATGTATTTAAGGTACTTACTTGGATAAGGATTAATGCTCTATTGCTTAAAATCACTTCGAAAATATGCCATTATTTTTCGTAAAAAGTAAAGGATAAAAAATTGTTGTTGTGGGTTATCCCTAAGAGATAGACATATGCCATTACGGACTTTTTTGAAGACCTTTTTAGGGTGTACAATACTGTAGTACATTATTTTGATCTGTCTCATAGGTTTCAGCCAGCGTTTGCAATCAAAGCGACGCAAAAATGTGTTTGTTTACATCATATTAGAAACGTATATTATGTACGTATTATACATATAAACCTTCCTCTTGAATCGATCTATTTATTAAAAAAAACCGCATCAAAATCTATTGCATAGTTTTAAAGATCTAAGCATACATAGGTACAGACAGTCAGCGGGAAGCGAATTTGTTTTATGCTATGTACTCATCATCCTCCTGCCCTTATCCCAATTTACTCGGGGTCGGCGCAGCATGTCTTCTTCATCCATACTTCCCTATCCGACGTCAGCTCGCAAGTAACATTCTTTCCAGCCATATAATCTTTCACACAATCCATCCATCTTTTCATCGTCCCCTTCCTCTATATCCATCCTCGTTCCTGCTCAAGACCTTCCTCACAATATGTTCCTCATTCCTCCGCATAACATGCCCATACCATGTTAGCCGCCTTCCACATAACTTCTCGGCTATCGGTGCCACTTTCAAAATTCCCCTTATGTACTCATTCTTTGCTCTATCCGTTTGCGTAACACCAGACATTAACATTAATTTATTTGACAGTAACTATGTTGACTAAATATTAAAAATAGTGCAAGCCGGAGGTATCTGTAGTAATAGTTACTATAATTACAAAGTATTTAGTAATTAAACAAGAACACTTAAGATGCATTAAGTAATATCATTTAAAAGTGCCTTTAAGAACTTTAATGAAGTATTGTTTTGATTTTGATATAATTAAGTGCTTAAATATATACTAATATTAATTAAAACTAGTTACTGTATGAATCTTGACCGCGTGGAATGGTGGCAAGAATGCTAGCAGCATTTCTGGGCTAAAAACGAACCAGCCCTCCTGTCTCCAGTGGAGGCGATAAAGCGAGGAGTTATAATATGATAATGTAATAATTTCTAGTGGAACGCGAATAGCTATACTAATATTATAACGATGTAAAATTAGTTTGTTTGTATGTTCTCTGGAACTATGAGTCCAGTTCTAAAATGGTTTCAAGGGTAGAAAGCAGGGATGTTATGGCGCTACATACGCGTATCCGAAACCGATAATTTTTTTTTTATTGTTTTCACATTTTATTTGAATAAACACGATGTGTTTTCGGTGGTAGGTTTAAGAATTTTGCATGTAGTATAAAATATTGCGCTATTGCGTATTCGCAAAAACCGTCGGTGAAAGCTGGTTCCACGGAGTGGTCGTGCGAGTGAGAAAATGCCCTAAATCATAATCTGGATTAGGCAGTCAAACTTCGAATAATACATAATAAATTCTCGTTTCTTTGATATTATACAGCACGCTGTAGTCCATTGTATGCACCACCGTAAGAATGTATTTACGTATTTAACTTAATTATGCGTTTACTAGGAAAATTTTCAAGGCCTACGATTGATACTTTGTATTATATGAAGTTATTAATTGCTTAACTACGCATCGTTTCATTCTTACACCGGAAGTAATGTTTTTATAATGTTAAGTACATATAATTAATTGTTCTTAATCCTCCTGTGATTGGAATGGTTGTACTGATTATCATATATAATTTATATATATATAACGGGGCGCGGTTACTTTGGTTGCTGATTTGGATAATTAATGAATCGAGTAGTTAGCAATAATGTTTGATGGCTGATTTACTTTTAAGAGCGGGTCACCCCGAATGGAGTTGTAAGTGTCATGGCAACGCGAGTCGTCATGTTTTGACAAGCGACTCGAATGCGATGGTTGCTTGCAAACCCATTTGCTCTTAATCGAGATGAATTATTGTAATCCTTTGATATTATTGGTGTACGATTATTGAATCAATTAATACAGTGATTAGACGATATTAAATACGTTTTATTTTGTGAATATCTCCATTGCACGTCCACATAGTCTTCCAAATGTCGTATCAATCCCCGAACCCAACTGTTCGGCATCCTGCTCCTCCGACATATAGTTAGAGTCTCGCACTAGAAAAGAACTAAAACAAATGAGCCAACTATATCTGACGATCTCCGTGGTCGAGTAGAGTGTACACCGGTTTTCATTGGTACGCCACTCCGAGATCCCGGTTTCGATTCCCGGCCGAGTCGATGTAGAAAAAGTTCATTACTTTTCTATGTTGTCTTAGGTCTGGGTGTTTGTGGTGCCGTCGTTACTTCTGATTTTCCATAACACAAGTGCTTTAGCTACTTACATTGGGATCAGAGTAATGTATGTGACGTTCCAATATTTATATTTAAAAAAAAAAAGCCATATCATCTCAGTTTGCGTGGCAGCTACGTTTGACACCAAATGTCTCCAAACGTCATAATACTTTACTAGAGTGCGTGTACTAAGTATCCAACTGTCGGTCACTATTCTTTTCGACAGTCTGTCTAAACATAAGTATAAAATAAAATATGATACACTAGCGACCTCCCCGGCTTCGCTCGGGTGCAATGCTGATACTAAATCTACTACATAATGTCTTACAACGTTCACAGTTTTTCAGTCAGTAGACAATACAAACCGTTATGTCTCTGTGATTTAAATCTGTAATATCCTCGAAAATATTCATTTAAATTACATACTGTAAAGGGCCATATTGATCTATATTAAATGCACAATGTATTAAAGCGTTTAAATTACATACTGTAATGGGCCATATTGATCTATATTAAATGCACAATGTATTAAAGCATTTAGTATAGAGCAATATGGCCCTTTATAGCGTGTAATTTAAATGAATATTTTCGAAGATATTACAGACATAGCGGTTGGTATGGTCTAATGATTGAAAAACTGTGAACGTTGTAAGACATATACTCGTATATTTAGAACAGCATTACACCCGTGCGAAACCGGAGCGGATCGCTAGTCAATTATAAACACAAATTAAGCTCATGTAAATTCAGTACTTCCCTGAGTTCGAACCCGCGATCATAGGATAAGATGCAAGCTTTGTAAACACTCGGCCATCTCGGCGTATTACGATAACTTAATTTAATAGTGATCTAAGACTACTTGTATATGTACCTCACAATATATTTTATATTGAAGTACGTTTAAAATGATGACTTAAGGATATTATGCAATATATAATTATATATTTACGATACTAGAGTTATTCCAACAATTATTGGAGTATTTGTTATAAATATATATAAACGAACGCTAGTTTTACATTTTTATTAATCGAACAATTGCCAGTCTGCCTAAAGAAAAAGTTCCACTGTTGGTCTAAGTCCTCTTCCTTTGAGGTGAAGGTTGATACACATGTGGCAGAATTTCATTGAAATAAGACACACGTGGGTTACCTCATGATGTTTTCATGTGAACTTCATGCGCTTAATTTGTGTTTATAATTCATCTCGTGCTCGGCGGTGAAGGAAAACATCGTGAGGAATCCTTCATGTGTTTAATTTCAACGAAATTCTGCCACATGTGAATCCACCATCGCGCATTGGAGGATAACCTCCTCAAATGAGACCTTAGCCCAGTTGTGGGAAATTTACAGGCTGTACAAACGAAATGTAGTTTTGGTTACATCTATTATGTCTGACTAAATTTAAATCAATTCGCTTCTTGTTTAAATCGTTTTTTATCGCCATCGTTTTACTGTGTGGGCGGTTTCCTATCAAAGTGCAATAATAAAATACGGTCAGGACTTTGTTTATTAATAAACATATAGGTTATTTTATCTAGGTATACATATAATAAAATTGGAGCGTCAATTTGTAATATTAAAATAACCGCTTTTTACTAAATGCATATGTATGTATACACGGTACGTATACCAAAATAACATTTTTTACAATTTTTGTCTGTTTGTTGGGGCTAATCCCTGGAACGGCTGAATCGATTTCGACGGGACTTTCACTGGCACATAGCGGATGTAATGAGGAGTAACTTAGGCTACTTTTATTTTAGAATTATATATAGAATAAAAATAAAATCACGCTACAATATCCAAATATCTTACATTCAAGCAATGCGCACGAAGTCGCGGGCACAGCTAGTTAAATATATAAAAGCAAAATACTACTCACAGATTAATCATGAAATCTTAGAAAATATTTGAGTTGGGGGGGACGGTATGTGGGGCTCGCCGGCGCTGAAGGCGACGGAATACCCACTAAAATACCAGCGATACCCACTCTGTCTTATCGGGAAACGTCACGTGATCGCTTGCGTATAATACCGTGACGTCCTGACGGTAGGCCCAACTCTGCGGGCCTCCAATTCCTAAGGGGTTCTCGGGGTACAGAGACTCCCTAGCCCCGGCGAGACTTATGGCGGGAGGATAAGGTGTCCTTTGCCAGTTATTACTACTGTAAGCCGCGTAAAATAACTTCATTCAAAAAAATCCCTGAAAGATATATTATAAATAATTCGAACCCATAAAAAAATCAAATATAATAAAAAATAGCCCTTCCAAACAAAAAAAATTAGTTCAAAATCGTTTTAATGACGCTACCCTGAATGTAACAAACATTAAAAAAATACAACCGACTTGAGGAACTCGCATATTTTTTTAAAGTCGATTTAAAACAACCGCCAGAGGCTATAAATTAATTACTTTGGATCAAAGTCGAAAAAATTCCATCGTAAACGAGTTATACATGAAACAAGATTCTTAATAGTCTGTTTATCAAAGACCAGCTGAACCCGCGACTTTGCCCGCGTGAAATTTGTATATGTATTCAATAATTTGTATACAACCCTTTATCCCCAAAATTACATCCTCAAAGGGTGAAAGCCGACATCCGTCCTTGTGATTCAAGCTTGCGTTACAAATTTCATAAAATTGATTCACTGTTTCAACCATGAAAGCGTAAGCTTGATGGCAGGGCTTTGTTCCAGCCCGTCAAGATAAAAAAACAAATGAATCATCATTACAGTCTTATTATTATTTATTATTCATTAAAAGAGTACTTTTTAGAAAAAAACGTCTGGATTTAGGCTCGGGTTCCATCACAGGACACTAATTATTGTAAAAAAACAGCATTGTTAATCTGTTTATTTGATAAGAGCAACTATGCGAGTTTCTTGCCGTTTCTTCTTGCTGGAGGCTGCTTTCCGAAACGGTGGTAGTATTTTAATTTTGACGATTCAAAAACGCTTCTTTGTGAAGTTTACTTGAATAAACTTGATTTGATTTGATTTAGTATAAAACAAAGTCGCTTACCACTGTCTGTCCCTATGTATGCTTAGATCTTTAAAATTACGCAACGGATTTTGATGCGGTTTTTTTTAGTGTGCTTTAGCTACTTACATTGGGATCAGAGTAATGTATGTGATGTTGTCATATATTTATATTTATATTTATTTATATTTATATTTATATTTAATAGATAGATTGATTCAAAAGGAAGGTTTATGTGTATAATATATGCACAATATAGTAGAGAAACACTGATCATTTTAGAGGTTTCCAATATTATGTCGTAAATAAACTCATTTTTTGCGCTTACATTGCAAACACTAGCTCAACCCTACGAGATATATCGAAATAATGTACTACAGTATTGTACACCTTAAAAAGGTCTTCAAAAAAGTCCACGATGATATATGTCTATTTCTTTGGGATAACCCACAATCACATAAATTAGGGATATCCTAATACAGCATATAATTTAAATGAATATTTTCGAAGATATTACAGATTTAAAACGCAGGGACATAGCGGTTTGTATTGTCTAACGACTGAAAAACTGTGAACGTTGTAAGACATTCTGTAGTATATTTAGTGGCAGCATTGCAACCGTGCGAAGCCGGGGCGGGTCGCTAGTATTTTATATGTTACATTAAACCTTGAACAAAATTATGAATACATTTTTTATCTACACACAAACTAAAGCTTCTGTAAATAATTACCAGACTATAATTCATTTTATAAACACAAAGAAATACTTGGCGGTACGACTAAAAGTTTACTGGGTAAGTACCACCCACCCATCAGATATTCTACCGCCAAATAGAAATACTTACTATTAGTGAGTTACGGTTTGAAGGACGATTTACTGTAACTACAGGCACAAGGGACCTAAGACAGGACCATATTACTCCTCGTAACATTAAGAAGAAACCAAAATCATACTTTTTAAGTAAGTTACGATAGTTTATACACATGTTTAACTGGCACCTAGATTTAACTCTAGGTTACCATTAATTACAGACCTGGGTGGTTTTCTGATGCTTCCAATAAGTATAAAGTTTTCCAAACTTTTATGTATAAATAAATAAATAATAAATAAAATATCTCATTTTCCCCAACGATTTCCAAACGAAAATCGCTAGTTATAGTTTTTTCGATGTTATCCCTGTTTTTGTGATATAAGTTGACGGACGACCAAATGGCCCACTTGATGGTAAGTGGTCACCATCGCCCATAGACAATGGCTGTTAAAATATTAACCATTTTACATCGCCTATGCGCCACCAACCTTGGGAACTATGATGCTATGTCCCTAGTGCCTGTAGTTACACTGGCTCACTCACCCTTCAAGCCAGAAAACAACAATATTGAGTACTGCTTAGCGGCATCTGAAGACTGACTGGTACCTAGTATTCTAGCTATAATTATTTTGTTTTGTAAACTTTTATGTATGAATAAATAATCAAAATAAAGATCTCAGCTTCCTCAGCTCCGAATTCGGTCGCATATTGAATGTCAATGTTTAATATTACTTACTATAATATCTCTGGGCAGACCACCTACAATCAGTCGGTCCGCTGACCTTTATAAAATTTACATTCGCATTCATAATTGTAGTACAGAGATTTATTTGCTAGTCGGTGAATGGTAATCAAATTTTAAACCTGAATTGGATTAGATTACCGGTACCGTTAAATTGTTCACTCATTACAGGTCTAAGATGAATAATTCGTTCATTTTGTGTGTCAATGGGTCAGTGGCTAAAGTTGAAGACACAGTTATGAAAAGTTTTTGAGATTTTCCGTCGAGATGTACTTCGTTGAGCAGAAATGTATTAATCATATTATTCAAAAAGCTTTATCAAAAGTATAACACGTCGCCATATCGCCTGCACTGGTGACAGGAGGGCTGGTTCGTTTTTAGCCCAGAGGATCGGAATTGCGATTCAACGGGGAAATGCTGCTAGCATTCTTGCCTCCATTCTACGCGGTCAAGATTTATACAGTAACTATTTTTAATTTATATTTGTATATATTTAAGCACTTAATGTTATCAATTCTTATGTTAATACTATGGAGTACTAATTTAACATGTATTAAGTGAAGATCTTCATATTTTTAGGGTTCCGTTCCCACAGGCACAAGGGACGTAACATCTTAGTTCCCAAGGTTGGTGAGTTGTTGGTGAGTTGGTGGTTGGTGCATTGGTGATGTAAGGAATGGTTAATATTTCTTACAACGCCTTTGTCTATGGGCGGTAGTGACCACTTACCATCAGGTGGCCCATTTGCTCGTCCGCCTACAGATTTAATAAAAAAAAACATTATTCTTAAGTGCTATATAGTTTATTTTTTATTTTCTAAAAAGTCAGAAAGAAATACATCTTAAATCATAATATCTCTAGAAAATATCAAATTATGCGACTGTAACGATACAATTTTGACTTCTATAATTTAATTAATAATTTAATGATATATTATTGCAAGTATTTATTTTTTGTATGTATTTGAATGGATGGCTTAAATTAACGCCGGTAGGTGGCGCTGCAATCAGGAAGTTAATAAGACTCTTGTCCGGACGAAATCGGAGCAGGCAAGATGCAATATGCACGTACAAATTATCGATATATTGTTATTCAAAATGGCGCCTGATTTGTTGTTGACCTTTTCAAAATAACCTTGTTGCCGTAAATTTTATAAAGTTCAATGACTTTTAGATCAGAAGAGTTTTAAAACTCGAAACACATCGCTGAACAAGAGCGTGAACTAACAGATTGTTGTCAATGTTGACAATAATAATAAAACAATAGCAACATATTATACTCTAATATTACATGAACGCAACGAACTTTTAGCCAGAACTTAAGAAATAAACATAAAATCTTTGTTCGTCATCCCCGTACACAATAGTAACAACAATATACTTGGTGGTAGGGCTTTGTGCAAGCCCGTCTGGGTAGGTACCACGCACTCATCAGATATTCTACCGCCAAACAGCAGTATTCAGTATTGTTGTGTTCCGGTTTGAAGGGTGAGTGAGCCAGTCTAACTACAGGCACAAGGGACGTAACGTCTTAGTTCCCGAGGTTGGTGGCGCATTGGTGATGTAAGGAATGGTTAATATTTCTTACAGCGCCATTGTCTATGGGCGGTAGTGACCACTTACCATCAGGTGACCTATTTGATCGTCCGCCTACCGATATCATAAAAAAAATAAAAAAATACTCACTTATTAAATAATTTGTCAAATAGCGTAACAGTACTTTTGCACTATAGGGAATTTGTATTAGTTTCTGTTTCACATTCGCTTTTGTTGCTTCACTTTAACCTTCTGTGTGCTCCATCTGCCTTATGTTTTATAATCTGTGTATACACGCATCAAAATGGCGAATTAATAATACTATATTTGAACATATTAAACAAATAATCTATCAATTTATTTAAATCTGGTTATTTATTTTTTTAAAACACAAAAAAATATATATATTTAAATAGCCCCTTGTTTGAGGAAGATTTTAGACTATAGAACAACACGTTTGGACGCAATGGCCGTTCAACGGTTCCGTTAGAAAGATCGTAGAGCGTCTATATTAAATAGTCTTATATGTCACAAAATTCCGCAAAATATTTGCTTTTGTACTTATTTAAAGAAATCATTTTCCAATTTTGGTGGTGAGACGTGACGACGTCAAAAATAGGTTCAGTATCTTAGACATCCCAAATCAAAGGTTTTAAAGGCTATTCAGTTATAAACAACATTAATTCTTTATTATATTAATGCATGCAAATGGGCCTCCAAATGGCATATTAATTATTCCTGATATAACCTTGGAAAAGTGTGCAACCTTGGAATGAGAAACCTTGGGAACTAAGACGTTATGTCCCCTTAAGTTACACTCACTCACCCTTCAAATTGAAACACAACGGTGAACAGTACTAACTAATTAATTCATTTGATGGTAGAAGAAATCAACAATAGCGCGATTTTTAAGGCATTTTCTGACTCCCACAACCAGTCTGAGCCACACCACTGAATTTTCATGTGCTTAATTTGTGTTTATAATTCATCTCGTGCTCGGCGGTGAAAGGAAACATCGTGAGGAAACCTGCATGTGTCTAATTTCAACGAAATTCTGTCACATGTGTATTCCACCAACCCGCATTGGAGCAGCGTGGTGGAATATGCTCCAAACCTTCTCCTCAAAGGGAGCGGAGGCCTTAGCCCAGCAGTGGGAAATTTACAGGCTGCTAATGTAATGTAATGTAACAACCACTCTGTGGAACTATCAGGAAAAGAGCGTACAAATTTCTAAAAGGCCGGCAACGCACCTTTAAGCCCCCCGGTGTTGCAGGTGACCATGGGTGGTCACCCAAGTCCGATCAGTCAAGTCCATCAGATGAGCTTGAGATATAAAAAAAATATATAAGTTGAAGTACCTACCCAAGTGTGTGTCATTTGAACTGTGCTGTTTATTTATAATATGATTCTCTTTTCAGATACAGATAATGTTAAAATGCTTCGTACTGTCTCCATAATCTTCCTCATCGTGCTTATATCTGACGTTAGGAGTCAATTTTATGGTAAGTTACTCACAACATTAAGTCTCTCTGTCTCTCTGATGATATGTCCAATAATCCAAATGGAATCGACGTCTTCCAAAAAACGCATATCCACAACGCCAATACGCCACCAACCTTGGAAACTAAGATGTAGAGTCCCTTGTACTTGTGGTTATACTGGCTCGCTCACCCTTCAAACCGGAACAACAATACTGAGTCCTGCTGTTTGGCGGTAGATTATTTGATGAATGGATGGTACTTACCAAGACGGGCTAGCACAAAGCCCTGCCACCAAGTAAAAATTGAAGAATAAAAACCTTTAATATTAGGTACTCATTAAGAAATATGCCATTTAGAAGTCTTTCAAACTAAGAGATTTCTTGCCTAGATTAAATTGATTAAGAAATTAAATTGCAACGACTGTAGGAAGCAAAAAACTTTTTTTTCGAATTAAGAACATTTTATGTTTTATATATATGACGGCGCATGGTGCGCCATCGTGTTTATTCATACTGGTTGGAAAAGAGTGTCAATGGGAGTTGAACGGCGCTCTAGTGAAGCGTCGCGTCGATGGTACCGCGCGGCAGCCATCTTGGATGGACAGTTACATTCAAGATTTCCCGCGCACCACGTTTGCGACGAATCGCTAATTTCCAACATTATCTTTATACTTTTGTAATAGATTCAGTGATTTATGTGTGTTTTTGTAAATGATTTATTAACGAATCGACATTGATGACTATTGTGAATATATCTGTGTAATTGATTTGTTTGATTAAAAACTCACTGAATTTGTGGATCGTTCATATAAAATCGTTTGAATATACGCTTACTTATCTCGAATAATCCTGATATTGCCAATAAAATGTCTATATATATGTTACTGTAAAAGCTCGAACTACGGTAAATCCTAAGATTTTCCAGTAAAACCTAAATTTACCAATTCTTAATGGTAAATGCCCAAAACGGTTTGCGATTCAAACTTTTGCCACCGTTCACTTAGTAAATCTTAGGATTTACATTTAAGGCACTTTAAACGTTGAAAAAAATTAAGTCATAACGTGTTATAAAATAATATCCGAAATTAAAATAATTTAAATAGGTTAGGTTAGTTATTTAAATCCGCCCTGGGAGCTCCATGCGGAGGTGCTCGCGGAGGTGTATCGGTTGGTGTTGGAGGCACGCATAGGCGGGCCGACCGTCAGGGCGTTACGGTAGCATGCGTTAGCGACCCCGTGGCGCCCGCCGAAAGACGGAGAGGGTACCGCTGGTTTTTTAGTTAGTAAACCCGGCGTACCTGGGCGCATTCGGCGTCCAGAGCTCCGGGGAGTACCCCCCCACTTTCCATCACGTGGGGGAAGCGCGTAACACGTTTTTTCAGCGAGAAAAAGAAAAAAAGTTATTTAAAAGTCCCAAAAAGTCGTCCCTTTATAATAAATACTTACATTTACCAACTCATGTCGGTAAATCTTAGGTTTTACTGGAAAATCTAAAGATTTACCTTAGTTCGAGCTTTTACAGTAACATACATATTCCAAAAATAGTACTGGTTTGTTTATGTCCTGCCTTCATCTGACTTTCAAACTCGTTTTTAGGGTCAGAATGCAATATACTTGCGAATAGTTTTGAATTAAGACGAAGTCCGTTGTTGACATATAATAAAACATCGCGGCCAATTGACCACCACATCTGGAACAGCTCAATGTTAGCTTATATTATAAGTTTTTAATTTCGTTTTCTTTATTATTTTTATAAGCTTAATTATCCTAATTCCGGAGCTCAATTTTACAACAGACAGGTAAAATAATCAACGCATCTATAAAATGATTGGTATATTTTCTACGTTGTAAGGGCTTTGTGCAAGTTGGGCATTTTAGGTACCACTTATTCTTTACATATTCTACTGTCAATACCTTAGTATTTGAATGTTCCGGATTGAAGGGCGAGTGAGGCAGTCCCTAAAATTAAGATATTAAGTTCAAGAGACGTAATATTTTAATTTTGACAGGTTCACTGGTTCACTGATCTTAAAATTGGAATGGCCATTATTATTAATAAATTACTTTTATCTGAATAAACCGGTTGGTTCCGCATCGACGATTTTAGAGATAATTGATATGTCTCACAGTGCCAATAGCTACAAAGTCTAACACTAAACACTATTGCATTTACAGATTTCTTCTCAGCTTTCCAGACATCACACCCAACTCTACGACCTTTTCAATTTGACGTTACAACGAAAAGGCCGAGAACAGACCAACGAACAACCAACAAACATAGAACAGCTGCCCCTTTCAACATCGAAGAGTTAGACAGAGATGGCGATAAACAAAAACATAAGCAAAACTCACAAATTATATTCGGAGACTCACGCGTGACAACTGTTAAACCTTTAAAAAAAACAACCACACGTTCTAGTCAAAACTATGATAGCAATTCAAATACAAGAGAAGCGTCACGAAATAAAACGCCAAAACAACGAATTGTTAGTGCAACTAAACCAAACAAGAGACCAGTAATTGATAATGATAGACCAGCTAATTCAGGGTTATACAGTGAAGCGCTTCAAGCTGCTAATAGGGACACATTTAATGAAAGATTAACATTTGAGGATGGTAAGAGGAATACGATCATAAATTATGAAACGTCACGACAAGGCTACACGACGAAATCGTACTACCAAGATTACGATTCTAGGAAATATCCGAACGCATACCAAACCACGCAATATCCGTTTACAATTCGACCCGGTGTGAAGCCGGCCGTGGTCAGTGGTCCACCAATTACCAATAAACCGCCAACACAGAGGCCAAGTTTTGGACCAAAACCTGCGCAAGACGATACTTCGGTCAGCCCTGAACTAATCATTGGTCCAAATGAAGATTACATGAACACTGTTGAAAAGAAGCGGTATATTGAAATGGCGGAGAAAAGTAAGCATTTTGAATTGTATCAATACTGACTGTTAAGTTTATATGTTTTAGAATTAATCTTCCATATAAAGTTTTCTTCTATTCTTCCTTTTAATCTACTAATAAATGTTGATGGTGATGATGTCCTGACCGATTCTGGTTGGCGGCCAATCTCAAGAGAAACCAGCTAAGCAGGACCTGTTATAGTGCACCTGTGTTTGCAAATACAGGTGCACTCTCTATTCCTTCTCTGTCGTAATCCGATGGCATGGCAGGCCGGACAGGACCGGAAAGACTCAAGGCGCAGATGCAACGACTTTAAGAACTTTTCTGGGTATGGAAATGTACTTCCAAATCCCAAATGCCGGCTGCTATAGAGAAATTTTCAAATAACCCAATAACTGAGTTCTGGTGTACGGGTCTAGGTTATATACCCAGACCTGTACACCAGAACTCAGTTATTTAGTTGTTATATTACTTTTTCAGCTTGAACCTATATAAGGTTGCTCCAACCTTGGACCTCGTATCCCCGTTATTTTGAAATTAAGGTTAAGTTTAACACGCCTGTCAAACTTAAAATACTGATCACTAATAGTAATTAGTAGTTCGGATGTGCGTAATCCCTCACTCTCAAAATATTATGTTGCATATCGATAGTTCACAATCGATAGTATAGTCACGTGTCAATACTATCGATAATCTCGATAGTACCCCACGAATACTATCGATAGTATTTCAAAAACCATTACTTATAAATTCAACTATCGATAGTCCAAAACTGTCGATACTATCGATAGTATCGCTGCTACCAATAGTATTGCTTACAGAGAGTTAGCGATACTATCGATAGTACTATCGACGTCCTGAATAGTTTTCGAGATCAACTATCGATTGTCAAACTATCAATAGTTCTGCAACGCTGTTCCAAATGACTGCATCTATTGATATGAACGTAACTTACTATGTAAATATTCCGTACAAGGCGTAAGCGCGATTTAAAAGACTACTAACGCCATCTAGTGAACGTTTTATGAAAACAATATTTCTCCAATTGCCTGGAAGAAACTTTTGGTCCTGCGCCTGAAATTTTCCCATAGCGCCTGAATTGTTAACGCGGGTGCAGGTTGCGACTTGAATGAAGCGAATAGATGGATCGTTTACAAGGCGTCTCGTCTTGCTGATCTAATAAGAAACATTGCGTTTTAGATAAGGTTTAATTTTATATTAGAAATGTTCTCATTAGACAAGAGAAAAATTATATTCTATTATTCTAAGATCGTATCGATATGCTTAACGCATAGAACTCGGTGATTGGTGAGTGTTCATTTTAATGACCTATTCAGATCCGTACAGCGACACTATTAATACGAACTTGTTAGAGAACACAATACACTCCAACGAGATCCATCTTGATCGCGTATTCGTTAAATCTCGTCGTTATTTTGGCGTTTGACGACCTAAGCCAAGATCTGGCTACAGGAGGCTTAGGAAGCGAGTATTCTGAGTTCCCCACATCAAGCTGAAGCAGTTTATAACTCGCTTAGTCAGGCGAGTAGCAGCAAATACTCCAAAAAAATTGAATAGTGTTATAAGACTTGTCTCAATAGATACATTTTATATTTGAATTGATTTAAAGATAAATCAATCCTCTCCTATCTACTAGTTACATACGAAGAATCAATTATGATCTATGTAATCCTCTTCACATATCAGGATTTAAAATCCGGCAATGTTCTGCGTATGATTTGCGGATGCTCTTTAAACTCATAAACACTTAAAGAATTGCTCATACAATTCAAAAAAATAGCTCTTAAATTGAAACTTATAATGAGTACCGTTTAATTTCGTCTTCAAATTTTCCCAGAAAATCTATTATTTGTCGTCCATCATTTTTGTTTATTATAAAGTTCTGTAACTTAAACCTTAAAATCAAATCAAATGTGGTACTATTGATAGAATCAGCAGCTCTACCACCAAAAGTGGTGGTAGGGCTTTGTGCAATCCCGTCTGGGTAGGTACCCATCAGATATTTTATCGCCAAACAGCAGTACTCAGTATTGTTGTGTTCCGGTTTGAAGGGCGAGTGAGCCAGTGTAACTACAGGCACTAGGGTCGTAACATCTTGTTCCCAAGATTGGTGGCACATTGGTTTTGTAAGGAATGGTCAATATTTCTTACACCGCCATAGTCTATGGGCTGTGGTGACCACTTACCATCAGGTGGCTCATTTGCTCGGCCGCGTACCGATATAATAAATAAAAAAAATGTATTTTATTCAAGTTAACTTTACAATAAAGCATTTTTGAATCGTCACATATAAATTTAACTCTACCACCTTTTAGGTTACAGTCTTCAGCGAGATGAAAAGCAAGAAGGTATAGTTGCTCTTTTCACTAAACAGATTTACAATGATGTTAGTTATTCACGATCGAATGTTTAAGCAAAACATCTTATATATTAATAGCGTAATCCGATTTTGTCCAAGTGATTGGCGGATAGCTGCACATAAAAATCGGTTATGGTCTCATTTTGAAGAGCTCCAGCCGTAGATGTACAGAAAAATAAAGAGTATTCTTGATTGAAATTTATTAAATTGTTATCATTTAACAAAGAATTAATTTTAGAGAGCGGAACAAGTTACCGGCCACGTAGAGAGCGGCGCTATGGCTGTATAAAAAAAACAAATGTAAGTCGTGCGAACAGACGCCGTCGGTATACAATTAAATTAAAAAAAAAAAACTGTCATAAGTTTAGAAATTTGTAAAAATCTGTTGAATAAACGAGAAGTTTCGCGTGCGACCAATTCGTGATATATACTGTAAATCGGCACGTGTCGTACAATAGGAGTATAATTTAAACAACTCACTAATACTACGTAGTCGAACGAAAATAGCAAAAAAAAAACAATTATAATGACTCAACTCGTTTAAAATTAATTAAATTACATTGCGGTTTGTTTAATGAATACATTAAGTGCTTAGTAGACAATTTCAAATCTTATTTTTATTACAATACGGTTCTTATTTGATATGCACCATGTGTCAGATTTATATTGCTATTTATATGATAATTTTGTTTAGACAAGTTTGTATGTCTTGTTTAAAATATGAAACAATTCAGTTTTTCCGTATTGTAAAGTAAATTCTTGGAAAAGTTCACGCTCTCGATCGTATCAATATTTTTACATTACAACACATTAACAGCCTGTAAATTTCCCACTGCTGGCGTAAGGCCGCCTCTCCCTTTGAGGAGAAGGTTTGGAGCATATTCCACCAATGCGGGTTGGTGGAATACACATGTGGCAGAATTTTCGTTGAAATTAGACACATGCAGGTTTCCTCACGATGTTTTCCTTCACCGCCGAGCACGAGATGAATTATAAACACAAATTAATCACATGAAAATTCAGTGGTGCTTGCCTGGGTTTGAACCAGTAATCATCGGTTAAGATGCACGCGTTCTAACCACTGGGCCATCTCCGCGTATCAATATACCCTTTTTTAACAAGCAAATTAATCGATAGAAATCTCTTATATTGTACTAAAACCGTCTCCGAAACACGCTTCGTCTTCTGGTAAAAGTTTTATGAATATTCGTTTAGCAGTTATTTAATTGGCTTCGTTCCAAAAACGAGGCACAATAATTGTCTACATTTCAGACTCCGGATCGTTACAGAGAATCGATAGAAAGTCTCTTGGAGTCCTGGAGTCCAGGACCTTTGAAGTTGGAAATGTGTACAGTCCCGTGCCTCTCTCTAGTTGCCTCCCGTGAACTCTTTCTAGTTTTGACGGTTTTGTCGTGCCATCGGAAAATGAGTGCCGGAATAGACAGTGCACCTGTCTGCGCACGCACTTGCGACGAGACGATCTTTCCCACTCTTTCCTTTTCTCTCTATCTCTTTCTATTATAAACGGTTTAACAGAACATTAATTATTTATTAGTTTTAAATCACACGGAACTTTTAAAAAAAGTACACATTTCTTGTCATTGAATTGTTCTCAAACGTTTGTTGATTTATTACATCGTGTCTGTCCCTGTGTATGCTTTGATCTTTAAAATTACACAACGGATTTTGATGCGGTTTTTTTTTTATAGATAGATCGATTTAAGAGGAAGGTTTATATGTTTAATACGTCCACAATATAGTAGAGAAACACTGATAATTTTGGAGGTTTCTGAAGTGATGTCGTAAATAAATATTTTTTGCGATTACATTGCAAACGCTGGCTGAACCCTACGAGATTGATCAAAATAATGTACTACAGTATTGTATACCTTAAAAAGATCTTCAAAAAAGTCCGCGATGGTATATGTCTATCTCTTAGGGACAACAGCATGTAATTTAAATGAATATTTTCGAAGACATTGCAGATTTAAAACAAATAAAGCGGTATTGTCTAACGACTGAAAAACTGTGAACGTTGTAAGACATTCTGTAGTATATTTAGTGGCAGCATTGCACCCGCGCGAAGCCGGGGCGGGTCGCTAGTACATACTATATAGAGAAAGCAACTTCGTTGTCAACCGGAAGTCCCTGGCCACCTCACTCTCTTAGATTTATTGGTTAAATTTAGTCATTAAACCAGGTCTAATAACATTAATATTTATATTACAGTGTGCAATACGTATAAAACGCTGGACATAACTCAAATTCAAGCGATCCCACTTGTACCGTCGCCGGAGGTCGTGAGAGTTAACGTGTCATCCTGTACACCGACCACCGTGCCGTTGGTGGTGGGCGGCAAAGTGGTAACCGTGAAGGAATTCCCACATATGGCGTTGCTGGGATGGCCTTTATTGCGGGTAGGTGATTCTTAATATTATACCTACATACATACATTTAGCGATTATTTATTAATCTCTACCTAGTCAGACTGGCGGGATTACGAAGGGGGAGAAGGTCGTAGGCCAGCAGTGGGGCATTAACAGGATGTTATTTAGTAGATCATATGTGTTAATCTGTGTCCGGGGCAGGGGCTGAAGATATTGATTAGACAATGGAATATCTAATGCGAGAATCTAGAACGAGAAATACAGTTCGTTTATAGCGTTGAAGTTAAGTTCAAATCTTGTCTCACATTGGAATTACTACCATCAATTCGGGAAGAATTATGTAATAGTCTGGTGAACAGACATATGTATTAATCGATGGTGACTGGTCACCACATACACCAACCGCTAATACACCACCAACCTTTAGAACTAAGTTTCGCTATTTGACAATAATTAGACTGAATTATAATTTCAGTTAGGCGGTTATTCGTGGAAATGTGGGGGATCGTTGGTGAGCAACCGGTACGTGTTGACGGCGGCACACTGCGTTTACCAGGAGAGAGATAACACTGTTGTATCGTAAGTTACTTGTTATATAATTCCTATATATCTAGTCACAGTATATGCATATTCGAAGCCCTGCATTTAATTTCTGAATCAAAGTAATGAAAAAAAAATTGGTAATTCAAGAATTTCTCAGCAGCAACCAATCATCGTGAACATATTTAACATACTAGCTACCCGTCCCGGCTTTACACGTGTACAATAAGGGTCTGTTTACAACTTTTAGATTGATAAAAAAAGTTAAAAAGAAAAAATATATATTTATTTTTTTCTGGCTAGATAACTTGAAATTCTCGGCTTTTATCTACCATTATATGCATGTGTTGGACATGTAAATCTTGTATCACTCTGCTTAATAATGAAAACCGCATTCAAATCCGTCGAGTAATTTAAAAGATCCAAGCTTAAATAGCAAATAGCAGAAAGCGACTGTGTTTTATACTACGCAGATATTCTCTATTAGAAACCAATTCTTCTGCCTCGTTGGTCTAGTATAGCGGGTATAGCCTGCAAGAAGTAATTAGAGAAACATTCTAAAGCAGCTTTCAGTTTATTATTAAAATAGTAACCATTCCTTAGATCAGCAATGCGTTAACAACCTTGGGAGCTAAGATGTCCCTTGTTTCACTGACTCACCTTCAATGAAACCAGAACATAACAATTATAAATATTGCTGCTTGGTGGTAGAATATTTGATGAGAAGGTAGTACCTGACCAGGCGGGCTTACACAAAACCCTACCACCCAGGGCCGGATCTATCATACGGCTTTTTGGGCTTCAGCCCAGGGTCCCGTGGATTCAAAGGGGCCTCGGATAAGTTAAGTCAAAGTCAAAAATAGACGATAATGAGAAATAATCCATATCTTTATTAAATTAAACAGATCGTATGGTTTGCAGCCCTGCGAGTCCTGTTTAATCAAACACTTTCAATTAATTTAATTCAAGTCTACGTTCAGATATGTCTTAGGTGGGCCCCTAAGTAGTGTTAGCCTAGGGCCCCCTAAGCTTACGGTCCGGCCCTGCTACCACTAAGTATACTTAAGTAATATATACCAATACCCTTTCTGTATTCTCAGGGGCGCTCCAAGAGCAGTACAATTGGGTTCGTCGTATCTGGACGATCCGACCGCTGTGGTTATAAAAGTGGCCGCTGTTATTCGACATCCGAAATACAAGTTGCCGAAGTCTTATTACGATCTTGCGATTGTCAAGATGGCTTCGACTGTCACGTAAGTACTACAGACTAGTTACTACCGATAAAAAGTTATTGGGTCTTTCGGTCGAAGAATTCTCAGTAATAGTCCAATGTCTGGAAGTTGGAAGTGTCTCAGAAAACACGCAAAATCACCAATGAATTCGTTATTTGTAATTTAGCACTAAAGGTGTATTGTAATGTTTCAAGGATTCTGTAAAGTTTTTTACATAATCAATACGCCACTAACCTTTAGAACTTGATATTTCGTCTATTGCCTTTAACATAGGCATATATCCGATTTATCGAAACGAATCTAAAATCGATGTCGTCATAACACGTCATCGATTTGATGTTGACGAGTAACCGTTTTGCGCATCTAAAAAACTATGAATATCGTTTTGGTACGTCAAAGCATTCAAAGTACGATAACATTAAAAACATGAAATATTCGCCTCATCTCTCTTTAACTTTACAGTAACCCGTCTTTGAGAAAGAGATGAAGCGAATGTCGAACCGATTTCGATATCACCGTTCCATCTCTTTCTCACATATCGCACAATGTGAAGTTAAACAGAGACAGGGCGACTTCTGGAATCGGATGTCAACACCGATATTCAATCCAAATATCGGTTACACAACCGATGACAAAATATTCGGATATCGCCCGTGCCTACTTTATCATAAATACCAATTACGCAGAAGTATCATCGGCAATCAAACAGTAAATAAAATTAGAGACCGATTTCCACTGTTCACAATTATAATTTATTTGACACACTATATATACCCAGGAAGGAATATCCGGTCAGCGCGATTCAGAAAAGTGACACTTTCAGTCAGCGCCATCTATCGCAACTGGGCTAAAACATACGCAATTATACAAATGTGTTAATTAGCCCAAAATAAAACCAAGCCTCATTAAAACTGCTTTGTGGATTACGTTTCAAATATTCTCCTCAAGATTTTATGTCTCAGCAGACCTGAGTTCAATGGGACATATGCGACATTTAACTTTACCGTCTATAATTTGTTATAGGTTTTCAAACGTGATACGACCAGCTTGCTTGGGGATACCACCGCCACCTGGTGACCCCATCATCGTTAGTGGCTGGGGTAGAACTGAATTCGGTAAGTATATATTTTGTGTTTATTTATGCATATTTGCAGAAGAACAATTTTTCTAAGATCAAAATTTTTAGAAATATTATTTTCACTGGTCTCAATATTTTAAGATTAAATGGAGATCATACTTTTAATGGCATAAACACCTAAATCATAGTGTGCCTACATGTAGTCACATAATTGCATCATATGTTTGCACACGGAACCACTCCCAAAAGTAGGTCATAAGCAATGCATACTTTTCTATATAATTGTGATAGATAAGTTTAGTCAGTCGCGACACAACCTCTGTATCAGTGAAACGCAAAATATACAACCCTCACGTTAATGTTCGTTTCATTTACAACCTGAAGATCACGCCTAACGAGAGACAAAATAGTTTACTTGGTGCTACCTGGCTAATCTGGCTAAGAACCACCCGTTCATTTGATATTCTACAACCAAACAGCAATTCTTAGTATTGTTGTGAACCAGTATTACTACAGACATGTGACATAAACTCTTAGTACCCAAGGTTGGTGGCGCATTGGTGATGTAAGGAATGGTTAATATTTATAGCGCCAATGTCTATGGGCGGTGGTGACTACTCACAACTAGTTGGCCCATTTTCTCGTCCATCTACAAACATTGTCGAGAATAGAATCTGTCTTTGTTCAGAAGGGTATCACCAAACATTTTTGTTTTTAATCAAACAATCAAAATATACTTCACTCAAGGCCTTTGAATCGTATTTTACAGAACTAAATTAACAGTAAAGCTCCCATCAGTTCGGAATGTAGATTATACCGAAAAGAACCAGTAAGAACTTAGTAGTTAATCTTTTCCCAACGTTTGAAACACATTATGCTATGAATCGTCAGAGTTAGAAAAATATTTTAGTAGGCTTTTCAGTTCAACTGATTTGAGTCAATTTATTTTATATATATGGGTAATTTCAGGTGGAGAGCAATCTCAGGAACTCCGCAGCGTATCTTTACCGGTTTGGGAAATGTCGGAATGCTACAGTGTTTTGGGTACGTCCAGGAAGATTCCGAACGGTCCGTCGAGCGATAGTCAAATATGTGCTGGAGAAAAAAGAGGGGGCAAGGATACTTGTCAGGTAATAAGAAGATTTATTAAGGCATTTTATATATATTTATTTAAGTAAAACAAAAGCAATCTACATACAAGCCTGGGATGACATCCCATTAATATAACATTAACATCATGGTTAATGTTGAGGAGGCGGCAGATAAGGGATCGATGCGAGATGGTTAGCGTTCTATTGGGAAGTCTCTCGTCCAGCGGTGGACAGCAAAACGTCGAAAACAAATGAGAAATAAGATGTGTACTATTTCATAAAATCTGTAAAAAAACTATATGACGGCGACTGCGATAGAACAGCGGCATGACTGTCATCGGTAGGGGCTTCTGGTACAGGGTTCATGGCGTTAGGTCTCAGGCTATAAACCACAACGATACATTATGACAATTCTTGTACTTTATGTAGGTAATCAGTAATCACAAATTATATTATAATTATCAGAGTTGCGTGAACCAACGGTCCCGTTTGGAAGGCCCGGACTGTACCGCTCTCTATAATCAATTTTAGCTTCCGACTCATCGCTCTCGAAAGAATTTAAAATGTGACAGTTGACCCTTCAAACGATGCCGATCACGTGACTCATTATGTCACGGCGTTCACACACCACAGATACAACAGAATCATCTAAGTTAATAATTATTCGTAATCGACAACATATATGTTATGCAAATAAATGATTACTATTATAATTAAATACTTGGTAGCAAATTGCCGGTGTCATGGTGCGTTGGTGACGTTTCGGATTTACTCTTAAACAAAATCAAAATGGCTGCCTTTCTTACTTAAACGCGATGCTCTGCTATTACGACAATTGGAAAGGTTTACAACAAACTACAATTTTATGTAACATTAAAAAATCTATTTAAATTTAGAATCAAATTGATTTTTTCTTACAGGGCGATTCAGGCGGCCCAGCACAAATCCAAGATGGCTGTATATGGCGTGTTGTAGCTGTCACGTCTCTGGGACGATCTTGTGGCGCCCCACACACTCCCGCTCTATACGCTCTCGTGCAAAGAGCATTCGTATCAGCTGTAGTGTTTGGAGAACAGATACAAAACAAACCATCGACGACGAATAGCAATCAACAAACCAATAACAATCAATGGAACAATCAACAATGGAACGGTAATCAACAAACCAGTACAGAACGGAACAGGAATCAACAAAATACTGGACAATCAAGTAATCATAGAAACGAGCAGAGCAACGGTAATACTTATCAATCGAATAACGGAAATCAACAAAGCGTCAGTTATCAAAATTCCAACGGACAATACAATAACAAAAGAAGTACAACGCTCCGAACGGTTTACAACCGACCTGAGAATCATTACAGTGATTACGAGGACGATCGTATACCGGATTACCAAGCTGACGGTAATCCATATTACAATGGTGGTAGAGTGTGGTGGACATAATATTTGTGTCTGTGTTTGTGTGTGTTAATAAACGTGACTCAAGTATTGTGCTCAAGACTGTTACGAAATCTATGACCCATGACTTTTTTAGTTAAAATGTATATCATAGTATTATAATTGTACTTGTAATTAATTGTCGAGAAATATATATTTATTTGGTGGTAAGACTGTTACCCACCTAAGTACCACCTCATTTGATATATGGTTCATTCCACGAATGGAACTCCTTGGAAGAAACACTCGCACTTTATTGGCCGATGCGCGCGACTAGAGGCAAGCGAGACGAATACATTTGACATTCCTAAGAAATAATGACGTCACTCGCATTAACCAATGAACACATAAGGACAATTTCCTTTGGGAGTTCGTTTCGTGGAATGAACTTATTTGACCACGAAAGAACAATGCTGTTTCGATGTGTTCTAAACGTTGAGTGAGTCAGTGTAATGAACAAATGATTAAACTTAATTAGTATTAGTGCGAATTGAGTTTGTTGTAAAGAATAGTGGCAATATTTGTGGTCGATGGTGACAACTCACCTTACCCCACTTGCCCTAATATCCCGACTGCCTTTCCCTATTAATTAATATTTGTGTATTTTTGTAAAATAATGATTTACCTGAAATAAAATAATTTAATATGGATTTCAATTGAGTTTTTATTATTAATTGGCCTATATGCCAATAATTCTAATCTGATTCGTTTTGCTTACTTGTAGTACATTTTTCTACGAGGCGTAGTTCCAAAGCTACTCTAGGTTTGAACGTGGCTACGACTAATGAATAGTAAGTCACTTATAATGACAAATAAATTTATTGGGCCCAAAGAGGTTACATACATATGTTCTTTTAAACTGTCTTTAAGTCGTTACCTAGCCTAAATAGAATACTACTTAAATTTTTTACTCTTAACATTCAGTCACATTTAATAGTAATTTTTTTGACTTCATTTATATTTTAATTAACGTCAGGATTTTGTATTTAATACAATATCTTATTTTATTTATTTATTGTGACCATTTCATTTTATATTTCTGTGATTGACGCCTGATAAAATATAAGGAGCAAAAGTGCGGTCTTGCATATACGATTATTTTTAACGAAAGGCGTTTAGTCACTATAGACCGTTTATTGTTATATTAAACACCAAAACATTATTGTAAACAAGTATTTTTTATTATGTAGATGATGATAAGTGTGTGTGTAAATCCAATCATTGTTGTATAGACAATAAATTGTTGTATTTGATCTACTATGTAATAGTCAGAAAAGAGATACTATTGAGTTTCTAGTAAATTAAGATCAATTAAACATTGTAACGAACATAAAATAATAATATTACATATTCAGCGATCGCGGCGTTAAATATTCAATGAAAATTATAAATGATACAATGTAACTTAAATCAAATGTAAAATTTTAAAGAATCGTTAAAGAGAGTTTGTGTGCTAAAGGATATTACAAAACCAATGCGTTCATAGTTGATTGCACAACTTGGAAATGAGATGATGACGTCTCTATTTTAAATCATTTTTTTTATATTGTTTAGGTAAAATTGTAATTGTAAAATATGACATTAAATAAAAACACAAAGTTTTCTTTCACCGGTACGCCTTAGGTCCGAGGTGTTTATTTCCGAACCGGTGGTAGATTTCTGATTTTTGACGTTGACTAAATCCACTTCATATTTAATCAATAATATTCAATCGGTGGAAACTTCGCCGGATAATGTGATATTTAAATTGTATTATGTAATCAGATTATATTTTATATTGGTTTGTTTCCCAAATATTAAATAAATAAATAAATATTTAAATAAGCTCACGTTTTGTTTCATCGCGTCATAAACTAGAATACTTTTATAGTCAACTTTATTGAATTCTTTTATCGCTTAAATAAAATGTATATTATAGAAACAAATAAAACAAAAATGGGAAATCGAAACTAAAACAGCGCTATGACTTTAAACACTGTTCTCATATTTGGTAAGTTTTATTTATAATTGGACTAAAGTCAAGCGTAAAGTGCTTAAGCCAGGTACTCAATCGCTGTAAATCTTGTATCTAAAGTAAAAAAATAGCTCGTAAATGTCTCATTGCTGGGCTAAGTCTCCCTTTGAGGCGGTTTGGAGCAAATTCCACCACGCTGCTCCCATGGTTGTTAGATACACATGTGCCAGAATTCCTTTGAAATTAGATACATGCAGGTTTCCTCACGATGTTTTCCTTCAACAAACCCTTGGAAGTTAATATGCACGCGTTCTAACCACTAAGTCACTTCGGTTCTGACTATTTGTAGCGAAGTGGTATAAATTTGCGGATCTGTATTTGTAACGTCTTGAGATACCAAAAAAAATCTTACCGAAAAAATTCTTGCCATAAAAACTAGTTCATATTACTGGTTACCTAAGAGCTGGCGCTTACTTAGTCCAAAAACTGAGTCTAGCAGTTCAGAGAGGTAATAGAGTCTTGGGTACAGTACCAGAATATTTTATATTCTTTCCCTTGGTCTCATAATTCGATAAGATGTCTAATCCGATACGACTAAAAAGAGTTCAGGCTCAGCGCCAACTTTACGTTTCCGAAACGATGGGATTGTAACGCTGCTAAAAACGTGGCTGAACAAACTCGAACCGGTGCTTGAAAGTAGGTCGTTCCTGATCAGCCTTATAAATGAGACACGAAGCCAGGTACGGCTATAATAAAAGCAAAAGGCTAAATATATATCAATCATTATGTATCCTATATTATTTATAATAGACTGACATTATCCAAGAACCGAAATGGCCCAGTGGTTAGCCGATGATTTCGGGTTCAAACCCAGGCAGGTACCACTGAATTTTCATGTGCTTAATTTGTGTTTATAATTCATCTCGTGCTCGGCGGTGAAGGAAAACATGATGAGGGAAGCATGTGTCTAATTTCAACGAAATTCTGCCACATGTGTCTTCCACCAACCCGTATTGGAGTAGCGTGGTGGAATTTGCTCCAAACCTTCTCCCCAACGGGTAAGGAGGCCTTAGCCCAGCAGTGGGAAATTTACTGGCTGCTAATGTATGTATGTTATGTAAAAATTCAAGAACCTGAGGAACCAAGAGGTTATTGCCCCCGCACCTGTAGGTACACAAATGTACTCACCCTCCAAATTGGAACACAACAATAATAATTATTGCTGTTAACCTACCCAAACATCCACGAAGCCCTATCACCAAGTCATTTTCTTAATCAAATATTATTTTCAGTCATTTTTTCAAATCACCAATCAATCATAGAAGGTCACTTTGATAATACAAATTCGGCAAAATATAAAAAGGACTTAATTGAAATAATAAAATCACTGAATTATGCAACGACGGACAAAATTGAAGTTAAAACTAACAAAGTCGCAAATAAAGGTACTTATAAATTCAATCAGTATACATATCAATAAAACCTCTTCAAACTTAAACCGCTGAAACGATGTATACATATATAGTTTCAGAACAAGAGTTCCTTTTTTAATTCACTCCTCCATAATGATTAGTTTGCCATACTTGAGGTTTAGCTAATCATCATTACACAGTATAAAACAATGTCGCTTACCGCTGTCCGTCCCTATGTATGCTTAGATCTTTAAAAATACACAAAAGATTTTATTTATAATACATGCAAAATATAGTAGAGAAACACTGATAATTTTAGAGGTTACTGAAGTGATGTCATAAATAAACACATTTTTGACGCTTACATTGCAAACGCTGACTGAACCCTACGAGATAGATCATAATAATGTGCTACTGTATTGTACTCCTTAAAAAGGTCTTCAAAAAAATCCGTGACGGCATATGTTTATCTTTTGGGGATAAACCACAATAAAAAAAAAATTATCCTTTACTTTTTACGAGAAATAATGGATTATTTTCGAAACGAATTTAAGCAATACAGCATTCATCCTTATTCAACTAAGTACCTTAAATACATTGTGAATTTTATATAGATCAATATGGCCCTTTACAGCATGTAATTTAAATGAATATTTTCGAAGACATTACAGATTTAAAACAAACAAAGCGGTATTGTCTAACGACTGAAAAACTGTGAACTAAGTATCAACATTGCACCCGTGCCAAGCCGGGTCGCTATTAGTATATAAAAACCTAAAAATAATGTTTGCAATTAATGGTTTAAACATAATAGTGACTTAGGCTATTGAAAATGACGTTATATAAACACTAGCATTTATAACAGAAAGACAGATAGGCAATAAAATAAAATAAATGTCTCTAACGGTTTTGTGAGATATATTGCCAACTAGCTGTGCCCGCGACTTCGTGCGCGTTGTTTGAATTTAAGTTATTTGGTTATTTTAGCGTGATTTTTTTTTACTCTATGTATAATTCTAAAATAAAACTAGCCTAAGTTACTCCTTATTACATCCGCTATCTGCCAGTGAAAGTCCCGTCGAAATCGGTTCAGCCGTTCCAGAGATTAGTCGGAACAAACAGACAGACAGATAAAAATAGTAAAAAAATGTTATTTAGGTATATATACCGTGTACATATGCATTTCGTAAAAATGGGTTATTTTAATATTACAAACAGACACTCCGATTTTATTTTATGTATCGATGGTGATGGTAATTCTTTTTGTGATGATGACAGCCATGGTCCCCATACCCAAAAGATAACTAACATACCATATCTTGTAGTCTACAGCCGTGGGAGCGGACACAAGTTTACTTACGAATATTTATTTATTTAAGCCTCTTTAATTCCTTAGTAATAATAGTAATAAGGGAGTTTTTTTTATCTAATTTTAACAAAGGACCTCCACGACTATAGACCTCTTCCATTTCACTCAATTTTGTTTGTCCTGAGCTATTCTCTTCTTTGTGTTGGAATTTCAAAAGTTTGTCTTCCCATCTTTCGAGGGGGCGACCCATTTTCATTTTTCCGGGAGGGCCAGGCCATGCAGTGATTTTTCTTGTCCATCTCTCTTTAACCTGACTTGCAATGTGACTTGCTGTACCTGTACTTTATTTGATGCGACGGCAAATCCTACACGACTGGAACTTCAGGCGCAGCACCAAACGCTTTACGTACTATCTGAAGTACGAGAGTGTACACACTTCCAACTGACACTTACTACAGACTGGTTTTGAGAATTTTTCCACGGAATAACCCAATAACTTTTTATCGGCGAACCTCGAGATCTGATTAAGATCAACGAGGCAGTCATCGTCGCACAATTATTTCTTTTACTGACAAATAATTAACGACATTTAGATAATTCCGACGAATTATCCGATGGTGAAAAAGAAAGGAAATTACAAGAGATATTACGTTTATTGAAGAGGAATTACAACGGAGAGAAACATTACAACGAGTTACAGAATAATCCAATACATTCTGGTGCCAGACTTTATTTTATAAAGAATCCAGAAGTTCTAGAAGAATACAGAAATTATTTGAGAAGGAAAAAGATGTGAGTACACTTTCACCAAAAATACTTTATGTAAAACTTTGTGCAAGCCCTTTTGGGTATGAACTACCCAGACATCATATAGTCTACCGCTGAGCAGTAATATTTAGTATTGTTTAGATCCGGTTTGAAGGCTGAGAGATCTCTTGATCAGGCATAATACATTAGTTCTTAGTTCCCAAGGTCGGTGATATTGTCGATGTAAGGAATGATTAATATTTCTTAAAGTGTCAATGCAGCGACCACGTATCATCAGGCCCATCTAAAAACGCTTATATCCTATAAATCATATTTATGTACACAGTCTTCCTTTAAGCTCTGAAGAAGTTGATTATGAAGGAGAAGATGATCATAAAAAGTCAAAGGAATCAAAAAGGCGCTCCGAATTTAAAACAGGTATGAGTACATTCGTTTACCAATTAGTTTCCATTTGCCTTGTGATACCTAATACCTGAATAGGGCACCTAATATCTGACCCAATGTCACATTACACGCGAAGAGAAACTAGATCTTAGATAAGTTGAAGTTATGCTGTATTCAATTCAATCATTGTATGTGCACAAGAAGTAAGGATAAGCTTATAACAACAAGTTTCCGACTCCGCAAAGTCAATAAAACCTTCTTGGGCAAGGTATTCGTTTCTATAATCAAATTCTGCAGACATTTTTAAGTTTGCCATTTCACAAATTCAAATCATTTGTAAAAAATACATTGGTAAAGAAGGCATATTATTCAATACTAGATAACACAAATGACAAAAAAGCGTGGAGTAAATACTTGTTGTCCTCCAGGCAGGATATATTACATACATGTATTTAACTATCATGACAGTATTTTTAGATGTTGAAAAAGAGTAACTACTGAGTTTCTTGCCGGTTCTTCTCGGTAGAATCTACATTCCGAAACGGTGGTAGCTTCACTTAATATAGTTTGTTAAATGACTGGATTCAAATGTGCTTGTAAATGCCTACTTGAAAAAAGTACATTTTGATTTTGAATTGACATAAAATTGACTAACTATGTATTTTTAAATATATTCAATAAATTCAAAAAAAATCTATACCAACAATATCAAATAATATATGTTAACATTACGACTTTATTAAAGGATCCACTGAGCTATCAGAAGCAAATGATTTCGACAGAGCTGAGTCACAAGAATACAAAGAACCAATAAACGAGACATCAGTTGAAACCACACAAACCCTCCTATCTGATTATGTTCAAGACAAACCATCAGTAATCGATGACGACGCGATACAAATACAACCGAAGAAAATCGATTTAAAAGACGTAGTTAAAGAAATACTATCTAAATCAAATGACGAGACGAATACGTCTTTCGAAGAACCCAAAAGTAGAGCGACAAATGAAAACAATTTGGTGAGAAGAGAGAAGATAGATTGGGCTGATTCGAATGAAAAAATCGATAAAGATATATCCGTGAAACATGTTAAAATCGAGAAACCATATAAAGCTACGAAAAAGAAAGCGAAGAAACACAAAAGCTCAGACGACAGGAAAGAGAAAAGAATATACGATGAGCCTGTAATAGAAAGGGATGACAATTACAAGTCTAAGCCTAAATTGAATTATAGAAAACCTAAAATCGATAGCAAGAAAGACTATTTCAGCTACGGCAGAACTTCCATACCGTTTATTGGTAAGAAGGGTATTTATGAAGATAAATAAAATTCAACTAATTCTTGTTTCATTTAATATTCTAAAGGCTAATGATTCTAATATCAACGAAAGCATAACGACTTTTATCTCAAGTCAGCAGAATTAAAATAACACTGAAAATATTTTCAGTGAATATAATTACGTTTACATTAAAAGCCGCAGATAAATCAATAATCGGTATCAATACTTGAGGTAGGACTTTGTGCAAGCCCGTCAGGGTAGGTACCACCCACTTATCAGATATTCTGTCGCCAAGCAGTACTCAGTATTGTTGTGTTCTGGTTAAGTAGGGAAGGGTAAGTGAACCAGTGTAACTACCAGTACAAGGGACAGAACATCATAGTTCCCAAGGTTGGTGACGCATATTCTTTACAGCGCCATTGTCTATGGGCGATTGTGACCACTTACCATCAAGTGGGCCATTTGGTCGTCCGTCAACATATATCACAAAAACAGGGATAACATCGAAAAAACTATAACTAGCGATTTTCGTTTGGAAATCGTTGGGGAAAATGAGATATTTTATTTATTATTTATTTATTTATACATAAAAGTTTAGAAAACATTATACTTATAGCAAGCATCAGAGAACCACCCAGGTCTGTAATAAATGGTAACCTAGAGTTAAATCTACGTGCGTTATCTACAGAACATTAATGCCAGTTAAACATGTGTATAAACTATCGTAACTTACTTAAAAAGTATGATTTTGGTTTCTTCTTAATGTTACGAAGAGGAATATGGTCCCGTACATCATTAACTAAGCGAGGAACTAGGTAGGTATTCATACGCTCGTCATACCTATTGCGCGCTCGGAGTTATTGTAGGAAATTTAATTCGTGAAAAATGCATATTCAATAAACAGAAATTCATCCTTAAATTCATTTTGTTGGATAACGCGACAGGGAGCTACACTTGACACTCACCAAAGGTCATACTACTTTAGTAGTGCGCGTGTACTCAGTAGCCAGCTGTTAGCAACTATTTTTTTCGAATCGTTCTCAACATTAATAGTCAATCTAGAAATATGAATAAAATTCAATAAATAAAGCTTAGTTTCTTGGCGGTTGTTCTCGGTTGGAGAGCCGAGATGGCCCAGTGGTTAGAACGCATGCATATTAACCAATGATTTCGGGTTCAAGCCCAGGCAAGCACCACTGAATTTTCATGTGCTAAATTTGTGTTTATAATTCATCTCGTACTCGGCAGTGAAGGAAAACATCGTGAGGAAACCTGCATGTGTCTAATTTCAACGAAATTCTGCCACATGTGTATTCCACCAACCCGCATTGGAGCAGCGTGGTGGAATATGCTCCAAACCTTCTCCTCAGAGGGAGAGGAGGCCTTAGCACAACAGTTGGAAATTTACAGGCTGCTTATGTTTATGTATGTTTATGTTATGCTGTCGGTAGACTCTACTTTCCGAGGCGGTGTTGTCTTAACATACAATTTTGTAGCGTGACAGTACAAAACTGCGTATACGATTCTTTTTTTATCCCGCCGAAATAAACCGCTCCGCGGTCTCCTTCTGCGACATGACGTTTTTGCAGAAGGAGACCATCTCCTTCTCACACGTCTTGCTCCCAAACATCGCTCGGCAGATCTCTGACTATCCAGGGAATTCCTGTGAAGCCCCCCACCTTGCACAGTAACAATGTGCGCTGGGTCCATTGGTCTGCATTCATCGCGTGAGGATAATGCCTCTCGCCTTGGCATTAAAAAATTTGAATGTTTACAATTTAAATTCGTCAATATATATAAAATAAAAGACAAAGTGTGATTGTTAGATATATAACAGTTACTAAAATGTAGTACATTACATCATTGCCTAAATGTAATTCTTGATAAGTATCTATGATATTTGATAATACGCCAGAAGGCTATGTATGAGGGTACATGGCCGAGGACTTTGTAATAATATTTAATATATAATATAATTAGTAGTTAAACAAAACAATAATTTACACACGTGAATAAACACATATTTGAATAAAAATGCTTTAATTCTCATGAACATGGTATAGTACGACGCAACTTAGACGTAGCATCGGCAGAATTCGTAAAACCGTGCACATCCGAATTAAGTGCGTCTTCAAAATCATCAATCTTTATCTATTTGTTATGCGAAAATGATCTTTATGCAAAAGTAATAATTTGTAATATCATTTTTCAAATACTTTCGCCAAATTGACGATTAATTGTTTTTTTTTTTTTTAATTCGCATGCTACATTTAAATTGTGTCGTACGTATAACAGTTTTGAAGTCCAAAAATTTTCCCAATAAATTACCTAAATTATAATAAAAGTAATCCTATTCAAAACATCTGATGTCATCCTGATTGATTTCGCCAAAATCTTGAAGGAGGCTTGTCAACTATGCAGGACATATTATTATTAGTTAAAGTTATAAGTTACACAAATTTGTGCGCAAACTCAGGTGCACTGTCATAATCCGTTGGCAAATTTGACACGACTGGAAACCTTGGATACCTTCAAGCGCAGGGTCAACGACTTTACATGAGGTTTAAGAGCGAACTCTTTTCTTAAAGTCCGGCAACGCACCTGCAAGCCTCCCGGTGTTGCAGATGTCCATGGCGGTAGTCATTTTCCATCAGGCGAACCTTTTTTTTATGATATCGGTAAGCGAACGAGCAAATGGGCCACCTGGTGGTACGTGGTCACCACTGCCCATAGACAATGGCGTTGTAAAAAATATTAACCATTCCTTACATCACCAAAGCGCCACCAACCTTAGGAACTAAGATGTTACGTTCCTTGTGCCTGTAGTTACAATGGCTCACCCTTCAAACCGGAACACAACAATACTGAGTACTGCTGTTTGGCGGTAGAATATCTGATGAGTGGGTGGTACCTACCCAGACGGGCTTGCACAAAGCCCTACCACCAAGTGTACCTCTTGCTCGTTAGCCTATCACATAAAAAAAAAAACTTCTAGACTCCGAGATGTTCTTGAGAATCTTTCGATAGAAAAACCCATAATTTTTATCCGCCCGACCTGAGGTTTGAACACAAGCCCACGGAATCTGCGGCCATTTATCTAGACTAGAAAAACGACTTAATCAAATCAAATATGTTACTTCCAATGTGTATATAGATTTTTTTATATACAATTTAAAAGAAATAAAAATATTGTTGATCGTAAAATTTTTACTTTTATAGTTTACAAGTTAAAGCTATGCTTTTTTTTCTATAAATCATGTTGAATAACATAAAGCATTACATTATTTCTGTACTCGGTGAGATATATTAACTTACAATATATAATATAGATATAAGTAATATATTTTATCTTATTTAATTGGAATTAATTCCGTGACCTAGTCCTAAAATGGGCAAAGTACTATTTGCTTAAGTACTCTACTTGGTGGTAGGTCTTTGTGCAAGTCCGGCTGGGTAGGTAAAACCTAGTCATCATATATTCTAACGCCATACAGTAATAATTAGTATTATTGTGTTCTAGTTTGCAGGATGAGTGAGTGTAAATACAGTCACGTCAAATCTGAGTTCCCAAGATTAGGGACGTATCATCCTAGTGACCATAAGGTGGGCTTATTTGCCAGTCCACCTACTGATGCCAAATTATCATCATAATTACATAGTATAAAACAAAGTCACTTATCGCTGTCTGTCACTGTGTATGCTTAGATCTTTAAAATTAATCAACGGATTTTGATGCGATTTTTAATAGACAGATTGATTCAAAAGGAAAGTTTCCTGCGTTGAGTAATTTTAAAGATCTAAGCATACATAGGGACAGAAATGAAAATAAAAATCCTTAATCAATATTACTGCAATTTTAGCTCTAGTTATTACAATACGATGTAAAAAATACGACGTCATGGAAGAATCCCATAAGCTGTATGGTGAAGATTTGAACTCGGTACTTCAGAGATTCAGGAGGACTCCGGAATATTTGAAAATATTAAACTACAAGGTACCGTTTAGTATATTTATATTTATGTCTAACTAGTTGGTGAAAGTAGACGTTGTTTATGGCCGATTGATAAATCGGCTACTGGATGGTAAGTGGTCACCACATCCCCTAGACAGAGTAAATAAAACCATTCCTAGCATCATCAAGGGTACAATTGAGAACTAAGATGTTATGTCCCTTGTGCCTGTAATGACACTGGCTCACCCTTATAACCAAACGATATATATTTGGTAGTGGAGGAAGTGATCAGTGGATACGTTTTGACTTAGAGGTTGTGTTTGTTTCAGTTGGAAGATTTGATAAATTCAATGTATAGGGTTTATTCAGAAACAAGTATTCACTATTTGAACGCATTGGAAATGGAAGTGGTCAAAATTTATGGAGAGAACACCACTAAGCTCCGATCATTGAACTCTTTGGAGTAAGTATTTTTATTTATAACCACCGAATTTCCATGTGCATATTTTTTGTTTATATTTCATTTCGTGCTCGGTGAAGGAAAAAATCGTGAGGAAACCTGCATGTGAAATTCAATGGAATCCTGTGTCATGTCTATCAAAACCAAACATGGAAGTTGCGTGGTGGAATAAGCTCCAAACTTTATCAAAGGGAGAGGAAACCTTAACCCAGCAGTAGGATTTTTAAGGGTGGTTACTTAAAAAATAGGTCTTATGTGGTAACCAATTAGCGTCTATGGGGTGGTGGTGACCATTAGGTGGCACATCTGTATCATTAAATTCAATATTTTCGCAGCAATATAAAAAAACGGAAAAAGAACATATTAAAATCTGCAACACAATCAGCGGTTGATGACCTCGACAACTACCTAAAAGAGTTATCAGTACTTAGTATAGAAGAGGCGAATCGTGTCCGAGACTTAGCATACGAATACTTTGGGTAAGTGTTTTGTCTAGACAAAATTTTGCACTTAACTGGGCGCCAATTATACCAACAAATTTTATCGCAATATAATGAAAATGTAATAAGCGACATTCACAGTAACAATTATTAAATTCAAAGGATACACGTATCAAAATGGCCTATCAAAGAACCTGATATCTGTAACCAGCTAGGTGATTCTGAAACTCATATTTCGATTCCACATGTGGAATTTTTAATGAAAACTATATTTGGTATTCAGAAACTCGAATTAAAGATAGACTAGCGCCACTTTGTGAGATTGTAATTAATACGAACTAATTTTCAATGAGAACTGTATTGTTTGACATTAATTACGATTATCAAACACGATTTCGATTTTAAAAAATGAAACTAACTTCGACTTAATACGTCAAATTAAAAGTTATGTGGCGGCAGACTCAAGTGAAAACTGTAAATCTATGTGATCTATTCATAACGTGTTCGAGGACCAAAAAAAGCTACCTCGGCATGATATTATCACTCGGAAAGAGTTTTTTCTAACGTAAGTATACATAAGTAAGCAAATTTTACTATTAATCATTAAAGCAAATGAAATCATATTTATCTTGCAGTAACGAATGAATAAGAATTCATTGACAATGAAGTTCTAATGAGATATAAAAAATATAGAAGATCAAAAACCTTTATATCAAACTTTAAGGCCTTGATCTGAGGTTTACAATTTAACACAGATTTTTCTTTAACATATAATTGCTGATTTTTATATCAAGGGAATTAGTTCCTTCTAATTAACATATCCATTTATTATAATTCTGTTTCAGATGCATTGCCAATTTATATAACGCTACAACTACCAATCAATACCCATTAAAGTGAACAATATCTTACTAGAATATATACAGGTATATATATAAAATATAAATAATGGGTAAACAGATATAGTTTACTACAACCAGACACCATGACAAACTACACAGACAAATAGATGCTGCATGGTAAAGATTTTGGAGCAATAAGGAAATACTTGAATTGAATCTTCTTTTAAAATTGAAGAAAAAGATACTTGATTCCTGCATACTGTCATGTCTAATCTACACTTGTATGTTTAATAATCACACAAAAAAACTCACTATTACAAGTATTTCAAGTCAATGGAATATACTAAATCTAAAACTAAAAGACAAAATAAGAAATTCAGATAAAATGCATTTAAAAGTGTGTTATTAATAAAAAATAAATAAGTACCTAGTTATTTGAAAAATATAAATTATTATAAATAATAAATTATTAGGTATTGAAAATAATTTAATTATTTATTTAAACGATGTGCAATAAATTGTTAAATGTTAGTTAATGTACACTATTTTAAAAAGCATGTTATTAATATAAAAATATATAATTAAATGAATAGATACCTAATTAGAAATGTTTGTAGTTCAATTATTTATTTAAATTCAGTGTAATGAATTTTTAAATGTCAATTACTTTACTTAAAAAAGAATGTCAAATGTCAATAATATAACAAAATATTATAATTATTTATATACAACTTGATATCTAATTGTAATATTTATATTTTATTTGAACGGCAATGTAATAAATAGAGACTACAATAATAATAATGTGTATTCTATATTTTTATATAGACTGTATTGTACAAATAATAAAACAACAATATGTATATAATTTTTTAATGTTTCATTTCAAATCCCAAACATTTTTTCCTCCCTCATTGAAATTTGACCATTTTGTGTAGAAATTTTAAAATCCGCAGAGCAGATTAGTAGGGCTAAAATTTATTATGCTTTAAAAAATTTGATGTTCCTGTGCCAGATGCTGTTCCTATATTTTCACATTTTTTCAGCCATGCTGGTATGCTGTTAGTATCAATGGTATCCCTAAAATAAATAAAATAGTATTAAAAATAATATTAATCATATAAAAAAAAGCTGAAATATAACATACATATGTGGGACTTCCTGAAAATTGATTTGAATCAACCAATTTAGGATAAAGTAATCACTCAAAGTTGTAGTTGTACAATTTTTTAGCAGTAGCACCTTCAGGATGCATTCTAAATTGGTTGAAAATGAAAGAATACAGTAAATCTACATAGGCATATATTTAATGACCAGTGTAGCGGCCGTATAACGTAAAAATATATAATTATACTGTATCGATTTCATTCGCACTATTAAATATCGAACATAGAAAATAAATATAGAAAAATAGGTACTTCATCATCAGGGTTTCATAATAAAAGCAAACGGAAATAATTAAAAGTAGTAAAGAATTTTCGATTCAATTAAATTCTTGGTTTAATAATAAAATTTAATTATATTGCTTGACATATTAAACATTTTTGTTGACATCGATAATTTTTTTTACAAAATTTCATGCAAAGGTAGTCTATGTTCAGACAGATATTAATAAAATGCGTCTGATTTTGCGTTACAAATTATTTTAAACTATAAAATAAATTATTTATAACATATTTTGCATGAATTATGACGTCATTTATTTTTTAAATCCTCATTTTTTAGAAATTTCTAATCGAAAATGTTTATTTAAAAACCGGCAATAAAAGTAACTGCACTATCATCTCACTTCACAGTTTTCGCTTCACACGATATGACATATAGCTACGGAATACCAAATATTTTTCAATTCAAGGTCTATCGAGATGAGTTCAGAAATGAAAACTGTTTATAATCCTAACGTGGTTTTTGCAGAATCGCACTACTGAACTACAAGCACAAAGGACATAACGCGTTAGATCAAAAGGGTCCAAATTTTATTAAAGTATACTTCACAATGAAACATTTATGAATCGTCAATATTTAAACACGGTGGTACCGTTTCGGAAAGCAGCCTCCAGCGACAAGCAAGGGCAAACAACTGGCATAGTTGCTGTTTTAAAATAAACAGATTTACTCTGTTAATCACAATTAGTGTTCAATCAGTCTTGTGATGGAACCCGAGCCTAAACCGAGGCGTTTTTTTCAAAAGAGTATTCTTTTGAATAAAGAATGATTATAATTTATGATATGATGCTTTTATTAAGATCAAATTAATCAATATTTATTGATTAATTTAATCTTAATAAACTTTTTAAATTTGTTAAAATACGTCTTTTAGTGTATCCTTCCTAAATATAGATATAGCTTAACCATTTAGTTTCTGCAATTCGCTAATACGATTTTGTTATTTAAAGCCGAAGTATTCATGCCTTCATGGAGAACTTTGCAGTGGACGACAGTTTGCCGATTTCGACTCAATTACCTGGTGGGGGCGATCAGCCAGACAAGTTTACTCCGAAACATAATCACGAAGTAATTACTTAAACTATTATTTTCAATTAAGTGCCACAAGCAGGTTTATTTTCTCGCCTCCGTTCCAGAAATATGAGTTGGAAAAATTGTCAAAATGTTTGACAGCATAACCTCAAAATGGCGCGGAATATTATTTTCGGACGCTTGCTATATAAAGTGTAAATTTTCAATATTAGATAGAAAATACGATTCAATAAGTATTGTTATATTTTATCTGTGCAGGTAACTAAACTTAAAGAGACGCCTGCAGTGGAACCCACAAGTGACAGGGAATATGATCTGTCTACCGTGGCTCCAGATATTCTTCGGACCGTGAAACTTCCTAGAGATTGAATAAAAAATAATGTTTCATATAATCTTTAATTATTTTACTTGTAGAATATTATAGTATGAAGTAGACTAGAACTATTAAATCAGCATTTTACAAGGTTAATCTAAACCTCATCATTACATAGTATAAAACAAAGTCGCTTACCGCTGTCTGTCCCTATGTATGCTTAGATATTTGAAAATACACAACGGATTTTGATCCGATTCTTTTTAATAGATAGTTTGATTCAAGAGGTATGCACAATATAGTAGAGAAACACTGATAATTTTAGAGGTTTCCAAAGTTATGTCATAAATAAACACATTTTTGCGCTTATATTGCAAATGCTGGCTCTGCCCTAGGAGATAGACCAAAATAATATACTACAGTATTGTACATTTTAAAAAGGTCTTCAAAAAAGTCCCTAATGGTATATGTCTATCTCTTAGGGATTACACACGATAACTATTTTTTATCCTTTACTTTTTGCGAGAAATAATGGCTTATTTTCGAAGCGATTTTAAGCAATATAGCATTAATCCTTATCCAATTAAGTACCTTAAATACATTGTGCATTTAATATAGATCAATATGGCCCTTTATAGCATGTAATTTAAATGAATATTTTCGAATATATTATAGATTTAAAACGCAGGGACATAGCGATTTGTATTGTCTAAGCTGTGAACGTTGTATGACATTTTGTAATATATGTATGTAGTGGCCGCATTGCACGTGCGAAGCCGGGGCGGGTCGCTAGTATATTATAAAGTAGTAACATTTGTTTTGTAATTTCCTGGACTAATGTTCCAATAAAAAAAAAAACACTAGTAGAAAGTTTCATTACTCCTGAGCGTTATATAAATTATTTTTATATAACATCAATTTGCTTTATTAATAAACTATCTGTTGCCTGCGGCTTTGCTCGAGTGGAAGATGAATATATTTACAGATTAACTTAAAATATTTATTAATTTAAGACCACTTTGTATACCGTATTGGTGTATATTTCACATCTTACGGTAGAATATCCCGAAACGCTTGCTTGAATGAATTGTACCTTCCCATATTTATCTCACAACCATTCTTTAGCGATGAGGTTGCCTGTTGTTGCTGATCCAAATGTTGAATTAAGTATTTATGTTTTGGTGTGCAATAAAGAATAAATAAATAAATTCCACCGAAAAGAACCGGCAAGAAACTCAGTAGTTACTCACTTCAATCAAAGAATACATATTTTAACAATCTTGTCTAAAAGTTCCAAAGTTTGGAGACGCATTAGAGATGTAAGGATTTGTTAATGTTTATGTGCGACGGTAACCAGTTACATTCCTCGTCTGTCTACCTGTTTTATTTATAAACGAGAGATGTCATAGGACACTTGGTTGGAACGAAGTATTATGTTTTAAATAACAAACATAACGAAATAAAATTGTTATTAAAAATCCCATGTGAACTTAGAACAATAAATAAATAAATAAATATTCGACAACATCACATACATTACTCTGATCCCAATGTAAGTAGCTAAAGCACTTGTGTTATGGAAAATCATAAGTAACGACAGTACCACAAAAACCCAGGCCCAAGACAACATAGAAAACTATTGAACTTTTTCTACATCGACTCGGCCGGGAATCGAACCCGGGACCTCGGAGTACTCATGAAAACCGGTGTACACACTACTCAACCACGGAGGTCGTCAAAATAATAAGTAATAAGTTTAAATAAAACCGTATATAAAAGAAAAAGAGAAAGAGGGGGAAAAGTTTCCTGGAGGGAAAATAGCCTAATACATTAGTGTCAGAATAAAGGGGTTTCTTTAATTATGAATTAAATCAATTGCTGTCGATGTCCATATGACATAGGCGTTCTGTGACGGACACATTTTTTTAAGATATCCTTCACTCGGCGCGGAAAAATTATGAGTCATGAAAACTACACGGTGAAGTTCCTCGCTACGCCGGCGATCAAGTATCAAGTCGCTCGAAACGGACACCTTCACCTTCACACCTCATCTCATTTTAAAATGTTTGTTTTATTGCTAATTTAAATTCGTAGAGGTGAAAAAGAAATTTTCATTTGTCATTGTAATAATTTGCATGCAATTAAAAACAATATATAATTACGAAGCAGAAGTATTATACTGTAGGTAAACTGACTTGAAATTACTGTACCCTTCCCATATATGGAAATATTATGATCCTCTGCCCAAAGGTCGCCTGGAAGCGATAAGGCCGCCTGTTGCACCTCATGCAAAATTTGTGTAGCAAAATTGTATTTTTTAGTTTTAAGTTTGGGTGCAATAAAGTTAATAAATAAGTAGAATTTGACGACCTCCGTGGTCGAGTAGTTTGTACACCGGTTTTCATGGGTACGCTACTCTGAGGTCCCGTATTCGATTCCCGGCCGAGTCGATGTAGAAAAAGTTCATTAATTTTCTATGTTGTCTTGGGTCTAGGTCTTTGTGGTACCATCGTTACTTCTGATTTTCCATAACACAAGTGCTTTAGCTACTTACATGGTAAGTGGTCACCACCGCCCATAGATATTGGCGCTGTAAGAAATATTGATCATTCCTTACATCATCAATGCGCCACCAACCTTGGGAACTAAGATGTTACGTCCCTTGTGCCTGTAGTTACACTAGCACACTCACCCTTCAAACCGGAACACAACAATACTGAGTACTGCTGTTTGAAGGTAGAATATCTGATGAGTGGGTGGTACCTACTCAGACGGGCTTGCACAAAGCCCTACCAACAAGCAGGTATTTATCTAATTCAATTGTTTTTGAATTCATTAAGTCTACTTTATTAATTATCCCTATTTTGGCCTTGGTTAGTCAGTGGAAACAATAACATATAGTCGTTATATTTAAACAGTTGTTTAAAAAATGTAAGACAAACATTGTTCCTCAAACAAGATAGAAAGCTACTCGCTGTGCGTCGTGGTCGTACCCGCGTGTTTATTGAACATTGAAAAAATATATAAATTTTAAATTGTCATAACTTTCGATGGACTAAACGGATTCTGATGAAACAAAGACTAGGCAAAACATAGGTGACTGTTCTTGCAGACTTAAGAGTTGAATTGTAATTTTATATATCTTAATTACAATATGCAGGGCCGGACCGTAAGTTTAGGGGCCCTGGGTTAACACTAATTAGGGGCCCACCTAAGACATATCTGAACGTAGACTTGAATTAAATTTATTGAATCTGTTTTTATTAATTGCAGGACTCGCAGGGCTGCAAACTATACGATCTGTTTAATTTAATAAAAAATGTAATTCCTTCTCATTATCGTCTATCTTTTACTTTGACTCGACTTAGCTGGGGCCCCCTTGAATCCAGGGGCCCTGTCATGAAGCTCAAAAAGCCATATGGTAGATCCGGCCCTGACAATATGGTCGTAGTCCTACCAAATCTAATTTAATCATCCGAGAACTCAAATACACACAAAAAACCAAATTCGTTTGAGGATAAATGTCATCCTGACCGATCCAAGGTCAATCTCAAGAAAGACCAGCCAGTTACGCAAGGCATATCATACTGCAGGTGTGTGAGTGAACACAGATGCACGCTCTATGCCATCACTCTCATAATCCAATGGAGGACGGCAAATCCGAAAGACCGGAGCGAGTTCAGGAGTAGGCGGCTTTACGTACTTCCCGAGGCATTGAAGTGTACACTTCCAATCTACGGGCTGTTAGTGGGAATCTTTCGATGGAAAAACCCAATAATATTTTATCGGTTGGACATGGTCTTATATGAGGCGATCTAGCCACTAGACCAACGAGCCATTGTATATGAGGAGTTCATTGTAATACTCATGTACAGAATCGATACTTCATTACATAGTATAAAACAAAGTCGCTTACCGCTGTCTGTCCCTGTGTATGCTTAGATCTTTAAAATTACACAACGGATTTTGATGCGGTTTTTTTTAATACATAGTTTTATTCTAGAGGTATGCACAATATAGTAGAGAAACACTGATAATTTTAAAGGTTTCTAAAGTGATGTCGTAAATATACACATTTTTTTGCGCTTAAATTGCAAACGCTGGCTGAACCCTACGAGATTGATCAAAATAATGTACTACAGTATTGTACACCTTAAAACTGTCTTCATAAAAGTCCCTAATGGATAAATAACCCACAATAACATTTTTTTATCCTTTACTTTTATGAGAAATAATGGCTTATTTTCGAAGCGATTTTCAGCAATACGGCATTACTCCTTATCCAATTAAGCACTTTGAATAGTTTGTGCATTTAATATAGATCAATATGGCCCTTTACAGCGTGTAATTCATATGAATATTTTCGAAGATATTACAGATTTAAAACGCAGGGACATAGCGGTTTGTATTGTCTAACGACTGAAAAACTGTTAACGTTGTAGGACATTCTGTAGTATATTTAGTATCAGCATTGCACCCGTGCGAAGCCGAGGCGAGTCGCTAGTTTATTCTAAATGCTTAAGTAACACTGTCTGTCTGTTGTTCTACGACCATACTACTGAACCGAATTTCATAAAATTATGGTACGAAGATTGATCTCCATGGAAAGAAATAGGTTATTTTATACCTAACACCTAAAGACCACAAAAAATACGAAGCCGCGCAACAAGATACTGTTAATATTAAGATGTTTTCCATAACCAGCAAATATCCATATCGTACAAAAGATCTGTTATTCGTAAATACAGCAATACTTAACTTTTATATGTGGATATGGACTCAATGACCACTTGTGTTTGCTGAAGAAATTATTTGGTATATTAATAGTATAATAAGACACATACTATGACGCAGAACGCAAGTCTTACCTCCATCAGATTTATAAATATATACCTTATCGCTTCAAAATAAACCTAATCTTATCTTGAAACCAAAGATACTCTTTTTTTTTATTAGCATTAGCAGCCTGTAAATTTCTTACTGCTGGGCTAAAGGCCTCCTCTCCCTTTGAGGGGAGGGTTTGAAGTATATTCCACGACGCTGCTCCAATGCGGGTTGACGGAATACACATGTGCCAGAATTTCGTTCAAATTCGACACATGCAGGTTTCCTCACGATGTTTTCCTTTACCGCCGATCACGAGATGAATTATAAACACAAATTAAGCACATGAAAGTTCAGTGGTGCCTGCCACGCGTTCTAACCACTGGGCCATCTCGGCTTTTAGATAAGATACTCTAACTCACTCAGATACAAGTGCAAGAAATTCTTTCAAAATCAAATCTAAATTCAAATGTTCTTTTATATATTAATAGCGTAAGCAGATTTTTGTCCCAGTGTTTATGGGAAGATAGATGCACATAAAAAAATCGGTTATGGTCTCATTTTGGAGTGCTCCAGCCGTAGACGTGCAGAAAATTAAAGAAGATTCTTCATTGCAATTTAATTATTCTATGTTTTACTTGTTAACTTCCAGGCAGGATATATTAAATACATATATAATTGTATTTAACTAACAAAACTGTATTTTTAAATGTTGAAAAAAAGTAACTACTGAGTTTCTTGGCGGTTCTTCTCGGTAGAATCTACATTCCGAATCGATGGTAGCTTCGCTTAATATAGTTTTTTAAGGACGATTCAAAAGTGCTTGTAAAAACCTACTTGAATAAAATATATTTGGATTTTGATCTTTTGATTTCAATTTGTAACAACCGGGGATCCACTGGTAATAAGTTTATTTCACAACAACACGAAGTTCACAATTGTCACGTCAATAGTCTAAATTTATAGCTAGTATCTTCGAAACGCACTCAAACCGGAACACAGCAATACGAAGCATTGCTGTTTGGCGATAGAATATCTAGCCAGTACTATAATCCAAGTGCAGTAATATTCTATTAAGGAAGCATTGGTTTCATTGTGACCCACTGTACGGAATGTCAGTGGGTGCTTTTACATCATGCCTTTGCTAATAGCTCAGCTTTACTGTAAACTACAAACAGTTTTTGATAATTATATATACAACGGGACGCGGATACTTTGGTTGTTGATTTGGATAATTAATGAATCGAGTAGTTGGCAATAATGTTTGATGGCTGATTTACTTTTAAGAGCGGGTCACCCCGAATGGAGTTGTAAGTGTCATGGCAACGCGAGTCGTCATGTTTTGACAAGCGACTCGAATGCATTGGTTGCTTGCAAACCCATTTGCTCTTAATCGAGATGAATTATTGTAATCCTTTGATGTTATTGGTGTACGATTATTGAATCAATTAATACAGTGATTAGACGATATTAAATACGTTTTATTTTGTGAATATCTCCATTGCACGTCCACTTAGTCTTCCAAATGTCGTATCAATCCCCGAACCCAACTGTTCGGCATCCTGCTCCTCCGAAATACATATATTCCAATTAACAACTTATGACCACTTTAATTTTACTTCCGAAGTTCCGATAACAATTTAAAATGTCCGACCGAATAATCTGTTATCTATACATATAATAAAATTGGAGTGTCTGTTTGTAATATTAAAATCACCGCTTTTCACTAAACGCATATGCGTATGTATGTGGATATACCAAAACAACACTTTTTTTCAATTTTGTCTATCTGTCTGTTTGTTCCGGCTAATCTCTGGAACGGCTGGACTGATTTTGACGAGACTTTCACTGGCAGATAGCCGATGTAATAAGGAGTAACTTAGGCTACAATAATAACTATTTTGTTAAATTCAAACGCGCACGAAGTCGCGGTCACAGCCAGTACTTAATATATTTTCATTTATGTAACATATTACACTATTATTATAGTATGGTATAGCACCGACAACTGGAGTGATAGCTTTAAACTAAGCAATGTTTTCTTAAACAAATGTTCATAATTACTAATATTAATTACACATCGAAAATAAAAATTGAATATCTTTTAAGTTTAAACCTTTAAAGGTTATTTTAAAGTTATTCAAAATTCAACTTTAAATTGTTCTATTTAAATATTTAAACATTTGAAGATTGTTTCAGGAATATTATAAATGAGTTAATTAGTCTGTTACGCTTTATCATCTTAATTAATCAACATTAGCCAATTTATCTTCCGTTCATAGAATAGATAATTTTTCTCTACTGAAACTAAAAATATTTATCAGTTATGAAAATGTGTATCGTTGATTTTAGGAATACAAAAGTACCCTTTGTCTTTCCTCGGCTTTCGAGCTTGCTTCATAACACAGACAGACATGCTTACTTACTAATATTAGTATAGATAAATTACGGAATTTCGACCAATGAGAGATCGCTACTTTAATTAAATGGCAATTTCGACCAATGAGAGATCACTACTTAGTTAAATGGCAATTACGACCAATGAGAGATCACTACTTAGTTAAATGGCAATTACGACCAATGAGAGATCACTACTTAGTTAAATGGCGGTGGGGTTAGTTATAAGATTTAACTATTCAAACCAGTGTGATGCATAATCAATGTATGGCTTTAAAAATAAAAAAAATACGTCACAGATACAATAAAAAATATTATTAAATGTAATCAAGGCGAATCTGAAAATAATTGAGTCACATAAATATTAAATAAATAAATATTGGACAACATCACATACATTACTCTGATCCCAATGTAAGTAGCTAAAGCACTTGTGTTATGGAAAATCAGAAGTAACGACGGTACCACAAACACCCAGACCCAAGACAACATAAAAAACTAATGAACTTTTTCTACATTGACTCGGCCGGGAATCGAACCCGGAACCTCGGAGTGGCGTACCAATGAATGTACATACTACTCGACCACGGAGGACGTCAAAAAAACGGATATTAAAAAACACTAGGGACTACCTCTTAACAGTTCACAGATTTATTGCAGTAGTAGCCTCAAATCAAATCAAATCAAATCAAATCAAATCAATTTTATTCAAGTAAACTTCACAATGAAGCGTTTTTGAATCGTCGATATTTAAATACTACCACCGTTTCGGAAAGCAGCTTCCAGCGAGAAGAAACGGCAAGAATCTCGCATAGTTGCTTTTTTTCTCTAAATCCCAATGCTAGTCTAAGACATCCTCTCCCTCAGAGCCGTCTCAAGCTATGGTCTAGGCTGGGGCCCTTGGACAAGCTTGAATTTGCTAAAATTAAATATCTAGCAAAATATTTAACAAAATAACAATGAAATTATTTATATTTAATTTTATAAATTCATCTACCATGTAGAAATAATTTGCTAACAGCGAGGCCTTCACTTAAGTTTCAAATGACCGTTTATTTGAAGCTTAAGTTAAGGCGGTAATTTTCGTAAATTCTTAGGTATCTGATTGGTCGTACAATGACCATAGCGTACATATGACCATAACATGTGTATATATTTACATCATGAAGAAAACGTAAATACACAAACTTTTAACTTTAAATTTCGGCCATCGTCACTAGCCTTTCGATAAAGATGTTAAATATTACTTACAAATAGGGCAATTTCTAAAATATAAATGGCAGTCAACGGGAGCACAAACGTGTTAGAGAAATTGGTGGTTCTTCAGGGCCCCCACAGGATAGGGCCCTGGACGCGTCCCCCGTGTATTATGGTAAAGACTTGATATAAGAATAAGACTAATGGAATTTCATTAAAATTACATACATACAGATTTAATTACAGCCGAGCACGAGATGAATTATAAACACAAATTAAGCACAAGGAAAAAAAATTGGTGCTGGATTTTAACCTGCTTTCATCGGTTAAGACGCACACGATCTAACCAATGGGCTACCTCAATTGAATTATTTTTGAAGTCAGAATGTAAATTGAAACAACAAAATCAGACATTAATTATTATAATTTTTTATCTCTCGCTCACTTCGTTTTATATTATTTTAATCATTATTTTACACGTGAACCGGTTCAATCAGCTCTACAGCCGTTTAAGCAATGGAGGATACATAACATAACATAACATAATCAGCTTGTAAATTTCCCACTGCTGGGCTAAGGCCTCCTCTCCCGTTGAGGAGAAGGTATGGAGCATATTCCACCACGCTGCTCCAATGCGGGTTGGTGGAATACACATGTGGCAGAATTTCGTTGAAATTAGACACATGCAGGTTTCCTCACGATGTTTTCCTTCACCGCCGAGCACGAGATGAATTATAAACACTAATTAAGCACATGAAAATTCAGTGGTGCCTGCCTGGGTTTGAACCCGAAATCATCGGTTAAGATGCACGCGTTCTAACCACTGGGCCATCTCGGCAATGGAGGATATTAGGTAACAAATGGCAAAATTGAACTTCTTATTGAGTAAACAGATTGATGACAGGTAATATTTGATTGCTTATTAAAAGTAACCCATATAACATATCCCAGGATGCGTACGACCCTCAAAAGATCGCCAGTGCACCTGGTACGGGGCATGATCACGCTGGAATTAATTAACTTTTCGTAAATTCGAAATCATCAGTCTATCGCGATAACAGCAGATATGTCAAATATTATCAAATGACCGATAGGAATAGAATAATTACATTTGACTTAGATATGGGATAGGATGAGTGAGCCGTGAGTGAGGATGAGTGAGTAACTACAGGTACGGGGACATAACCACTTAGTTCCCAAGGTTGGTAGAGCATTGGAAATCAAAAATCAAAATCAAAATATGCTTGATTCAAGTAGGCTTTTACAAGCACTTTTGAATCGTCATTTAACAAACTATATTAAGTACTAGCTGTGCCCGCGACTTCGTGCGCGTTGTTTGAATTTAAGTGATTTGGATATTGTGGCGTGATTTTATTTTTATTCTATATATAATTCTAAAATCAAAGTAGCCTAAGTTACTCCTTATTACATCCGCTAGCTGCCAGTGAAAGTCCCGTCGAAATCGGTGCAGCCGTTCCAGAGATTAGCCGGAACAAACAGACAGACAGACAAAAATTGTAAAAAATGTTAATTTGGTATATGTACCGTGTATACATACATATGCATTTAGTAAAAATGGGTTATTTTAATATTACAAACAGACACTCCAATTTTATTATATGTATAGATAAAGCTACCACCGGTTCGGAATGTACATTCTACCGAGAAGAACCGGCAAGAAACTCACTGGTTACTCTTTTTCAACATCTAAAAATACAGTCATGTTAGTTAAATACAATTATATATGTCATGTCTCCTGCCTGGATGTCAACAAGCACTAACTCCACGCTTTTTTATCATCTATATAATCTTGTATCGAATAATATGCCTTCTTTACAAATGTATTTTTTACAAATGACTTGAATCTATGAAACGGCAAAGTTAAAAATGTCTGCGGAATTTTATTATAGAAACGGATACCTTGCCCCAAGAATGATTTATTGACTTTTATATTTTAATTATGGAATGGTTAAAATTACATACGACACCAAAGTCAACGGTTGGTGGACCACTTCCCGTCAGGTGTCATCTGCCAGTTTACCTAACTGAATTAAATTTTAAGCCACTATCGACGTTCCTGACGACGTTTCCGACGTTCGTCGGAATGATGGTAAGAGATCTGACGGATTGACATTGGTTCCCAGGAAACAAGGACCAAATAATTTCAAGGCTTTAGTATTGATTTTATTAGACAATTGTTAGTAACAAGTTTTTGCTTTTTGCAAGTCCGCTGTGTTATCTGCTCACTAAATCAGTGATGTTATGGAGTTCCGTAAGTGTTACACAAATCATCGGACATCCGATATCTATCCGAAACCGTAACCGAATCTGATATTAAAATTATATTGTGATACTTAACTAGCGACACGCCCCGGCTTCGCACGGGTGCAATGCTGGTACTAAATATTCTAGAGAATGTCTTACAACGTTCACAGTTTTTCATTCGTTAGACAATACAAACCGCACCCATGAGATGACCCATAAAATGTGTTTATTTACGACATCACTTTTGAAACATTGATTTGAAACCTTCCTCTTGGATCAATCTATCTATTAAAAAAACCGCATCATAATTAATAAGGTAATTTCAAAGATCTAAACATACACAGGGACAGACAGCGGTAAGCGACTTTGTTTTATACTGTGTAATGAAGACAGTAGCTAATTCTTTTGTCTGTGTTTATAGCTAATACCGAATAATATCTTGCAATTACAGCCATATTAATACCTTTGAGAGCCGAGATGGCCCAATGGTTAGAGCACGTGCATCTTAACCGATGATTTCGGGTTCAAACGCAGGCAGGCACCACTGAATTTCCATGTGTTTAATTTGTGTTTATAATTCATCTCGTGCTCGCCGGTGAAGGAAAACATCGTGAGGAAACCTGCATGTGTCTAATTTCAACGAAATTCTGCCAGATGTATATTCCACCAACCCTTTTGGAGCAGCGTGAATGAAATATACTTTATTGTACACCACAAACAGAAATAAAGAAACACACAGAAAAAAAAAACTAAAACAAAGTTAGTAAAATACAAAAACGAAAAATAAAAAATAAATGTTGATTACGAGTGCTTTACAATGGGCGGACTTATGGCTGATTAGCCATCTCTTCAAGACAACCCAATCTGAGAGAGAATTTTTAAAACCATCGACGTATGCGGTGCAGTCATAAACTTACATACAAATATTTACACACTAATACTTATACTTACTAAGTATATATATATATATATATATATATATATATATATATATATATATATATATATATATATGTGTATATATAATATATATCTATTATACACTAATATTAAAGGAAATTAATTAAAGTCGTCTAATTTATTATTTAGGTAATAGTTTTTAACGGCTTTTGCGTGGTGGAATATGCTCCAAACCTTCTCCTCAAAGGGAGAGGAGGCCTTAGCCCAGCAGTGGGAAATTTACAGGCCGCTAATGTATGTAATGGTTTTTATTTTTGACCAATCAGGTTAATCTATACTAATATTATAAGTACAGAAGTATGCTTCTACTGCCAAACTACTGACCCGAATGAAGCCGCGGCGACTACTAGCTTACTATAAAGTTCTTTAAACATCGAGCAAGTAAAGCTGCGGGTTCAGCTAGTCCGAAATAATTTCGTATCCGTAACCGTATATGAAACCGGTTAGTATTCTAATATATCCGTATCCGTATTCCAGAAATCCTGTTGCGTTGAATCGGGAAACGACGACTATTTAATATAACGACAGACGTCTGACGTATTCTATCAAAAATTCAACAATAACATATATATATTTGTGCTGTAGCCGTTAATTAAACATATTATATGCCATCTGATTAAATATTATATTATCTATTGTTGCGATGACTATATATAGGGTTAATTTCAAATTTTATGTATAATTTTCACGTTCAACCCGTGAAAATGGTTTCGCTCAAGCTATTGATCGTGGTAGCCTTAGTAAGTATTTAATTTTATATATTATTTTTAATTTAATATAATAATATGTCAACTCATCAGATATTCTATCGCCAAACAGCAATACTTAGTATCTTTGTGTTCCGGTTTGAAGGGTGAGTAGAGTCACTACAGGCATAAGGGAACTCTTAGTTCCCAACGTTGGTGGCGAATATTTCTTACAGCGCCAATGTCTATGGACGGTGAACACTTCCCATCAAGTTTGCCCATTTGCCTCAGTCATAAAAAAACATATTTGTTAATTGGGATGGTGTTTATTTTCGTATAGATACTGGAATTATTTCCATTCCTATTGAGAGTCTAACTTATCCTTATGGGCGTGACGTGTCGAAGTCAATCGGGTATACTGTATAAATATAACATAAAAAAAAACGTTTTGTATAACATTATACGAATTAACTATACTATTAGGAATAGGTCTAATTAAAAAGTACTAATTATGTATGTGATCATCTAAAGGTTTATATGATTGCGCCAGAAGGCTGTGTTAACATGAACGTATGAGTATTTGCGGGTTTAATTGAAAACCCCTAGTGCCTATGAATACTTTTGTTCATACAGTATGTCATAATATTTGATGCAAGTATATCTTTAAGATATATTATTTGGTATATCGTATTTAGTTGGGGATTCGGACGATTTTATAAAATACGATTAATGAATATAATAGAATACGATTTGATAATGATTTTAATAATAATTAATAATGAGTTGTCAAACTTTGAACATCGTAATTTAATTGTGGCGTGTTAAATTAATTTATTATTGTGTCTTAAAGCATCATAGACTAACATTTTATTAATAGTTGAATCTTTTTGGAATGATATTCTTTCACGCCGATGACAGTTGAGTGAACTGGCAGAAATAGTCACGTCTCCCTCTTTTATTAATTCTGTCTCTTTCTTTTATATACGGTTTTATTTAAATTATATTTCTTTGTTATTTAATTATTCTTAAGCGTTTTTAATTTGTGTGTGTATATGTTATTTAATAATATGGAAGGAATACACATATGAACGTCGAACTACTTCTTTGGCTGACTGTGTGGTTAAGTGACATATTTATGTGCAATGTATTTCTACGACTTCAGTGAATATCGCTAACTTTTGTTTTTTTTTTTATAGGTTGCCACAGTAGCTTGCACCCCCCATCTCAGAGTACACCATGGTAAACACCATGGGAAGAGAGTGGTTAGTAAAATTTTACATTATAAATTATTTAATTCAACGCTGTTACATGATGATTCAAAAGTGATTTTATGAGCCCATTTGGATACAGAATATTTGATTTTGATTAAACAATATTATCATATATATAAGTAACTTGCCCCGGCTTCGCACGGGTGCAATGCTGATACTAAATATACTACAGAATGTCTTACAACGTTCACAGTTTTTCAGTCGTTAGACAATACAAAGCGCTATGTCCCTGCGGTTTAAATCTGTAATATCTTCGAAAGTATACATTTAAATTACATTCTGTAAGAGCCATATTGATTTATATTAAATGCACAATGTATTTAAGGTACTTAATTGGATAAGGATTAATACTATATTGCTTAAAATCGCTTCGAAAATAAGTCATTATTTCTCGTAAAAAGTAAAGGATAAAAAATGGTTGTTGTGGGTTATCCCTAAGAGATAGACATATACCATTGCGGACTTTTTTGAAGACCTTCTTAAGTTGTACAATACTGTAGTACATTATTTTGATCTATCTCGTAGGGTCAGCCAGCGTTTGCAGTGTAAGCGCAAAAAATGTGTATATTTACGACATAACTTTAGAAACCTTTAAAATTATCAGTGTTTCTCTACTATAATGTGCATGTATTATACATATAAACCTTCCTCTTCAAAATGGTTTGTGTAATTTCAAATATCTAAGCATACACAGGGACAGACAGCGGTAAGCGACTTTGTTTTATACTGTGTAATTATGATGATGATTAATTATATTTTGATCTAAAAACTTATATTATTTATTACACAGGGAATAACGATTTCTGCGGGGATTGGCGACATTTTCAAGGGTTTGAATCGTAAGTTGATAACATTCACAAAGTACATTTTACAAAAACAATTCTTAGGACCGGAACAAAAACATAAACCGCCAGCCACAATCAGTGTCTATTTGTAGACAACGATATAGTACGTTTCCTTAGTGTTTGTTTATTTAAGGGGGAGGGAAGATTTTATGGAGGTCCTTATACACAAACCCCTATTTGTTTTGCGATAAACGATCAAACCTTCTGGAAAAAAATAGACTTGACTGTTAAATTATTGTAGTTTATAAGGCATGTCCTTGTACAATAGCTCTTTCAATCGTTTACAGTACTTAATCCTAGATTCGATTGATAGTTTAAATATTAATTAATTAGTACGGACTTTTCCTGTTAAGGTTCGTCTGGACATCGGTTTAACTGAAATTTTTTTTAGCTTCAGTTCCCTGATATTTTTATTATTATTAAACGTTAATTTTTGACATTTAATATTTCAAGATCTTCAAGAAATTTATTTTAAATTGATTAATTATTATAGATATTCCATTAGTGTTGCATATCGATAGTACATTATCGATAGACTATCGATACTATCGATAGTATCATTAGTATTGCTTACAGAGAGCTAACGATACTATTGATAGCCTTAGCCTTATCCAATAGTTTTGCTCACGGAGAGCTATCAATAGTATTGATCAAAACGATACTATCGATAGGACTTACTGTCGATATCCTAATACTTGTCGAGGTCAACTATCGATAGTCGAACTATCGATAATCGAACTATCTATAGTTCTGCAACACTATTCTATGATTAATTAATTAGTCTAAACTATTAATGACTAGTAAAACTAATCTAGCCAGCGCGATTCAGGAATACGAAATATTTAATAAGCGCCATCTATCGGAACCAGTAACATAAACAGACTTCGGATTTTCAAAATCGAACCTATCCAATACTTACATAACAACAGTGCACTTTTAATTTTTAATCTCACTTGAATTTTTACATATTTTAATATTTTTTCCAGCTTCACCAAGAGTATGCGACTCCCAAGCTCTGAATAGTCTTTTAAGACCAAGTAAGTGAAAAATGAATAATTAATTCAAAGAACTTTTTTTTTTCAAATGAGTATGCTTTTGGCCCCAATGGATAATTTAGCGACACTTTGGGGGGAGGCGAGTTAAAATACTCAGGCCTTGACTCAAATAAGAGATACTTCTAAACTATATATACTCTAGTTAAAAAAAATTACAAGCGCGATTCAAAAACTTGAAATATACAATTAGCGCCATCTGTTGGCTGTCTTACTAACTTATTAACCAAACATTTTCTTTTACAGAAAGACCAAAGAACTTCAATGATGTCCTGACTCTACTGATTCATCGTAAGTTTTAATCTTAATTTCAACTGATAATTCTATTTAATGAGTTTTTTTGTAAATTAAGCGATATGATTACCCAAATGTCTTGTCGGTTCTTCAGTAGAATCTTCATTGCGAACTCCGTTTTTATCTACTTAAATAGATAATATTTTGATTATTTGAATGTTTATTTACAGTGACTCAGGGAGTTGGAGGTATCATGGACAAACACTACGAAGGCAGTAAGTTTCCTTTCTTTCTAAGTCTGTTTCTTCTCTGTCTAATCTTTTGAAGGGCACTTTTTTTACACAAAGATCGTTTTCGTTTTCGATCGTTCTGCCTGTGGAAAGGTATTCGTTTCTATATTCAAATTGCGCAAATATTTTTAACTTTTTCGATTCATATAATTAAATATTAATAAAGAACACATAATTCTACACATTTATAGCTGACATAGCTCTGTATCTCAATAGTAGAAAAAGTAACTACTAAGTTTCTTCTCGGTTCTTCTCGGAACTTTAGGTTTAATACGATTCTATAAAATGACGCTTACCTCGTAAAAGCCTACATGAATAAAGTATATTTTGATTTTGTTAAGAACTAATTATTGTTACGTAGACGGACGAACTTATGTTTAATCAATTTTCAATTCAAGAATGTATATAGATGTTTAAAAAGCTTGATGTGCGTGGTCGTTGATTTCCATACAGGGCATATAAAAATAAGCAAAGTACTTTATTTAAGAAAAAAATTACTGATTTTACATTATCCACAGAATGTTTAATTTTAACTGATAAAGTCTAGGTATGAAAAAGGAAATATTTATATGTAGAACATACATTTTAATATATATTATGTGATTACATTATATTACAGACTAATAAATATTACAAAAGCAGAGAAAACCATTATAGTGAAACTCATTAACACTTCAGTTTTAAGATACAAATTTGATTGAAGTTTTTTTCATATATTCTTAATATTATTTATCGTATATTAATTGTATTTTTTTTCATTACAGTGGGCTCACTCTCAACGAGAAGTAAGTTATTTTTCATATACATAATATTTCAGATATATTTTTTAAGGCAGACATCACATTGCTCCATGGCACTTTTAGTACAAACAAATGTTTAAATCTAATGTGCGGTGCTGTACACTGAAATTTAAGATGTAATGTCTCTTGTGCATTTTCACTCGCTTGGTGTATCGACGGCAGAATAATGCCGATTCTGGCCGATTACGCTAACTCATAACGGTTGTAATACGTTTTTGGTTCTCTCCGATTTGAACCGAATCTCAACTGAATCGTTGTTTAAGTAGAATCTAAAAACGTTTCGATTCGATTGCGATAGAATGTTGATGATTAGTTCGAGTAATTGACGCCCAAACTGGTACCATTCATATGCCCTAACACAACAGTCCTATTGATCAAAAACCTCTACTCTTGAGGGAAGATTTGGAGACCATACCAAAAAACACATCCCATACAAATGTGACGGAATAATTTAACCTACGTACGTTTTTTTCACGACGTTTTCCCTGACTCACGACGAAATGTTAACAAAAAATGGGCACATCAACTTAAAATAGAAAGCTTTATGTTACTTTTATAATTATTTAACTAATTTAATTATTATACAATCAAATAAATAAATAAATAAAACTATACAGACTTGTGTGCAATGGATATGTGGCACAGTAACCAGGTTGGCACTATTACCTCTCTGAACTGCTGGACTCAGCCCTACCTAGTCTTCGAGCTGCGTAACCTGTTCTTGGATCATAAGAAGTGCCAACCCCAGAATTCTACCTAGATGTGTTATATAAATCAGAATTTAGTACAGTGAGTGCAAAGTCGATCTGCAACTATTCCAGACAAACTTTTCTGAGTGGATTTCAGAACAAAGAGTGTTATGTTATTTTAAATGTGTCTTTCTCTATTTCTAGTGGTCATTGCCCTCGCAAGGATAAGCGTCTGTCAACTGGGAGCGAAAAGTGAGTATGTTTTTATATTATAGAAGTTGTATTTATTAAAAAAAATTGAACGAATGTTAAATTTTCAACGGTTTTTTTAAAGTTACATTTCTTTTGACGGATTTTGACGGAAAAATATGATATTTATGGTGACGTTAAAACTACACAATGAAGTCGCTCAACAGTCAAGTGTCAAGTCGCTCGAAACAGACAACATCACACGTAATCTTATTTTACAGTGTATATTTTATTACAAATTGAAATTGTGAATGTTTTAACACTTTATTGTTTAAGTATTAATAAATAGATTATTATTATTTAATTGTAATGAATTTACATGCGATAGAAAAATATTTTTAACAACGTCGAAGAAGTAAAACCCACGCGTTTGCCTAAGTATGCGCACTTTTTGTATTTAAACAAAGTTTATTATTAGAAGCAAATATATATAATGTATTACTTAAATATATAATATTATATGTCGTTCTGCTTAAAACATTTTGTCATTGGTTTATTGTTAAATTGAGATTTGGAAATACTTAAATAGTTTTAAATTTTGTTTCCAGAATTCCATTCGAAACCTCACTTCTGTTCTCGGGACTTCCACCAATTCGGGGTGAAGGGTAGTGTTCAGACAGTTGACGCTGTTTATGCCAGATTCAAAGTAAACAAGGCTACAGAACAAGTCAATATCTTAATCAACAAGTACACCAACAATAAGGGTGAGTAGAATTCAACTGATCGATCACTAGCTGAGATTTTTTCAGCGTTAAACTAAACCGCTCCTGTTGTTCGTAAAGTGCAATCCCATTGGTCAATGCGTGTGACCGTCATTGGTCAAATCATTTCTTAGAATCGTTTTATATGCCGGATTCTTCTTGCTAACCTCTAGTCGTGAGTATCGACCAATGCGGTGCGAGTATTTGGTTCTTTCCCGAACCTTCCTTTATAATGTACTCACTCATGAAAAAAAATATGTTCAATTGAAGTAGAGAATAGGAGTATAATTAATTGTTTGAATACAGACCTGAACTTAAATATAAGGAAGATATATCATTAAGCGTCTCTATAATATATCTCAATACAAATAAAAGTATCTTTTACATTATAATTAATGTGACTTTTTTTTCAGGAATCGGCTCCGTCAACGGCACTGTCAGAGTATACTTCAGATTTTGTCTAAACTTGGCCGCATTACTAGACAGTAAGTACTATTCATTGAAATACTTTAAAAAAATGTTCTAAGAAGGAACTTATAAAGAAGTTCCAGTTTTAAACAAAATATGGCGCTGTCAGTAAGTTAAATCACGCTAATGCATTGTTACCTGGAAAAAGTATATGAAATTTTAAACTATATCAAAATTGCCCTATATAGCAACACTAAATTGAACACTAGTTACATTACTTTTAAGGGGTAAAAACTAGTAACGCCATCTATAATTAAATTTTGGTTAACTTTCAAAAATTATTTTGTGTGTGTGTGTGCGATTAAAACTGCAATTGACTAATTTCATATCTTTGTATTTTCAGATAGAGCCAATCTGACCGTAAATCTCTTCAGTACACTCTTCGTACAAGGTAAGGAATTATGATTATTTGTATTTCAATGAAGACTATGACAATTTTCATCTCTACTAATATTATAAATGCGAGAGTAACTATGTCTGCCTGTTGCGCTTTTAAGCCTTTCGAAAAGGCTATTTTCTTAAAACTACGACGGCCCAAATACTCTGGCGAAAACTACTGGTTCTATATATACAGCTGAGAATGGCGCATCTATAAGGAATCATATTCTTAATAACCTACCTCAAGCTACTGATTTCAAATCCCAAATCGTGCCGGAAATACCTTCTCTCAATAAATATTCAACAGCAGTGAGAAGTTACGACGTCGAACACTTTCCTAACTCCTTATTTGTTTGTTCATGACTATAGACAATTTTGGTTTCTTTAAATAAAACGAATTATTTAAAATAATTATCTTTTGCAAAGTTATTAATGTTTAATTTCTTTTCAGTTTCTATCGCGGTTGGAGCGATTGCTAACGGATACAAATATTCACGTAAGTAACATCCTAACCCAGGTTAGGTTAGATTAAGGGTAGGTCTTTAGCCCTGGCCTCCATGATTAAGGGGCCTACTCAATATGATATCACATGGTACATTTTCTACTTCACATTGTTTATTTTTCATGTTTATTAAATCATGAGAAACCTTTATATCGCGTTCCCGGGGATTCCAAGCTTTAAAGCCTGTAATTGCTGCCAACTATCAGAAAATTAGTTAATTTTGTACACATAGCATTTTATATTAAGGAAAAAATAAAAATTAAATTACCTTTGTAGGATTCTCTTTCAAAAACATCAGCTGTAAAATTTTAACGAGTCATTGACCCCGTACAGAGTAAAACGATTTAAAAGTTTGATCAGAGAGTATTTACGTCAATCATTCAAGAAAAATCAAATCAAATCTCGACGACGAGTAAATATTACTATATATTTAAAACGGGATATTTACCATGTTTTTTATTTTTATTTGGTGTAGCTCGATATTTCGACATTATCTACGAGTAAATATTTTCTTAATTTAAAATTAAATATTACTTTTTTATTTTCAGTTGGCAATAAATTATCAATCAACATTATTAGAACCTGTCATCCGATTATCGTCAGTCAAGGTTTCACTGGTAAGAGTTACGCAATAAAAAAAAAACAACATTTAAATAAAAAAAAACAAAATATTAACACACACGTACGTTTCAGGAGTGATTGATAAAATCGATACGGTCAAGAAGACTATTATCATTTGTAACGGCAACGGCGGCCCCGTGAAAGGACCTAACGCTGACATACCTATTGATGGCCAAGATAACGACGACTCAGATAACACTTGGGACGACTCAGACGAGCAAAATGGCTCAGGCAGCGGACAAGGCTCAGGCAGCGGACAAGGCTCAGGCAGCGGACAAGGCTCAGGTAACGGACAAGGCTCAGGCAACGGACAAGGCTCAGGCAACGGACAAGGCTCAGGCAACGGACAAGGCTCAGGCAGCGGACAAGGCTCAGGCAGCGGACAAGGCTCAGGCAACGGACAAGGCTCAGGCAGCGGACAAGGCTCAGGCAGCGGACAAGGCTCAGGCAGCGGACAAGGCTCAGGCAGCGGACAAGGCTCAGGCAGCGGACAAGGCTCAGGCAGCGGACAAGGCTCAGGCAGCGGACAAGGCTCAGGCAGCGGACAAGGCTCAGGCAGCGGACAAGGCTCAGGCAACGGACAAGGCTCAGGCAGCGGACAAGGCTCAGGCAGCGGACAAGGCTCAGGCAGCGGACAAGGCTCAGGCAACGGACAAGGCTCAGGCAGCGGACAAGGCGCAGGAGCTGGACAAGGTTCAGGCGCAGGACAAGGCGCAGGTGCCGGACAAGGTTCAGGCGCAGGACAAGGCGCAGGAGCCGGACAAGGTTCAGGCGCAGGACAAGGTGCAGGTGCCGGACAAGGTGCAGGCGCAGGACAAGGCGCAGGTGCCGGACAAGGCTCAGGTGCCGGACAAGGCTCAGGAGCAGGACAAGGCTCAGGTGCAGGACAAGGTTCCGGCGCAGGACAAGGCGCAGGAGCCGGACAAGGTTCAGGCGCAGGACAAGGCGCAGGTGCCGGACAAGGTTCAGGCGCAGGACAAGGCGCAGGTGCCGGACAAGGTTCAGGCTCAGGACAAGGCGCAGGTGCCGGACAAGGTGCAGGCGCAGGACAAGGCGCAGGTGCCGGACAAGGTTCAGGCGCAGGTCAAGGCGCAGGTGCCGGACAAGGCTCAGGTGCCGGACAAGGCTCAGGAGCAGGACAAGGCTCAGGTGCAGGACAAGGTTCCGGCGCAGGACAAGGCGCAGGAGCTGGACAAGGTTCAGGCGCAGGACAAGGCGCAGGTGCCGGACAAGGCTCAGGTGCCGGACAAGGTGCAGGCGCAGGACAAGGCTCAGGTGCCGGACAAGGCTCAGGCGCAGGACAAGGCTCAGGTGCAGGACAAGGCGCAGGTGCCGGACAAGGTTCAGGCGCAGGACAAGGCGCAGGTGCCGGACAAGGCTCAGGCGCAGGACAAGGCTCAGGTGCAGGACAAGGTTCAGGCGCAGGACAAGGCGCAGGAGCCGGACAAGGTTCAGGCGCAGGACAAGGCGCAGGAGCCGGACAAGGTTCAGGCGCAGGACAAGGCGCAGGTGCCGGACAAGGTTCAGGCGCAGGACAAGGCGCAGGTGCCGGACAAGGTTCAGGCTCAGGACAAGGCGCAGGTGCCGGACAAGGCTCAGGAGCAGGACAAGGCTCAGGTGCAGGACAAGGCGCAGGTGCCGGACAAGGTTCAGGCGCAGGACAAGGCGCAGGTGCCGGACAAGGCTCAGGCGCAGGACAAGGCTCAGGTGCAGGACAAGGTTCAGGCGCAGGACAAGGCGCAGGAGCCGGACAAGGTTCAGGCGCAGGACAAGGCGCAGGAGCCGGACAAGGTTCAGGCGCAGGACAAGGCGCAGGTGCCGGACAAGGTTCAGGCGCAGGACAAGGCGCAGGTGCAGGACAAGGTTCCGGCGCAGGACAAGGCGCAGGAGCTGGACAAGGTTCAGGCGCAGGACAAGGCGCAGGAGCCGGACAAGGTTCAGGCGCAGGACAAGGCGCAGGAGCCGGACAAGGTTCAGGCGCAGGACAAGGCTCAGGTGCCGGACAAGGCTCAGGAGCAGGACAAGGCTCAGGTGCAGGACAAGGTTCCGGCGCAGGACAAGGCGCAGGAGCTGGACAAGGTTCAGGCGCAGGACAAGGCGCAGGTGCCGGACAAGGCGCAGGTGCCGGACAAGGTGCAGGTGCCGGACAAGGCTCAGGCGCAGGACAAGGCTCAGGTGCAGGACAAGGTTCAGGCGCAGGACAAGGCGCAGGTGCCGGACAAGGCTCAGGTGCCGGACAAGGCTCAGGAGCAGGACAAGGCTCAGGTGCAGGACAAGGTTCCGGCGCAGGACAAGGCGCAGGAGCTGGACAAGGTTCAGGCGCAGGACAAGGCGCAGGTGCCGGACAAGGCGCAGGTGCCGGACAAGGTGCAGGTGCCGGACAAGGCTCAGGCGCAGGACAAGGCTCAGGTGCAGGACAAGGTTCAGGCGCAGGACAAGGCGCAGGAGCCGGACAAGGTTCAGGTGCAGGACAAGGCGCAGGAGCTGGACAAGGTTCAGGCGCAGGACAAGGCGCAGGTGCCGGACAAGGCTCAGGCGCAGGACAAGGCTCAGGTGCAGGACAAGGTTCAGGCGCAGGACAAGGCGCAGGAGCCGGACAAGGTTCAGGCGCAGGACAAGGCGCAGGTGCCGGACAAGGCGCAGGTGCCGGACAAGGCTCAGGAGCAGGACAAGGCTCAGGTGCAGGACAAGGTTCCGGCGCAGGACAAGGCGCAGGAGCTGGACAAGGTTCAGGCGCAGGACAAGGCGCAGGAGCCGGACAAGGTTCAGGCGCAGGACAAGGCGCAGGTGCCGGACAAGGCTCAGGAGCCGGACAAGGTTCAGGCGCAGGACAAGGCGCAGGTGCCGGACAAGGCTCAGGTGCCGGACAAGGTGCAGGCGCAGGACAAGGCTCAGGTGCCGGACAAGGCTCAGGCGCAGGACAAGGCTCAGGTGCAGGACAAGGCGCAGGTGCCGGACAAGGTTCAGGCGCAGGACAAGGCGCAGGTGCCGGACAAGGCTCAGGCGCAGGACAAGGCTCAGGTGCAGGACAAGGTTCAGGCGCAGGACAAGGCGCAGGAGCCGGACAAGGTTCAGGTGCCGGACAAGGCTCAGGCGCAGGACAAGGCTCAGGTGCAGGACAAGGTTCAGGCGCAGGACAAGGCGCAGGAGCCGGACAAGGTTCAGGTGCAGGACAAGGCGCAGGAGCTGGACAAGGTTCAGGCGCAGGACAAGGCGCAGGTGCCGGAAAAGGCTCAGGTTCCGGAAAAGGCTCAGGTGCCGGACAAGGTGCAGGCGCAGGGCAAGGAGCAGGTGCCGGACAAGGCTCAGGTTCCGGAAAAGGCGCAGGTGCCGGACAAGGCTCAGGAGCAGGACAAGGCTCAGGTGCCGGACAAGGCTCAGGTGCAGGACAAGGTTCCGGCGCAGGACAAGGCGCAGGAGCTGGACAAGGTTCAGGCGCAGGACAAGGTTCAGGCGCAGGACAAGGCGCAGGAGCCGGACAAGGTTCAGGCGCAGGACAAGGCTCAGGTGCCGGACAAGGAGCAGGTTCCGGAAAAGGCGCAGGTTCCGGAAAAGGCTCAGGTGCCGGACAAGGAGCAGGTGTAGGACAAGGTGCAGGTGCCGGACAAGGCTCAGGTTCCGGAAAAGGCGCAGGTGCCGGACAAGGCTCAGGTGCCGGACAAGGCGCAGGTGCCGGACAAGGCGCAGGAGCCGGACAAGGTTCAGGCGCAGGACAAGGCGCAGGAGCCGGACAAGGTTCAGGCGCAGGACAAGGCGCAGGAGCCGGACAAGGTTCAGGCGCAGGACAAGGCTCAGGTTCCGGAAAAGGCTCAGGTGCCGGACAAGGTTCAGGCGCAGGACAAGGCTCAGGTGCCGGACAAGGCTCAGGTGCCGGACAAGGCTCAGGTGCCGGACAAGGCTCAGGTTCCGGAAAAGGCGCAGGTGCCGGACAAGGCTCAGGTGCCGGACAAGGTTCAGGCGCAGGACAAGGCTCAGGTTCCGGAAAAGGCGCAGGTGCCGGACAAGGCTCAGGTGCCGGACAAGGCTCAGGTTCCGGAAAAGGCGCAGGTGCCGGACAAGGTTCAGGCGCAGGACAAGGCTCAGGTTCCGGACAAGGCTCAGGCGCAGGACAAGGCTCAGGTGCAGGACAAGGCGCAGGTGCAGGACAAGGTTCAGGCGCAGGACAAGGCGCAGGAGCCGGACAAGGTTCAGGTGCCGGACAAGGCTCAGGCGCAGGACAAGGCTCAGGTGCAGGACAAGGTTCAGGCGCAGGACAAGGCGCAGGAGCCGGACAAGGTTCAGGTGCAGGACAAGGCGCAGGAGCTGGACAAGGTTCAGGCGCAGGACAAGGCGCAGGTGCCGGAAAAGGCTCAGGTTCCGGAAAAGGCTCAGGTGCCGGACAAGGTGCAGGCGCAGGGCAAGGAGCAGGTGCCGGACAAGGCTCAGGTTCCGGAAAAGGCGCAGGTGCCGGACAAGGCTCAGGAGCAGGACAAGGCTCAGGTGCCGGACAAGGCTCAGGTGCAGGACAAGGTTCCGGCGCAGGACAAGGCGCAGGAGCTGGACAAGGTTCAGGCGCAGGACAAGGTTCAGGCGCAGGACAAGGCGCAGGAGCCGGACAAGGTTCAGGCGCAGGACAAGGCTCAGGTGCCGGACAAGGAGCAGGTTCCGGAAAAGGCGCAGGTTCCGGAAAAGGCTCAGGTGCCGGACAAGGAGCAGGTGTAGGACAAGGTGCAGGTGCCGGACAAGGCTCAGGTTCCGGAAAAGGCGCAGGTGCCGGACAAGGCTCAGGTGCCGGACAAGGCGCAGGTGCCGGACAAGGCGCAGGAGCCGGACAAGGTTCAGGCGCAGGACAAGGCGCAGGAGCCGGACAAGGTTCAGGCGCAGGACAAGGCGCAGGAGCCGGACAAGGTTCAGGCGCAGGACAAGGCTCAGGTTCCGGACAAGGCTCAGGTGCAGGACAAGGCTCAGGTGCCGGACAAGGAGCAGGTGCCGGCCAAGGCTCAGGTGCCGGACAAGGCTCAGGTGCCGGACAAGGCTCAGGTTCCGGAAAAGGCGCAGGTGCCGGACAAGGCTCAGGTGCCGGACAAGGTTCAGGCGCAGGACAAGGCTCAGGTGCCGGACAAGGTTCAGGCGCAGGACAAGGCTCAGGTTCCGGAAAAGGCTCAGGTGCCGGACAAGGCGCAGGTGCCGGGCAAGGCTCAGGTTCCGGACAAGGTTCAGGTTCCGGAAAAGGCTCAGGTGCCGGACAAGGCGCAGGTGCCGGGCAAGGCTCAGGTTCCGGACAAGGTTCAGGTTCCGGAAAAGGCTCAGGTGCCGGACAAGGCTCAGGTGCCGGACAAGGCTCAGGTTCCGGAAAAGGCGCAGGTGCCGGACAAGGCTCAGGTGCCGGACAAGGCTCAGGTTCCGGAAAAGGCTCAGGTGCCGGACAAGGAGCAGGTGTAGGACAAGGTGCAGGTGCCGGACAAGGCTCAGGTTCCGGAAAAGGCGCAGGTGCCGGACAAGGCTCAGGTGCCGGACAAGGAGCAGGTGCCGGACAAGGCTCAGGTTCCGGAAAAGGCGCAGGTGCCGGACAAGGTTCAGGCGCAGGACAAGGCTCAGGTTCCGGAAAAGGCTCAGGTGCCGGACAAGGCGCAGGTGCCGGACAAGGTTCAGGTGCCGGACAAGGTTCAGGCGCAGGACAAGGCTCAGGTGCCGGACAAGGCTCAGGTGCCGGACAAGGCTCAGGTTCCGGAAAAGGCTCAGGTGCAGGACAAGGTTCCGGCGCAGGACAAGGCGCAGGAGCTGGACAAGGTTCAGGCGCAGGACAAGGTTCAGGCGCAGGACAAGGCGCAGGAGCCGGACAAGGTTCAGGCGCAGGACAAGGCTCAGGTGCCGGACAAGGAGCAGGTTCCGGAAAAGGCGCAGGTTCCGGAAAAGGCTCAGGTGCCGGACAAGGAGCAGGTGTAGGACAAGGTGCAGGTGCCGGACAAGGCTCAGGTTCCGGAAAAGGCGCAGGTGCCGGACAAGGTGCAGGCGCAGGGCAAGGAGCAGGTGCCGGACAAGGCTCAGGTTCCGGAAAAGGCGCAGGTGCCGGACAAGGCTCAGGAGCAGGACAAGGCTCAGGTGCCGGACAAGGCTCAGGTGCAGGACAAGGTTCCGGCGCAGGACAAGGCGCAGGAGCTGGACAAGGCTCAGGTTCCGGAAAAGGCTCAGGTGCCGGACAAGGCTCAGGTTCCGGAAAAGGCGCAGGTGCCGGACAAGGCTCAGGTTCCGGAAAAGGCTCAGGTGCCGGACAAGGCTCAGGTTCCGGAAAAGGCTCAGGCGCAGGACAAGGCTCAGGTGCCGGACAAGGAGCAGGTGCCGGACAAGGCTCAGGTTCCGGAAAAGGCGCAGGTGCCGGACAAGGTTCAGGCGCAGGACAAGGCTCAGGTTCCGGAAAAGGCTCAGGTGCCGGACAAGGCGCAGGTGCCGGACAAGGTTCAGGTGCCGGAAAAGGCTCAGGTGCCGGACAAGGCTCAGGTGCCGGACAAGGTTCAGGCGCAGGACAAGGTGCAGGACAAGGCGCAGGTTCCGGAAATGGCTCAGGCGCAGGACAAGGCTCAGGTGCCGGACAAGGCTCAGGCGCAGGACAAGGCTCAGGTGCCGGACAAGGAGCAGGTGCCGGACAAGGCTCAGGTGCCGGACAAGGTTCAGGCGCAGGACAAGGCTCAGGTGCCGGACAAGGCTCAGGTTCCGGTCAAGGCTCAGGTTCCGGACAAGGCTCAGGTTCGGGACAAGGCTCAGGTTCGGGACAAGGCTCAGGTTCCGGACAAGGCTCAGGTTCCGGACAAGGCTCAGGTTCCGGACAAGGCTCAGGTTCCGGACAAGGCTCAGGTTCCGGACAAGGTGCAGGCGCAGGACAAGGCTCTCTTTGCCTAAGCTACGAGCAAGGATACAAAACGGGATATCAGCAAGGATTAAACGCACGTCAAGGCTATAACTACAACAACGGTTATAGGTTAGAGCACGGTACACCTAGCGGGTCAGTACTATTACAAAAAGTAATTATCTAAATTATGAGGTTGTGTAAATCTTAAATTGTTTTCTATTATGTACTTATAAATATTACGTTTTTTCGACAATTTCAATAAATAATCAGGCATCCTAAGTTTGTTGTTCTTATTTTTTAATCCTAACATATTCCATTCATAATATTTTTATTAATTTATGTTTAACTTTCGAACTAAGATAAATAAGCAAAGCTTGCTTATTCTGCGCGATTTGCTCTGCCATATTACACACTACAAACAGTTCTTGATTAATTTATCCTTATATATAATAATGATATAACACCTCAATTTAACTACATCATTACTGTAAAGATAAAAAACTTTAGATTTACGCATTTTATACGATTTAATGATAGCTCTTCTATTTTTTGCACTACTAACAGTTCTCAATTAATATAACTTTATCATTACATAGTATAAAACAAAGTTGCTTATTGCTGTCCATGCCTATATATACTCTATTCCAATGAGAATAGGAAAGAACCAAAACAAAGCGTACTTTTCAATATCACAAGTGTTTTGTTGATAAGTCCGCTTTATGATTTACTATAAACAGTTATTGACTAATATATTTTCATTTTTAATACAAGAATATTTCACTTAACTACGTAAATCCACTTTAATTTTACTTCCAAAGTAACGGAAACAGTTTTGCCGACATTCAAAACGGCATATTTTGATGAACGAACAATTAAAATGGAGGAAGTTCGCTGAACGAATGGAGAATTAATAAATTTATACAGATAAAAAATATACATTACTTTTTCACTTTGAAGATTAAGATAAGATGTAATTTTTAATTACAATTTTTTTTCAAAAAATTTAATGCTAAGAAATTTATTTCAAGGTCATAGTCGTTTTAGATATAAGATAAAGTAAGATTTTCTTTGAAAGATATATAATTTGATTTATTCAAAACCTTAGTATTATACAATACGTCATATGTCTTGGAAATGCCACTTTATTATTGAAAATTAATTTATATAAAATTTATTTTATAATACCTGCAATTTGTATAAAATTAATTTAAAAAATAAGATAAAATTACGCAAAACGTAAAATTACGTAAAAACGTAAAATATATCGTTCCTTAGCATTCATTACCCAATCATTCAATAATTTGGACATGACATTTGACACTATTCCTCACTAGTGTAACTCAAATGTAACCAAAAAATGTATAAAGATTTGAACCTAATGACTATTTTACAAACGTATCATTACAACACTTGCCTACTAATAAGGAAAATTCTAAATAAAGACATCCACTCCCAAATAACTTTTACAAAAAAACACCAAATCCAAACAAAAATGTTACGACGAGCAAATGACATAAATCTATACGCCCCAAGAACTAATTACGGAAAAAGAACTTTAATGTATCAAGGTGCTCAGTTGTACAATAAACTCCCAACAGATATAAAACATGCTAAATCTTTGTCTACATATAAAAGACTTTTAAAATTCCATATTTTAAAACAAAACAAATAATAATATAATAATAAAATCTTCAAAATAAAAAGACACTTCCAGTTGCGCTCACTCTGTGATGTTTGTTGTTCTGTTATGAATAACTTTTTAATTTTACCCTCTGTTTCTGTTAAGGCTAGTCATGTAAACAAATTTTAATGTACCTTATTTTTCTCCTAAGTGAATTTTATTCTTGTGAGAAATATTAATAAAGATATCTCAAACCGTAAATGTCATGTCAATTCAAGGTCAAAGTTGTTTATTTACATTCTTTCCTATTCCCATTTGAATAGAATATATGCTTAGATGTTTAAAATTACTCAACGGATTTTGATGCGATTTTTTTTAAATAGATAGATTGATTCAAGTGGAAGTTTTATATGTATAATACATGAACAATATAGTAGAGAAACACTGATAAATTTAGAGGTTTCCAAAGTGATGGCATAAATATCAAATGTTTTGCTTACATTGCAAATGCTGGCCCAACCCTACGAGATGATAGGTCAAAATAATGTTCTAAAAAAAAAAACTAAAAAGTTAAAAACTAACCTTCTACTTCTTCTACTATTCGTAAAAACCTACGTCCATTTTTACCGACATTCATCCAGAGTCATTAGCCCATACCGCGAAGGAGAAAGCTGATCTTTTAGGCTCTCTCTTCGCGTCGAATTCGACTCTGGATGACCAAGGAAATTCAGCACCAACAATCCCGCGATGTGATACCACGATGCCGGAGGTTAAATTCCGGCAAAGTGCATTTTGTTCAGTTCGTAAAGCACTTATTTCCTTGGACATTCATAAGTCGAGTGGACCCGATGGCATCCCTCCAATCATGCTACGGACATGTGCTCCCGAGTTGGCACTGGTCTTAACGCGTCTAATCCGGCAATCCTACGCATTAGGCGTCGTCCGATCTCCTGGAAGAGTGCTTTGGTGCATCCGATTCCTAAAAAGGGTAACAGCTCAGACCCGTTCAATTATAAGCCTATAGCCATCACCCCCTTGTTCTCCAAGGTAATGGAGTCCATTATAAACTGCCAGCTCCTGCGGTATCTAGAGGAGTGCCAGCTAATTAGTGACCGCCAGTACGGTTTCCGTCGGGGCCGCTCCGCCGGTGATCTTCTAGTTTACCTTACTCATAAATGGGTGGAAGCAGTTGAGAGCAAGGGAGAGGCATTAGCAGCCAGTCTGGACATAGTGAAGGCCTTCGATCGCGTGTGGCATAAAGCGCTTCTTTCGAAGCTTCCTTCCTATGGGCTTTCCGGGAAATTATGCAATTGGATAACCAACTTTTCGGCAGATCGGAGCATCAAGGTCGTTGTCGACGGTGCATGCTCCGACTAAAAATTCGTCAATGCTGGTGTTCCACAAGGCTGCGTTCTATCACCCACTCTGTTTCTTCTGCATATCAATGACTTGTTGCAAATCAGGAACATTCACTGCTATGCAGACGATAGCACCGTTGACACCTCATAGACCGGACGTGCTAATATTTCTCGGGAAAACGTCGAAGAAAACCGGAACAAACTTGTGTCTGAAATCGAGTCTTCGTTAAACAAAGTCTCGAACTTGGGCCGGCTAAACCTAGTCCATTTCAATTCCAAAAAGACGCAAGTTTGCGCGTTAACCGCCAAAAAACACCATTCGTTTCATTAGAGATACGCTCCACGATTTGAGAACATTCCGATAGCCGCCACAGCTAGTATCGGAATACTTGTTTCTCCCTCATTCATTTGTTTTTCCCTACATATTTTTTTCTTTGGCGTGGCTTATTATCGTACAATGGAAAACATGAAATATCGGTATATTTACGAGTCCGAGTTCTACCGTAGCACCAGTGCTGCAGAAACAGCTCGAAGGATTAATAATGTGTACGGCGCTGGTGTCGCAATAGAAAGCACGGTACGTTTTGGGTTTCAAGGTTTTCGTTCTGGAAATGTCGACCTTCAGAACCAACCCCGTGGACGGCCGTAGACCAAAGTGGAAAATGAAGATTTAAAGGCTATTGTGGAAGCGGGTCCATCACAAAGCACTTCAGAGATAGCTGCAGGCTTCGGGGTAAGTGATAAAACTGTATTAATCCCCTTGAAGAAAATCGGGAAAGTAAAAAAAACTTGAACGATGGGTACCTCATGAATCGAGTGAATCGAACTTGCAAACAAGCGTCGACTGCTGTGTTACTTTGCTCAACCGACACAGTAATGAAGGGATTATAAATCGGATCATTCTTTGTGACGAAAAGTGGATACTGTACGATAATCAGAAACGCTCGTCGCAATGGCTGAACCCTGGAGACCCAGCCAAATCCTGCCCTAAACGAAAATTAACTCAGAAAAAGTTACTTGTGAATGTTTGGTGGACTAGCGCCGGTATCGTTCACTACAGCTTTCTAAAATCTGGCCAATTGATTACGGCAGATATCTATTATCAGCAACTGCAAACCATAAAAGAAGAACTAGCTGCTAAACAACCGAGATTCAGATCAATCGCTGCTGCTTCACGACAAAGCAAGACCACACACCGCACAACAAACAACCACAAAGTTAGATGAGCTACAATTGGAATGTTATACCATCATATTCCTCGGACCTTGCTCCAACAGATTACCATTTTTTCCGGAATTTCGACAACTTCTTACAAGGAAAAAAATTAAAGTCAAATTATATCAAATCAAAATAAACTTTATTCAAGTAGGCTTTTACAAGCACTTTTGAATCGTCATTTAACAAATTATTTAAAGTAACGCTACCACCGGTTCGGAATGTATGATTCTACCGAGAAGAACCGATAAGAAACTCAGTAGTTACTCTTTTTCAACATGTAAAAATACAGTCATGTTAGTTAAATACAATTATATATGTATGTTATGTCTGCTGCCTGGAAGTCAATAAGCACTAACTCCGTGCTTTTTTATCATCTATATAATCTTGTATCGAATAATATGCCTTCTTTACCAATGTATTTTTTACAAATGACTTGAATCTATGAAACGGCAAAGTTAAAAATGTCTGCGGAATTTAATTATAGAATCGGATTCCTTGCCTCAAGAATGATTTATTGACTTTGCGGAGTCGGAAACTTGGCGTTATAAGCTTATCCTTACTTCTTGTGCACATACTATGATTATCACAGATTTTTTTAATTTCTACGCCTTTTATATACATGCTGATGATTTAAAAATTAAATAGTTCTGAAGACACTAAGCTGTTACAAAGCAATATAAATAGAGTGTTAACCTAACTAGCTTATCTATGTATCGTATACCAAAATCCAAATCCAAAGTCGTTGTGTAATTTTAAAAAATTACACAACGATTTTGGATATTTATATCTAAGCATACATTGGGACAGACAGAGTGAGCGACTTTGTTTTATACTATGTAATTATAACACATCTTAACTGACTCATTCATCATCGCCGAACGTAAACTACTAAAGTTAGGGCCAGTAGGATCATTTTATTGAGTAGACACCCACTAAGGAAGAAATTTTGGAAATTCTATCCCTAAGCGAGTGTTTGTATGAAATGGTGCGTAATTTTTTAAGTTAGAAACTTGAAACTTTATTTTTGGGATACTGATTAAAAATGACTAGATACGTATTAGATACTACCCCAAAGGGTTGAAATAAGGGTTGAAATTTCGTATATAGGTCAGTCTTGAAGTCCGACATTTTTCAAGTTAGAAAATTGGCGCGCCAATAATGTCACTGAGGAATTTAAAACCTCCAAATTTATACAACGGCACCAGACTAATAGTAAAGGTACTCCATCGTAATGTCCTAGAGGCTACAGTTATCACTGGATGTACTAAAGGAGAAACAGTGTATATTCCACGAATACCCTTGATAAAATTTGAATACCACTTTAAGTTCAAGAGAGTCTGTCAAGTCTGCTTCGCCATGACAATTAATAAAGCACAAGGTCAAATCTTTAAAATGGCCGAAGTAGACCTAAGAGAAGTTTTTCGCATGAACAGTTCTAAATAGCCTGTTCGAGAGTGAGCTCTACGAGTAGTCTGGAGGTTCTAGCCAAAAAAAAGTCGAACCACAAATGTACAAAGATGTCTTAAATTAACGTAATATTTTAAATTATTCTGTAATATATTCAAATTCCTCGCGAGCATAGCTAGGGCAACAGCTAGTATTAAATAAAATTGAGACCAAATAAATTGAAATCGAAATTACTATTAAATATCAATACATTGATGAACTCGCTAAGAAATTTAAGTATTTGTAGTGTGATCTGATTTTCCATTACGTAGTCTTCTGATCTGGAACTAGCAAGCCAAGACTAGGTCTCGATCTACGGCTCGTTAAGAAGTGTACTTACTATCCGTACACAAAAGGAATCGTATCTTGGATTATTAGTATATGGGATATTAATTGTTAAAAGACGTTTTAATAAAAAACCATAACTGAAGTCCATTCCAAATGATTTAATTTCAGGTAATTAATTTATTTTTTACAACAATACATTAATCAATAATTTTTATTTAAACAATCAATTTTTTACAGGGAAAGGAAGGTATTGCCAAGTCATGGTAAGTGGTACAAAGCAATCGCGATACGCATCACGCCACTTATTAAGTTAAGGCATCTGTGCATGTAGTTACACTGCATCACTCACCATTCAAATAATCAATGCTATTGCTATTTCGTAGTCCAATAAGTCCATACCATGATACGAGATCCCAAAAGAAATTGTTCTTATGCATTTATTGGTTAATGCGAGTGACGTAATCATTTCTTAATCTTCTTACATGCCGTATTCTTTTCGCTTATCTCTAGCCGCGCATATCGACTAATGAGGTGCGAGTATTTAGTTCCCGAGGAGTACGTTTCGTGGAATGAACTTTATATTAGATGACGAATGAGTGCTAAGTTTAGTGGCTGTGACTTAAGGTTAGTGGCTGCTTATCTTGTATGAGCTTACTACCTTGCCTGAGCAACCTCCGTTGACTGAGCCTTGTACATTGGCTGAGCCTTGTCCGCTGCCTGAGCCTTGTCCGCTGCCTGAGCCTTGTCCGCTGCCTGAGCCTTGTCCGCTGCCTGAGCCTTGTCCGTTGCCTGAGCCTTGTCCATTGCCTGAGCCTTGTCCGCTGCCTGAGCCTTGTCCGTCGCCTGAGCCTTGTCCGTCACCTGAGCCTTGTCCGTTGCCTGAGCCTTGTCCGCTGCCTGAGCCTTGTCCGTTGCCTGAGCCTTGTCCGTTGCCTGAGCCTTGTCCACTGCCTGAGCCTTGTCCGCTGCCTGAGCCTTGACCATCGCCTGCGCCTTGTCCATCGCCTGAGCCTTTTCCGTCACCTGAGCCTTGTCCGCTGCCTGAGCCTTGTCCGTTGCCTGAGCCTTGTCCGTTGCCTGAGCCTTCTCCGTTGCCTGATCCTTGTCCACTGCCTGAGCCTTGTCCGCTGCCTGAGCCTTGACCATTGCCTGCACCTTGTCCATCGCCTGAGCCTTTTCCGTCACCTGAGCCTTGTCCGCTGCCTGAGCCTTGTCCGCTGCCTGCGCCTTGTCCGTTGCCTGAGCCTTGTCCGTTGCCTGAGCCTTGTCCGTTGCCTGAGCCTTGTCCGTTGCCTGAGCCTTGTCCGTTGCCTGAGCCTTGTCCGTTGCCTGAGCCTTGTCCGTTGCCTGAGCCTTGTCCGTTGCCTGAGCCTTGTCCGTTGCCGGAGCCTTGTCCGTTGCCTGAGCCTTGTCCGTTGCCTGAGCCTTGTCCGTTGCCGGAGCCTTGTCCGTTGCCTGAGCCTTGTCCGTTGCCTGAGCCTTGTCCGTTGCCTGAGCCTTGTCCGTTGCCGGAGCCTTGTCCGTTGCCGGAGCCTTGTCCGTTGCCGGAGCCTTGTCCGTTGCCGGAGCCTTGTCCGTTGCCGGAGCCTTGTCCGTTGCCGGAGCCTTGTCCGTTGCCTGAGCCTTGTCCGTTGCCTGAGCCTTGTCCGTTGCCGGAGCCTTGTCCGTTGCCTGAGCCTTGTCCTTTGCCTGAGTCTTTTCCTTTGCCTGAGTCTTGTCCTTTGTCTGAGTCTTTTCCTTTGTCTGAGTCTTTTCCTTTGTCTGAGTCTTTTCCTTTGCCTGAGTCTTGTCCTTTGCCTGAGTCTTTTCCTTTGCCTGAGTCTTTTCCTTTGCCTGAGTCTTGTCCTTTGCCTGAGTCTTGTCCTTTGCCTGAGTCTTTTCCTTTGCCTGAGTCTTGTCCTTTGCCTGAATCTTTTCCTTTGCCTTTATCGTCATTTGAGTTAGAACCAGAATCGGAATCATTACCCTCGTCTGAGTCGTCCCAAGAGCTATTTGAGTCGTCGTTGCCTTGACCATCAACAGGTTTGTCAGCGTTAGGTCCTCTCACGGGGCCGCCTTTGCCGTTACAAACGACAATAGTCTTCTTGACCGTATCGATTTTATCAAGAATTCCTGAAACGTACGTGTGTATTAATATTTTGGTTTTTTTATTTAAATGTGAAGTTTTTTTTGCGTTAAAGTGACACTTACCAGGGAAACCTTGACCGACGATAAACGGATGACAGGTTCTAATAATGTTGATTGATAGTTTACTGCCAACTGAAAATAAAAAAGTAATAATTAATTTTAAATTAAAAAAATATTTATTCGTTGTCGAGATTTGATTTGATTTTTTTAGAATAATTGACGTAAATACTCTCAGACCAAACTTTTAAATCGTTTTACTCTGTACGGGTTTAATGACTCGTTATAAAGACTCCTACAAAGGTAATTTAATTTTTATTTTTATCTAATTAATTTTTATTTTTATATGCTTTATGTAGAGTATTACAAATTTAACGACTTTTTTAATAGCTGGCAGCCCTTCCCGGTTTAGAAGCTGGTATGTTTGGTTGAGAAGAGCTGTCGATCGTGTGCCGCCTTCTTTTTGAATATATGAGATAACCATTCGATTGTCTGACTGTAAAATCAGATGACGCCCTTGTATTTGTAACCTGAAATGTCTTATAGCTGCTATTATGGCAAACATTTCTTTGCGGTTACAATGCCATTGCATCTAAAACACCGAATTAATTACAAAAAGAACACAACTTTACACACTGAGCAAAAATTGATGTTAACGCTAAGAGAAGTAACTACGCTATGAAAGGAAAATGGCAAGCTGCCCCCCTGGGACCTAACAAATGGAGTGGGACGGACGTGACGTCATATCCCCATTCAAAAATAAGAAACCGGAAAGGGAAGTAGACAACGCACTCTCTCACGGATGCTGTGCGTCGTCTCTGCTCAATAATACAAGTTTTATTGTTATGTAAAACTTGTACTATTTCTCCGTACTGTATTAATGCTTCGCAAAAGACGTGTTAATTGAAAGTACTCATAAAATGTGTACAAATACGAATTTAAAAGTTTCAAGGGTTAATTTATCTACGATTATGCTATTTATTTATTTTTTAAATTAAAACTGAATGATAATTAAAATTGTTGTAATTATTTCTCACTTTTCTAAAATAAATGTTTTACTGACTTTTCTTTACACAATTTGGAGACTGACTGATCTGTCGGTTAAACAGTTACGACGTGAAATCGTAACCCCTCGAATTTATAATATTACTTAGGACCAGGGCCGGATATAAAACTTGTAGTCCCCGGGGCAAGCACAACGCAGAGGTACCTAATGATTTTTTATCATAAGTAATAAAAAATGTGAAATTTAAAATATTTTGAAAATGTACCATGTGATATCTATAATATATCATATTGAGTAAGCCACTTAATCATGGACGCCCCAGGGCTATAGACCTCCCCTTAATCTGGTCCAGGTTAGGATGTTACTTACGTGAATTTTGGTATCCGTTTCCAATCGCTCCAATTGCGACAGAAACTGAAAAGAAATTAATCATTAATACATTTGCAAAAGATATTTATTTTAAATAATTAGTTTTATTTAAAGAAACCAAAATTGTCTATAGTCATGAACAAACAAATAAGGAGTTAGGAAAGTGTTCGACATCTTAACTTCTCACTGCTGTTGAATATTTATTGAGAGAAGATATTTTCGGCACGATTTGGGATTTGAAATCAGTAGCTTGAGGTAGGTTATTAAGAATATGATTCCTTATAGATGGCCCATTCTTGGCTGTATATATAAAAAGTAGTTTTCGCCAGAGTATTCGGGGCGTCATAGGTTTATAATATTAGTATAGATGAAAATTGTCATAGTCATCATTGAAATACAAATAATCATAATTCCTTACTTTGAACGAACAGTGCACTGAAGAGATTGATGCTCAGTTTGGCTCTATCTGAAAATAAAAAGATTTACAATTATAATCATAGAATATGTACATAAAATATTTTTAAAAGTTAACCAAAGTTTAATTATAAATGGCGTTAGTAGTTGTTATACGCCTAAAAAGTCCATTAAAGAGTGGTAGATTCCACCCACTCAGCATTATATTATCATATATTCTCGCCAAACGGTAATACTTAATATTATTGTGTTCCGGTTCGAAGTGTGAAACTATACGCACGGGACATAACAACTCAAGGTTGATGGCGTAAGAAAAGAAAGAATCAAAGGTTAAAATTTCATAAGGCACCAATGTCTGTAGGCATTGGTGGTTACCATTGCCTACAGACTTAGCCCAGCAGTGGGAAATTTACAGGCTGTTTATGTTATGTATGTATTGCCTACAGATATATAACTTACAATTAGACGACAAATTTTGCCACAAAAAAGAACTTATACGAATTGAGCGAAAAGTTGAGAGAAATGATGGACTTTTCGGGGTGGCCCATAGCAAAAAATTCTGGCATAGATTATGCTCTAAAATGGTTATATTTGCCGACTTAACGCGTAACAAGGCGAGGGATGAGCAGTACACTCCGCTTTGAAATCTCATCCATGATGAACTTCGAATGTCCATTAATTTTAATTCTAAATGGTGTTTCTTTTGAGATCCCACTTTTAGTAAGTCTGGTCAATGGGGTGGGCCGCTTTTATTAGTAGTAATCCTTAATATTGCTGGCCCTATTGATCTCCTTAGAGTCCATAGGAGGCTAGAGTCCTGAAATTCAGGACAGAAAAGGAGAGCTCTAGTTCTTTTGTTTTTTGAAAATGAGTTTAGCTAGATACTAGAAGAAGTAATTGTTTATGGAATAAACTTCATGTTTTTTTACTATATAGATGTAATAATTATGTAGACCAGAGACGTTAGGAAGTAGAAGACTTGGCAATGTCGGTGTAGTTTAAAATTATTATTATTATTAATATTTTCTTCATTTACTTTTCCAGTTAACAATTTATTAGCGTGATTTATCTTACTAATAACGCCATTTATTATTTAAAATTGGAACTCGCTCTCTGCAAGTCGTTTTCTAAAGTATTTCAATGAATAGTACTCACTGTCAAGTAATGCGGCCAAGTTAAGACAAACTTGGAAGTATACTCTGACAGTACCGTTGACGGAGCCGATTCCTGAAAAAAAAGTCACATTAATTATAATGTAAAAGATACTTTTATTTGTATTGAGATATATTATAGAGACGCTTAATGATATATCTTCCTTATCTTTAAGATCAAGTCTGTATTCAAACAATTAATTATACTCCTATTGTCTCCTTCAATTGAATATACATTTTTTTCATGAGTGAGTACATTATAAAGGAAGATTCGAGAAAGAACCAAATACTCGCACCGCATTGGTCGATACTCACGACTAGAGGTTAGCAAGAAGAATCCGGCATGTAAAACGATTCTAAGAAATGATTTGACCAATGACGGTCACACGCAATGACCAATGGGATTGCACTTTACGGACAACAGGAGCGGTTTAGTTTAACGCTGAAAAAATCTCAGCTAGTGATCGATCAGTTGAATTCTACTCACCCTTATTGTTGGTGTACTTGTTGATTAAGTTATTGACTTGTTCTGTAGCCTTGTTTACTTTGAATCTGGCAAAAACGTCGTCAACTTTATGAGCACTACCCTTCACTCCGAATTCCAGGAAGTCCCTCGTACAGAAGTGGGATTTAGAGTGTTCTGGAAAAAAAAGATAATTAATTACAATAAAATTGTTATTATGATTAATGTTATTTCATCTTTTTTATCACTACTAAAAAAGAAGTGAAACTTCAAAAAACTGTTGACAGTTTAACAATAGTTTATACATTCAATTTTACATCTATACTAATATATAAAGCGGAAGAGTTTGTTTGTTTGTTTGTTTAAACGCGCTAATCTCAGGAACTACTGGTCCGATTTGAAAAATTCTTTTTTTGTTGAATAGTCCAATTATAGAGGAAGGTTTTAGGCTATATAACATTACGCTGCGACCAATAGGAGCGCAGCGACAGTGAGAAATGTTGCAAAAACGGGGAAAATTATTCACATTTATGGACTTTCGATGCGTGCGCAGCATAAACGTTTAAAGTTACTCAAAAAATGTGTATGAAAGATATATTCCTCTTTTAATAATAAAAAAAAAGTCCGTGACACTATATGTCTATTTGTTAAGAGTGTGCTAGCAGGCGGGGCGCGGCGGCGGATGAGGGGGAGGCGGGTCAGCCCCGCCGCCGCGCTCGCCACTCTCACCCGCGGGTGTAGTTCTGCGAAGTAGCAATGCACATAACGACTTAAAAAAATTAACATTCTTAATAGTTAAATTATTTATCAAAATTAGGTTTTGTTATCAGCTTATTTGCTCATTATTTTTTATCGTTTAAAATCGGTTACATTTAAATCATAATCTGCTGTAGTTTTAACTTACGATATAAGATAAAATTTCAATGAACATTCCTTCGTACTTTGCAAGTAAACAATTCAAACGTTTCACGGTATAAATAAGGTATAAAAATTACATTACACACGTAAAAAAGTTCAAAATGGCGAGCGATACTTTCACCGATGCAGATTAATCATCACTGAGAAAATAAATTATGCAAATAAGCAAATAGGTGAATATCGTTTAAAATGACTACACAAATAAATTAGTAGTTCAATATTTCAAGTAATTTCTATTACGTTCAAGCATATTCAACACGGTTGTACTATAATCACCTTATGAAATAATAACACCAAAGGAGAAACAATCTAAACTTCTTATTGTTCGGTTTGTTTATCTTATTACGTTTAAGTTAATATTGTTTGTTTTCAACCGACTTCAAAAAGGAGGAGGTTATCAATTCGTCTGTATTTTTTTTTTTATATGTCTGTTACCTCATAACTTTTCACTGGATTTTGATAATTTTTTTTTTGTTTGAAAGGTAGTGCTTCCCGTGGGGCCCCATTTTAATTTTATCCTGTTACGATGATTGTATCCTTATGAAAACGATATAAGTCTTAAATGTGCATTATGTATGTGCGCGATAAATAGGTGAATAACTGAAAATTGTGCCAACCAATTTTAATGATTCTTTTTTTATTATAAAGGATATACTTCAAGGGTACTATGGTGAAAGTTTGGTAAGGTTCTGAGCATAGGATCCATGACAAAGTAACGGTACGGAAGGGAACGGAACAATTCTAAGGAGCACGTTAGCGATACTCGGCCGAATCTTTTAGAAACAAAAATTTTGACAAAAAAAAACCGACTGCAAAAGAGAAAATAAATAATATGCTCTAAAAAGTAAAAAATAATTGCTTATTATTCTACAACTTAATAATCAAGTAACTTATTCTACTTACCAATATGTAGGTACGTTCTGTGTTTCCACGCAAGGAGATAAGTATGTACCTACCCACTTTAAATCTAACTTAACACAAACCTATGAATAACAAACAATGATCACAATATTTTTTAGATTTATACTATGTAAAATGAAATTAAAAATATTTAGACTATTTAAAAGTCAGCAAAGTTATTACGATAATATATTATAGTTAAAATTATTGTTATTTTTGGAGGCGGTGTCAGCCAAGGTAGGTTTGTAAATATATGATATACTCCAAATTTGTAAATCTGGTCTATCGATAAATACACTTCTTCTTGATGTTTTTTTAAACCCTATACGTACATAGTGGTCCTATATAATGACAGAAAATTGGAATCAAAATTGAGTGTTTAAGCAAACATGTCTACCGTCAGGTATTACAATTCATGAACTTTTCTCCTAATCCAAGACAAAGAAAAGTCATTCGGATTTACTATTACATTTCCTGTTGAACGTTTTGTTTGTTTTGGCAGAGTATGAATTTTGTTTGTGATTTATTTATTTACAATTGACTTTTTCTTTTGTCTTACATCCAGATGTCGATACACCTGCATCGAATTGTTAACAAAAAAAATATTCGCAATCGTACACTATTGTACAATATTTCTTTTATGTTTAAGAAAAGGGTTGTCATAATTGACCGTATAACAATAAGCAATAAAAACACAGATGTTGGTAATTTATTTAGACAAACTTTACCGGTAATTTTAAGAGGAACTAGAGCAGACATTGTAAGGTCTTGCCTTAAAAGTTCACCGTTATGGAAATTTGTCCATACCTTAAAACTATCTACGAATATGAGAGCACATTTGGGGGGAGGAAGTACAAATTTTCCTTCAAAGTTACTTTTAATAGGAGATGGAAAAGTACCTCATTCTGAAAATAAAATTGAAATTGATCGCGATTTAGGAGAAAAAGTGACTAGCATAGAGGATTTAATATCAAAAGTTTACCCTAATATCGTCGAAATAGAAAATAAAGATTACCAATGGATGTGTCAAAGGGCAATATTGGCGGCGAGAAATAGTAGCGTTGACGAAATTAACGACCTAATTTTAACCAAACTTCCAGGCGATATAACTACCTACACATCTATTGATAATGTAATGGATCAAGAAGATGCTGTCCATTACCCACAAGAGTTTCTCAATTATTTAAACCCGAGCGGCCTTCCACCACATTCCCTGAAGTTAAAAATAGGTGCTGCGATAATTTTACTCAGAAATCTTAAACCACCAAATTTATGTAACGGGACCCGCCTTCAAGTAAAATTCCTTCGCAATAACGTGATCGTTGCAACAGTTTTGGCTGGTCCGGCAGTTGGTCAAACAGTGCTTATACCTCGCATCCCAATGATTCCAAATGATTTACCTTTTAATTTTAAAAGAATTCAATTTCCCATTAAGTTATCTTTTGCCGTAACCATTAATAAATCACAGGGCCAAACATTTAAACACGTAGGAATCGATTTACGTCAAGACTGCTTTTCACACGGCCAACTATATGTCGCGTTGTCAAGATCGGGTTGCGGGCAAAATCAGTATGTTCTTCTACCACAAGAAAATAAAACTAAAAATATAATCTACGCTAAAGTACTGTAAAACATATTATTAAATCTTATTGACGATTATAATAACAAAAACCAACGTGAGCAATCAAACGATAATCATGATAGTGTTTCCGACAACTACGCGAACGAAGTCGCGGGCACAGCTAGTTTTTTTATAAAATAAAAACAAACTCACTTTTCGCTCCCAGTTGACAGACGCTTATCCTTGCGAGGGCAATGGCCACTAGAAAGAGAGAAAGATACATTTAAAATAACATAACACTCTTTGTTCTGAAATCCACTCAGAAAACTTTGTCTGGAATAGTTGCAGATCGACTTTGCACTCACTGTACTAGATTCTGATTTATGTAACACATCTAGGTATAATTCTGGGGTTGGCACTTCTTATGATCCAAGAACAGGTTACGCAGCTCGAAGACTAGGTAGTGCCGAGTCCAGCAGTTCAGAGAGGTAATAGTGCCAACCTGGTTACTGTGCCACATATCCATTGTACACAAGTCTGTATAGTTTTATTTCTTTCTTTCATCGTATAATCTTTAAATTAGTTAAATTATTATAAAAGTAACATAAAGAAATGCTTTCTATTTTATATTGATATTCTCAATTTGGAATTAAGAACATCGTGAGATATCATCGCAAGTTAAAGTATTCCTTCACATGTGTATAGGATATGTCTTTTTGGAAGTCTCTAAATCTTTCCTCAAGAGTAGAAATTTTTGAGCAATAATATTGTTACGTTAGGGCATATAAATGGTCCCAGTTTGGGCGCCAATTCTACAAACGTATGATCACTTTATATCAATTGATTCGAAACGTTGTTAAAGTCGTTCTATCGTATGTAGCTCGTAGTTTTGAAGCTCATGTAAATAAGCAGAATTCGCACTTAGTTGCGATTAAGCTGAGGTTTATTTTTATGAGGAATAGTAAAAAGTGTAAAATATGATTTGAAATATTATGAATATAAAAATAACTTACTTCTCGCTGAGAGTGAGCCCACTGTAATGAAAAAAATACAATTAATATACGATAAATAATATTTGGAATACATGAAAAAAACTTCAATCAAATTTAATGTCTTAAAATTGGAGACATGTTAATGCATTTTAATATGTCTCTGCTTTTGTAATATTTATTAGTCTGTAATCATCTTTAAACATATAATTCATATCGTTGAATGAAATGCCTAATTTATAATTATTTTTTTTTTAACAAATTATTTGAATTTACGAATCGGCAAACTTAAAAATATCTGCGGAATTTTAATATAGAAACAAATACCTCGCCTAGTGCAGGATTATAAACCTTCTCAAAGTTCTCTTGTTATAAGATAAATAAAAAAATAAAAACTATTATAATTCTATTCTCTCGCTAATGAGCGCTCGCACGTAAATCTTTCAGCGTGCGTTAGCGCGCATACAGACGTTTGTGCTTACACGATGTAATAGTGTGCGTGAGATGACTAAAAGTAAAGACAGCAAAACAATACAAAATAAATTAAATTTGTTAAGTTTAGTTTGGTTAATTAATTAACGAGGAGCGTTGCTTCTAGTGTGTGAATATTTTATATATGAGGTTCATCTCGCTTGTATCATAAATTAGGCAAATTTTATTAAGGAGAACGATCTTCGTGGAAAAAAAGTGTCCCTCAAAATATAACAAATTTAGATTGAATTAGTAAGAGAAGAAACTTACAGCCTTCGTAATGTTTGTCCATGACGCCTCCAACTCCAAGTGACACTGTAAATAGATATTAAATTACTTATTTAAGTAGATTAGATCATTTTAATCGTCATTTTACAGTATTAAGCTAATGTATAGCTACTGGTTCGGAATATAGATTCTACCGAGGAACGAATACAAATACCCTATTCTTAAGCAATTAGATATTTAAATACTATATTAACTATTTTAATTTTCTTATCTTTTATTTAAACTTACGTCGAATCATGAGAGTCAGGACGTCATTGAAGTTGTTTGGTTTTCCTGTAAAGAAAATATTTGATTAATAGCTTAGCATGACAATCAATAGATGGCGCTCATCGATTATTTCGTTTATTGAATCAAGCAGGCAAGATTTTTTAACCGGAATATATATTTAATATATAATATTTTATTCTACTCAAAAACTTACTTGGTTTTAGAAGATAGTTCAAAGACTGGGAGTCGCATACTTTTGGTGACGCTGGAAAAAGAATAATTTAAGTGAGCAAGTATTTTTATATAAGTATTAAATATGTTTGACTTTGTAAATACTAAAGTTGTTGATGTTACAACACAACCAGTAGATGGCTCTTATTAAATGTGTCGTGTTCGTTAATCGCGCTGGCTAGATTTTGTGTTAGATATTTATAGTTTAGAGCAGTTGCCTTATCAAATTACTACCTTTTGTATTGTATGATGAGTAATATGTATGTTAAGTTCAACAATTTCTATTATCAATTTCCTATTTAAAACATGTTACTTGGAAATCATTAAATAATATATCGGCATTAGAAATTATCTTTTGGCAATATCCTGTCCTTAGGGGTAGGGGATGAACTATAGTCAAAGTTTAATTACCTTAATAGGAAAAATACGTACTAATTTAAAAATAATTAAAAAAGTATAAATTGCCAATTGAATTAAGTAACTAGTTATAAAGTACTGGAGACCATTGGGACAGCTTTTGAACAAGGAAATACCTTACGAACGATAATTTAACAGTCCAGACATGTTTTCCCCAGTGGGATTGGTCGTGTTTCGCATCCTCATTATTCCTCAAATTACCAAATATTCTAAGGTAACCTACTATCGCGTCATCTATGGACACAGATTGTAGCGATTATTTGCTTGGCGGTTTATCCGGACTGTGTTTCGGTCCTAAGAATTGTGTTTTTGAAAAGCATGTTGCATTGTACGAATGTAAACTTACGTTTCAAACCCTTGAAAATGGAGCCAAGCCTTGCAGAAATCGATAGACCCTGTGAAATAAATCATTCAAATTTTCAATTCAAAATATAGTCATTTAAAATATTTTTGGAATAGAATTCTAATGGTGAAGTGAGTACAGGTAAACAAACCTTAGATTCACCCCAGGTATGTTATAAATATGTTATTTCGTATCTGGATATGGTCACGGATATGTAAATAATATTTTACCGGTTTCAAATACGGTTACGGATACAAAATTATTCTATTATCCGATTGTTTCGGGTAACGAATATTAGATTATTTAGATATTACAAAAGAGAAAATCACAAAGTTTTTACATTTAATTATATTTCTTGGCTATTATTTAGTATTGGGTTTAATTTTAGAAAAAACAAACAATTTTAGCTAGTTTCTATAATTATAACACGCTGCAAAATTTAAATCACAATAAATACATTTCTTATCGTATTCGGTTACGGTTTCGGATAGATTTTCATTTCGGATATCCGATAATTTCTGTTACGGTTGCGGAGCTACATAACATCCCTGAATGACCTTATGCATTACATAATAGTTCGTAATTAATATATCTTTGTTTGTAATGCAATGCTATTCCACTTAACCACTTTTACACACTGGAGTTCATACTCGATATTCAGAGGTTTAAAATAACGAAATTATTCTGCAAAACATTAATAACTATTATCCCAATGAAAATTTCGTAATGGATATTCTATAATTATGTATTAAACTAACTCATGAATATTTATTACGATTGTTATATGAGAATATTGTTTAATATATTTTTAATGTAAAATTTTACTCACCGCCTTAAAACCAAGTTTTTTGCTGTGGCCCAGTCTAAAGGTGGGAGTGCCAGCAACAGTAGCAACCTAGAAAAAAGTCAAACAGTTAGCGCAACTCAAACGAACAATCAGCGAAAGAAGTTTCACTTTCCCGAATTGGCGGCGCATTGGCGCTGTAAAAAAACCTTGGGAACTAAAATGTTATGTTACTTCTGCCTTTAGTTACATTGAGTGAGATTAAGTTGAGAAAAAGTAAAATTGTGTTCAATTTTATCTACGTAAACTTTGGATACGACGTCCAAGATATATTTGTTTTCGGGTAGAAAAAACAATTGCGTCTCAATAATAAAGAGGTATGAAATATTTTTAAAATTCCGATAACAATTTTCGATAGAGCTATGTAAATAAATATTTACAATTGTACATATACTATGACTTTTTTTATTCGTTGTTTTGAATCGAATGAAACTAAACATACTTCGTAGCGTAATATAATATGAAATGAAAATTTGTTGCAAATTATATTTATTTCATTTAACATATTTCTACGCAAATAAACGAATGGATTACAGATGTATAAAATATTAAATCGTTTTTTAAGTTTTTATGTAATTGTAGGCAAATGACTGAATAGACAATAGTCACTGTGAGAAATATTAACCATTCCTTACATCGCAATAATGCGCCGAGCACTTCAAAACGGAACACGACGATACTAGCTATTGCTGTTTGGCGGTAGGATATAAATTAGCGGGTATTACTTGCCCAGACAGCCTAATCAACAATTTATATTATTTAATATAAATAATATAAAAATGAAAATACTTACTAAGGCAACCACGATCAACAGCTTGAGGGAGACCATTTTCACGGGTGGAGCGTAAAAACTATAAATCAAAATTGAAACTATCCCAATATATACTCATCGCAACAATACAGAATATTTAACCAGATGGTACATTGTATGTTTAACAAACAGCTATAAAACAAATATATATTAGTCATAGTTAAAATTTTCATAGAATATCTTTGATGTCTATTGCTATGTAAAATAATTATCGTTTCATTTAACCACTTACTGAAACAAACCTCGGATATAATACTAGTACGTCTAGAACAGGCGTTTTATGGATATGAATTTTCACATACGAATACGGATACGGATATATGAGAATACTAGACCGGTTTCAGATACGGTTACGGATACGAAATGATTTCGGACTACCTGAACCCGTAGTTTCACTTGCGCTAATTTTGTAGTACTAGTTGTCGACCGCAGCTTCGCTCGTATTTTAGGAGTTAAGTGTTTGTTATAAATAGCAGCGTATGCCATCTCTGGGGGTTATAGCTTGCTTCATACCTTCATCAAGCATTCTTCATTCTGTTAGTGATCTGACCGTATAAACGTACTTTCTCATTTATAATATTAGTATAAATTAACCTGATTGGTCAAAAATAAAACATTGTTTAAGTTAGTGAAAAATTAAATTATAATGAGTTTTTATATTCGTTACTTAAAAGAAACGATTGATTCCCGAACTTTCCCTCGATAAAATCTAACCTTTGTCCTTCACAGGATTCAAACTATCTTCATGACAAATGTAATCTAGAGGTAACAGACAGTTTTACTTTCGCGTTTATAATATTAGTATAGATTTTCCGACTGTTTAGGATAGTTACAGATACGGATATTGGATTAATTACAAATTGCTAAAGAGTTAATTACTTAGTACTAAAACGACTTTATTTGTAGGATATTATTCGGTGTTAATTATAACAGTAACACCGAATAATCTTCATCTTTACATAGTATAAAACAAAGTCGCTTTCTTTGTCCCTATGTCCCTTTGTACGCTTAAATCTTTGAAACTACGTAACGGATTTTGATGCGGTTTTTTTTAATAGATAGAGTGATTTGAGAGGAAGGTTTTTGTATATAACACATAGACAATATAGTTAAGTAACACTGATAATTTTAAAAGTTTCTAATGTGATGTCGTAAATTTATAAATTTTTTGCGCTTACATTGTAAACGCTGGCTGAACCCTACTAGATAGATCAAAATAATGTACTACAGAATTGTACACCTCAAAAATGTCTATAAAAAAGTCCGCGATTGTAAATGTCTATCTCTTAAAGATAACCCACAATAAACATTTTTTATCGTTTACTTTTTACGAGAAATAATGGCTTATTTTCGAAGCGATTTTAATCTATACAGCATTAATCCTTATCCAATGAAATACGTTAAATACATTGTTGATTTAATATTGATCTATATGGCCCTTTACAGCATATGGTTTAAATGAATATTTTCGAAGATATTACAGATTTAAAAATTGCGGAACGTAGCTTTTGCGTGAGTAGATACGTATTTAAGCGTTTCTAGATATTTTACGCCTAAGGGGAGAAATAGGGTTAACATTCCGTATACAGGTTAGTCTGGAAGTCTGTAATTTTTGAAGTTAAAAGCTAGAAATTTTATTTTTGGGATACCGATTAAAAATTAGTAGATACGTATTTAAGCGTTTCTTGATATATTACGTTTAAAGGGAAAAAGTAGGGGTTGACATTTCGTATACAGGTTAGTCTGGAAGTCCGTCATTTTTAAGTTAGAAGCATGAAATATTATTTTCGGACTACCGAGTAAAAATGAGTTGATTCGGATTTAAGCGTTTCTGGATATTCTACCCTAAGGGCTGAAATACACACCAATGTGGTATATAAAGAGGTATTACATTAACGTAACATTTGAAGTTAATTTGTAAATATATTCATATTCTACGCGGGCAAATCCGCGGGTAACAGCTAGTTAAGTATAACATTATAATAAACATGTTTATATCGGATTCAAGTACGGTTTCGGATAGATTGTTATATCGGATATCCGATGGTTTCCATAAGGGTTACATTAAGTTCCATAAACGTCCCTGGTTTAGTGATAACACAACGTACTTGTAATAAGCAATAATTTGATATTAACAATTGCCTTAATTTAAACATTAAAGCCTTAAAACGTGTATCTCTATTTATTTATTCCTAACTACTCGTTCAGGCTTCGCTCGGTTAAAATAAGTATCTAAATAAAACGTTTGTTTCGTAATAAATTTAAGAATTAGCTGACAGGACACACGCCGGTCAATCAATCCCAGTCGGCTTGCCCTTTTTATTCAACATCATCACCATATTCAAATCAATTTACAGAAAACCATAATGAAGTAACCCTAAACCTTCAGCGAGAATCAGTCCGTCCACTTAAGAATAACGTACCCAAATCCGTTTGGTAGCTTTTGAGGTTATCACGTTTAGACAGACAGATAGTGGAGGACTTTGTTTTATAATATGTAGTAGTTTTCTGAAAATTTAATTCAGTTAGACTGGCAGATGATACCAGATTGGAAGTGGTCACCAACCCACAGATATTGGTCACGTAAGGAATTTTAACCATTCCCTATATCTCCAATGCGCCAGCAACCTTGGAAACTATGTTTTTATGTCCCTTGCACCAGGCTCAATCATCCTATCCTGAGCCCCTGACAACATTTTTGTCGCAGCCAACGAAGTATATGTTTCAAATTAATGATTTTTATTAAATAAAAGGACATTTGATTTGACGAAATATTATTTCGAATTTACGAAAAGTTAACTAATTCCAGTGTGGGCAGGGCCCGTACCAGGTGGACTGGCGATCTTATGAGGGTCGCGGGAAGTCACTGAATGTGGACCAGCCGCTGTGGAGTTCCTTGCAGGCCTTTTTACAGCAGTGTTCTTTCGGCTGAGATGATGTTGATGAATTCGAATGAAAATGAATTAATTCCATAATCATTTATTGAAAATTTATGTAAAATTGTATGGTTAAACGGGTATATATAGATAGTTTTCAATTAAACGTATACAATTTTAGGAAGATCATGGTCCTTGTGATTTCGTTTGATTCTAATAAATAAGAAATGCTTATGATGGGGTAACCTAGTGATCTTTTGGTCTATTCTTTCATTGTTCAAGAGGACACACTTAAAACACTCTCCCGAAATTCATGTATGTATTATGTATTATATAGTTAGCTTCTTGGTCTAGTCGCTAAATATAAGGCAGCAGAAATGGAGGTACTGGGTTAAAACCTCAGGTCGCGCCATTAAAATATTATTAAGTATATTACTATTGATAATAATAAGCATGATACTTGTTTTATAATTTAAACATTTAGCTAGCTAACATAACATAAGCTGTATAAATATAGCGACTATATGCTATTGTTTCTACTCGGTAACCAAGGCCAAAATAGTCCATCGATAATAAAGAATTAAAAAATTCGACACCAATCAAATTCAATAAAAAAAAAAATGGGGCGATGTTCGCGTGTTTGCAAATATTCGTAATACAATAATGTTTATTATAATTATTCTCGATTAATATTAAATGAATATGATGATATATTTAAAATTAAAACATATTGTAGAAATGTAGATTTGAAGTTTTTAGACATCAATGATGTAATGAGAGACCGTGGAATGATGAAATTACTTTTTTGGAATATGTTAAGCGTTATTCGTAAACATTTAATTTAGCTTGTATTTATGATAAATCTATTTATATAAGAAATTTAATCCTAGATTCAGATAAAATCAAGGATGTAATGTGTATGTTTGCTGTAAACCTACAAAGAATATTATGGAATTAACCTTTGGAAATAAATTGTACATTTGGATTTGAAAGTGGTAAATGCTTTTGAAACTTTTTTAGCTAAAGTACCCATGGAAATCACTTCCCACTTAAAATCATCTACTTTGGAGGACAAATAATTGATAAATGTGGCGTTGAATTTTTATTTACTGCATTAGATATTATAAGGTGTTTAAATGTCTTAACATCTAAAGAACTGATGACTGGGGTATTTCCGTGCACCAAATCAATAGTATTATTTATGATATCCGTATGCAGCCTTAATTTTTAACAAGAGTGTGGCTAAGAGCTTATTTTCTGATTTATGAAAATGTAAAGTACCAATTTTTTAAAGTGATTCGAATAATTACAGGCTTATTTATATACTTTAGAGCCGAGATGGCCTAGTGGTTAGAACGTGCATTGATGATAATTGCGCGTTCAAACCCAGGCAAGCACTACTGATTTTTTATGTGTTTAATTTGTGTTTATAATTCATTTCGTGCTCGACGGTGAAGGAAAACATCGTGAGGAAACCTGCATGTGTTAAAGATATTTGTGATATAGTGTTGTTTGCTGACGATACTTCACTGATTTTTAAGGTAGGCAGGCAAAAACTGCCTATGACGATGTGAACGGTGCGTTATCACAGATACACGAGTGCTTTATAGTAAATAATTTCGTTTTGAATACTCCAAAAACAAATATGTGTAGTTTTTACCCTACCCAATGTTAGAAAGCAAAATTATAATATATCTTTAAATGGTGGCTGTTTGCATCGCTCGCTGACCGTCTCGATCCCACTATTATAACCAGTTTGTATAGCTCACAGCCCGTCTATAGTGGTCACCACACATTGGTAAAGAAGGCATATTATTCGATACAAGATTATATAGATGATAAAAAAAGCGTGGAGTTAATGCTTGTTAACTTCCAGGCAGGAGACATGACATACATATATAATTGTATTTAACTAACATGACTGTATTCTTATATGTTGAAAAAGAGTTTCTTGCCGGTTCTTCTCGGTAGAATCTACATTCCGAACCGATGGTAGCTTTACTTTAAATAGTTTGTTAAATGACGATTCAAAAGTGCATGTAAAAGCCTACTTGAATAAAGTATATTCTGCCACATGTGTATCCACCAATCCGCATTGGAGCAGCGTGGCGGAATATGCTCCAAACCTTCTCCTCAGAAAGAAGAGGAGGCCTTAGCCCAGCAGTGGGAAATTTACAGGCTGTTAATGGTGTATATACTTTCGTCGTTGAGCAAAATATTTGAAAAAATGATGTTAAATCAACTTCTGGTTCACTCTGGTATAAATACAATTTTTCATATTGGACAGTTCGGCTTTGCGAGAGGTCGCTCAACATCTGATGCTGGAATGGCACTATTTAGACATATAAATGATGCTTGCAAAAATCACAGAATGTGAGTGGCGTGTTCTGTGATTTATTCAAAGCATTTGATTGTGTAGAGCACGAAACGATTTTGTACAAGCTAAAACATTACGGTGTTAATGGTAAAGCTCCTGATCTCATTCCTTCATACTTACCGCCATTACACATCATACTAACCACCGCCCATAGACAATGGCGCTATAAGAAATATTAACCATCCCTTGCTTCGCTAATACGCCACCAACCTTGGGAACTAAGATGTTACGTCCCTTGTGCCTGTAGTTACACTGGCTCACTCACCCTTCAAGCCGGAACACAACAATACCAGGTATTGCTGGACAAAGTTCTCATAAATAATGACTAAACTTTTGAACCAAATTTTTGTATATGTTAATTTAAATGTAATTTGATTTGTTAGGCAAACGTTAGAACTAAAGTAAAATGTACAAGAAATTATAAAGCAAAGCAACAAAGGACATTCTATCAATATATATTGCTAAGAATTAATCTAATATATAAAAAAAATACAATTTAAACAACATAGACAATCTTATGATTATCTAAAGACAATTAATTGTCTATGGATAGTGGACTATCGACGAGCAACACTAGTATCGAATATATAAGGTTTGCTACAGCACTTTAATATCATTGTAATGTTTTGCATGAATGTGAGTTTCTTTACACCGAGATTTGTATGTATGGGTTATATATAATACCAACCAATCAAACGGGAGTGAATAGGCTAAAATTATAAAAATAACCAATAAGACTGTAGTATTTCATTTATTATTGTTATATCCGTAATAATGAGTACCAACATAAATTAATCATTAATAACATTAAAACAAATTAAAATTGATTATGACTACCATGATGAATTGTGCATCTCTATCAACATTATAAACTACAATTTGCAATAAATGAATTTAATCATATAAACAATATAGCTATGAAACTTATAATAAAAACTTCTATACAACAGGTCTGGCAACATTATCAATAACAGCTTTATTCATCTAAAAAAAAAATATAGTTTATCTAATTATGCTATATTCTAATTCAGTTCCCATGTCATGCTTCTGCCATTTATATAATAGGTAGGCAGACTTGACGGACGCTTAAATATAAGAGCTGTAATAGATATTAAAAATACCGAACATTGTCAAGTTAAGATGACATAATCTCTTGTGCCAGTAGTTACACTGGCTAACTCACTCTCAAATCGGTACAAATTAATATAAAGTATAGCTTTTTGAGATTACAATGACGAGTAGGTAATACCTATTCATAAAAAAACCCTACTTAGTATATAAAAATTATCTGTATAGTTAGTTATTCCTTTGATATATTTTTTAAACAAATTATATAGTTTATTCATCACCAGCTTTTTGAATACTGTGATCTCCTTTCATTTTGAACACATGATGTTTCAATAGCACTTTATTGTTGAAAACCTCCCCACACCCACAACGATACTCATGCTTAACCATTTCTATACTAGTGTTGTGATCATGTGTTATATGATCACTCATTTGTCGGTAACCAACACATATTTCTCGACACATAACACATATTTTAACTAAGTTACTCAAATACACACCACGGAATATCATTAAGATCTGACCCTTGCCTTCTAATACATCTTCTCGTGGTATAAAGTATTTCTTAACTTTCTTAAACTTTTTAACATCGTTGTTTTTCTTCTTATGATTATCTTTTATATGTTGATTGAAGAGGTATGATTTTTTAGAATTGTAACCACACATATCACATTTAAAATAATGGCCGTGTCTATTTAAATGTTCCTTCAACTCTCGTCTGTTAGGCAACTTTATAAAACAAAGACGGCACGATGATATACTCTGAATGTTATGTGTGTGCGTGTGTAACCAAATCTGTTTACGTTTGAATTTGTCGTGACACTGTGGACACTCTATGATCTCTGTTTTGTAATTGTCACTCCCATGGTACTGTTTTATGTGTACGATGAGGTGTAACTTGTTGAAGAATAACTGACAGCAGTCGTCACAGACAAATATTTCTCGTTCGACTCGATAAGCATTTTCCGAGCTATACAAGTGATCAGTTTTAATGTGTTTCAGCAACTCATCACCATTATCAAACTCTTTGATGCAAATCTGGAAATAAGAAATAATTATTTGCATTATAACACTTGATAGACACACAAAAAATTCTTGAAATATTATTTAACTTAATCATATTAGTGGAGTAATTTGTATATTGTATGAATGCACTTAGCGGTAGGGCTTATGCAAGTTGATATGTTAGGTACCACCCACTCATCAGATATTCTATTGTAAAAGTATTTTTGTTCCAGTTTGAAGGCTGATTGGGCCAGTGTAACTAAAGGCACAAGGAATAGAATGTCTTAGTTTGAAAAGATGGTGGCTGGCAATTGAAGGAATGGTTAATATTTCTTATGTTAACAGTTCTTATGTCTATGGGTAGTAAGGACCTCTTAATATGAGGTAACCAATAAGTTCTACATATATGATAAAAAATAATGAATAATTGTTGTTATGGTACAGGCTCATTAATATACCACTAATTTTTATTTGTCTGTAAAAAATAATATATTGCTAATTCCTTAATAACATTCATTATTAATAACTTATACTATTTGAAATTTTCAATCTTTGATTTGTATAAATCTTCATCATTTTTTTTGCTTAGTTACCTAAATAATATTTTTTATTATTATTATTGATAACATCAAATTTACTTTTCATAATGGTATTGTTGCTAATATAATTACATATTTTTTTTTTTACCAAACAGAAATATAATTATAAGTGATTAATTTCATTAGTAAACTAGTTGAGAAAGTATAAGGCGAATTCAAGAGAGGCAAAGGACTTCTTCCATCCAGCCATTGGTACGAAAAGTATGTTTTCAATTGTAAAGAAACTTTTTCAACAAAAAATGACGCATCATGTCGTGTAGGGTTGTGTAGTTATTTACTTACGCCGCATACATAATCTGCTTCATTCAAAATGCTTTTTAATTCTTTCTTGTGTTTCGCACTTTTGTGAATTTCGACCTCAGTTTCGCTGGACCAACCGCCCTCAGAACAGAATTCACAGCCGTATAATTCATCTCCATTTATGCTAATTGATTCCCTACGATTAATTCTAACTATATCAGATGCTGAGCGGAACATCTTTAAATACTTCGAAGTCTAAAATTGGTGTTTTTGTTTGAATTAAGAAATATGTTACTTTTTCTGTTTTACCATAACTTATAATTATTGTTTTCCATATTCATATTAATAGTTTTTGTTGCCTTATAATTTTATTTACATCGTATGATACGTATGACTAACGTCAACGTCAATCGAATGACTTGTTTGGCGCGGCCATTACAGAATGGATTGGATACTTTGTATAAAATAAATCTTTAAAAGCTAATGCTCTTGTACTTAGGTCGCGTAAAAATGATGTATTGTTAAATACGAATTCTATGAATATCTAATTAAAAATGCACCACATTATAATAACACTATCAAACACTCGAATACTTGTACAAAAATAAAAATCCACCAATAATCCTTCTACAGCAAATTTTTGAAAAACATTGGTTTGTAAAAATAATTTATTGTAAAATATTATATCTATGAATATCTAATTAAAATTGCACCACATTATAATAACACTATCAAACACTCGAATACTTGTACAAAAATAAAAATCTACCAATAATCGATTGACAGCAAATTTTTGAAAAACATTGTTTTGTACATTAAAATGTATTTTTTGATAAATGAAAATTTATGATAAAAAAAAAATCAAATCACTTTATATAGTTATTTTTTAAGTCTATAAAATGTTAGAGCGCTTGCATCTTAAGCGATGATTGCGCGTTCAAGCCCAGACAAGCACCACTGAATTGTCATGTGCATAATTTGTGTATATAATTTATCTCGTACTCGGCGGTGAAGATAAACATCGTGAGGATACCTGCAAATTCTGCCACATTTGTATTCACCAACCCGCATTGGGGCAGCATGGTAGAATTCGCTACAAACCTCAAGGTTGAGCAGGCCCTTTGCCTCTTTAATGAAAATTAAAAAATGCTCCAATATCTTGTTTCACTTAGGCGTAAAATAAACAACAACTTAATATGGCAAGATATTTATTTTAAAACGATTTTAACAATCACAATATTTAATACATTTAGGTATATATTTACACAATATATTTCAACAGCCTTACAGTTTTGTATAGTTACAAAAAAAAACAACATTTGTTTATAAACTTGTTCATATAAAACCTCATTTCTTTCGTATTTACAGGTGTCAGAAATACTTATTAATGCAAACATTAATATTAATATTATTTATTTAATATATACATATTTCGTTATTCTATCCGCTTTTATAAAAAAAAAGTATAATCGATTTCAGTTATTCGTATTGTTACATCATCAATTCCATTGTGACAAAATTTTCCCGCGTAAATTAGTAATGTACCTACGTATACTCTATTCCAACTATAACAGGAAAAAAGCCAAATAAACAATATTTGACAGAAAGTTGACGCGATATCATTCGTGGAGAGCTTGATTACTCAAGGATATTGAATAAAACACCACTCGTTCCCAAGACAAAGACAGTTTATTTACTTGTATTCCTAGTGTTATATAATTTCCTTTGACAAAGGATAGCGTGATTCAGAAACACGAATAAAATCAACCACGACATCTATTGATATATAATAGAAACTAAATATGTTTCAAAATATGGCGTTTTTCCTACTTCCATGTGATATTTTTGACAATTTGATTTAATTCAGACTGCGGATATGGTTGTAAGGTTGATAAATTGAAACAAATAATAAAAATATTTTCCTTATAATAATATATAAATACACGAATCTAGTTCTTTGAAACTAATTGTTTCATTTGAAAATTACTACCTCTAACCTTTCATCCGATTTAATTTTATTCAAAGTACGATAACATTAAACGCATGAAAGATTCGTCTTCTCTCTCTAACTTTTCGGTAATCGTTTTGTGAGAAAGAGATGAAACGAATGTGAAACTGATTTCGATCGAAATCACAAACCATACAATGGTAAGTTAAAGAAAGACAGTGCGACATTTGAAATTTGATGTCAACATCATATTTCATGCAAATATACTAAAATAAAAGCCTACGCAATACTAAAACTATATATTGTTAAAGTCAAACAATTTACACGTGTCCAATGTTTGCTCAACGACGCGCATAATTAGCGCGTTTTATTGAGCAAAAATAGACGTAAAAAAATGTAACGTTAAATATCGATGATTGTTTTGATATATAAAGTATTTGATATTATATGGCTTAAATATCTATTTTTGGAAAATTTTATGTTTACCTACTTGCGCTTTACATGCCCGTTTAATTGAATTAACGTTTGCTCAATACCTTAAATAATTGTATAAAAAAATTATAAAGGATAACCTTGTACTGCTTTCCTTTGACGTATTTTAGCCTAGGGATCACGACATTAAGTCTCGCGAGTTTGCCGATGTCACTGACGTCACCGGTAGCGGATTGATTATACCACAAATTATATAATTATAATTTCTAGAAACTATCTTCAAAAACAAAGTCATTCATACCGTTAAATGTGATACCAGTGACATAATTTATCACATATCGAGCATTCGATGATAAGTTAAATAAACATCGAATAAAATACTACATTATTTAATTTTAGTAATCTAATCTGAAAATATTTTCTACTCTAGTCTAGACTTTTAATAACTTAAACAAAAATACAACCTCACGATTTAGTTAAAAATCGAACATCCTGAAAGGTTAACAGTGAAATAGATAATTTTAAATATAACTAAACTCAATCACAGCCTATTAACTACTCTAGGCTCCTATACAGAAAATGCAACCTTAATGACGATCGAAAGAATTTATAGTAGCTAAGTGTGCAGTACACACACACATTCGGAGAAGTAATGAAGAATAATATAGTGTACGCGTCACGCACACACAAGAGGATAGAGAAAAATTAGCATGTCGGCATAAGAGAGCGTCATGCTGTGCAGTCACGGCATACAATTCGATATTACCCTCGAGGCGCAACAAAAGCTGTTTTTTTTAATTACAAATATCCATCCAACGTACAATTAAATAATAAAAACTGATTATGTTACATAACATGTTTGGGAACACGGTGAAACTAAAAGCTATACATTATTTGATCATTCGCTAAACCTACTACAGATAATAAAAATCAAACAATTTTCATGTGTACAATGTTTGCTCACACTCACGAATAATTTGCGCGTTTTATTAAGCGAAAATACATACTAAACATTTAATGCCGTATCTCGATAATCGTCATTATAAACATATATATATGTGTATTAATTTCACCGTCGAGGTAGTATTTAATTATAACCCGCATCTCAGTAGCTTTAGCCAAACCACATATGTTTAAGAATATATCTTTTGACATATCTTTTGTCATCTAATGACACACTGTCGTTTAAGAATATATCTTTGGTTATTTGAATTAAATCCATTCAAAACAAATATTTTAAACAATCTATATATTAAAATCATAGTAATCCTTGCTCGGAATTTCACAACTATGTGCTAAAATAGATCCCACGTAGTTGGTTGGTTGGTTAAAATGGCTCGGGACGACCACCACCGACACAGAGCTATCTGTAAAGCCATTCACCAGAACACAACAAATGACCATATCTATAAACCTACCGTTAGCATTAATGACCCGACATGACCCGCAGTTCTGACTAATTTTATTACATCTATAAAACTAAATTGAAGTATTTACAAAGTACGTACTTTTAAAACTCAACAAAAGTTGTATAATTTCAGTAGAATGAACCGATTAGATTTGTATTTTACTCAACTACAACGCGAGTATGTAGAATAATGCATTTACTTGAAATTTAGCTAAATTTAGCATGTTATAGACTTTTTAGGGTATATAATATACCATAACAATCTGTAAATCATTGGATTTTATGTAGTTCAAAACATTAACAATTGTCATAAAAACAACATAGTACAGCAAATCCAAGGACGCTAATAACTGCGCAAAACGTATAACTGTGCAAACATATTTTTACACGTTTACGCGAAAATATAATCTACAGTACGTAATATACCAAAACTTATCAAATTATTTTGACGCAAAGATTAACATTATTTCATAAATTAACGAACTAAATAGGTATTCGAATATGTCTAAACATTTTCATATTGTAATGGCAGAAAGCAGCAATATTGCAAACCCTGTTTCCACGATAATATTCCATGATCAATATTCGGTATTATTTTATTTACTGGCAAACAATACTACACCCAAAACTTACGAGCTAAAGAGACAGCTCTTAGTTACACTAACGTCTTCCTTACCACGATTTCTCTCCCTATTTCCTATATATTGGCGATAGCCCCCTCCTAAAATGCCTAAAAGTATAATAAAGCCTACCATTGAGTTTGATTTGAATTTTTTTGAGCAATCATCCGCACTGTCTGGATTTAAGGTGTATATCTGAAAATAAAAAGTCAAAATTGAACAATAACTTAAACTTATTTTGTAAGTTTGATTGTTTTAATGATAGATTAAAAGGTAACGTTGACTACAGGCACAAGGGACGTGACATCTTAGTTCCCGAAACTGGTAGCACTTTAGCGATGTAGGGAATGGTTAATATTTCTTACAGCGCCATTGTCTGTGGGCGGTGGTGACCACCATAAGATGGCCCATTTGCTCGACCGCCTACCTATATCATAAAGAAAAGTTAGAACGCGTTACGCGTTCTAAAAGCTAAACCATTTTGTCTAATAAAGTCATGTATCGGTTTAAATTCTGTCACATGTATATCCACTGACCCACAATGGAGCAACGTAGTGGCGTCAGAATCACCCCCCCCCCCCTCCACCAGAAGGCCCTTTTCTAGTATACTAAAATAATATACACACCTGTCTACCACCATGTGCCGCATACATCGCAAGAGCTACATAATACGGCACCGACATATGGGCAGCCTGGCCTGCCAGTATCAAGCCAGACAGGCTGATTGCCAGAGCTCCGGTTAGAGAAGGTTTCGTGTGCTCGCCGAACGTTAGCGCTGTCGATTTTATACCAAGACGTGCGTCGTCGTGTTTATCCTGAAATTGGTATGACATTTATTAGTGGTTTCTAGTTTATTAACAAAATATTAGTTACCCAAAGTCCTTAACTGTAAACCTGATTGTATGAAAAACTTCATGACAACCGGTTGAGTAGTTACAAATAAACGAACTCACTTTCGAATTAAATGAAGTCAAAATATCATTTATTCAAGTAGACTCGTAAAAGCACTTATGAATCGTCATGTTGGATTTATTGTAAAGCTATCGGTTCGGAAAGTAAACTCTACCGAGAAGAACTGGTAAGAAACTCAGTATTTACTCATTTCCACTATTTTAATAACATAATTATGTCAATACAGTAGAATTCAATTTATATAATCATCAACAATCACTAAGGCCACGCTTTTGAACATTTTTATAGTCTTGTATTAAGCAATATGCCTTGAGACTTAATTTTTTATCTTGACATGAGATTTTAATATTTAAATTAACAGTTACAATATCAAATCAAATCAAAATATACTTTATTCAATTAGGCTTTTACGAGCACTTTTGAATCGTCATTTAACAAACTATTTAAAGTAAAGCTACCACCGGTTCGGAATGTAGATTCTACCGAGAAGAACCGGCAAGAAACTCTTTTTCAACATATAAGAATACAGTCATGTTAGTTAAATACAATTATATATTTATGTCATGTCTCCTGCCTGGAAGTCAACAAGCACTAACTCCACGCTTTTTTATCATCTATATAATCTTGTATCGAATAATATGCCTTCTTTACAAATGTATTTTTTACAAAGACTTGAATCTTTGAAACGGCAAAGTTAAAAATAAAAGTTAAAATTAATTAAGACATTTAAAAATTAAACTAATCCCCATAAATTGACATGTTCTAGATTCGTACTGAAAATAGGTGTTCCACGAGGGTAAATTTTAGGTTCTATTTCATTTTTAGTGCACACAAATGGACGACTTCTTTACATGTATGAAGTATTTGTGATACTATTTACATGTGATATTGAACTTTACAAAGAGTAAAACTTATCATTTATTTTTATGAAACAGGTAGGCAGACTGGCGAATGGACAAAATGGTTGAAAGTGATATAACATTAGTATAACCTTAGATTTCGAGGTTGGTGGTGTACTGGCGATGCAAGATAGTTAATATTAACACATACGAGACCATTGTCCACTTGCGGCGATGTCTTACCAACACTTGCCCCATTTGCAAATCTAACTACCTATTGAATAATTTAAAAAAAAAGGACATACCTGATGCGCGTATATCGTGTCATACAAAACCGTCCACGACAGAGCTGATAGATATAGAGGTATGCACACTTCTGGCTGGATGTATCCCGTAACGGCCGAATAGCCGAGCAAGGCTCCCCAGTTGAAAGTTGCTCCCAAGAAGATTTGGGGGTAATTCGTGAAACGTTTAGCTAAGGGGTAGGTTATGACTAGAACTGGAAAAAAAAAAGAGACACTTAGCGGAAGCTATAGCATTACATAAAACGTTTACATCGAATGAAACGAAGAAAAGGGAGGTTTCGTGACAGCCGATTGGTTACGAAGCGACTTTCGCTATTAAGGAGGAGAGAGAGTTATTTCGGGTTATTCGATATATGGAAGATATTATTCCTGAGTATTGGGAATAAATGATGATCAAATTCATAAAATGATTACTTTGTTATATTTCGAAAGCCAAGATGTAATGTAGATTTTAGACCACATATGAAGCAAGCTTGAACTCCAAGGAAGGACATAGGCTACTTTTTATATCTAAACCTTACGACCCCCTCCCCCTTTAAAATGCGGGTAAAGCCGCAGGCGAAAAACAGTTTTATATAAAGCAACCGACATCGGTAAATGATTTCTGCCATTTTAGCACCACACCTTCTCACCATACATTCCATACTAATATTATAAATGCATGTAAATTATTGGAGCTTCTATAAAACTCCAAACTACCAGGAGAACAACACTGCCTAAAATTAGTCACTATTACTTTTTAACTATGCGGTCTGTGAATTGTTCTACCAGACGGAACATCGGCTTAAGATTAACCATGCCTTACATCGTCAAGGCACCACCATCCACCAAATCTAAGATGTTATGTCTCTTATTCCTGTAGATACCCTTCTAGTAAAAACTGGTAAAAGTAACAAGTAGACCTCCTCTCCCTTTTGAGGAGATCATTGTGCGCCTACTCAACGACGCCGCTCCAATACGTGCCGTTGAAGAGACAGGTGGCAGAATTTTGATTGAAATTGGACACATGAAGGTATTCCCACTATGTTTTCCTTCACCAACCACGAGATGAATTATAAACACAAAATCGAGCACGTGGAAATTCAGCGGTGCTTGAATGAGTTTCAACCTACAATCATTGTACACAAAGTATTACTGTTGCCGATAGAACATGTGATGAGCGGGTACTCACTCATACTCGTCGCTCCCAGGGCCACGCTGTAACAATTCAATTGTAACAACACTCCAAGAGCTAGACCCAATTGTACGGCTAGGAAACCAAAGGCCTGCTTATTTGACAGCGCTCCAGAAACCAGCGGTCTATCTTTCGTTCTTTCCACCTTCAAAATAATTTAAAAAATACTATGTGTGTGCCGTTTTAAGACGATTTTCAGCGACATATTACTTGATCATTAAAATGACTGCCATTACAAAATGGCAGGATAAGTGATATTATATTTATACACATAGCTAATGTAATTGGTGTAAAAATCCACTAATCCTCACCTGTGCGTCCACATCTTTATCCCATAAATCATTAATAGTACACCCAGCTCCCCTCATCAAACCAGCACCGATAAGAAACAGTCCCGCTGTCTCCAAGCTCGTGCTCAAAGGAACTGTACCCGATAAGGAACCTAAGGCTATTGACCACGAACATGGCCAGTATAAGAGATATACACCTGGAATTGATGAAAAAAACAAAGATCTACATATATTAACATTATAATGCTGAATCCTTTGTCTAAATGGGTTGATGCCTAGTACCCCCATTTCAATTGTGGACAAAAATAAAAATAAACAGACCCCCATGGGTGTTGCCTACGTCATAAATATAATCTTAATAGTAATGAGTAATGCAGTTCTTTCACTTTGAAAAGTTAGATATATAAATATTTCTTACCAATCGGCTTATCCCATCTTGCCAGCTTTATATATGGATTTATTTTCTCCTTCCAAGCTAGCCTTAAACTCGCCTCAGCTTCTTTTTCATCTGGCAACACCTTATCTTTAATTTTGTGTATCACAATCTTAGGAGTGGATGTTTCAATTACGACTTTCTGTCTACGTTGATCGCTCTGCGTTGAATGAACTCTCACATTTTTCAATTGAACTCTGTCTGAGTTTCTTTTGTTTTTTAAATATGAATGTCCACATAAACATGACGTTACGTTAATAGATCCGTTTGAATATTGATTTGTTTTTAGCAAAAATGTTTTTATATTTATGACCTTGTAGCTTCTTAAACTGGAGTTGAACATTATTATCTGTTGTAAACTGAAACAAAAAATCATTGTTTAGTTTAATCTCACAGCAGGAGTTCAGATGAACATATTTTTGATTTAAACATTCCATATTATAAGCTCTGCATTATTATGCCCTACAAACAATCCTTGATTAATATATCTTTATGTATAATATAAACCAGCCTACTACTAACTAAAACCAGTGGTTAGAATGCGTGCATCTTAACCGATGATTTCAAATTTTCATCTGCTTAATTTATGTTTATAATTCATTTCGTGCTCGGCGGTGAAGGAAAATATTGTGAGGAAACCTGCATGTGTCTAATTTCAACAAAATTCTGCCACATGTGTTTTCCACCAAACCGCATTGGAGCAGCGTGGTGGAATATGCTCCAAACCTTCTCTTCAAAGAGAGAGGAGGCCTTAGCCCAGCAGTGGGACATTTACAGGCTGTTAATGTAAAATGTATAATATAAACACACCCCAAGCCCCAGCATTGCATGGTTGCCATTAGTAGGGTGTAACCTATTGTACTGAGAAATAATGTAGCATCTTAAAAACTTTTTTTTTTTAATAAATAATATTAATATATAATATGCTTATCTTGGTAGTTACGCACTACTGACTCACAAATTCCCTAACTCTTTGAGGATTTTCACAGAGATTTTAAAAATATTCCACAGAGATTAGGATTAAAAAAAGAACTCTTAGATTTTTCAGGAAAAAATTTTACCAGACAATTCTCAATTTCGAGCATCATATTGAAATCAATATTTATAATTTTATGATTTTATACTTTATAAATATTTATTTTATTATGATTTTTTTTTTTTTAAAGTATAATTTGTTATGTGCTAATAGATAAAAATACATGACCACTTATTTAAAATAATAATTGTGTAATTGTGTTTTCCTTAATCAAATGCAGAGGTATATGAGTTTTACTGTAAATCAGTTCTTTTTTTATATTCAATGTTTGGCAATAATACAACTTATTACAATTAAATGTAAATATTAAAAAAAAAACAAAACGAAATATATACAGTTCTAAGCTTTCAAATTTATTTTGGAGTTGATTGCACTGAACATAATGTATGTTACACAAAAAAAAAAGTTGGGAAAATTCCAGTCATTTTATTTAAATTGTCTGACTCTTTATTGTTTATTTCAAGCCTAAAAATAGCTACATACTTATATGCCCACACAAATATTATAATTTAATAGCAGTAATCCTATAATTATAACACCACTACACCAGACAGTAGTTATGTTTTTAAATAAATGACATTAACAGTTAAATAAATAAGTTAGATTATTTATGTCAAACAAATATATATTTATAAATGTTAGTTTATATAGGTAAGTAATTTTATATAACTAAGTAACCTCAAAAATAGAATAAATAGTAGAATAAGATTAAAAAATACGACCTCATATTACAAATTAAAAATTACATCGATTATATTTTTAAAAGCGGATAGGAAGTGATTCTTTTACGATGTTTTTTTTAAATGAAATAATTTGATATTTCAATGCCAAGATCAAATCCAAAAGTAGTAATAAAACCGACTGACCTTCCTTCTTATGATATAGTTATACGGCTTATCCAATTATTAATTGAAATATTTTTTCCTGATACAAGGTTATGAGCACTGACATTAAAAAAAAATACAACTCAATTAACACTGAAACACATAAGAAGCTAAAACATTAATTGAAAATTAAACGTTCAATTAAATTATGCATTAAATTCACAACAATATTTTATTTTTAATTATTTTCGCTAAAATTCGTTCGGAAAATCGAATGAACCGCGTTATATCAAAGTCATTTGACATAACAATATTGTAACAGAAAGATTATTACAGATGTTATGTCAAAGACCATGGAGTATACAGGTAGGTGAAATATCTTCGTGTATAAAAAAGGTCCCACAAAATTTATCAGTCGCTGCTGAAACAGAGAAACTAAATTAAACAAATGCTTGGTACAATTGTATGAAATAAGAGAGAAAAAGTTAGACCTCCGCGTTTAAAATGAGAAATGAGATCACCCGATGGAAAATGACTATTAACGGCCATCGACATTTGTAACACCAAAAGGCTTGTAGGTTCGTTGCAAGCCTTTTATATACCAAGTAGTATCGGTTCGAGAAAAAGTTAAAGAAAACTGCTTTCAAAGAGTAGTTATCCTAGGGTATAATTCAGTAGCTTGGATTGATCTAAGCAATTTCTTGGAACATCGTGAGAAATGCGGTACAAGATGCAGAGTTTAGTTGGGGCTAGGGCTTTTTGCAAGCCCGCCTGAGTAGATACCACCCATACATCAGATATTTTATTTAATATAATATTGAATTAGCCAGTGTAACTGCAGGTACAAGGGACATGACGTCTTAGTTCAGTTTTCAGTTCCCAATGTTAATGGTGCATTGGCAATGTAATGGTTAGTATTTCTTACACCGCCTTTGTCTATGACGGTGGTGACCACTTAACATCAGGTGGCCCATTTCCCGTTCGCTAACCTATATCATAAAAAGAAGAGTTATCCAACATCTCTACGCAAATCGAGAATTGAAGGATCAAATCAGCTCGGAAAGTTTTTTAGAAAAAGATATGAGATACTTTTCCTTACCTTACACTCTATAGTCAGAGATTAAATAAATAAATAACTTTTGACGTCTCGTGATATTATTTAAGTCTGCGTTCATTATTACAAGGTATAGCAAGAAAAAAGGTTTTTAAAATAACATAATTTTTCGTTCTATTACACTATATGCAATTTGCATATTTTAAAAATTAATTCGAAAAGTATAATGTAGTATTCAGTACTGCTGTCAACTGTTCCCGATGAAACAATTCCCATGACAATTGACGGCTTATTCTGTCATATTTCTTAAAAAAATAAAAATCTGAAAACAACCAAACAAGCGACGATTTTGGGTTTCTATGTTTGTTGTTGCAGTTAAAATAAAATGATAATAATTATAATGCCTTAACAAAGTTTACTAATATGTTAAATTGAGATCGTGCTGGTTAAAAATAAAATATTTATGAACTTTTTATTAATAACTTACGCTCGTAAGTAAAAAAAGTACGTATGATAATTCATTAAAAAAAAAAACAATTTAATTTCTATCTTCTTTTCGCTTAATGAATAAAAGCATACGAAATTGTAATGTTTTTAACATTTTTAAAAAATATTTTAATCTGAAAATAAATTAAATTAATAGATGATATTTATACACAATTTTTATAATTGTTTTTTTCATTTTACAGAATGCTAGTAAAGTAAGTAAACATGGCAAAGGACGATACAGATTCGAAGAAAAGTGTTAAAACCAAAACTAATTTTGGGGATCATAAATGTAAAATATGTACTAAGGTAATATCAATTTAACAAAATATTGAAATGATAAATATCTTTATTATAATATTAATTATTTGGATGCCAGTTTGTTACGAAAGGTGGTGTTTTTTCTTAAAAGTAAAATTATTTCATAATTATTAAGCCTACCCTAAAACTATTTAAAAAATATATTAAGTCAAAATTATCCAAATCATTGTAGCTATAGAAGTAAAGTATTACAATTTTGAAAAAGTTATTTTAAACAGATTTCAGATTACAAAAATATATACTAACAATAATTGCAACAAAAACCTATTTTGTACACTGAATTAATAAAAAAAAATTACAATGTCAAAACAACATTTAGATACTAACGTAATGTTAAACAAGCTATGAGCACAAATAAAGACACTAGGATTCATATTTGTTTACCTTTGCTTGTAGTTAATATAATTTATATAGGAATAGTTTTTCTCCAGCTGCTAATAATTTAATTAGGTTTTAGTTATAAAAAAGAGCCTAAATCCTCTCTAGGGGTTCCAGCTTGCTTCATACCAAATTTTATTGAATCCAGTTCAGTGATTTACTTTTTTCATATATAATAAAGACATTCTAAAAAAATTGTGATTTTTTTTATTTGAAGTAAATAGTTCTTTGGAGGTTTAACATATTTAGGAACAGTCTTGCCATAATTATTTGTGTATACAAAAATATTATATGATTTGTTATACAGAATAAGAAATTTAATTCACCAGTCTGCCTTTCTATTGTAAATAAAATAAAAATTAACGAGTAGGAATTGTAATGCTTTTTAATATTAAAGGACAATATTTTGATTGAAAACTCCTATTGTCTTCGAGTAGCGACTACTACTTACCATCAATTTGTGCAATTGCCAATCTGCCAGATGTAATTTTATTTTAGAGATTCTCGGACAAGTCGGGGCTGGCACATCATGTGCAGCTCCATTCAGCAGAACGTCCATATTCCTGCCAACTGTGCTCTCACACATGTAAAACTAAGAAGTATTTAAGTAAGCACATAAAGAGAGTCCACAATGCGGCAACAGAACATGAGTGCAGCTTCTGTGGCCGGAAGTTTCATTACAAGAGTCTCCTGGATAACCACATGTACATACATACCGGTGAGTTGTGGAGGATTGTGTGTCTGAGATGACTCAATGGTTTAACCTCAGTGTATCTTAAGCAATGTTTTTGGGTGAGTCCGAGCTCCCACAAAATGAATCCAGAGAATGTTTAAAAGTATTAAATTGTGTCATCATCCTCCTGCCCTCATCCCAATTATATTTGGGATCGGCGCAGCATGTCTTCTCCCATACTTCTCTGTCAGATGTCATCTCACAAGTAACATTGTTTCTAGTCATATAATCTTTCACACAGTCCATCCATTGTTTCTTTGGTCCTCCCCTTCCTCTATATCCATCCACATCCATGCTCAAGACTTTCCTCACAACATGGTCTCTTCCCACATAACTTCTCGGTTATCGGTACCACTTTCAGACTTCCTTTTATGTACTCATTCCTTGCTCTATCCATTCGCGTAACACCACACATTCCTCTCAACATTCTCATCTCGGCTACATGCAGTTACATTTAGTTTACAGGACGAGATAGCATTTATTAAAATACTATTACTTTTTTAATGTAAATGAATCGTTATAATAAGATTTATACGATCAATAAGGCTTGGTGTATGTTGTAATTGTGTAATTCAATTAAATCATTAGGGAATAAACTAATTGTTGGGGAATTTGCTTTGGGAATAAATGATCGTCTCCAGGCCGTTTTAAATAGTAATACATTGAAAAAGTTGCAATGTAAAAGCAGTTGTTGAAAAGAAATAAAAAAACAAAAGAAAAGTCGTGTTGATTTCCTTTCGCCGGTTCTACTTAAGAGTTGAGGTGATTTATTACCAACGCCGACTAGAATTGAATGATTTTTTTGGAATTTGACTGTACACGATGAAATTATCTTTCTGCTTAAGTGAATTTAACTCGTGCTCGGCCTTGAGGCAAAGCGATGTCGAGAGGGGTGGATGGTGGTTACAACTCGTGAATCTTAAGCGATCGTAGCGGGTAATTCCCGGTTTGCTTTATTTGTAATTATAACCTGTTAAAGTCTGCCACATATTTCTATATTCTAAGCCGCTGTTGGCTTGGGGCTTATTCAATTTCAACCCTCTGCTCTAATTGACGATGTTCTGGAATAAGCTCTAAACCTTCTCAAAATGAGGGGGAGCTTGGTGTGAAACATAATTTAAGCACACGAAGGGTTAGTCGTGCTTTTTCGAACCGTGTACAAGTTGGAAGTCTCATTGAAGACCATATATAGTGTTCCTTGCCAGTCGGTCAGGAGGACTTAATCACGCTAGCCACTGCATCTTTTTTTTTTTCAGATGAGAGACCGTTCAAGTGTGACGTCTGTGGGAAGGGCTTCAATTCGACCTATTCGTTGAACACACATAAATATATACATACAGGTAACATATGTTTTCATTTTGTCACGCACATTGTTTTGGAACGAAGTTCTTTAACGCGGCTCACAGTAGATTGAACAGAAATCGTCACGTAAGGGAAAAGCGTCATGCCCCCTCCCCCCCCAGACGATCTTTCCCTCTCTTTCTCTCTATCTATTGTACCTAAACGATTTTATTTAAAGTCATTTTTCGTAATTATTTTGATTCGTATTAAGAACACAGTTATTTTTAACGTATTAAAAATTTGAATATCATATCAAATAACATTGATAAATTAGACATTACTCTATACAATATTATATTAGTGTTGAAATCGTGGAGTTGGTATTTGTTGATTTCTAGGCAGGATATATATAAATTTAATTGTATTCTACAGACATCTCTCAGACTCTGTAATTAAAATGGTGGAAAAGAGTAACTACTGAGTTTCTTGCCGGTTCTTCTCGGTAGAATCTATATTCCGAACCGGTGGTAGGTTTACATTTAATTCTACACTGTAACACGACGATTCAAAAGTGCTTTTATGAGCCTACTTGAATAAAGATTTTTTTTTTACTTTTTGTGACTCGGCCTTCGTGCGTATTATTTGTGACAACGAGCAGGGCCGGACCGTGAGTTTAGTGCCTGGGCTAATACAACTTAGGGGCCCCACTTAAGATACACCTGAACGTAGACTTGAATTCAATTAATTGAATTCGGTTTTATTAATTGCAGGATTCGCAGGACTGTAACCCATACGATCTATTTAATTTAATAAAATGATGGATTTTTTTCGCATTTTCGTCTATTTTTGACTTTGACTTGATTTAACTGGGGGCCCCTTGAATCCACGGTGCTGAAGCCCAAAAAGTCATACGGTAGATCCGGTCCTGACGACGAGTTTCCCACGCTGTTCAATTTCAAAATGGCGGCTGTCTATGAACGAGATGACTTCATTTTAATTAGATGTGTCAAATAATGGTTGAAAATTCACGCACTAGACAATTATTTTCGAATAATAATAACAGCAAATTTAAATTATATATTTTATTAAATAACAATGATTCTCTTTAAATATTTTTTATAATAAGCGTCTTCAACACAGTCAGAAGGCTTAACACACTGACCAGAACTCTCAACGTATCTAAAACGATTAAAAAATTGTTAAATTATTATTGGCATTATTCTTTACGGACCAAATCGTCAGCCAGTTGTATTGTAAATCCAGAAAAAGAACAGTAATCCATATTTTATGAATAATCTCATGATTAGTGAAGGAAAACTTTACATCGACATACACGATGTTGGATAAATTCCTATGACCTTTGGGTCAACTCGTATTGGAACAGTCCAGTTGATCAAGTTTCCAACCTTCTCATAATAAGGAAAAAAAAATCTTAGTTGAGGGATATATTTATTTACATATTTTAGTTGGGAGTTTGTATTTTCAACCTTATAACTGGCCACTCCTGCTCACAGAAAATGGTACTATAAGAAATATTAATATGGCTCATAATGGAAACTTTGATGTTTGATCTTTTGTAACTTTGGTTAAATTGGACCACTCACTCTTCAAACCGAAACACAATAATATCAAGTATTGCTGTTTGGCGGTATATATGCCGAGTATATGAGCCGAGATGGCCCAGTGGTTAGAACGCGTGCATCTTAACCGATGATTTCTGGTTCAAACCCAGGCAGGCACCACTGAATTTTCATGTGCTTAATTTGTGTTTATAATTCATCTCGTGCTCGGCGGTGGAGGAAAACATCGTGAGGAAACCTGCATGTGTTTAATTTCAACGAAATTCTGCCACATGTGTATTCCACCAACCCGCATTCGAGCAGCGTGGTGGAATATGCTCCAAAAAAAACTTCTCCTCAAAGGGAGAGGAGGCCATAGCCCAGCAGTGGGACATTTACAGGCTGCTAATGGTATATATGATGAGTAGGTTCCCAGATAGGCTTGCACAAAGTCCTACCGTCAAGTAATCTGATGTTACAGTTTCCTAGTCTCATCTAACATATGACCCCCTCCCTGCGGACACAAGCAAGTTAACAATAAAAATTCTCACCCGGCCTTGCAGAAACATCCGGGTAATGATATCATGAGGCAATGTGTAGACTTCAATGTGATCATATTGGAATGGCTTTTGTGCAGGTCGACAGATTTCCTCAAATATTTGAGGAGTTTGTTGACGTCGAATATGTTGTTGCGGAGATCTGTGTTCTGACCGAATATATTGTCCAGGAGAATCTGAAATTGGCAATATTGTGTAGTATTGTTTGGTCACTCATCAGATATTCAACCGCCAAACAGCAGTACTTAGTATTGTTATGTTCCGGTTAGAATGATGAGTGAGTCAGTGTATAGGCAATAAGCACATAACATCTTAGTTTCCAAGGTCGGTGGCGCATTAACGAAGATGATGAATCTATCAGAACGAAATCATCATCATCAACAATATTATTTTTATTTATTTTATGATATATATTGGCACATAAGCAAAGGGACCACCTGATGGTAAATAGTCACCACCGCCCATAAATGATGGCACTGTAAGAAATATTAACCATTCCTTAAGCCAATGCGCTTCCATCTTGGGCACTCAGATGTTAAGTCTCGTGTGCCTGTAATTACCCTAAAATTAAATGAATTTAAAAATTCTAGTTTGTTATATGAATGGGAGTATATTTACCTCAGTCATTTCTTCGGTGAATTTGAACCTTGTGTTCGCATATTCGTTTAAAACATTCGTCATTATAGATAAGAATTTAGCGTCGAAGTTCGATCGTCTAGAACATTCTTTTCGAACGATTTTACCGATTAACTGATTCGGTTTAAATTTCACCAAATGCCAACACTTCTTCGTTGTCTTGTTTTTCTTATAATCCTCACTGTAAATATCGTCGATTTTCTTGTTACTTTTATTTGGACTTGATGTATCTTTTTCATTTTGTAGGGTTTTAAATATTTTATTGTTTCGTATGTGTGAGTGCAAGTTGACGTTTGATGAAATGTCATTTTGAAAAGGTTCTTTAATGTCGTCTCTAGGTTCTTTATCGTGTATAGAATTTTGCCTAAGTCCATGCATGGTTTTGTATATTATATCTTCGTTAACGAAATCATCTTTAAATATTTTTTTATTTATATTTTGATGTCCCAACTGTTCTTGAATGGATTTATTGTAGTCTGTCATTATCAATCTGCAATTAAAAAAGTAAAATATAATTAATATTTTTTTAAATATCTATGAAGTGAAATAAAAGGCATGCATGGTACCTCATATGTAGCCTCAACAAATCGCGTACGTCATAATATTTTATTCTATCGTCGTGTGTATTATGTTGGTGGGAGGGTTTTAAGCAAGTTCGTCTCAGTATTAAACCACCACACATCATATACTCTACCGCCAATGAGCAATGTTAATTATTGTTGTGTTCCGATTTTAAGAGTGAGTGAACCAGTTTAACTACACATACAATGGAGATTATTAATAACATCTTAAATCCCGAGTTTAGTGGTGCATTGGTGGTTAGCGAATAATTAATATTTCTATTAAGAATATTTTTCTCTTTGATTGTTTATATGCCTAGATACTAAGGCCGGCCTCTACTGTCTAGGCGCCTCTTGCTGAACATGCATTCGGCAACCTTTATTTTTGACCAGGGTCAGACTGGACCGCAATAACCTGAACCCATTTCCATGGCCTTCTTTGACATTTCCGGGGCCCTAGTAGAAATCGTATACAAACTTATTTCTTCGTGTCTATTGAGCGGTGTCATCAAGGACCAACCCTAACGATATGCATAAAGCATATTGAGGGTGCGAAGCACGAGAGACCGAGACCACAGCACTAGACTAAATAGACTGTCAAAGCTGAGATCGCGTCCAAGGAAATAGTGGTCAACAGTTGACTACTAAGAACACGCACACTAGTAAAGTAGTATGACGTTTATTAAGCGTAGTTATCACGCACACCAAGATAATAAAGTTTTCTCGTTTACTCTACTACTTTTGTAGTACTCTATTTCTATTATATCAACTAAAGAAAAACTACAGAAAAAATAAGAATATAGATTGTTAGAAGCAGAGATATTAACGCTGTAATAAATATTAACCATTCATATAAAACTATAATAGTACCTTTCAATTGCGTTTCTGATGCTTGCACATAAAACAGGACACGAAAATCCGATAGGCATCCAAGGCATAGTATTTGTGTCCTCGCAGTAAACTCTCGCTTCGATCATATAAAGCGATTGTCTTAAAAAAATTAACCAGAGAAACATCAAAGTTATCATTTACGTGAAAACGACTAATCGTTTTGCTGTTTCTAATACTATGGAAAAAATTGCTAAATATTGGCGTATGTATTTCGTTTTAATTGTATCTTCGTTTTTAATCGATATCAATATTATACAATAAAGTTCTCCCGATACGTCTTTCTATCTGTTTTTCATAGAGCCTTTCATCTATGGATGGATCACTGACTCATGAGGTTCGTTAAGAATAATAGGCTGAATTATGACGTTGCTTGTTAGATATGTCAGAAAATGGTGACTTGAAGCTTAACTGGTGCTTCGTAAACCAATAGAGTTACATGTATTATGCGTTTTACGTAGACCCTTATTCTACCGAATGGGTAGTTAGTTCTGATAATTAGAAACTCATCAGTTTCCAAGTGTGTTGCATTAAAATTTGCTAACAAGGTATGAAACTTGACGCTGTTTTTGACTTGGGAATATCACAAATATTGCAAAGATGATTTTGCACTGGAGATATTTGAATTAAGATAGTTTTGAAGGTCGTTATAGTGTTGAATTAAATACGCTTTGAAATTGAGTTATTGATGATTTTGATCTTGGAGTCCGTTTATAAGAGACTAGCTACTAAGGAGACGTCTTCACTTCCATATTTCGTTAGAGCAGAAATCAGAAAGATCGTAAATATAAGGAAGACCGAGTGTCTCCGCAGTACGGGTATGTTAACATTGTCAATACCAGACTCTGGGTTGTTATTGAGAATGTCGTGACAGAAAGACTTCTTTCTATGGTCCCTACTTGGTGTTTAAATTTTGCCAAGGATTTTGTTGTCTTATCAGATGGACACAGCTTGGTGTTAAGGCCTTTTGCAATCCCGTCTGGGTTGGTACCACATACTCATCGCATATACCGCTAAACAGCCATACATACATATATAAATCGCCTTGTTTCGGATTGAGCAAGTCTAAGTACACAATGGACATCTAATCTTATTTTGCAAGGTTAGTAACGCAATTTAAGGAGCACCAATGTCTTTTGACATTAATAACCACTTTCATAATTACGCTATAAATAATAAAAAAAATAAGAAATGTCATAATATTTAGCTAGTGAAGCTATAAAACTAAATTAACTGTTGCGTAATCTGATCAAATCAATCATTATCGTAATTGCTTTCTAATTACATGGACTTTGCGTTCGTACTTGTATTTTATGGTGACTTTTTAATATCAGTCACATGATTTCAGAGTTTTACACAAAAGTTATAGTGATGATAACGTCCTGACTTCAGTCACGGCTAATCTCAAGGGAGACCAGCGAACTACGCAGGACACATTATAGTGCAAAAATGTGTGCGCAAACACAGGTTCACACTCTATGAGGTTGAGGAAATATCATCACCCTCATAGATCAATCCTCACCAAATCGGTTCGAAAATAAACCATTATTTCTCGTAAAAGTAAAGGATAAAAAATCGTTGTTGTGGGCTATCCCTAACAGATAGATATATACAATCGTGGACTTTTTTGAAAACTTTTTTAAGGTGTACAACACTGTGGTACATTATTTTGATCTATCTCGTAGGGTTCAGCCAGCGTTTGCAATGTTAGCGCAAGAAATGTATTTATTTACGACATCACTTCAGAAACTTCTAAAATTATCAGTGTTTTTCTACTATATTATGCGTGTATTATACGTATAAACCATTCTCTTGCATCAATCTATCTATTAAAAAAAACCGCTCAAAATCTGTTGTGTCATTTTAAAGATCTAAGCATGCTGCATACTTTGTTTTATACTATGTAATGATGGCGTAAACCGATTTTTGTTAGCTGCACATCAAAAAATCGGTTATGGTCTCATTTTGAAAAGCTCCAGTCGTATATTCAGAAAAATAAAGATGATTCATATTTGTAATTTACTAAATTTATTAGAATCAATTTTAGAAAGCACTACCGCTGTATAAGGAAAACAAATGAAAAACGTTAACAAAATTAAAGTAAATTGTTATCGACAAACTGAAATTCTAACGGAAGTAATGTATACTTTTTGACATTAAAAATTTCATTCAAACAAGGTTTCATAATTTTGGCGCCGAATGTATGTAGATGAGTTACTTGCAGTTTATAATGAAACGAAATCAAAACAAGACCTGTTTTAGGTCTCGAAATTCCGAAAAAATCTTTTGAATAAACGCGAAGTTTCGCGGGCGACCCACTAGTATAAGTAATTCCTTATAAAGGAGCATTACTACTGTTCAGTACTATTTCTGTCCGTTTTTTTTTTCACAAATCACTATAACGCATATTTAAATCAGTTTACTGGTAATTATATAAAAACACTTCAATATTGCGGAGTAATTGATTCAAACTCGATTAACACATTTAATATGTCCCACGCAATTCAAGTACCGTCTTCTCTACATCACAAATCAAATCGATCGAATCAGATTCCTTTGTTCAATGTAGATGCATTTTATTGAAAACAAAACAGTACCACCGCTTCGGAAAAGCTCTGAAAACAATCGGCGAAAGATACACAGTGTTTATTTTTCACACCGCTTTAACTTTTTTAATAGCACATATAATATAACAAAATTCTCTTTCAGATATAAAACCGTTTAAGTGTCAGTTCTGTGACTATGCGTGTCGTGATAATTCGACGTTACGAAAACATCACGAACGACATCTAGGCGTACGGAAGCACTATCAGTGCAAGATGTGTGAAAAGAGGTTCGTATATAACAATGGTTTTTAGAATTATAATATTATAATCTATCATTCAACAAATATTGAAAAAAATATACACAAGTAACAATCATATACAGCAAAATAACAAAAACATTAAAGAACTGATATCATAAGCAACCGATTATTCAATTCTATCTATTCTGTCAACTAAATATGGCTGCCTCGCCGCCCGCCTGTCATATCCTTTCTTCTGCCACGTCGTCTGTCCGGTGACGTCACTTCCCCGGCGACGTCACTCAAACTTCGTTCAACAATAATATATAATTATAATAATAATAAAGACGACTTACTTTACAAAGTAGGTAACTAAGATCATATGAACGAATTTAATTGTGTAGCATATTTAACGATGTTTTTTTTAAATAATAATAATTGGTGGACGAGCATATGGGCCACCAGATGGTAAGTGGTCACCACCTCCCATAGAGAATGGCGCTGTAGGAAATATTAAACAATTCCTTACTTCGCAAATACTCCACCAACCTTGGGAACTAAGATGTTATGTATCTTATGCCTGTAGTTACACTGGCTCACTCATCCTTCAAACCGGAACACAACAATACTGAGTACTGTTGAATCGCCATTTTGAGATTGTAATCCAGAATCTCCTTGAGCTTTCCATTTGTGCTCGATTCACGAGTCTCCCAAACTCGTCTGCTGTTGTCGTCGTAAATACGGAAAAAATTAGAGAACCGAGACATTACAAACTGATACTTTAATTTTTCCACTATTCGGGCTTCCATACACTTCTCTTCCAACATTATTTTTTTATTTCTAGTTATAAAACGAAGAGAGTGCTGAAAGCCCATATAGCTGAGACTCATTTGGACATGGAAGTTAAGAAAAAACCATGTAATCACTGTGGGAAAATGTTCAAATCGAACACCACTTTGAACGCTCATGTTGTAAGTATCTTAGTGTAGAGTTACCCCGTCCCGGCTTCACGTGAAACCCTATTGATTTACGTCGTGCCAGTAAAGCATTGATATTTGTGAATAACATGGTAAAAAAAATTAGTAACACGCTGCAAATTTGCAATTATCATGATTATAGCATTTTGCAACATATATTAAATTTGCAGTGTTACTAATTTTTTCAACATTGGTTTTAACAAAAAACGCTTTTCACCCATTTTCAACCCTTTCCCTTCAACCCACGACGCTGCAAAATCACACGGTAAGATGTTTTACCTTACTAAACAAACTTACAAAATTTCGCCGAGTTACGAATTTGTTAGCGATTTTGGGCTTTATTGACTGGACTAAAGGAACTATTCTTTTATGTTTGTTCTTCAATCTGAAAGTTGTATATACACCCTTGTTGTACTCCTGTGTAGCCGGACAGACGGCTAGCTAACAACAAACATTTTGAATTTGACTTGACGACTATAAATAATAATTTTGAATGTCTTCAGAAATTGGTCCACGAAAAGATATATTCGTGTAAATGTGACATATGTGGCGTGGAAATAAGTAATAAGTATAATATGGCGGCCCATCTCACGAAACATGTCCATTTTAAACCCTTCAAATGCAGCTATGAGGGGTGCACGAAGAAGTTCAAGGATAAGGTAAGTTCTAGTTAGTTTAATTTGATAGTAGGTGAGAAATCTTTAATCTTGATGGACGCGTTTCGGGAAAAATTTAGTATATCATGGGATAAATAACTGAACTACGCAGTTTTACTCGTTTTAAAATTATAGAAAATTTAGTTTCTTGTGACGACTGAATGGGTATTTTTTCAGGGTACCCTCAAAAAGCACTCTTTAATTCACTACCCGGATCAGCAGTATGTCTGTACGTTGTGCAAGAAACGCTTCACGCGTATCAATCGTTTGAACGTCCACATGAAACAACACAGAGTTAAAGAGAAGAGCGCTGTTTGTGATTATTGTGGTACCAGGTGAGTGGAGTTCAACCCCCCCTTTTTATCTGTCCTTTAATCTCCACGGACTAACTTATAAACATTGTTCAGAGAGTGTTAGTTAAATGATTATATCTCTTATCAGAAATTAAGTTGCAAATAAAATTCAAATCGTTTCTACCATTATTATTTTTTTATCATGATAATTCTACAAATAGTAGTGATGCTGTTTTCGATAATGATGATGTTAAGGAAGTTAATAGTGATGGTGGTGATGATGATGAGTATGTTAATAGTGATGATGATGACGATATTAACAGTGATGATGACGATGATGTCATCAGTGATGATGAGGATGTTAATAGTGATGATGATGACGATTTTAACAGTGATGATGATGACGATGTCATCAGTGATGATGAGGATGTTAATAGTGATGATGATGAGGATGTTAATATTGATGATGATGACGATGTTAACAGTGATGATGATGACGATGTCATCAGCGATGATGAAGATGTTAATAGTGATGATGATGACGATGTTAACAGTGATGATGATGACGATGTCATCAGTGATGATGAGGATGTTAATAGTGATGATGATGACGATGTTAACAGTGATGATGATGACAATGTCATCAGTGATGAGGATGTTAATAGTGATGATGATGAGGATGTTAATAGTGATGATGAGGATGATGACGATGTCATTAGTGATGATAACGATGTTAATAGTGGTGATGACGATGTCATTAGTGATGATGAGGATGTTATTAGTGATGATGATAATTTTCCTTTTCAGTTTTTACAGTAAAAATTACCTCCGATCTCATATAATGAAGAAGCACTGCGTCAGGGAGCAGTTCCAGTGCGACGCGTGCGGGTTCCTCACCTACAACAAGCCGAGTCTCGTCATGCACATAAAATACGGGCACGCCTTCGAGAAGGTGAGTTGATTAACAATAAGCGAAGGTTACGTCGAAAATGGTAACGATATCATGACTGGGCTAACGCATCGGCGTCTCGTGATGTAAAGACCAGCGCATTCAGAAAGGAATATAACTCTGCCTCTAGGTCCTTTAAAAATCGTGATTGCTAAGGCGGAGTACATTGGCAGAATTGGCAAGAGACTGGTGTGTCTCGCTTCAGGAACACGTGCGTTCTGGTCTCTCGATAAGGCTGTTTTAGGGAATTTCTGTCAGCCTTCCTTTCCAGCTTTGCACAAGGACGGTGAGTCATTGGCCCATACCGCGAAGGAGAAAGCTGATCTTTTAGGCTCTCTCTTCGCGTCGAATTCGACTCTGGATAACCAAGGAAAGTCACCACCAACAATCCCGCGATGTGATACCACGATGCCGGTGATTAAATTCCGGCAAAATGCAGTTCGTAAAGCACTTCTTTCTTTGGACATTAATTAGTCAAGTGGACCCGATAGCATCCCTCCAATCGTGCTACGGACATGTGCTCCCGAGTTGGCACCGGTCTTAACGCGTCTTTTCCGGCAATCCTACGCATTAGGCGTCGTCCCGATCTCCTGGAAGACTGCTTTGGTGCATCCGATTCCTAAAAAAGGTAACCGCTCAGATCCGTCCAATTATAGGCCTATAGCCATCACCCCCTTGTTATCCAAGGTAATGGAGTCCATTGTAAACTGCCAGCTCCTGCGGTGTCTAGAGGAGTACCAGCTGATTAGTTACCGCCAATACGGTTTCCGTCGGGGTCGCTCAGCCGGTGATCTTCTAGTTTACCTTACTCATAAATGGGCGGAAGCAGTTGAGAGCAAGGGGGAGGCATTAGCAGCCAGTCTGGACATAGCGAAGGCCGTCGATCGCATGTGGCACAAAGCGCTTCTTTCGAAGCTTCCTTCCTATGGACTTCCCGGGAAATTATACAATTTTAAATTATATATTACTAGCTTTTTGGCAGATCGGAGCATCAAGGTCGTTGTCGACGGTGCATGCTCCGACCAAAAATTCGTTCATGCTGGTATTCCACAAGACTGCGTTCTATCACCCACTCTGTTTCTTCTGCATATCAATGATTGTTGTAAATCAGGAACATTTGACCGTATCCAACGTAGAGCAGCTCGAATTATCGACGATCAAGCCCTTTCGGATCTGCTCGATCCTTTGGCGTAGAGATGTTGGATCACTCTGCATCATCTACCGAATTTTCCACGGGGAATGTTCCGAGGAATTGATTGGATTAATCCCGGCAGCTGAATTTCACCTTCGGACATCCCGTCAAAATTCTAAATTTCACCACCTAGATGTCCGAAAATCCACAACAGCGCGATTTTTAAGGCATTTTCTGCCTCGCTCAACCACTCTGTGGAATCAGCTTTCGCCGGCGGTTTTTCCGAACCGATACGATTTGGGAACCTTCAAAAAAAGAGCGTACTCCTTCCTAAAAGGCCGGCAACGCACCTGCAACCCCCCTGGTGTTGCAGATATCCATGGGCGGTGGTAATCACTTTCCATCAGGTGAGCCTCCTGCTCGTTTGCCCCCTATAGCATAAAAAAAAAACGTTTGACACTCACCAAACGACACATTAGCTTTGACAGTCTATCTAGACTGTCTAGACTATAAATATCAAGGAATCAACTAATTATTTACTACAACAAAGTTACAAACCCAATAACAGTTATTAACGGACATATTTAATCAATCTTCGAATAACTTAATACTTGATAGCGTATACCACGCGCTGTTGACGTTTTGATTTGTTCTTGAACAAAATGGCCACTTCGTTACCATAGACGCGATACTCGCTAGTGACAATGATAATACACTCTTTTCATAGAAAAGCCGTCATCACTAAAAGTCGTATTTATAAACGATTTTTTACTAATAATTGTCTTTATCCGGATAGATTTTCTTTTTAAACTGGCAACCTCGTTGACACGCACTGACAGTGACGTTTTCATAGACAAACCGTCATAAATAAAAGTGTTTTTTTTTATTTTTTATTATTCAAATATTTTTCTTTCAGGACAGACAGTGTAAGATTTGCAAAAAAAACTTCAAAATGCATAAATATCTGAAGTTGCATTATTGGAATACACATTGTATCAAATACAACATGTCTTTGAGGAGGCCGTGAGTATTGTTTTTATAATCAACACTAGTGATCCATCCGGCTTCGCACGGGTCATTTATATATCCTATAGCACTCAGAAATAATGTAGTTTTCTACCAGTGAATATTTTTTAGAATTGGATCTGTAATTTCAGGAGATTACCACATATAAACAAACAAATTTTACCTCTATATAATATTAGTAAGATTTATAAACATTTTTGTTTTGATTGACTGAACACAATGCCAAAACTCTAAGGTGGAATTTGTCTCTGTTTTACACGAATAAGCCAAGGATCTTAACTTTTGTATCGTAATACTTGTAACTCTAACGGTTTACGCGGCGCCAGTGAAGCTCCCGGTCAGCATTTTTCCGACATCTTCAACAGTCATTGTCATATTTCAGCAAATTAACCAAAAACCGTAATAAATTTACACCTAAACCTTCCTCGTGGATCATTCCGTCCATTAGTAAACACTGTATGAAAATTCCGATAGTATCTAATTTTATCGCATCAAACAATCATCAACATCAAACATACAGACAGGATGGAAGGACATTTATAATTAGTGAAATTTTGTAAATGTATATTTTAGGAGACCGAAGAAGATTAAAATTATCATAAAAGAAGACCACAACGATATAAAAGAGATAGAACTATTGCACGAAGTCAAAGTTGAACCTTTAAGCGGTGAGTACTATAATATTAACCTTATTAAATATCTTACGAATTTACAATGAATTGCCCAAAGAGTGAAGAATGCAAAGTTATATAACATTTGTATAATATGTGTGTTATATAATTCCACTATAACGAGCTACCCTCAAATTAGCTGCTAATATTGCAAAGCGTTACGAAAACTCGTTGTCACAGTGTAAAAATATCAGTATGTGGGATAATTTATTTTAATAATGTTGTACTTTTGTTTTGTTTAAATATGTTATACTTGGTGGTAGGGTTTTCGCAAGCCCGTCTGGAAAGGACCATCCACTCATGAATTATTCTACAATTATATATGTGTTATGTCTCCTGTCTGGAAGTCAACAAGCATTAACTCCACGCTTTTTTATCATCTATATAATTAGTAAATCTAATAATTAGTACTTTTGTGTTCCGGTTTGTAGAGTGAGTGAGCCAGTGTAACTACAGGCACATCGTATCGACTTTGTAACAAAATGAATATATTTCAACAGACTCGGATCCAGATCAAAAGTCAACGGAGTATTCGGAAGGTGTATTTTCTGAGGATATCTCGAGAGCCGTTGAGAATAAGGCGAAAAAGATAACTCCAGTGACTCGCTTTGAAGATTTCTTTATAGAACATATTATGCGACCTGACACGAATGTTCAAGGTAAGACTTTTTATACCAAGTCTTATTACTCGGTGGTAGGGCTTCGTGCAAGGTCTTGGTACCTCTACCTCCCACTCCTCATATATTCTACAGCCAAATAGCAATAGTTAGTTGGGCCAGTCGATATTCGATTCACGATAGTATGCGCATGCGATCTCGTGATGTCCCTTAATGGACGTAGTGAGCGCTGAGGCGCACCAGGCGATCAAGGCACCGATGATTCCTAGTTTACAGAGAGAGGAGAAAATGGTACTGAACTGTTTTGTCTTTTTTTTTATATATAGTTTAACTAATTTTCGCTCGCGTTTTAGTGGGGGGGGGGGTAGTTTAAGGTATGAAGAAGTTTATATCCTTCTTTGAAGTTAAAGCTTGCTTCAAACCAAATTTTATTAAATTCGGTTCAGTGTTTTGGCCGGCAAAAAGCAACAGACACACAGTTACTTTCGCATTTATAATATTAGTATAGAAAAAATTGGGTATACTAATTTTTTGGTCAAGAAGAATCTGTGACTGATAACCCTCTTATTTATTTGTTTTGAAGATTCTTGTAACCTGATTAGATTGTCCTTACCTCCGGCATTGCTGTGATAGACCTTTCCGATACAAGTATTGCTGGACCAATACCGGATATAGACCATCCAGCTATTGTGATATTTGATTTATTAATAGGACTTCTAGAAGTTTCGGAAAAAGCGATCTTTCCCTCTCTTTGTTTCTTTCTATTAAATACGGTTTTATATAATGTATTTAACAGGGCCGGATCTACCATATGGCTTTTTGGGCTTCAGCCCAGGGCCTCGTCGATTCAAGAGGGCCCCAGCTAAGTCAAGTCAAAGTCAAAAATAGACGATAATGCGAAATAATCCTTTATTAAACAGATCGAATGGTTTACAGCCCTGCGAGTCCTGCAATTAATCAAACCCATTCAATTAATTTAATTCAAGTGTACGTTCAGATATGTCTTAGGGCCCCCTAAGTAGTGTTAGCCCAGGGTTGAACTTACGGTCCGGCCCTGGTATTTAAACTTATTTTTTGTTATTGTTTTAATACGCGTGGTATTTTTAGTAGTAATTTTATGTGTATTAATTTTATTTATTGTTATTTAATTATCCTCAATCGGTTTTAATTTGTTTCATTGTGTCCGTTATTTTATACATAATGTATAGCAAAAGCAACTTCGTTCCAACCGGATGTCCTGTGACACATAACTTTTTTATTTAAAATTGTTTGTTTAATTTAATAAACAGTTTTATATGTATGTGTGTATTTGTTATGTGTAATTTTACTCTATTTTTTATTATCATGTACGAATATGGGTGCCAAATGTTGTCTGAAACATATTTTTTATTTATATATAGGCGGAGAAAAAATTTGCCCAGCAGTGTGACATTCACGAGCCATAATTTAATTTTTCCCATTCTTTCATCTCGTATAGATTCGGAGTATGATACGAAATGTGACAATGAAGCCAGGACTAGCATAGATAACGTCATTAAATGTAAGACAGGGACGAACTTATCGGTTGGAAAGAGACAACATCGTATGGTAGTTGAAATAGACATCGCAGGAGAACCGGAAGAAGGTGAAACAATTTTTTGTAATATTACATAGTTTAGAGAAATACTTGAGTGTATGTACATAGAACTTGTCTTGGGTCTTCTGGGTTATTTTATATTGCTGTTCTGATTTCTGAGTGACCCAGTAACATATACACAAGGGACATAACATCTTAGTTTCCGAGGTTGGTGGCGCATTGACAATGTGGGGGATTCTTTATATTTCTTATAGCGGTAAATGTTTTTGGGCGGTGAACATTTACCATCAGGTTTAATAAAAAGCTAAATAGCAAACAGATGCTTGTTCCTTTAGCGGTACAAGGGAAATAACATCGTAGATCGAGTAGCAGTATTTAGTTCTTACAGCATTGATTCTGAATTTAGTTTCTATCGAAACCGACAAGAATCTCATTACTTATTCTTTAACTCAAATGAAATATAAACTCAACTCAGTTTTAAGTCCATGTTCAAATTTAAATACACACTGTGCAACTGCAAATTGTATTCAACCTGCATTTGGTATTCCAGCTAAAGTTGATATTAATGAAGTCACTATAACACAGCCTAATAATATTTACAATACAATACTAGAAAATACGAATGGAATACAAAACGAACAAGACTCGAATTCATGTGTCACAAATCTAACCAAATCAAATGGTATCATTGAAACTAAAAATGATTCCAAATCAATACTAAATGATAATTTTAATAATGATGAGTCTGTTGAATATGAAGACACAAGTGAAATAGAAAACGATAAAGAATCGACAACGTGTGAAACAAATCAAACCAAATCAAATGCAAATATCGACACTATGGATGTGTCTATAACGAAACTGAATGATGATTGTAGTGATGACGAAACTATTGAAAATGACGATTTAAATGATAGTGAATATGTTGACAATGAAAAAACATCGCAATCGAAAAGGATTAAATTCAATACTCATCAATGTTACGTTTGTTTCAAGGTAAGACGTAGGTATACACAAATAGTTTGTAAAATTTACATAAGTATTATTTACATTAATAATATACAGATATAAAAAATTGTATACCGTTATTCGATTCAACGGTATTCCGTTTTATGGGAATTAAATAACCCTACTGCAATGAAACGATCGCCACCAAGCCGTTTCAAATGAGAATAATTTATCATTGAAAATATTAACACTAAAAAAACGCTTACATTCTTTCGCCAGTTCATACCAATGAAAATCTACCACCGGTTCGGAAAATAAACACTTCGGTTCTGAGAAAAATTAGCGAAAGACTCGTTTTTGTTTTTTTTTTTATCTCGAGTTAAACAAATTTCATTCAATAAATAATTAAATATTGTTTAAATATATATTATAATTTTCAGCTGTACGAAACGCGAGAGAAATTAATAAATCACTGCAAAGAACATTTCGACGTGTGCAATGTTAATATGTTAAAGAAATGTCCTCTATGCGACTACGTGACCAAATTAAACCTACCCAGACATATGCTTTTAGTTCACAAATTAAATATAAAACTACCATTCGGCGGAATAAAAGATAGAAAAGATAACAATAATGGTTCAAGATTCTATTACAATATAAAAAATGACAATTTCACCGAAATAGAAGTCATACCGAGCGTCAAGAATCTAAATAAAAAGGCATACGTCGCTCTTGATAGGAAAAAACGCGAATTAGACAATAAAGGTTTAACGAAAACTAAATTGGTTAAGAAAGATGGCGAATGGGTCGTGGAAAAGGAAAAAATCAACATATCGAGCAATATTATTGTGCCAAAGATTAATTTACCAAATAGTGAAGATTATTTGAGCGAAATGAAGCTCCTGTACAGGAAAGCAAAAAACAACGGTAAAAAGATGCTGTTTCCGTGCGATAAGTGCGTGAAAATATGCCAAACGATGAGCGCTTTGAAGTTGCACTCGAGGAAACACAATCCAAACGCTAAGCCGTTCAAGAAGAAAGTATGGAAGCATAAATTGAGTGAACAAGAATTGTTAAAGTTAAACGACAAACCACAGATAACAAATCCCAATCGATACGAGAAACCGAAACCGATCGTCAACAAACACAAGTGCGATCCGAAATTGAAGGAGTTCTACGAGAATAATATTAAAGGTGGCGACATACAATTCTGGCAGTTTCTGAAGATATTCAATAAAATGTCGCGAGAAAATGTCAACGATTTCGCCGATTTGGAAAATCGTAAGGAATTTGGTATACATTTTAGTTTGCCAGAGACTAAAGTTGAAGAGAAAACGAAAACGAAAGGCTTAAGTGAAGGAAAAACAATTAAAACTAGAACAAGGAACGCGTTTAGACGAATTATAATGATTAGTAAGAGGAATCACGAGAAAAGGAAAGCTATGATTGACGTTTTAAGGCGGAAGTTATCAAATACAATAGTTGGGACGTAGTTACATAATATATTTTTCGGTTGCAATTGTAAATATGTTCAAAATAATAATTTCTGGTGAGATTCATAGCGCGCTCATATGATCCGTTTTTAGTTGAAGAATACTTGTTACATTGAAAATGTTATTTTTAATTGAATTAGATGTTCCGACTTTGATTAAATGAGGATGTGATCTCGAAATATTTCTTAAACAATCGGAGATTATTAATGAATGATGAAACGAGTACTATACTACAAACGAGTCATTTTTATTTTCTCTGTGCGCGTGACAGCTACACTTGACTCCTCAAACGTCACACTGCTTTACTAGTGTGCGTGTACTTAGTGGGCAACTGTTGGCCAATATTTTTCGACAGTTCTCAGCTTTGACAGTCTATATAGACTTTATTTTATATAAGAAATCGAAAATATTTTTGGTCTTTCGCTTTGGGCTTGTCAGTAGACTAAAATCGACACATGTGAACGCAACTTAAGAGTTCGATATTTGAAAGAACTTTTGGTTAGGACTGGACTAGAGGTGAGGGAAGTATGTCTCATTTCTCTACGTCAGTGTCTAAGGAAATGTATGTTCCATAAATTGGTAGAATGGCGTTCTTCAGTTAAATAGTATCATGCAAATATACATGATACTCTCTAGTTATAATAAATCCATTAATCCGCATTGGAGCAGCGTGGTGGAATATGCTCTAAAACTTTCTCCTCAAAGGGAGATGAGGCCTTAGCCCAGCAATGAGAAATTCACAGGCTGTTACTTTGTTTGTGATTACAAAATTTGATCAAAATATTTTGAAAATAGTAAATTTTGACGACGAATGTCCTAATTTATCTCTAGAGGCGTAAGTTTAGAGTGAAGTCTCTAGAAATGTCACTATTTGCGAGCTTTTGATCGCAAGTATTCACTAATTATTCACTAGTTACCACGTGTGAGGGCATGTATTAGGGATAAAAAGTACCCTATGTGCCATTCTAGATTATAATCAATCTCTCAGCCAAAATTCATTCATATTTGTTCAGTCGTTGTAACGTAGTAGAGCAACAGCCAACAGAGAGAAGTGTGCTTTCGAAAGCATATTAAGCTGTTGCTTCTGCGCTAAAACTTTTTCTTAGATTTTGTCAGATTTGCCGTCCCATCTGATTATTAGGAGAGAATAGAGAGTGCACCTGTGCTTGCGCACACACTTGTGCACTAATAAGTTTGTGTAATTGTCTGGTCATTGGCTGACGTAGCCGAAATCGGTCAGATTTACAATCGTCGGTAGACCTCGTTCCGTTTTACTCTAACGAATATTTATACGTATTCTGCAATCTTCACGAATCCAAAATGAATACCACAGTTTATTTAGATCTCAACCAATGACGTCAATTCAAGGTCAAAGGTGTTTATTTTCGTTACTCCTGTCACTGGAAATCAACTGAATATGAATATATTTATATCATAATAATAACTACTATTGCAGTTATTATTATGGTATAAATAGGGCCTGTTTCTCTATCAGGAATTGCAATCCGGAAAAACGGATCCGGCATCATTATACGTCTACCGGATTCGGTACCAATATACTGAACTTACTGAATATTACGCCGGACTGCAATCCCTATTCTCTATCAAGATTTTTTCGTTATCAGCCCCGTCTTAAGCATAACTAGCGCCCGAGTTCGAGGAATGTTCAGCCGATCTGCTCTCCCTCTAAAAGATGTGTGTGACCTTCTGGGGTGCCTCACTGATGGTTCAAGACGCGCAGTTACTAGTTTTTCTGTTCCCCTACACTCAAGATTACAATGGGCCTGTCCATTATAATTATATGTTTTTGTCATCAATACAAGTATACTCCCAGTGGAAATTCGACCATTCAATAATTGAGGAAAATAAAAATTTGGTAGTCTTTGTCTATATAAAGCTACTAGTTACCTTAGGATGGCAGGAGAGCAATTGTTTAATTTTCTGTTTTTGCTCTTATCATTGATCGATCAACAATTTTTTAATGCCATTTGGTTTTTTATTATGTTTGTTGATTTTACAACTGTTTGTTATCAATCGGGAACTGAAAAATAGCAAATAAATATATATCAAAAAGAAAACACTTCAAATAAAGTAACTATTAACATAGTATGTTAAAGCAATTTGTGAGTTTTAAATACAGTAAACGAACATTTAATATAAAACTAATTTATTACATAACAAAGTTCTAATTAGAATTTATTTTAAGTTTTAGTCAATAAAGATATTTATATAAATTGAAAGGTTGTATTCATTTACCTAGAGATTCAATTGTTTTTTTTTATATAACACTTTTTCAATTTTTTCAATATTTGTATAAACTGAATGGATTTTTAGTATTCAATATTATATTAAAATGAGCAATGAAAATAGGTTATTTTCGGCATAGTTTACTTGGTGTTAGGCCTTTCCAAGCCTGACTGCGTAGATACCACCCACTCATCAGATATTCTACTGTCAAACACCAGTATTCAGTATTGTTGAGTTCCAGTTTGAAGGGTGAGTGAGCCGGTGTAACTACAGGCACATGGGACACAAGATCTTAGTTTACAAGGTTAGTGTTACATTGATGATGTAAGGAATGTTAAATATTTCTAACAGTGGCAATGTCTATTGGTTATGGTGACCACTGTATATCAGGTGGCCCATTTTCCAATTCACCTATCTACAACACAGAAAGACAGACATCATTGCATTTAAAAAATAGCCTTTGATAAGTTTATTTAAATTCCTTTGCAGTCTTCATCTTATTGTACATTATCTAGGTATCCTGCCCATTTCCAGTTTTACACAATTTTCAGTCTCCGTGAATCTGAAAATAAACAACACATTTAATAATAGGTAAATTATAAATAAATTATTTTAATGAATGCTATAAAGAACAAAAATCTATGATGCAACTAATTTTATTCAATGCGATGACAAATTTAATCTAATATTTCTATCGAGAATGGTTGAAGACAAATATTTGTAATTTTTGAATATATTTTTATTTAATAGGTAAGCAGACAGGTGAATATGCCACCTGCAAGTGGACACCATTGTGTAGGCTTTGGTAATATAAGAAATATTAATCTAAAGATATATTTCCCATAATTACTATTACTAAGATGTCTTGACGGTTATATGGCTTCCGCAAGCTTATCTGGGTAGTTATCCACTCATCTAGATGTTATGGCCAAAGTGCCTGTAGCTACTCTGGCTCAGCAACCTTTGTTTGATGGAATATGTGACGAGGCCCTACCACCGAGTAGACATATTTCACTCACAGCTTCAGCGATATCAATCCATTCCATAGCTCTTACTAAATTATCATTTTTAGAAGGCTTCTTATCCCAATTCCAGTAAAACAGTTCTTTAAATCCACCTGCAACCTGAAATAATAACAAAATGTATGATTAAAGATAGTGAATCTTACAATTTATTCTCAGATATGTCTTGGTGCTAGTCCTAACAAGGCAGTCATCCAGCCATTGTCCTAGAGTTGAATGAACTAAAAGCCCTTTGAACATAAAATATCAACTAAGGAAAGAATTCTTAATAATTATACAATTTACATACTCGAATACAACAAACTATATAGACATGATACACAAAATGTAGATTTGTATCCAGGGTCAGTCATTGAGCTAAGTTATCAGCTCTTAGGTCACCCAGTGTGAACCAATTTTTAACAAGTCAGGCACATATTAAGGAAGTTACAAATTCTTTCCTTGAATTTTGTAAGTCATACCTGAAATTTTCGTTCAGCTTCTTCGGAGAGTGGTCTTTTTGCTTCGGTAAGTATAACTGCTTTATAACCATCTGGCAATTTCATTTTAATACCATCCAGATGGTGACCACGAAAGGTTGCGGATAATTCTGTAATAAAATTATAAGTTGTCAATAAACTGTTAAAAATATACGTGTTATTGCTATATTAATTCGTTAAGTATCAGGTTGTTTATTTCTAAAGAAATCTTAGAATCATAGCTCATAGAAACCATTTATTGCAAGATTCTAGTTTAGTACAAAACGCGTTGAAGTTTTATTGAAAATTTGTATTTTTGAAATTTTATTGCATTTAAAAATAAACATGGGTATACTTAAATCTCCTCCATCATATCAACTATGACTATTGTTATGAAATAATATTTTAATGCTATTAATTAAATAAGACATATTTTTACCTTCTTCGTTTTCCGTAACGTAGGGCTCGAAATATTTCTTTACATTAGCAGGACCATCTTCTTCAATTTTACAAGGTATATAATGAGCGCGTTGCTCGAAAACTTGTTGGTTTTCACTTTTATTTAAATTATTTTCAACTTGTATAGACATTTTCAAAACATAAAATTGCAATAATTGCAATGCGTATCGTTTCCCGCCTCCCGGCAATTAATTTGTACGGTGCCAAATTGACAATGACAATAAATACATAATCACAAAAGATTAGACACCAAAGTCAAGAAAAAACAATGAAATTACGATTTTAAGCTAAATCTTGAATTATATATGTTTTTCATAAATCTACTACCTACTTATGAATTGGTTCAAATTCATATACAAATTAATAAATTATGTATTTCATACTTTTTAAAATCTTATTTATCTAATATTTTTTATTCAATTTAGCGTAACACTGTGTTTTATCTACAATGAAAAGTTTATTATAATTGCAATAAATTTCACAAATATAATTTATTACCAATATTCATTAAAATGATATACAAAAAAATTAAAATGGCAATATTAACAAGTTGCCATAACAAATATTATCGATTCAAAATTCGGAAAGTTATAATTATGTCAAAATATTTCATCAGACGAAGTGGGGATTTCAAAGATATTTCATAATATGCACAACAATTTCAATATTGTGTAATTGTAACAGCTAACTCTTAACCGGGCACGGTAAAGACACATCTTTCAAAGTTCCTGACACAAAATCAATACTCATAGTATTGTGCTATTTCATTGTTGTTTGTACAGTTGAAAATATTATTGTTTTTGTTACGTCATTGTAAATAGTTTGGCAGCGGTTTGGCTTGTGTACAATTTGTTTATTCACTTGAATCGTGTTGGTGAGAGCAATAGGTTTAATGTGACCTTGAACCCAGATCAAAACAGCTGTTAAGTGTAAGTACGTTTGAACTATTTTAAGAACATTTTTAAAATTCATTTTTAGGGTCTTGGTCTTTATTCTAATTAGAAAAAATAATATTGAAAAGTGCCTTTTTTAGTTACTTGTTTTTTTTTTTAAATTACAATTTTAATCAGTAAGGTTTCTGTTCATGCATTTTAACAAAAGAAACTGTTTATCGTTTTGTAACCTTATAACCTTGAGTCATATATAGATTCTTTGTTTCTTCACAATTATAATAGAAAATAAAAGCTATAATAGATTTACGACATTTAATTCCATTTATGATCATTGTTTATGTAATTAAGTGCAATTAAAATATTTTAAAGCTGTACAAATTTCTCCTGTTGCTTTCTTAATATAAACAAAATAAAAAACATAGCATAAAAATGACTGAGTAATGGATTATATAACTATTCCTAATAATGCAAATAATATTATTTTAAATAAACTTTTTTTTAATTCTCATCTTGTTATTGCACAATTTTCTTATCTTTTTTCTTCATGGTGAAATACAAATTAGGCCATGAGACTGTATGTTGTTACCTTTACACTTAATGAGCAGTAAAAAATAATAAATATTGTCATCATATAGCTCAGTTTGGAAACAAATGCCTTGTGTTATTACTTAGAAGTGCAACTAAGTAAGTCTGTCCCTGTTTAAGTCTATTAATATGTCGAGGTCTCAAATTACCTTTCTTTTTAATTGATGAGGTAACAGAAAAATAACTTACACATCTATAATATTAGTTTAATAAGTTAAAAATTATGCAGAAAGTATTTTTTTAGGCAGAATATTGTGTACTTACTCGAGTAAGAACCACAAAAAAAGTTTTTCAAAAATAGAAACAAATTCAATCCTTGTCTGACTCATCAAGTAATTTCTTATAATATTACATTTATAAACATATTTGATTGTAAACATACAAATAGATAACATTTTTATTTTATCTTTTTTAATCTGTCATGACTAATAAAAATATTAAATGCCATAAAGGTTATCTGTTGTGATTATTTTGATAATAAAATTTGTGATTCACATATGTAACTTTAAAAAAAAAACTTTTTTATTTTATTAACTATGTGGACAAACTTACTGATGGTAAGTGGTCACCACTGCTCATAGACGCTGTAAGAAATATTATACATTTATTACATCACCAATGCGCCACCAAACTCTGTAGCTAGAAAAAATACCCCTTGTGCTTATAGTTACACTGTATACTAAGTATAGCTGTGTTTGCAGTAGAATATCTGATTAGTGATGAGTCTATGGGTGGTATATAACCCGGATGACACTAAGCACTACCATCAACGATTTTACATAGTCAAACGGAAGGTTGCAGATTTAGGTCTTCATATAGATTTGATTTGATGAAAATGACATGCATAAGGGCTTCAACCACTTAATCTAAGATGCTGTCGTAGAAGCTTTGTTAGTGTAAGAACTTTGTCTATGGGCTAAGGTGACCACTTATTAAATGGCCAAGTTGCTTGCCTGCCCAAAATTAACGATTTGCACAGTTTGGTCTTCGTCTGTAATATTACGTAAAATAACATTTTAGGAACATTCAAAATAAATACAGAAATTGGCAATATACCATTCAAAAAAAAACGAAACCAATGCCAGTAATGTAAGATATGGTGCCAAAACAATTTAATAAGTTTTTTTTTTCCAATAATAGAATTAATAATTCGTAATGTTTATTTGTAAACATCTCATATTTATTGTATATTATATTATAGTGTGTTATTACACAAAATATTGAACGCCGAGGTTTTGTCTACTGAGTTTCGTCCTGGTTGCTTTACGTTTAATTCGAAGTGCCTGTGTGTTTTAGTTTTGATCCAATTTCATATAGGCCTGATAAATCGAATTTGGAACACTTTAACGTCGATTAAAAAAAAACTTTCTTAAAACTAGTCGGATAATATGACGTAACTGAGATGTCAGATGGATCAGATAAAAATAAGCAACATTAACACTCATTGATCACATAGCGCGCGCTTCACGGTTTTCTGTTACCCACGTTCTTCCCTTTTCATTTAAATAACTCAACACAATTATGAATTGCGATGAATTTGCCGTCTCATTGAATTTTTTTTTTTTTTCACACACTTGTGCACTATAAAAAGCCAAATAAACAACATTTGACAGCAAATTGACGCGATATCATTGGTCGAGAGCTTGATTAATCTATGATATTCACTATGGATTTGTGAAAAAATGTCGTCTTGAACGTCGACGAAACTGTTATCGGAATTTTGGAAGTAAAACTGAAATGGAAATAATTAGTTAGGAGTAATAGTGTTGTACTATAAATAAACACATATCAATCATAAACTCTTAGTATTGCACAATATAGCTAAGTTATTAACAAATCGTATGAAATACGTAAATCTAAGGTTTGTTTATCTTTTTTCCTACTTCCATTGGAATAGGATGTAGTTTAATTATACGTAGTGATTTTGTAAATAATTGAATTAAATGTTATTTCTGCGGAGACGAACCAACACGAAACTCAGTATTTAATTATGTATATTAATAACTACCAGAATTAACCAGATTAATGATATGTTTATGAAAATAAGTAGTCTTATTAAAAACCAGTTTTTTTTTTGTTCTGATCGTGTCATTGACCTCTATATTAAGTTATTTATATTTTTACTAACTATAATTATATATTCCAATCTAAATCACGATAAATCATTAAAATCAGTCCATCCGTTTTGGAGTTCAGTGACATGCACACATATAGAAGTATTATGTAAAGGATTGCGCGCCGAGGCGTGTGAAAATTAGCTTAGTTAAAGCTTACATAGATAAGGAGAGTTTTACCCATTTCTATATGCGTAACATCATTACACAGTATAAAACAAAGTCGCTAACCGCTGTCTGTCCCTGTGTATGCTAAGATCTTCAAAATTACCCAACGGATATTGATGCGGTTTTTTTAATAGATAGATTGATTCAAGAGGAAGGTTTATATGTATAATACGTGCACAATATAGTAGAGAAACACTGATAATTTTAGATGTTTCTAATGTGACGTAGTAAATAAACACATTTTTTTACATTGCAAACGCTGGCTGACCTGATCCTATGAGATAGATCAAAATAATGTACTACAGTATTGTACAACTTAAAAAGTTCTTTGAAAAAGTCTGCTATGGTATATGTCTATCTCTTATAGATAACCCACAATAAACATTTTTATCGTTTACTTTTTACGAGAAATAATTGCTTATTTTCGAAGTGATTTTAAGCAATACAGCATTAATCCTTATCCAATAAAAATCCTTAAATACATTGTGCATTTAATATAGATCAATATGGCCCTTTACATCATGTTATTTAAATAAAGATTTTTGAAGATATTACAGACTTGAAATGCAGGGGCATGGCGGTTTGTATTGTCTAATGAAAAGAAAAGCTGTAAACTTTGTATATAAGGACACTCTGAAGTATATTTAGTGCCAGCACCGCACCCGTGTGAAGCTCGAAGGAGTCGCTAGTATTAATATTAAATAAAATAAAACATATTTTTAAAATTTATGTTCATACTGTCAATGTCAACGTACGTGTCAAACTTTAAACCAACGCGGATTTTGACATTTCATTTTTTTAAATCCTAATAGTGGCAAGGTTTTTTCAGGCTAAGCCTCATAATTTTTATTACATTCAAATGGGCACGACTGATTAAAGATATAAGAATCTAACATAATTAAGATCTCGACCAATAATATCGCGACATTTCAATGTCAAAATAATTAATTTGTGGTTTTTGCTGTGCCTGCCATTGACTATATCTTTGGTTTTGGAACGAAGTTCTTACAGTAGAGTGAACTGGCGGAAATAGTTTTTTCCCTTTCTTACCTTTCTCTCTATCTCTTTCTATATTATAAGATTATATATAACATAGATTTTTTGTTATTGTTCTAATTGACACGGAATTTTTAATAATAGTTTTATTTCTTGACAATTAATTATTCTCAAACGTTGTTGAATTATTTTATTATCTACATACATTACATTAGCAGCCTGTTAATTTCCCACTGCTGGGCTAAGGTGTCCTCTCCCTTCGAGGAGAAGGTTAGGAGCATATTCCACCACGCTGCTCCAATGCGGGGTGGTGGATACACGTGTGGCAGAATTTCGTTGAAATTAGACACATTCAGGTTTCTTCACGATGTTTTCCTTCACCGCCGAGCACGAGATGAATAATTAAGCACATGAAAATTCAGTGGTGTTTATCTGGGTTTGAACCCGCAATCATCGATTAAGATACTTGTGTTCTAACTACTAGGCCATGTCGGTTCTTTTTTATTATATCGTCAGATATTAATTCAAAATAGTGATGTATTGAAAACGACTTCGTTCCATCTGGGTGGCACACGACACCTCTTCAAGATCCGCTGAATACTTTCTCATCAATAAGGTCGCCCGATTTTTTTTTTTTTTTTATGATTTCGGTAGGTGGACGGTCCAATAGGTCCCCTAATGGTGAGTCGTCACTACCGCCCATAGACAATGGCGCTCTAAGAAATATTAACCATTCCTTACATCACCAATGCGCCACCAACTTCGGGAACTAAGATGTTATGTCCCTTGTGCCTGTAGTTACACTAACCCACTCACCCTTCAAACCGGAACACAACAATACTGAGTACTGCTGTTTGGCGGTGGAATATCTGATGAGTGGGTGGTACCTACCCAGACGGGCTCGCACAAAGCCCTGCCACCAAGTAAAAAAAGTATTTATTTCAATTAACAGACAAACATGGATTCGTTCTTCAGTCTCTTCGATCCGTCAGATGGAAACGCGAACAAACAGAATAACAAGAAAAGACATAAAAACGACCAAGAAAACGTAAGGAAGAACCCAGACGCACCCAAAGGTAAGAATATAAATTTCAATAGTTTTTTAAACTCTTGTTTTGATTTGCTTGGGATTTTTGAGCAAGTCATCATCAGATCTTAACGTATAAAATGATTGTTACGGTATATATCTCTTTCGGACAATAAAAGTCAATAAATATTTATTAGTGTATAACTTAATAAATATATATATATATATATATCCCAGTCGGGGTGATGTCTTCCGTCACAGCTAACACCGTCATATATAAAACAATTCACACAAAATATCCTCGTTAAACAATCCGTGCATCAGTGAAAACTGTATGAAAATATGTTAAAAAAGTTAAAAAAAAAATGTTCTATGATTAGAATAGATATATTATCTGTTACAGTATAACAATGCTGTTATTTCTGAATCGTCATGTTACTGAATTAAATGCAATTCAGTACTGTAACATGACGATTCAAAAGTGCTTTTGCAAGAATATTTTTATTGCATTTGATTGTCGCTAACTGGGTATGATTGTATTGAATTTATTTATGTCGAACAGGGAGACGGAGAGGTCGCCGTTCCCAGGGGAAGAATGAAACGCTACCAGAAGAATCGTCGTTTTTGTGCGAACCGGATCTCAGCACAGAGATATTAGTTAAGGACTACAGCTACATTGAGAACTACATCGAAGTGAATAGAAGGGATGAAGGTAGGTTTACTATAAATAGACTACCATTAAACAAAACTTCATAACACACAAACCTTAACCCCAATTTTACATAATAAACATAACATAATCAGCCTGTAAATTTCCCACTGCTGGGCTAAGGCCTCCTCTCCCTTTGAGGAGAAGGTTTGGAGCATATTCCACCACGCAGAATTTCGTTAAAATTAGACACATGCAGGTTTCCTCACGATGTTTTCCTTCACCGCCGAGCACGAGATGCATTATAAACACAAATTAAGCACATGAAAGTTCAGTGGTGCCTGCCTGGGTTTGAACCCGAAATCATCGGTTAAGATGCATGCGTTCTAACCACTGGGCCATCTCGGCTCCCCAATTTTACCCCCAAACAAACTTATAACTTCCTTTTCACACCCTTAAGGGATTATTTTCGTAATAAAAGCTAACCTATGTCCATCAACTACTGGCTCATACTATTCTCATACAAAATTTCATCAAAATCGATTCACCGATTTACACGTGAAAACAGACAGAGTTACTTTCGTATTTATAATATTAGTATGGATGTTACTGCCTTTTATTACTGACCGATTTGGGCTACCTGATGTATTCTCCCTGCCAGAGGACCAAAACTTGAAGAAATATTAATCGTTCCTCGTGTCACCAATCCGACGCTGGGAGCTAAGATGTTATGTCCCTTGGGCCTGTCGTTACACTGGCTGGTTGACACTTCAAATGACAACATATTTTTTTGTCTTTAGTAATTGTAATGTTTTAAGGATAAATGCATCGAAATAGTTGGCCGTAAGTCATTTTTGAAAATCCCACGAGGGAAATAAGAAAGTTGGCATTTCTTTGTTCATCTCCAATGTTGTATGTCTCTAATGTCTCCAAATTTCCAGATACAAAAGAAGACGAGAAGAAACCACGCAGAAGAAACTCAGGCCGAAAGAACAGACGCAAGAAGAACAAAATATCACCAGCGAAAGATGTTCTAAGCACTGCGTGGCAGAACGGTCCACCAGAAGCACCAGAAACGTTAAACAATCAGTCGTCAATACCGAAGATTTGCGACGAGAAAATTGGCAAAAACGTCAACGATTTGAAATCAGAAGACGATTTTAAGAAGAATAAGAGGAAACCGTTCAATGATGATGAGGATGCGACGAGAAGTGGGACGAAGTTCGCTGATCGCGTTTACAACGCTATCGACAAGCTCGAGAAAGTGAGGATCAAAGACGATATGTACCTAGCTGGTGACTTAAATTCTGAGGACCTGGAGAGTGACTTCTTCTACAGCTCTGATGACATGGAGGATTTCTGTGATGACACGTGAGTCTTGGTTTATTAATTTAAAAAAAATGCTATTCAATGTTCCAGTTTTTGGTAACAACTTGTCTAATTTGAGGGTGCTTTTTTATATATTTACTTCATAGGACATCCGATGCTGATGACTCTGGCGACGAGTGCTACGGGAGTCTACCTCCGGAGCCTCGTTTCGGCAACGTCGAATACAAATTACAACTAGTTTCGCCGTGCGAGAGACGCTTCCAGCATTTAGTGACACAGGTGAGTGATATTTGTGAGCGTTAAGGGAGAAAAATGAGAGCGGCGGCTTTGTATGAATTTCACTTCTCCGAAGTCTGGGAAGAAAGTAAAGTTATTACTATTAGGTAAGATGTAAAGCTAGTAATAGTTATTATAAATATTAGAGAAGCAAAGTGAAAACCATATTTTTTTAAGTTGAGGGTAAATTATCTGAACGTTTCCTCTCAAACCCTGGTCCCGTTATCTTCAAATGTGATTAAAATTAAATTAAAAAAAAGAAACGAAAATGGAAGGCATTTATCAATAGAGCATACGCATGAATTGTGAAAAGTCGGATAAATTCAGAACCCATGAGTCTTTGTGATTAGCATTTCTAAGCGCGCTCTGCCCCCAGCTGAAGTGGCGCCTGCGGTCGGGCGGCGGCGCGGCGGTGTATGTGGTGGGCGTGCGGGACTGCGGCGCGCTGCGGGGCCTGCGCGCTGGAGCCCTACGCGCCTCGCTGCGCGCGCTGCGGGACATGGCGCGTGCGCTCGGCGCCGTGCTCGTGTCCGCCAGGGCGCGCCGCGTGGCGCCCGCGCGCGCCGTCGCCGAGGTGTACATCCGCAAGGTGAGCGGCCCATTCACACAATGTAAATTTGCCGCTCTGTAACCGGGCGTTCGGAAAGACTTTGCGGTACAGTTGCCAAAAAAATGACAGCAGTTAAAAAAAATTTAAATGACAAAACTTTCGTTGTTTCCCAGTTAGCGGACACGCAACAGAGCGTCGAGCTGCGAGTTGCGGTGATGGGAGCGAACGAAGCTGGCAAGTCGACACTTATAGGCGTTTTAACTCAAGGTGCTTATAAATAATTGTCATGTTTAAATCAATAGAATCATTATGTATTTATTAGGCTGTATATCCGAAAGTCTTTGACACATATTCCATGTTAGAACATTAAGAGTACTTGTCAGAAAAGTCCGTTGAAAATTAACTCCTAAGCTTTAAATAAAGCCTCTTTGCTCAATCCTTCCTCTTCAGTTACAAAACATCCACAAAAAATAGCTTTATAAATGACGGAGTTCTGAGGTAACTGGCAAAAAAAAGAAATGAGAAACCTCTTTTTTTTAAGTCGGTTAAAAATGTGTAGTAGTGGAATCTTAATTTGACCCACTTCCCGGTCTTCGATCAGGATGAAATTTTACACACGCTCTGAGTTCTGATGACAATACCTGACTAGCTAAGAAACGTCATTACAAATCCAATATGGCGGCCTCCTCAAGATGGCGGACTGGCTGGTTGAAATCCACCCCCATGATATGGGTATTAAATGAAAGGGTACTTAAAGCTAAAACCGTGTTTTTTACTTTTTTAAACTATTATTTTTGGACAAAATGCTCCATTTGTAATTTTAAGTGCGAGCTAAAAGCGTGTTGTTTTACTTTTTTAAATCATATAAGCCGAGATGGCCCAGTGGTTAGAACGCGTGCATCTTAACCTATGATTGCGGGTTCAAACCCAGGCAGGCACCACTGAATTTTTATGTGCTTAATTTGTGTTATAATTCATCTCGTGCTCGGCGGTTAAGGAAAACATCGTGAGGAAACCTGCATGTGTTTAATTTCAACGAAATTCTGCCATATGTGTATTCCACCAACCCGCATTGGAGCAGCGTGGTGGAATATGCTCCAAACCTTCTCCTCAAAGGGAGAGGAGGCCTTAGCCCAGCAGTGGGAAACTTACAGGCTGTTTATGTTATGTGTATGTTAAATTATATTTGTTATTACAGGTGAACTTGATAACGGTAGAGGGAGCGCTCGTTTGAACATGTTCAGACATTTGCACGAAGTGAAAAGTGGGAGGACGTCTTCTCTCAGCCACGAGATACTCGGCTTCGATGCTCAGGTGAGTGAAAAAGTATTACGACGAACTTTTAACTGAGACGAAATAAAATATCATTTTGTAAGTAGCTTGAACAATAATACTTAGTATTATGGTGTTTCGGTTCTATCTTGTTTGAGGAACAATGTTTGTCTTACAATTTTTAAACAACTGTTCAAATATAACGACTATATGTTATTGTTTCCACTGACTAACCAAGGCCAAAATAGGGATAATTGATAAAGTGGACTTAATGAATTCAAAAACAATTGAATTAGATAAATACCTGCTTGGTTGTAGGGCTTTGTGCAAGCCCGTCTGAGTAGGTACCACCCACTCATCAGATATTCTACCTCCAAACAGCAGTACTCAGTATTGTTGTGTTCCGGTTTGAAGGGTGAGTGGGTTAACTTTGCGTTTATTCAAAATACTTTTTAGGAATTTCGAAACCTATAACAGATTTTGTTTTGATTTAATTTCATTGTAAACTACAAGTCTCTAATCTACATTCGGCGCCAAAATGATAAAAAGTCTTTTAAATGAAATTTTTAATATGACGACGCATGGTGCGCCATCTTGTTTATTCATACTGGTTGGAAAAGAGTGTCAATGGGAGTTGAACGGCGCTCTAGTGAAGCGTCGCGTCGATGGTAGCGCGGCAGCCATCTTGGATCGACAGTTACATTCAAGATTTCCCGCGCACCACGTTTGCGACGAATCGCTAATTTCCAACATTATCTTTATTCTTTTGTAATAGATTCAGTGATTTATGCGTGTTTTTGTAAATGATTTATTAAAGAATCGACATTGATGACTATTGTGAATATATCTGTGTAATTGATTTGTTTGATTAAAAACTCACTGAATTTGTGGATCGTTCATATAAAATCTTTTGAATATACGCCTACTTATCTTGAATAATCCTGATATTGCCAGTAAAATGTCTATAAATATGAAATAGTATATATTAGTTCAGTTAAAATTGGAGTTTGTGGATGACAATTTACTTTAATTTTGTTTACGGTTTTAATTTTTTTATAGCCGTAGTAAAGCTCTCTAGTCGACCAGTAACATTTACGCTCTCAAAAATTAATTACTTGTTAAATTGTAACAATTTGGTAAATCGCAATCCTTTGCAATTTTTCTGCATACCAACGGCCGGAGCTCTTGTAAATGAGACCATAACCGATTTTTTATGTGCAGCTATCGTCCCACAATCATTGGGACAAAAATCTGCTTACGCTGTTAATATATAAGATGAGGAACAATTGATATTTTTTGAATTACCAATGTCTATAGGCAGTATTGCCAGGGGCACTTTTGCCAGTCCGCCTACCTGTATGACATAAAAAAAAATTATCGTCATCCTGCTGTATCTCTCTGTCCGTCTGAACGCGATGAACTCAGAAACTACCGAACGGATTTTCATACGGTTTTCAGTAACGGACGGAGTGATTCATGAGAAAGTTTTTGTTGTATAATTCAGTATAGATTTGTGTTTATTGACTGAAGTTTGAAGATGATCGTTGAAGATGTCGGAAACATGCCGACGGGAGTATCTGAAGCCGCGTAAACGGATACGTTTATATGTATACGATACAGACGTTCTATGTTGACTTAAGCGAAGCCGGATTGTGTAGCTAGTATTAATAAAGTCAATTGAAATACTCAGGGTAATGTCGTCAACTACGGCTGCTCCGAGCTGATGACGGCGGAGCGCATCGGAGAACGGAGCGCCAAGCTGGTGTCGTTCCTGGACCTGGCGGGCCACAGCAAGTACCAGCGCACCACGCTGCACGGCCTCACGGGCTATTCCCCGCACTACGCCATGCTCGTTGTGAGTATATGTAGCCAAAAACTTTGGCACGATTATTTTTAATCTCATTGTCATCTTCATACAAAGTACTAGTACTTAGTTAATGTCTGCCTCTATTAATGATGTCCTTCGTGACATACCGACTGATTATTTATGATTACTGTTAATAGGTTTGCTAAATAATCCAACAGATGGCACTGTAGCCCTTTATACAACCATTATTTTTATTTAAGATTTTTTTTTTATTTAAGTTTTATAAATCAAATCAAAATATACTATATTCAAGTAGGCTCTTGCGAGCACTTGAAATGTTTTACATGATTTAATTAAATTTAAAGTTATCGACATTTCGGAATGTAAATTGTATCGAGAAGGTCCGGCAAGAATCTCGGTAGTTACTCTTTTATACCATCTTAATCACAGAGTGTGTCCATAAAGTATAATTAAATTTACATTTTGACGACCTCTGTGGTCGAGTAGTGTGTACAACGGTTTTCATGGGTACACCACTCCGAGGTCCGAGGCTCGATACCCAGCCGAGTCGATGTAGAAAAAGTTCATTAGTTCCCTATGTTGTCTTGGGTCTGGGTGTTTGTGGTACCGTCGTTACTTCTGATTTTACATAAGACAAGTGCTTTAGCTACTTACATTGGGATCAGAGTAATGTATGTGACGTTGTCCGATATTTATTTATTTATTTACATATATTCTGTCTAGAAATCAATTAATAAGATCACGATATTGATCTTTGATATAATCTTGTATTGATGTAATGTAATGTGCCTTATTTATGTTTTTTTGTTAACATTACATTAGCAGCCGCTAAATTTCCCACTGCTGGGCTAAGGCCTCCTCTCCCTTTGAGGAGAAGTTTTTTTGGAGCATATTCCACCACGCTACTCCAATGCGGGTTGGTGGAATACACATGTGGCAGAATTTCGTTGAAATTAGACACATGCAGGTTTCCTCACGATGTTTTCCTTCACCGCCGAGCACGAGATGAATTATAAACACAAATTAAGCACATGTAAATTCAGTGGTGCCTGCCTGGGTTTGAACCCGAAATCATCGGTTAAGATGCACGCGTTCTAACCACTGGTTAACATGTAACTTTGATTCCTAGATATCGGCAACTGCGGGTATTACTCGTATCACCGAAGAACACATCGGGCTGCTGCTCGCCTTAGACATGCCGTTCTTCGCGGTTATCAACAAGTGCGAACTCGTTAGCAACATCAATACTGTTGTTGCGAGGCTGGCGCAGTTGTTGGAACCCGCTAATAAGGTCAGTGGATTTTTTATAACGGATAAAATAAGTGGGCCGTCTGCCTAGCCTGTCTTTAAACTCGTTTAAAGTGAACAATAAATCGTTTGATGGTGAGAAGATATATATATATATTATATATTTATATCTATACTAATATATAAAGCGGAAGAGTTTGTTTGTTTGTTTGTTTAAACGCGCTAATCTCAGGAACTACTGGTCCGATTTGAAAAATTCTTTTTTTGTTGAATAGTCCAATTATAGAGGAAGGCTTTAGGCTATATAACATTTCGCTGCGACCAATAGGAGCGCAGCGACAGTGAGAAATGTTGCAAAAACGGGGAAAATTATTCACATTTATGGACTTTCGATGCGTGCGCAGCATAAACGTTTTAAGTTACTCAAAAAATGTGTATGAAAGATATATTCCTCTTTTAATAATAAAAAAAAGGCCGTGACACTATATGTCTATTTGTTAAGAGTGTGCTAGCAGGCGGGGCGCGGCGGCGGCTGAGGGGGAGGCGGGTCAGCCCCGCCGCCGCGCTCGCCCCTCTCACCCGCGGGTGTAGTTCTGCGAAGTAGCAATGCACATAACGACTTAAAAAAATTAACATTCTTAATAGTTAAATTATTTATCAAAATTCGGTTTTGTTATCAGCTTATTTGCTCATTATTTTTTATCGTTTAAAATCGGTTACATTTAAATCATAATCTGCTGTAGTTTTAACTTACGATATAAGATAAAATTTCAATGAACATTCCTTCGTACTTTGCAAGTAAACAATTCAAACGTTTCACGGTATAAATAAGGTATAAAAATTACATTACACACGTAAAAAAGTTCAAAATGGCGAGCGATACTTTCACCGATGCAGATTAATCATCACTGAGAAAATAAATTATGCAAATAAGCAAATAGGTGAATATCGTTTAAAATGACTACACAAATAAATTAGTAGTTCAATATTTCAAGTAATTTCTATTACGTTCAAGCATATTCAACACGGTTGTACTATAATCACCTTATGAAATAATAACACCAAAGGAGAAACAATCTAAACTTCTTATTGTTCGGTTTGTTTATCTTATTACGTTTAGGTTAATATTGTTTGTTTTCAACCGACTTCAAAAAGGAGGAGGTTATCAATTCGTCTGTATTTTTTTTTTATATGTCTGTTACCTCATAACTTTTCACTGGATTTTGATAATTTTTTTTTGTTTGAAAGGTAGTGCTTCCCGTGGGGCCCCATTTTAATTTTATCCTGTTACGATGATGGTATCCTTATGAAAACGATATAAGTCTTAAATGTGCATTATGTATGTGCGCGATAAATAGGTGAATAACTCAAAATTGTGCCAACCAATTTTAATGATTCTTTTTTTATTATAAAGGATATACTTCAAGGGTACTATGGTGAAAGTTTGGTAAGGTTCTGAGCATAGGATCCATGACAAAGTAACGGTACGGAAGGGAACGGAACAATTCTAAGGAGCACGTTAGCGATACTCGGCCGAATCTTTTAGAAACAAAAATTTTGACAAAAAAAAACCGACTTCAAAAGAGAAAAAAAATAATATGCTCTAAAAAGTAAAAAATAATTGCTTATTATTCTACAACTTAATAATCAAGTAACTTATTCTACTTACCAATATGTAGGTACGTTCTGTGTTTCCACGCAAGGAGATAAGTATGTACCTACCCACTTTAAATCTAACTTAACACAAACCTATGAATAACAAACAATGATCACAATATTTTTTAGATTTATACTATGTAAAATGAAATTAAAAATATTTAGACTATTTAAAAGTCAGCAAAGTTATTACGATAATATATTATAGTTAAAATTATTGTTATTTTTGGAGGCGGTGTCAGCCAAGGTAGGTTTGTAAATATATGATATACTCCAAATTTGTAAATCTCGTCTATCGATAAATACACTTCTTCTTGATGTTTTTTTAAACCCTATACGTACATAGTGGTCTTATATAATGACAGAAAATTGGAATCAAAATTGAGTGTTTAAGCAAACATGTCTACCGTCAGGTATTACAATTCATGAACTTTTCTCCTAATCCAAGACAAAGAAAAGTCATTCAGATTTACTATTACATTTCCTGTTGAACGTTTTGTTTGTTTTGGCAGAGTATGAATTTTGTTTGTGATTTATTTATTTACAATTGACTTTTTCTTTTGTCTTACATCCAGATGTCGATACACCTGCATCGAATTGTTAACAAAAAAAATATTCGCAATCGTACACTATTGTACAATATTTCTTTTATGTTTAAGAAAAGGGTTGTCATAATTGACCGTATAACAATAAGCAATAAAAACACAGATGTTGGTAATTTATTTAGACAAACTTTACCGGTAATTTTAAGAGGAACTAGAGCAGACATTGTAAGGTCTTGCCTTAAAAGTTCACCGTTATGGAAATTTGTCCATACCTTAAAACTATCTACGAATATGAGAGCACATTTGGGGGGAGGAAGTACAAATTTTCCTTCAAAGTTACTTTTAATAGGAGATGGAAAAGTACCTCATTCTGAAAATAAAATTGAAATTGATCGCGATTTAGGAGAAAAAGTGACTAACATAGAGGATTTAATATCAAAAGTTTACCCTAATATCGTCGAAATAGAAAATAAAGATTACCAATGGATGTGTCAAAGGGCAATATTGGCGGCGAGAAATAGTAGCGTTGACGAAATTAACGACCTAATTTTAACCAAACTTCCAGGCGATATAACTACCTACACATCTATTGATAATGTAATGGATCAAGAAGATGCTGTCCATTACCCACAAGAGTTTCTCAATTCTTTAAACCCGAGCGGCCTTCCACCACATTCCCTGAAGTTAAAAATAGGTGCTGCGATAATTTTACTCAGAAATCTTAAACCACCAAATTTATGTAACGGGACCCGCCTTCAAGTAAAATTCCTTCGCAATAACGTGATCGTTGCAACAGTTTTGACTGGTCCGGCAGTTGGTCAAACAGTGCTTATACCTCGCATCCCAATGATTCCAAATGATTTACCTTTTAATTTTAAAAGAATTCAATTTCCCATTAAGTTATCTTTTGCCGTAACCATTAATAAATCACAGGGCCAAACATTTAAACACGTAGGAATCGATTTACGTCAAGACTGCTTTTCACACGGCCAACTATATGTCGCGTTGTCAAGATCGGGTTGCGGGCAAAATCAGTATGTTCTTCTACCACAAGAAAATAAAACTAAAAATATAATCTACGCTAAAGTACTGTAAAACATATTATTAAATCTTATTGACGATTATAATAACAAAAACCAACGTGAGCAATCAAACGATAATCATGATAGTGTTTCCGACAACTACGCGAACGAAGTCGCGGGCACAGCTAGTATATAATATAAAGCGGAAGAGTTTGTTTGTTTGTTTAAACGCGCTAATCTCAGGAACTACTGGTCCGATTTGAAAAATTCTTTTTTTGTTGAATAGTCCAATTATAGAGGAAGGCTTTAGGCTATATAACATTACGCTGCGACCAATAGGAGCGCAGCGACAGTGAGAAATGTTGCAAAAACGGGGAAAATTATTCACATTTATGGACTTTCGATGCGTGCGCAGCATAAACGTTTTAAGTTACTCAAAAAATGTGTATGAAAGATATATTCCTCTTTTAATAATAAAAAAAAAGTCCGTGACACTATATGTCTATTTGTTAAGAGTGTGCTAGCAGGCGGGGCGCGGCGGCGGCTGAGGGGGAGGCGGGTCAGCCCCGCCGCCGCGCTCGCCCCTCTCACCCGCGGGTGTAGTTCTGCGAAGTAGCAATGCACATAACGACTTAAAAAAATTAACATTCTTAATAGTTAAATTATTTATCAAAATTAGGTTTTGTTATCAGCTTATTTGCTCATTATTTTTTATCGTTTAAAATCGGTTACATTTAAATCATAATCTGCTGTAGTTTTAACTTACGATATAAGATAAAATTTCAATGAACATTCCTTCGTACTTTGCAAGTAAACAATTCAAACGTTTCACGGTATAAATAAGGTATAAAAATTACATTACACACGTAAAAAAGTTCAAAATGGCGAGCGATACTTTCACCGATGCAGATTAATCATCACTGAGAAAATAATTTTTTTTTTATATGTCTGTTACCTCATAACTTTTCACTGGATTTTGATAATTTTTTTTTGTTTGAAAGGTAGTGCTTCCCCTGGGGCCCCATTTTAATTTTATCCTGTTACGATGATGGTATCCTTATGAAAACGATATAAGTCTTAAATGTGCATTATGTATGTGCGCGATAAATAGGTGAATAACTCAAAATTGTGCCAACCAATTTTAATGATTCTTTTTTTATTATAAAGGATATACTTCAAGGGTACTATGGTGAAAGTTTGGTAAGGTTCTGAGCATAGGATCCATGACAAAGTAACGGTACGGAAGGGAACGGAACAATTCTAAGGAGCACGTTAGCGATACTTGGCCGAATCTTTTAGAAACAAAAATTTTGACAAAAAAAAACCGACTTCAAAAGAGAAAAAAAATAATATGCTCTAAAAAGTAAAAAATAATTGCTTATTATTCTACAACTTAATAATCAAGTAACTTATTCTACTTACCAATATGTAGGTACGTTCTGTGTTTCCACGCAAGGAGATAAGTATGTACCTACCCACTTTAAATCTAACTTAACACAAACCTATGAATAACAAACAATGATCACAATATTTTTTAGATTTATACTATGTAAAATGAAATTAAAAATATTTAGACTATTTAAAAGTCAGCAAAGTTATTACGATAATATATTATAGTTAAAATTATTGTTATTTTTGGAGGCGGTGTCAGCCAAGGTAGGTTTGTAAATATATGATATACTCCAAATTTGTAAATCTCGTCTATCGATAAATACACTTCTTCTTGATGTTTTTTTAAACCCTATACGTACATAGTGGTCTTATATAATGACAGAAAATTGGAATCAAAATTGAGTGTTTAAGCAAACATGTCTACCGTCAGGTATTACAATTCATGAACTTTTCTCCTAATCCAAGACAAAGAAAAGTCATTCAGATTTACTATTACATTTCCTGTTGAACGTTTTGTTTGTTTTGGCAGAGTATGAATTTTGTTTGTGATTTATTTATTTACAATTGACTTTTTCTTTTGTCTTACATCCAGATGTCGATACACCTGCATCGAATTGTTAACAAAAAAAATATTCGCAATCGTACACTATTGTACAATATTTCTTTTATGTTTAAGAAAAGGGTTGTCATAATTGACCGTATAACAATAAGCAATAAAAACACAGATGTTGGTAATTTATTTAGACAAACTTTACCGGTAATTTTAAGAGGAACTAGAGCAGACATTGTAAGGTCTTGCCTTAAAAGTTCACCGTTATGGAAATTTGTCCATACCTTAAAACTATCTACGAATATGAGAGCACATTTGGGGGGAGGAAGTACAAATTTTCCTTCAAAGTTACTTTTAATAGGAGATGGAAAAGTACCTCATTCTGAAAATAAAATTGAAATTGATCGCGATTTAGGAGAAAAAGTGACTAACATAGAGGATTTAATATCAAAAGTTTACCCTAATATCGTCGAAATAGAAAATAAAGATTACCAATGGATGTGTCAAAGGGCAATATTGGCGGCGAGAAATAGTAGCGTTGACGAAATTAACGACCTAATTTTAACCAAACTTCCAGGCGATATAACTACCTACACATCTATTGATAATGTAATGGATCAAGAAGATGCTGTCCATTACCCACAAGAGTTTCTCAATTCTTTAAACCCGAGCGGCCTTCCACCACATTCCCTGAAGTTAAAAATAGGTGCTGCGATAATTTTACTCAGAAATCTTAAACCACCAAATTTATGTAACGGGACCCGCCTTCAAGTAAAATTCCTTCGCAATAACGTGATCGTTGCAACAGTTTTGACTGGTCCGGCAGTTGGTCAAACAGTGCTTATACCTCGCATCCCAATGATTCCAAATGATTTACCTTTTAATTTTAAAAGAATTCAATTTCCCATTAAGTTATCTTTTGCCGTAACCATTAATAAATCACAGGGCCAAACATTTAAACACGTAGGAATCGATTTACGTCAAGACTGCTTTTCACACGGCCAACTATATGTCGCGTTGTCAAGATCGGGTTGCGGGCAAAATCAGTATGTTCTTCTACCACAAGAAAATAAAACTAAAAATATAATCTACGCTAAAGTACTGTAAAACATATTATTAAATCTTATTGACGATTATAATAACAAAAACCAACGTGAGCAATCAAACGATAATCATGATAGTGTTTCCGACAACTACGCGAACGAAGTCGCGGGCACAGCTAGTATATAATATAAAGCGGAAGAGTTTGTTTGTTTGTTTAAACGCGCTAATCTCAGGAACTACTGGTCCGATTTGAAAAATTCTTTTTTTGTTGAATAGTCCAATTATAGAGGAAGGCTTTAGGCTATATAACATTACGCTGCGACCAATAGGAGCGCAGCGACAGTGAGAAATGTTGCAAAAACGGGGAAAATTATTCACATTTATGGACTTTCGATGCGTGCGCAGCATAAACGTTTTAAGTTACTCAAAAAATGTGTATGAAAGATATATTCCTCTTTTAATAATAAAAAAAAAGTCCGTGACACTATATGTCTATTTGTTAAGAGTGTGCTAGCAGGCGGGGCGCGGCGGCGGCTGAGGGGGAGGCGGGTCAGCCCCGCCGCCGCGCTCGCCCCTCTCACCCGCGGGTGTAGTTCTGCGAAGTAGCAATGCACATAACGACTTAAAAAAATTAACATTCTTAATAGTTAAATTATTTATCAAAATTAGGTTTTGTTATCAGCTTATTTGCTCATTATTTTTTATCGTTTAAAATCGGTTACATTTAAATCATAATCTGCTGTAGTTTTAACTTACGATATAAGATAAAATTTCAATGAACATTCCTTCGTACTTTGCAAGTAAACAATTCAAACGTTTCACGGTATAAATAAGGTATAAAAATTACATTACACACGTAAAAAAGTTCAAAATGGCGAGCGATACTTTCACCGATGCAGATTAATCATCACTGAGAAAATAATTTTTTTTTTATATGTCTGTTACCTCATAACTTTTCACTGGATTTTGATAATTTTTTTTTGTTTGAAAGGTAGTGCTTCCCCTGGGGCCCCATTTTAATTTTATCCTGTTACGATGATGGTATCCTTATGAAAACGATATAAGTCTTAAATGTGCATTATGTATGTGCGCGATAAATAGGTGAATAACTCAAAATTGTGCCAACCAATTTTAATGATTCTTTTTTTATTATAAAGGATATACTTCAAGGGTACTATGGTGAAAGTTTGGTAAGGTTCTGAGCATAGGATCCATGACAAAGTAACGGTACGGAAGGGAACGGAACAATTCTAAGGAGCACGTTAGCGATACTTGGCCGAATCTTTTAGAAACAAAAATTTTGACAAAAAAAAACCGACTTCAAAAGAGAAAAAAAATAATATGCTCTAAAAAGTAAAAAATAATTGCTTATTATTCTACAACTTAATAATCAAGTAACTTATTCTACTTACCAATATGTAGGTACGTTCTGTGTTTCCACGCAAGGAGATAAGTATGTACCTACCCACTTTAAATCTAACTTAACACAAACCTATGAATAACAAACAATGATCACAATATTTTTTAGATTTATACTATGTGAAATGAAATTAAAAATATTTAGACTATTTAAAAGTCAGCAAAGTTATTACGATAATATATTATAGTTAAAATTATTGTTATTTTTGGAGGCGGTGTCAGCCAAGGTAGGTTTGTAAATATATGATATACTCCAAATTTGTAAATGTGGTCTATCGATAAATACACTTCTTCTTGATGTTTTTTTAAACCCTATACGTACATAGTGGTCCTATATAATGACAGAAAATTGGAATCAAAATTGAGTGTTTAAGCAAACATGTCTACCGTCAGGTATTACAATTCATGAACTTTTCTCCTAATCCAAGACAAAGAAAAGTCATTCAGATTTACTATTACATTTCCTGATGAACGTTTTGTTTGTTTTGGCAGAGTATGAATTTTGTTTGTGATTTATTTATTTACAATTGACTTTTTCTTTTGTCTTACATCCAGATGTCGATACACCTGCATCGAATTGTTAACAAAAAAAATATTCGCAATCGTACACTATTGTACAATATTTCTTTTATGTTTAAGAAAAGGGTTGTCATAATTGACCGTATAACAATAAGCAATAAAAACACAGATGTTGGTAATTTATTTAGACAAACTTTACCGGTAATTTTAAGAGGAACTAGAGCAGACATTGTAAGGTCTTGCCTTAAAAGTTCACCGTTATGGAAATTTGTCCATACCTTAAAACTATCTACGAATATGAGAGCACATTTGGGGGGAGGAAGTACAAATTTTCCTTCAAAGTTACTTTTAATAGGAGATGGAAAAGTACCTCATTCTGAAAATAAAATTGAAATTGATCGCGATTTAGGAGAAAAAGTGACTAGCATAGAGGATTTAATATCAAAAGTTTACCCTAATATCGTCGAAATAGAAAATAAAGATTACCAATGGATGTGTCAAAGGGCAATATTGGCGGCGAGAAATAGTAGCGTTGACGAAATTAACGACCTAATTTTAACCAAACTTCCAGGCGATATAACTACCCACACATCTATTGATAATGTAATGGATCAAGAAGATGCTGTCCATTACCCGCAAGAGTTTCTCAATTCTTTAAACCCGAGCGGCCTTCCACCACATTCCCTGAAGTTAAAAATAGGTGCTGCGATAATTTTACTCAGAAATCTTAAACCAACAAATTTATGTAACGGGACCCGCCTTCAAGTAAAATTCCTTCGCAATAACGTGATCGTTGCAACAGTTTTGACTGGTCCGGCAGTTGGTCAAACAGTGCTTATACCTCGCATCCCAATGATTCCAAATGATGTACCTTTTAATTTTAAAAGAATTCAATTTCCCATTAAGTTATCTTTTGCCGTAACCATTAATAAATCACAGGGCCAAACATTTAAACACGTAGGAATCGATTTACGTCAAGACTGCTTTTCACACGGCCAACTATATGTCGCGTTGTCAAGATCGGGTTGCGGGCAAAATCAGTATGTTCTTCTACCACAAGAAAATAAAACTAAAAATATAATCTACGCTAAAGTACTGTAAAACATATTATTAAATCTTATTGACGATTATAATAACAAAAACCAACGTGAGCAATTAAACGATAATCATGATAGTGTTTCCGACAACTACGCGAACGAAGTCGCGGGCACAGCTAGTATATATATATATGTTACTGTAAAAGCTCGAACTAAGGTAAATCTTAAGATTTTCCAGTAAAACCTAAGATTATGATATGATGTCGTATATATATATATTAAATAAATATTATTATTCCAGAAACCTCTATTAATAACGGACGAAAACATGGCGAGGAACTGCGTCGCGCCGCAGAAGTCATTGTTAGATACCATAGACAGTGTAGACGAAGAGATCAAAAAGGAGGAGGAGTGAGTACCCAAACATGCCAGAGTTTATTTCGTACTAATAATTCCATGAACCGAGATGGCCCAGTGGTTAAAACGCGTGCATCTTAACCGATGATTGCGGGCTCGAACCCAGGCAGGCACCACTGAATTTTTATGTGCTCAATTTGTGTTATAATTCATCTCGGCGTTGAAGGAAAACATCGTGAGGAAACCTGCATGTGTCTAATTTCAACGAAATTCTGCCACATGTGTATTCCACCAACCCGCATTCGAGCAGCGTGGTGGAATATTCTCCAAACCTTCTCCTCAAAGGGAGAGGAGGCCTTAGTCCAGCAGTGTTTACAGGCTGTTAATGTAATGTATGAAATGTAATAATTCTATGTAGAATAAATAATAATGATAATGTTTTATTTGTTGATTTGTCGGTAAATAATGGCTGCGAATACTCTTTTTTTTTTGTTTAATCTTAAGTTCTGAACCATAAGATTCAAAGTTGTTTGAATAAGTCTACTTGAATAAAATATATTTTGTTTTTGTAAGGAACGATGATCTTGATGGGTGACAACTCTTGATGATTTCTTAGTCACGATGATATTTTGTCCTTTTACACAAATGTCGGCACCAGCGAAAGTGGTTTAATTAGCGTAAGAGTCGAGTTCTCAGCAACGCTGGCGCGCTGTCCGCAGGCGGGTGGCCGTGTTCCCGGTGAGCTGCGTGCGCGGCGCCGGCCTCAACGCGCTGCACGCGTGTCTGCTGGCGCTGCAGCCGCGCCGGGACCTGCTGCAGCGACCCGAGGACGTCAGTGTACCCCCCTCCCTCCCACACATGAACCAGCAAACTTGAGATTATTAGACAACAGCTCGGAGCTAAAAAGTCGTGCTGCCTCTCCCGTGCCAAGAGCACGCAAAAGCCTGTTCCTGATCTGTAGTATATCAGATCGAGTCCAAATGTGATGTCGTTGTGCAGACACCTGTGCACTTTAGCTTCAGCACAGTATTCCGGCCAGTTAAGAATGACCCCGTCGTGGGTCGACATTATCCTCTCTGGAACAATATTATACTAAATACGTTTAACGCGTAATTGTTGCAAACGAGCGATGTCACTTTGCAGGAGGCGTGCGAGTTTCAAATCGATGAAATATTCCACGTGGGGGACTCGACGGGCCCCGTCGTGGGAGGCCTGCTCGCGCGAGGGCGGCTGTTCGAGGGCGACGAACTCATCATAGGTTCGTTGCAGTCTACCGCGATGTTCACGCATGAAATGCCGGAGCCATTACACGTAGACCTCCCCCCCCAGGTCCGCTGGAGTCCGGCGAGTTCGCGGAGATCTCGGTGCGCACGATATACCGCAACCGCGTCCCGTGCGGCAGCGTGCGCGCGGGGCAGTCGGCGTCGCTCGGCCTGGGGCGCTTCCCGCCGGGCCTGCGGCAGGGCATGGTGCTGCTGGCGCGCCCGGGGGGCTACGCCGCGGGACACGAGCGACCCACCTTCGGGGGCTGTCCGCCCGGGACCTGCAGAGGACGACAGGTGGGTCTCGTATGCGGTTCTCTACTTAACACTTAATACGAAACAAATGAAAAACAGAATGGTTTCGGTGAGTTTCGTTCACAAGTTCCTCTCGGGTTCCTGTCAGATCTTTCCGAACGGATGATAGATTTATTTGACAATAAACTAGTGCAATCCTTTTATATTCAACAATGCAACTACGATCGTTTTTGAATAAAACATAAACATTTAATCGTAACAGATATCAGAACTGGTCCAATCGTCGCAAAATTCGGAGAAGAATCGCAAGAACGCCAGGAGGCAGAACAAGAACATCCTCCAGGACATAGCCAACGCTAAGAACAGCCTCACCAAGAGCTCGGACACGAAGTGCGCGAACGTGTTCGTGGCGGACGACGACAAGTACGGCGCGCAGGGGCGCTGCGTGTGCGACGACTTGGTGTTCCTCGAAGACCCGAACGACCCTAGGGGCTGTATATACTTCCAGGTGAGTCGAAATCCACCTGGATTGGTACCATATCTTTAGCAATATTTTTGATTCACTTTGGTAGACGCGCGTAACGTCTCAGAGTAAATTTCAATGGCAGGACTAGTAAAGATAAACAAACTTTAGATTTGCACAGTTCATAATGAAAAGTTCATGAGAAAGTTCATGTAAACAATTCGAATACCGGTAAAAGTTAGATCTATAATTCGCTGCAGCGATAAATTTTCACAGTGTCATCTAAACAAAATATTAAAACAGCGCTAGATCGCTTTTTAGAGAACAGTTTTCCCGCGACCGAAACGTCGTAAGCGCCGGGAATTTTGTGGCGCTTACGCGTTTCGTTCATCATGGCGTAACAATATGTCGTCCCTATAAATGTGACGGATAGTTAGATGAGATTTCTATTGTGGTATCAAAATATTATTAGTTAGGTATTTGATTACTTGAGCGATCAGTAGTTTTTAACTTAGTTGACTACTGAATTGATATTGAAGTCCAAGTTCATACTTTGTTTTGGATTTTCGAACTGTTAACGCGGCTCCGTACGCGTACGCCGAACGAACGGCAAAGCCACACTAATGTCAGGTGAACAGTCTGCAGTTAAGTTCAGTCGATCAGAGTGAGTGTTGGGAACGCCATCTAGTCCGTAGTACTCAGTTTGGAGGTATTTTTGGCTTACAGTAGAGTGAACTGCTAAATTTTTTTTTTTTTTTTTTGTTTTGTTTGGGTATTGCTGTTGGCCCTACTGGCCTTTACAGCGTCACCGAACGTTGGGGCGAGTGTTAAGACTCTGCCTTAAGATGAACCCTTTTGGGCTCGAGAGTGACGTTCGTCCTGAGGGTGTCTCCTATGAGATCGCACCTCGGCTCAGGACGTAGTCGGTGGGGAACTGCTAGAAATCGTGACGTAACGGATATATATACTCCATGCGATATTTCCCTCTCTTTCTCTCTGACTGTGTCTTTTATATACGGTTTTATTATATTATGCGTGTATTGTATCATGGATTCATTAAATATATAAAACTTCCTCTTGAATCACTCTATCTATTAAAAAAAAACCGCATCAAAATCCGTTGCGTAGTTTTACAGATCTAAGCATACATAGGGACAGACAGACAGCGGGAAGCGACTTTGTTTTATACTATGTAATGTATTGATAATGTCCGTCTGGTCCCGGATTAGAATAGGACCTCCCCAACTCTACCCGTGGGTGTCGTAAGAGGCGACTAATGGTATTTAAGGCCCACTGCATATCACCTGCACTTTGGGCTACCCGCACGGTGGCGGGTAAACCACCACGACAGCATTCCCAAGGAGGGTTGGTGTCAGGCAGGCGGCCGACTGCAAAATTTAAGCCAAAACCCTTAGAAGCATGGAGTCCGACAGAGAAGTATGGAAGAAGAAGACATGCTGCGCCGACCCCAAGTATAATTGGGATGAGGGCAGGAGGATGATGATGTATTGATAATGTTTAGCGAAAACAACTTCGTTTCAATCGGGTGTCCCCCAGCAGCCATTGTTATTTTTTTTTTTTTTGTTTTCACGTAACAGGCGTCCGTTCACGTGCTGAGACACTCGACGGCTATATATCCCGGGTTCCAGTGCTCCGTGCACGTCGGTAACGTGCAGCAGACGGCTATTATCGAGGTAAGCATTTACTTGTTATATTTCGAATGGCCATTTGTTTTTTTCGTTCAAAAAACGGGATAGTATTACATGTATGACGAATACTTGCGGATTCTTTTCTTAAAATTCACAAACGCGTTATTAATTTGCAGTTTTTAATATCGGAATTTAATTTGGCACAGATATATATTATAGTCTAGAGTAGCATATAGGGTAGGGTTTTTATATTAAAACTTGCAAATAACGAACGTTAATTCGGAGACGAAGCTGCAGGCGATAACTAGTTTTTAATATAACAAACAAGTAAAAAGGAGGCAATCGTTTTATTTCCGATATTGATTGTAAATAAATAAAAAAAAAAAATGTTAAGACTTGTTTATTCCTTGATCAAAATAACATTACTTTTCTAATACAATTCTAGAAATTGAAATAGTTAAATTTAATTAACTCTAATAAAAAAATCAACTCGAAATATATTTTTTTAAAACAAAACAAAAACCATACAAAAATTATTATAAGCGAAACGAATCACTATTATAAAGGACCTCCATTTGTCTCGACTAATCTATCAATTTCTAAATCTAAAAATCAAACTGTCACAAAAGAAGTGAGTCGTTAATACCGTCCCCTCCCCCCCCCCCCCCGCAGGGCATAATGTCGCCGCACAGCGTGCTGCGCGCGGGCGAGACGGCGTCCGTGCTGTTCCGCTTCGCGCGCTGCCCCGAGTACCTCGTGCGCGGCCGCCGCCTGCTGTTCACGGCCGGCCTCGGCACCAGGTGCGTCCTTGAATCATCTTTCAATTACGTCATGGAGAAAAACTAAATCAAAATATACTTTATTCGAGTAGGCTTTTACATGCACTTTTGAATCGTCATTTAACAAACTATTTAAAGTAAAGCTACCACCGGTTCGGAATGTTGATTCTACCGAGAAGAACCGGCAAGAAACTCAGTAGTTACTCTTTTTCAACATCTAAAAATACAGTCATGTTAGTTAAATACAATTATATATGTATGCAATATAACTTGCCTGGAAGTCATTAACTCCACGCTTTTTTATCATCTGTATAATCTTGTATCGAATAATATGCCTTCTTTACAAATGTATTTTTTACAAATGACTTAAATCTATGAAACGGCAAAGTTAAAAATATCTGCGGAATTTTATTATACATGCGGATACCTTGCCCCAAGAATGATTTATTGACTTTGCGACAAAACTCATTTAAGTGTCATAGAGGGTTCATAGTTCATCTGATGTAGGCATCTGGAATCAGCTCGTCTTCTCAAGAGTAGAGACTTTACGTCAGATGTCAGACATATTCACTATTACAGTAGAACACCGATTATCCGAACGCCGCTTAACCGAATCGCAAATTATCCGAATCGGTCCTAAGCGTAACAAAAAATTAAAACGAAGTATTTTTTATTTTGTTAAAGCCTGATTAGGTTGCAACTAGCTCTAAGTGAGATGTTCATCGTAGAACTGTATGTTAAACTTACATAATAACATAATCAGCCTGTAAATTTCCCACTGCTGGGCTAAGGCCTCCTCTCCCGTTGAGGAGAAGGTATTGAGCATATTCGACCACGCTGCTCCAATGCGGGTTGGTGGAATACACATGTGGCAGAATTTCGTTGAAATTAGACACATGCAGGTTTCCTCACGATGTTTTCCTTCACCGCCAAGCACGAGATGAATTATAAACAAATTAAGCACATGTAAATTCAGTGGTGCCTGCCTGGGTTTGAACCCGAAATCATCGGTTAAGATGCACGCGTTCTAACCACTGGATATTAAACTTAATAAAGTTTATTCTATGTGTGACGGTTCGTTTTTCTCTTTTATCAGTCTATCCGATTATCCGAATCGACACCGGTCCCAATTAATTCGGATGATCGGCGTTCTACTGTATTATGCTTTAGGATGATGTCGTCCTGATAGTTTTCGGCCACGACGCCAACCTCAAGGAGACAAGCCAACTACGATATATTATGGCGCCCAATTGCAAACACAGGTGCAATCTCTATTCTCTCTTCTAGTCTCTTATCTCTTACTCTAATAATCGGCCACGACCGGCAGGAGTTCTAGCGCGGAATCATCGGCTTTACGGTCGCACCGAGGCACGGGAGTTACACGCTTCCAGCTTCCAGACCCCGGGGTGTTACTGAACCAATAACTTTTGATTTGTCCGACTTGGGGACTAGGGGATCTAGTCAATGGACCAAAAGGCAGTTAAATAATTGTCTTTTCTTCAAACTACATATTGAAGTTATCCTGTGTGTTTTACCAATTGTCATCGTATGTAGACTTGAACCCCTCCAAATTGCTCCATCCTTCTTGGGTATGAAATTTCAGATACGCTTTAACAGATATTCTTTACTTATAAACAAAAGCCTAAATACAGTTTTCTTTGATTCACTCTTGGGTGGTGAATTATCATTCAGTAGCGTCTGTCTTTAACTCATTAACATACTCTTAAATACTTATATACATACATATATCTAACTTGATGTTTGTAAAATTTTCAAACAAGCTCATCCTCCACTTAACTCCCATAGGCGATGAATTTAGTAAAATCTTCTCGTAGTAATTTTCCATATTCTGTAAGGAATTCCAGTGCAGTTTAAAATATTATTTAATAAAATGATTATATTATATAGTTTAGATATTAATTCGATTTTTTTGTTTCAGAGCCATCGGCCGAGTCACCCAGACCTTCCCCTACATACCATGAATTCTGTACTAAGCTCCAATGTAAAATTCGAGATCTCTCTAGAAAATTCTAGATAAATTAAATATATTAATTATATATAAACAACCTTTTCTTGTCGTATTAACAACATGATTGGGTGGGGATGTTAGTATTCTCCATTTTAAAGTTTTTGCGAGAAACATTCGGTCACGGAATTAGTTTCGATTGAATAAATATCGGAATTTCAACGTTTCTTATATGAATCCCATATTTAAACCTCGTTGGTGATAAATTTAAACTAATATTATAAACGCGTGAGTCATGAGCGGAAACGTTTTGAGACGTTTTTTTAATGTTTTAATTTGATCTGTGAATACTGTGTCTGTTGCTCTTTCACGTTCAAATCACTAATCCGAATTTGAAGTAAGCTTGAACTCCAAGGAACGACGTAGGCTATTTTTTGGTCTAAAATTTCTTAAAAGCGAGGGAAGGGAAAGGGGAAGAGTTTTCAAATGTGCTCACATTATCTAATATAATATAAGAAACATAGTCGATGTTAAAGTTTTATTAAGTATAAAATACATTCAAAGCATCTGTTCTTTTGAATAGAATAATATGGAATATAAAAAGCTTCTATATATAACAATCCAAAACTAATATTTATGTACAATACAGACATACTTACATACCATTTTTAACTAATATAAAATATTTTAATGGATGCATCGAGTAAGTGTTCTATCACAACGAATATAACATTGGAAACTAATCCAAGATCTAACTATCTATTTGAAATTAAAAAAAGGGTGTTAAGAATTATATTTAAAAATATATATATTCTAAAACATGAAATTTTTACTTATGTCATTTTTCTTACCTACCTTTTCGTGACGTTAGTGCGACAGATCAACTTAATCTTATCGTATCTTAGTTAAAATATTAACTTATTTGAAAGTTACTACACGCTATGGGATTGAAGTTTAATCGCCTCGATTGAAAATTACACAGACAATTTACAGAATGGTAAATTATTTAATATCGGTCATTATAATTCCAGAGGAGAAAAGATAAACAAACCTTAGACGTAGATTTTATAACTCGGCTATATTGTGTACTACAAACAGTTCATTATTAATATATCGCTATTTATAACACAACACTATACCATTTAACTACTTATAGCCTATTCCAATTAAAATTGGAATAAAGATAAACAAAAGATTAACATAATTCATGCTATTTGCTATATTTTGCACTACTGATAGTTTTTTTATTAATACATATTTACTTATAAAATAACACTATTACACGTAACTACTTATGTCTACTTTAATTTTACTTTCAAAGTTCAGATAACATTTTCGTCGACGTTAAAAACTCATTTTATTACCAGATCCATGATGAATATCACAAATTAATTATTCTAGCTGTCGACCAATGACATCGCGTTAATTCGCTGTCAAATGTTGTTCATTTGGCTCATGTTCCCTTGTGGTTGGAATAGACTAAACACTTTACATTACTTACAAAGTACCGATAACAACGTCGTTATTTTGCCGCGAACTCGCAATGAATATCACTGATTATTAAAATCTCGACCAATGATATCTGTAATCAGTGTTGCTAATATTGGTTCACTCAATAGAACAGGTTTAAACATTGTCGCTTGCGCAAAATGTATTAATTCTTTTAGAAACGAATGTTTTTTTGCGGTACAGTCAATAGTAACGGTAATATCAATAGTAGCGCATGGGGAGCCATCGATACTATGACTTACGTTATAATATTTTCTAATATACCGTAGTACAAACCGGGCTTAACAGTTACTAATAAAAATGTTGCCACATTAAAAATATCTGACAAGTCAATAATTACTGCCTTATATTATTTATATATTCAATATTATACAATTTTAATTTACAAATTATTTAAGTTATATTGTATACCAATTTATAGGTTCAAATTGAATTAAGTTTATTTTTTTTAGTTAATTTTTAACATGTGAACTTAATTTAATATTGAATTTAATGTCTTTTTTTTTCTTTTAATTCCGTTAAAATTGGGTCAAGCGACATTTCAATTAATTTGAATGGAATCTTGAAATGATTTTGCAAGAATAAAAAAAATGTAAAGCAACCGATTCTGAATGTAGATTTTACCAAGAAACTGAATAGTTACTTTATTATTCAAATGAAATTATATATTATATAATTGTTACATAAATAACTGTTCATTACAATATATAACCATCTAAAAAGTTTAGTCAAGCCCCAAGTGCAAATCTTTAAGATTAAGTCTGTTTTTTTATTTATCTCTTACAAATCAAATACTACTTTTGTATTAAGCCACGCTTATATGTTAGAATCCAATAATAAATTGCTACTAATTTAATACAAGTATTTTATATGATAAACATTATATATTAATAATAAAAAGAATATTAACATATTTCGTAAATATATGCTTGATGTTTTTAATTACACAAACGTCACGACGCCATTTTGAAATTCTAATTTTGGCGCGATTAATATTAACACTACCTCTCGTAGTTTTCATTTAGTATTAAATATTGTATATTAAAGCTAAATGATTTATTTAGTTCCTGTAAGTGGTTATTAATTGCGTTTTTTTATTTAATTATACATGTTAATGTAACGTAACTACCAATGATCGGAATATTTCATACTCATTTAGCTTAAATGAATGACATAACAATGACTCAAAAAATCATCAATTTATTGAAGCAATCTCCATTTTTTATCTGTGGTATCAGAAATAATTATACTAACTGATTTTATAACTAAGTAACTCTGTTTCTTATTAAGCGAGTTGGACCCCAAGAAAGGACATAGCCTGCCTTTTTATACCTAAACCTAAACCCTAGTACCCTAACAGACGGCGAAAACTTGTATTAAATCAATGTAAGGTAATTGAGTTTCGTTTCGATTTTATTTTTTAATTTACTTTATATGATACTTAAAATGCTTAAAGTATTTTTGTTTATAAAAACTATGTATTTATTTACCATCACTTGACTTAAGAATAGAGGTTGTAACAACACTGTAAATTTTAAGCAAGCTTATACTTTATTATTAAATCATGTAATATTCCAATCAGAGATCAGTATAAATAAAAGTTAAATTCCGTCTATTACTAAACTTACTTACTAAATATGAAGAAGTTAGAAGAATTTTTTAAACAAAATTGTGATTATATTTTACATTTTTGTATATTTGTACAAAATTCGTTTTATCACTTCATGAAAATAATAGTTCGTTATTTTAAACGGCCATTTTGATGTCATAAGAAAATAATGTTCTTCATTAGGGCTCCCTGCAGATAAAACATAATTTCTTTAATATAATCTGTGTGTTCGACAGTTATAAAAAAAAGCATAAATAGGCTGCCTAATAACTCTAATAAGTTTGGACATTAATTTGACGTGACACCATTTTGAAATTGTGACATTTTTAAGGGCATGTGACAAAATTAATTATTAATCTGTTGTTTTGTTTTGCTTTATGTAAGTAAAAACAATTCGAAGGAAATTATTTATTATATACTTATTAGATAAAATAATACCTATAAAATAAGTCCTACTAAGAAAATATATAACTTATAAGTGATTTTTTTCTATATTTACCCGTCTACCAACAAATTTGTGTTTTATCTGTATAAATCTAAGGCTCATTTTAGCTTTACCCATGTAAAAATGTTTGAAATTAAAAAAAATACACTTCTAATCCTGCATACAATAAAAGTCCTTATTACATATCTATTGAGTACATATTTTATTAAATCTGTATGTCTCAAATTATCAAAATATTCTAATTAATTTAATGTAAGAGTCGAATGGTTGGCGAATGAACCTATTTGTGTTATAGAATGAAGTACGTGTGTGATCTGTGGAAGTTCGCTTGCATTATTTAAATTTGAGACATGAGAAACTACTGAAAATTGACAAAAATAAACGACGTTTTAGGAATAAATCTTAGCTCAATCATTATTAAAAATTTGTCTGTTTTTTAAATTTTGCTTTTAACTAAATTGTGTGATTTGGAGTTTAAATAAATTAATTCAATGTATTTTACTAACTTAGAAACATGCTGAGTATTAATAATAAAAAAAATGTATTAAACTGTATAAATTATTTCTTTCAATATTTAAAGTGAAAAAAAAAAACAAACTTTTTTAAGCGCATTATTAGATAATAATAAAAACAATGACAGTACATATTCTGGATGTTTTATTAAAAACCTTTATCTTTACATAATATAAAACAAAGTCGCTTTCTCTGTCCCTATGTCCCTTTGTACGCTTAAATCTTTAAAACTACGCAACGGATTTTGATGCGGTTTTTTTTAATAGATAGAGTGATTTAAAGAGAATGATTTTGTATGTATAATACGTGGACAATATAATAGATAAACACTGATAATTTTAGAGGTATCTAATGTGATGTCGTAAAAAGACACATTTTTTGCGTATCTATTGCAAACGCTGGCTGAACACTATGAGATAGATCAAAATAATGTACTACAGAATTGTACACCTCAAAAATATGTACAAAAAAGTCCGCGATGGTATGTGTCTATCCGTAAGTAATAATCCACACATTACATAAAATTTTTTTGTTTTTTATTTTTTACCACAAATATTGGCTAATTTTGGAAGCGATTTTAACCTATACAGCATTAATCCTTATCCAATGAAATACCTTAAATACATTGTTGATTTAATATTGATCTATATAGCCCTTTACAGCATATGATTTAAAGAATATTTTCGAAGATATTACAGATTTAAAAATTGCGGAACGTAGCGTTTGCGATGGTACCGGCCGGCCGGGGCGGCGGGAGCGTGCTATAGGCGCGTCGGAGGCCGCGGTTCTCCCTGTAGCACTTTGAATTTAACAGCGATCGGACGCGGTTATTATCGGAGCTCTCTAGCCATTGAAATAACAATCCATACTTCCATACTAATATTATAAATGTGAAAGTAACTTTGTCTGTCTGTCTGTTTGTCTCGCTTTCACGCCAAAACTACTAGACCGATTTAAATGAAATTTGGTACACAAATAGTCTAGAGCCTGAGAAAGGACATAGGTGCTTTAAAGGGTTGAAAAGGGGGATGAAAGGTTGTAAGTTGTTGAAAGTATTGTCATGTTTAGAATTTTTAGAACTAGAAGCATAAAACTTATATTTTAGGCTGTACACTTATAAAAAAACATATCATGACACCCACTCGGGAGGGAATTTTGGATATTCTACCACTAAATGGGTGAAATAAGGGTTGAACGATCATAAGGATTTTTTTAAGTAACAAACATGAAACTTTATTTTTGGGATACTGATTAAAAATGAGTAAATACGTATTTAAGCGTTTTTTGATATTCTACATCTGAGGGAGTGAAATAATTGATGAAAGTTTTTATGGAAGTCCGTCATTTTTTAAATTAAAAACAAATAACTGTTTTTGAGATACTGATTAAAAATGAGCAGATACGTATTTAAGCGTTTCTGGATATTTTACGCCTAAGGGGAGAAATATGGTTAACATTCCGTATACAGGTTAGTTTGGAAGTCTGTAATTTTTGAATTTAGAAGCATGAAACTTTATTTTTGTACCACTGATTAAAAATTAGTTGATACGTATTTAAGCGTTTCTGGATATTTTACGCCAAAGGGGTGAAATGGAGTTTGACATTTCGTATGTAGGATAGTTTGGAAGACCGTCATTTTTGAAGTTAGAAGCATGAAACTTTATCTTTGAGCTACTGATTAAAAATGAGTAGATACGTATTTATTTATTTAAGCGTTTCTTGATATTTTAGGCCTAAAGGGCAAAATAAGTGTTAACATTTCGTATTCAGGTTAGTCTGGAAGTCTGTCATTTTGAAGTTAGAAGGTCGAAATTTTATTTTTGGGCTACCGATTAAATATGAGTTGATTCTCATTTAAGCGTTTCTGGATATTCTACCCTAAGGGCTGAAATACACACCAATGTGGTATATAAAGAGGTATTACATTAACGTAACATTTTAAGTTAATTTGTAAATACATTCATATTCTACGCGGGCAAAGCCGCGGGTAACAGCTAGTAACTTATCAATTGAAAATGATTGTGTTTTTCATTTTAACATAAACATTTTCATTTTATTAATACAAGTAACGGCGTCCTTAATTAAGCTAGCCGATCACAATTTAACTGCATAGGATAAGACATAATATCTTAGATCCCAAGGTTGGTTGCACTTTTGTGATGTCATCAGTTTAACTTCGATAGATTACAATCTGACGAGATAGATTGTAATCTAATGATGTTTGTAATCTTACGGTAACATATATAAGTTATTATATATGTTACCGTAAGATTACATTATTATAGTTTAAAAATTTTACTTTTGAATTATATGGGTTTTTTTTGTTGTAGAGTTATTTTTCAAATAAATTAATAAGGTTTTTCTATAAGATATTTGAAAGTAATAAAAAATATTTTATTAATAAAAATTCAATCATTTTATTTTACGCCTACATTTATTTTCTGTAGTAAATATAAAAAAGAGTTTGTATTAATCGATTTGCATACATGATATATTCATATAATTGTATAGCAATTTATTTAAAAAAAAAAAGTAACTTCAGAATTTCTTGCCTGATCTCGGTAAAATCTCAAACCGAAATTTTTTTACTCTGGTACGTTATATTTAGTATTTAATTTTTCTAAAGTAAAGGTAGTCATCCAAAATATATATTTTTACTATATAAAATCCTAAGCTCTGGTATGGTAAAATCAAATAATGCACGAATAAAAGGGATAGGCATTACGTTTCGTTTGTACAAAATTAAGGCATGAAATAATTTCATTTTGATAGTAATAAATAATATTAATTAATATTTAAGTTATCTCTATTCCTCTCTTAACATATTATTAAATTAATATTTAATATAACACAAAGTAAAAATTATGCATGTCATGTTAAACGTGTGTTCCGTTCCTACTTTCTGATCGTAAGTATTAATATACTGGAATGCATATCAAAACATGAAATAGGTTATAAAAAACTGTAGCTTATACGTCAAAGAATTACTTCTCAATTTTATATAAAATTTTGTTTTCAAACTATTTCTAAAGTAAATTAATCGTCGATTTGATATAATGTTATATATGAAATCACAAGAAAAATATCTAACATAAAACCGTCAACGTTTCGATCATACATCAACATTCCCGTTAGACAACATTTATGAGAGGCGTTAATAATACGAATTTGCCTATACAACCCTATCAACTATTAATACCTATTTTTTATAGTATTGATTAAAGAAGTATATAACTATAAATCGGGGAAGAATAAAGTACACGTAAGTAAAATTATTCTTTAAAAAAATACTTTTATAGGGATTTTAATAAGTATATTAATATAGCTTATCTGTTATAGCAATAAATATACGTTATATATAATAATGTCAAGATTGTTATGCTATTATAATTATATATAAAAAATAATTCAGGTAACTTAATTTATTTTAACAATATTATGTAGTTGTAATGTTCACTATCTTGTGAATTACATTTAATAGCTATTAAAACACGAGTTTCGCTCATGACAAAACGAAAAGAGGTATACTTGCTAAGTTAATTTAAATTTCGATTGTGTTCCATATCTCAATCAAATTAATTTACAGTTAAAACTTTAAAACACTCTTGGCCCTTTATGAAAAATAGAATATCATGAACTGAAGATTTTCTAGAGATTTCTTTAAAAAATAGTATTAAGACGGTTGCATCATAATATATTTGTAACAATATTAATTATCATATCGCAATAATCATTATATGTCTATTTACTATTTCATTCTTATAATAAAAGTCCTAGCACTCTAAGCATCTTCATATGAGCTAATGTAACTTTTGTAAATAAAAATCAGTCTATATTCGCACCATTGGTAAACAAACTTGAACAATTTATAGATCTAACATAGAAATTATCTAATTGCTTAGTATGTACACTAAATAAATTTTTGTTTTATAGAAAAGGTTTACCATTGAGTCGCATGCTGGTTTTTCTCGATATCTGTATATTACCAGCAGCTGGGCTTGAAGATTTTACTGCTTATCAAAAGCCTATATGAATAAAAATATTGTGATTTGATTTAGTTAGAATGTCTGTTCATTTGGAATATTTTCTAACACTTACCTTAGTAATATTCATTGTACACCTTTTTTATATTTGTTTTTTATAGACATTAAAAATACGAGATATTAATTCTTACGTTGCGAATGTGCTACCAATCTTTTGTACTATGTTATGTCCCTTGTGTCTGTTTTGCACTGAAATTTGACGACCTTTGAAGGTTTTGATTAGATTTAGTAAGAGAGTAAGCAAGTGTATTCAGGTGCAATGGAAATAACAGGAGGAATAAATCTAAACAAAACTTAGAACATATTCCAGGCAATTTCCTGATAGTGGGGCTCTATTTAGCAGTTAAAACAGTCCATTATTGATATATCTTCATTTATAATATACTATTCCACTTCCATAAATACAAAAATGATCTTAATGTCATTTAAAATGCAGTTTTTTGACTTATGATGGCATGTAAATTCAAGATTAATGTTGTTTATTTTCAATTCCTGCCATTAGAATCTAATATTTAGCAGTCAGTTGTGTTATTACTATATTAACATCTGTCCGCACCTATGCCCATATATTTTTTTTTTAATTTTATTTCCTTGGTTATATATTTATATGGGCTGATGGTAAGAAATATTAACCTTTCCTTACATCACCTATGCGCCACCAACCCTGAGAACTAAGATGTTATGTCCCTTGTGCCTGTGATTACACTGGCCCATTTGTGAAGGGATGAGGCATATGTTATGTATCCTCTGTGTTAATTCAGGGTAACCTATCTCTATTCCTTGAGCTTGTAATCTTGTCTGTACCATTCAAATTCCATTGTATCTTCTCCATTGCAAATGACATTGGCGAGAGACACAGTTTACTGTGCCCTGTTGGTACAAATAAAGGATACAGGAAAAAAAAAATTATCTCTATTCCAAATTTAAAATCTGTTCAATACTTACTGCTAAAGGGTAACCAAGATCATTCTGTCTTCAAAAACTTTTTATAATATTAGTAAGTTTTATAGAATAAAGTTTTTGATTGATACTTTTTACTTTTCCAGCACAGATCTAGACTACAGGTGTCACCATGGCTGATGATATAGACATAGAGGAACATGATGTCTTAGACAACCCACACATCAAGAATATATTTCCGGATATAACAAATATCAAGACTGAAGTGATTGACTATGAAGAGGAAGGTAGTAAATTGTTATTTCTAATTTTATTTCTTTGCAAACTTGATATGTATTTTCAAATAATTACTTACTATCCATCTCACATAAGTAGGCCTCTTATTTATTTACTAACTACTACATAATCTTGGGTTACTTACTTTATAACTTAAGCATCTAAGAAATTCCGTCTAATAGGTAGGAAATTCGAGACAATTGATAAAATTGAAAAGTAAAGCTACCACCGGTTAAATTTATGCATATCTCTTTACAGAAAACCTTGATTTCGATAGTGAGAACTATGGGGCTCTCCAGTATGAAACGGATCCCAAGGACATCGAGGACGATATCCCCAATTTATATCAGAACAGAATAATCCTGGGAACAAAACCTTGCGCGTCTGACTCATCGTCAGACGATGAAGAAACTGTGCCAAAACTTCTAGAAACCTTCGTTGTGTTGGAAGACTGGGGTATTCTATTGGCAAACAATCCCTGTTATTGTCATAGTTGCCAGATTTTATTTCCCACCGAAAATGCGCTCGACTCCCACAAAATGACAACGCACTCATTCCTAATAGCAGTTAGGAATAACAAGGCGATCAAAAGTACAAGTAAAAGCTCCATATCGGCCAGATTGAAATTCGAACTGGATTTAGAAGAGACGAGCGATAATCTCTGTAATCATTGCAATGTTGTGTTCCCAGACGAGATAGCTCTACTAAAACACTCATACGAATTGTTGCCGAGGAAATTTGCATGTGAATTCTGTGATCTAGTGTTCGAAAGTGAAGTGTCGTGTAATATACATAAGATGATACATTCGAACGTTGAATGTTTCCGCTGTCCAATTTGTTCGTGTTATTTCAAATATGTGAATAAGTTAATCAGTCACGTCACTTATCAGCACCGTACAGAGCTACCTGATTTACCAGAGCGTGTGATAACGAACTATAAGTGTGCGTTCTGTGTCGCGAAGTTTAAAAACAATAAGAGTTACAATGGTCATATATTGTACCACCATCCAGAGTTTTATAACAAAACAGAGGATCAAGTTGAAAACGATAAGTTTAAATGTCTCCCTTGTAATATAACATTTCCATCGGCTTATTCGGAGAAGATCCATCGGGCCGCACAACATACGAGTAAACCAAGTGACGTCACCAATCGTCGTATAAAATTGGAAAATAAAATAAAATTGGAACCATTGTCGCCCAAGAAACTTTCGCCCCAAAAGATTGACTTAAATCGAAGACCTATACCGAGATCGACGTTATTCAAATGCAATAAATGCCAACTACACTTTGTATCGTGTATTGTTGCAGTTGAACACACGAAACGTTGTGTGCTTAAAAAGGGGGAGTGGAAGTGTAAGAAATGTCGACGTTCATTCAAATTGGTCGATCGTCATAGTCATACCACTCAGCATAAATCGAGCGATCGGTTCAAAGTTATAACGATTGAAGACGATACTTTAAACAAATTATTGTGTCGGTGTATATCCTGTAAAATTTGCTTCGATGAGAGAACTTTACTTAAATACCACATAAATGGCTGTACGGTAAGCGATTCAGTGAATTGTAATTTATGCAATTTTCGTGTACACGAGCATGCGATAACGAAACATAAAAGAATACATAATGAATTGGGTTTGGAACAGTTTCTCGTCGTTGATTTCGTTAGCGCCGACCAATTGACAACGCAGAAACCTGAAGTGAAGGCGTTAAGTTGTGTAAAGAAAGAGAGACGTCAATTGAAGAAGGAGAAGTTCTACTACTACTGCCCCACATGCCAGTGTTTCATGAAGGTGAATAAGTTACCAGATAAACACAACATAGGTAAATGTAACACGCATCTCATGAAACGTATCTGCAAGTTGTGTGGACTTAAATTTTCGACCAAGAGCTTTCAGACGCATAAAAAGGAGCACAAGAAATTCCCCAACCTAAAACTTCGCGATCTCACGTTCAAAAACACCCAGAGTTTGAGGAAAATCAACCCCCCATTTCCAGATTTCAAGAACTGTTCCAAATGTAATGTGAAGTTCTTTAGTGGTATGGCTCTTAAGAGCCACGTGTGTGACGTTGAAGAAGCTAAGATTTGTGTTTATTGCGGTGAAAAGTTTAGTGATCTCGCGTATAAGTTACACGTTCCATTTCACGAATATTCCGGTAAGAAGAAGCAAGTTTTTACCGAAAATATACCGGAATTGATAAAGAAATACGAATCTCTCAAAATCGTCTGGAATATTCTCTATCTCTGTGAGATTTGTGACACGATCCTTGACGATTATGACGAAGTAGTCGAGCATAGTCAGAACCACTTTTGTAACATGGAAAGCTACAATATTACCATAAATCGCTGCTCGATATGTGATATACAAATTGTCAGCACATGTTACGAGAAACATAAGCAATTACATTTAGCGAACAGTGTAACTAAAAGTTCCTTCAAAATTCTTCGTTACAATTACGATGCGCTTCTAACTGATGATTGGTTTAATATATTTAAAGCATTAGCGAAGGAGCAAGTTGACCAAATTTTAAATAAAAGCAAATATAAACACACGAGAAGTGTTCGAATGGAATTGATGGTTGATGGACCGATCGATTTGACGATTTACCAATGCGTTGTGTGTAAGATCATCGTCGATTGTAACGCAGTAGCCGAACACGCTGAGAATAGTTTGAATTGCGTTAATTCGATCAAATTTAATTGCTCAATGTGCCACTTAAGTTTTTCAACGAAAACCTCTCTGAATTATCACTGTTATTTGCACGAAAAACACTTAATCACGAATAAGACGTTCAGAATTATATCGTTTAATGATGAGAAAGATTTATATGTAAATGATTCGTTGAGATCGAAGATGAATCCTGAAAGTTTGAAGTTCATTCGCTGTCAACATTGTGGTAAACTTATAAACAAATCAAAGTACAAAAGACATGTCGATTATCACATTTACATGGCCAAGAAAATGTCAAAAGAAGGCAAGAATCAACCCAAGTTCTTAGTTCGTTCTAAATACAAAAAGACCGATTTGTCAAAAGTACACAATTTCTACAAATGCAAAAAGTGTGGAGTATGCGTTTTCCGAAATAACGTCGTGAAACATTTTTGCAGTACGAACAAACAGAAGAAACAGTGCTCGAAATGTCATTTGTGGTTCAGATCGTCGCATTTGAACAAGCACATGATGTATCATGATAAATTTAAGCTTACCAAATACAATATCAATGTTTTCGTCTTTAAAAACGGTAAAATAGAAAGAGAGCGTCGCAAGGAAGACCAGGTAGTCCTGTATCAGTGCTCAGACTGTTCCGTCTGTTTGCATAGAGAAATGAATATAAAAAGGCACATATGCATCAGTGATAACTACCAGAAAGTATGTCGTTTATGCGAAATGCCATTCCATTGTTCCCGTATGCAAATCCACGAGAAATTCCACGAAGATAAAAATTTCACAAAGCATAATGTAACTATCAAAACATTCAAGAGCAAAGATGTATTAAAAAATTACCCACAAAAATCTAAACCAGCTACTCATTTGACAAATGCAAAATATAGAAAAACAACAGTGATTCCAAGGCATTCGAAACTTAATAAAAACAAACCAAAAACCGAGGAACTTGACCCCCTATTCCTGAGATACGCACATTTAAGAAACTTTAAATGTACAGAATGCAATTTGCTTTTCGTAACGCCGTCTGCATTACTGGAACACCAAATTTCGTGTTCGACAGACAATTATGGTGTTAAATGTGATACATGTGGACTTATTTTCCATAAATCAATGATAAATTTGCACCAAGGTTTGCAAAGATGCGGTCCACGAAGTGGTAAATTATTCATCGTTACCATAGACGCTAAAGATGGAGCTAAATATGACGATACAAAGTCTTTATATCGTTGTAACAAGTGTGGAATTCACTTTACATCATTCAGAGCCATATTTAATCATGTCAAAAGTGATCATATAATTGTTATGAAGCCTACTAAATGTGATATTTGTAATCTTTTAATGTCATGTCACAGTTGTCCGAGGCATAAACTAATCCACCATGATAGACATTTAGCTCTCTCTGATCTTATTACACTCAACGTAGTTGATTTGAGTTTAAGTAAAGCTTTAAAAGATCAATCAAATAAAATAGTTAATATTATCGACTATGTATCTGATGTGGACGAATCTGACGGTGAAGATAAACGAGCTGCTAAAAGGAAAACTTGTGGCGACGAGGGAATTCCCAATAAATACATAAAACTAAATACTGCTGTTTCAGAAAAAACACTGTCAAGTTCGCCCAGTGGCAGTTTTATTGACGAGATTTACAATTGTGAGATATGTAATTTGAACTTTTTACATAGGAGAACATTAGAACGTCACATTAACGAAGGTCGTCACAATGAAAGGAAATTCAAATGTCCTAAATGTAATTTGATTTTTACGCAAAATTCATTGACGCGTCATATTAAACTTCACCACGATGCAGACGACTTATCAGTTGTTCATTATGAAAGAAAATCGTTACCGTCTGATCATTTAGAATTCGACGAAGTAAATAGAAGTCTAAACAAAGGATTAAATAATCAAAAGATTAATGAATTAGTCGATATAGACAATGATCCTGAATTAGATGAAACTGTTGATAGAAATAAACAAGTAACTTTTAAAAGGAAAAGTTGTACCGACGTAGAAATTCCCAAGAAACATATTAAACTAAATACGACTAGTTCAGAAAGGACAGTGCGAAGTTCAATTAGTAATAGTCTTATTGAAGAAATTTACAAATGCGATATTTGTGAGTTAAATTTCTTACATAAAAGGACGCTAGATCGTCATATTAATGAAGGACGTCATAACGAAAGAAAATTCAACTGTCCCGAATGTGATTTAATTTTTACGCAGAATTCATTAACGCGTCATCTTAAACTACATCACGATCCAAATTATACCTTAACACATAATCGTAAAACAGTCAGTCCAAAAGTAATGGATAAGTCCGCTGATGATGCTGAAGCAAACGTGAAAGTTATTGATAAACCATTAATTGTTGCTGACGAAGCTAAAGCTGCGGTCACTACTTTCCAACAAACAAATAAATTAACAAACAAGCTATACAAATGTAGCGAGTGTGACGTTTACTTTACGTTCGCAGATGCGTGTCATGATCACGTGACTAGTCATGTATCATTAGATCCAACAGAATACATAGCTTGCAAACTATGCGATTTGCAATTTCTATGCGAATATCTCGGAAGTCACATGAAAGGGCATAGAGAAAAATCTTTCAGTATAGACGAATTGATCGTTGAAGAATACCATATTAATGATGGCAAAATTAAAGTCGATACATATTCCGCAGCGGATAGATTAAAATCGAAATTGGTTACGACGACCACACATTTCGATACGGAAGATGAAAAAAATGAAAGAGACGAAAACACGGTTGACTCGACTGCTTCTGTTACGGAATCTAAAGCACATTATATTGATGACGTTATTTCAAATGAAGACAGTCCTAGTAACGATGGAGAAATAAATAAAGAGGTAGATGATGTTGAAATCGTAACAGCGCCTAGTTCAGAGTCAGAAAATATGTTAGAAGTTAAGAGTACCTCTTTAATTTTAACGGATATATCGTCTTGAGATTAGAACGATTATTTGATTGCTGTTTTGTGGAATATACCTCGATCAATTGTGATTCATTAAATATTAATTACATACGTTCCAGAGTTATTTCGTGAAGACACAATGTGTTCATACAGCCAGTACAGCCATTTCGTAATCAGTGTCAGTGACTGACTAATCCAGTGAAGTGTAAAGAAAATATGAAAATAAATCTTAATTAATACGATTGTTAAGAATAAAACCGAAAATTCAATACTTATATCGTTTCTAGAACTGTCTAAAGTTTGTTTTAAAATATAAAAGAGATTTGAAAAGTAAATTAGTATATTTTTGATTGAAAAATTATATTTTTCTAGTGTTCGATGTTAACTAATTTAAAAGTGTGGACAGTTTAAAAGAACTGTGAGAAATACAGGCGGTATTTAACTTCTAAATTCAAGCCTTCGTTTGTGTTTGTAGGAACATTAAACTGTTTAGAATTATAATCAAATCATCGGATTCGATTTGCAGAACATTTTACACATTTTTGTTGACCGTTTCATCTTTATCGAATTCACACTCACACAAACACATTTGATACTTAATGTATTTTCGATTTATTTGAATCATTGCAAAACTTAGTCGAAATTTTCTGCAATGTAAATTATACCAAAACCATTTCTGAAACGCATTGCATATTCTGGTATGAGCTTTATGTATGTTGATTTTATAATTAAGTTATTGAATACAAAAAAAAAGTCTCATTTAATATTAAAGATTATATTTAGACTACCGTATCTTGTCGCATTAAAGTCACAATAGGTAACACTTATGATTAGAAAGATTTTATGTGACCATGTTAATAAGATCGGAACCCATAAATATACTGAAATATTCTCTATAATCATATCAGATAGCATATTCCAATGGAAATGGGAAAAAAGATAAACAAACCTTAGATTTACGTATTTCATGCGATTTGCTAATAACTCAGCTATATTGTGCACTACTAAGAGTTTATGATTAATCTATTTTTATAATACAACACTATTCATAACTACTTAACTACTTATTTCCACTTTAATTTTGCTTCCAAAATTCCGATAACGGTTTCATCGACGCTCAAAACGCAATTTTTTCGCAAATCCATAGTGAATATCATATATTAATCAAGCTCTCAACCAATGATATCAATTCGCTGTCAAATCTTGTTTATTTTTCTTTTTTCCTGTTATAGTTGGAATAGAGTATACTTCGTTATTTCTGTACACTTAACAAACAGTAACAATTTTAATATCACGTATAATGTGGAGCGCTAAAAGGAGACACCTAGGGCACCAAATCTACTAAAATATTGACAGTTCATCGCAATCGAATCGGGAACATTACCGTTAGAAGTTAGAATTGGCCCCCGGGTTAGCTGAGTTGAAAGAAATTATACAATAATTCGTTTAAATGATGATTTGATGATTGTCTTAGATAGTTTAATGGTCAGAATAAAAAGAAACAAGTGCCAAGGTCGTGCATTTAAAAAACAAATTCGAAATTGTGCCATTTTGTTTTTTACGAAGATGTACCACGTGATGTGAATGCGACAAGGAAGGTTTATTATGTTTTATCGCTTTTGTTGTTGTCTCTTTCTCTCTTGGAACAAACTGTAGGATAGCTCGTAGATTATACTTTAGTTCTGTAAAAATATGAGCATCAATTAATCATTTACGTCAAAAATGTGATGTATTTTTGAGCATGTGTTGTTTATATGAATTTGATTATTAATTATTTAATTTATAAGAAATACACAAACACGACAATGTCAAAATGACTATGTTGAAACAAAATGGTTTCATTTTAAAATTCTTTAAATATTGAATGACGGTTGGTGACGGTTTTGTTGTACGTGATCTTTAAACAGACATGAACAGGACAGAGGAGCTATTCTGTAAGAACAAATTCGAAAATCACTTTAGAACACGATCGTAATCGAAAACTGATCTTCGCAGGGCCGGATTAACCTTATCGGGCCTCTTGGCGAGGCATCTTTAAGGGCCGTTTATTATAAGTTTTTTTTTTATTATTTTTAATATGTATATTAGGAAGACAACGTCATCTCTATATCTAAATGGAAAATTCGTGAATGGCTGTCGTAGCTTTATTAATTTTATTAAAAATGCAATTTTAAACCTTATTTCCTATTTTGCCAGCTTAGGGGGCTGGAGACCTAAGTAGTTGCCTACACTGTCAAATCGATAAACCGGATGTAGCGATATCAGCGACATTGACTTGAATACTTATAACATTTAAATTTAAAAAGATGCAAGAATTGAAAAAGTCGGTTTTCAATATTTCACGAGTGGCAATGTGAGTTCTAACAGAATAGCGCTGGAGGTTTAAAAATAATGGTACTACTATTCTTGTCTCCTCTGTCGAAATAGCTTAAAGAATTTTTGCACCAAAATAATCGCCAACGAATCAATATGACGTAATACATTTCTTAGAATTATTTGTTGTACAATTTTAATTATGTTGACGTATTTTTAGTCTTCTGTTGCTTTGGTATTTCCTTGATATTCCATAAAATATAGCTTGTTTTCGTACTTTGTGGGGGGTAAGACCGGTGCCAGGTTAAGTACCCCGCCATCTCCTTTTCCGTACCCGACAATGTGTATGCAAAATGTCATAATGATCGGTTGAGTAATTAAGACGTGTAAGTCACTTTCGCAATTATAATATTAGTTTGACATTTGTCTGCAATAGTGACAGTTGTGACGTCATAACTTTGTAAAGTAGGTGGTAGATTTGTGCGAGGTGCCTACCAATTATCACTCATTCTACCAAACAGCATCAGTATTGTTGTGTTCCGGTTTGAAATGTGAATTGTCTGGTTGACTATAGGAACAAGTGACAAAGTTTTTGTACCCAAGATTAGTGGCGTATAACCAATGTCTATGGGTCGCCAATTTGCCAGTTTACTTACCTAATAAGTGTCCATTAAAGTAACGTCTAACGATTTATTCATACATTTACTGTTAATATTTAAATACGGTGTGTCACATGTAATCCAATATTATCATCATATATATGTGTACAATTTTTTTTATTTGTGTGTCAATCATGTGAAAACTACAAAATGATATATTTAGTATTGTATGAGACTGAGCGATGTGGAATCATCCGTAGATGGATGCTATTAATTATTTGAATTCCCTCGATCTTTACCCCATTTTTTTTTTATTTTAATGCCCATCGAATCTGGCAGTTAAGAGTATTGTATATAAATCAATTCACTCGTAGACATACGACGACTTTACAAGACTACATCATGTAGCCTGTTGAACAAGCTATATTTTAAGGAATTTTATGTTGCAGTATTCAGTGTGTTGTTGATGAGAAATGACTGTTATTACTTCACCAGCAAATCCGAGGAGCAATAATCATTTTTTTATTCATCCAGTGTAATAACAGGTACGAGGGACGTGAGATCTTAATTCCCAAGGTTGTGTTGTGTTGATGCATCGACGTTGTATAAATTGTAAACTTCATTAAAAATGTGTCATTGTTCTTTTAAGCATTCATCCTGATTAAAGTATTTAAGAAAACTAATTAGCACCGTTTCTGTGATATGAATCATTCTTTCATCCCACATTAATTCTCTCTTGGAGATATGTATATTTGTTCCAATAAAATGCCTATATAATGTCACCTGTCGATTGGGTAGGCCTGCTTACTGATATATATTGATTTGATAAACCCTTTCCATTTTGTGAAGTGGCCTACAGGACTCGTCTACTAAAAAAAATGTCTAAGTTAGGCCTATGTCCTAGCTGGCCTTGCTTCTCAAGGTCAATACTTCTTTGCCATTTCAGTCCTCTTTCCTCTTGAACCCTCAACATTAACGATACGCAAACTGAAATAATTCAAAAGAAGAAATAAATGGCTTTCTCATTCTAACGTATAGGGTTAGAAAGAGATGTCTATACCAGTATGATGTACGTATACGTCACCAAGATCTATGAATAACCGTTAATTTTAATCGTCTCCGATGTAAATGCCTTAATAGATTAATAAATTATATGTAATTGCATGTGTAAATTAAATAAAAGATTTCAATGTTCTAGTTGGTAATTTTTTTTTAATGTTTTTTTTGTCATGTATTTGTAAGGCTTAGAATTAAAATTTAAGAATACTCTTTTTAAAGTTGCATTTGAATAAAAAAATGTTGAATTTGTTTTGTAGTTTCAATGTTATTGTTCAGTGTAAATTTTATACTAGCTATATAGCGTACAAACACAAAAACAAAAATATTTTTTTCCGGTTATTAAAGCTTTATCTTGAATTAGTCTGTTTATTGATGCAAACCGCATTAAAATCCGTTACGTAGTTTAAAAGATTTACGTGTAAATAGGGCGGGACTTTGTTTTATATTATGTAGATTTTCTGTAAGTACTTGTATTCAAATCTGTAATACGTCTAAATAAAGAGCAAATCATGTCTAGTCTTAGATATATTACAAATTCCAACCACACCAGGACAAAAGGAAAATAAACAACATTTTACAGCGAATTGACGCGATATCATTGGTCGAGAGGTTGAATAATAATAAAATATTATAAATGTGAAAGTAACTCTGTCTGTCTGTCTGTCGCTCTTACACTGCCAAACCAATGAACCGAATTTGATGAAATTTGGTACAAAGCAAACTTGAACTCCAAAGAAGGACATAGGCTACTTTTTTTGCTCAAAACATGACAACAAATCCCTCTAAACGCGAGCGAAGCCGCGGGCGACAACTAGTCTGTAATATTTATTATGGATTTGAAACTTATCGGAATTTTGGAAGTAAAATTAAAGTGGATATAAGTAGTTCAGTGGAATGGTGTCGTATTATAAATAAATTTATACTAGTCAAGAACTATTAGCAGTGCATATACCTGAACTATTAACAAATCATACGTAAATTATATCCTCCTTTAATTGGAATAGACTTTTCCTACTGTTTTCACCAATGCACGGATGATGCGTGTATAATTTATTAAGATTTTGTGCTAAATGGCTGAAATAAAACGATCGTTGTTGAAGATGTCGGAAAAAATGCCGACTGGGAGCTTTAGTGGCACCGCGTAAGCCAAGAGTTATATGTATTATGATCTAAACGTATCCGTAGACCCTTATTCTACATGCTAACCTAACCTAACCTAACTCCAGCGTTTCATGTGCGGGCTGACATTAATTATCGATATACAATTATCCACATTAAAAAAAAAAACAGTTTAAATAAAGGCGGTCTTATCGCTAAAAAGCAATCTCTTCTAGGAGCCCTTTGGGCATAGGACTCGACGTAGTAACAGCGACTTTGTAGTGTACACTGAAGTAATATATTGTAATATGTACACTTTCCCCCACGACTTTACTCGCGGTTTAAGGGTTGATTGTCAAGTTTTAAGCATAAAAAAGGAAGGACATATCCTTCCTTGGAGTTCAAGTTTCATACCAAATTTCATGAAAGTTGGTTCATTTGGTTTTGAAAGAGCAACAGTCATACAGTTTCTATTGCGTTTATAATATTACTAGCGATCCGCCCCGGCTTCGCTCGGGTGCAATGCTGATACTAAACAAACTACAGAATGGCTTACAACGTTCACAGTTTTTCAGTCGTTAGACAATACAAACCGCTATGTCCCTGCGTTTTAAATCTGTAATATCTTCGAAAATATTCATTTAAATTACATGCTGTAAAACGCCCATAATCGGCCCAGTGGTTAGAACGCGTGCATCTTAACCGATGATTTCGGGTTCAAACCCAGGCAGGCACCACTGAATTTAGATGTGCTTAATTTGTTTATAATTCATCTCGTGCTCGGCGGTGAAGGAAAACATCGTGAGGAAACCTGCATGTGTCTAATTTCAACGAAATTCTGCCACATGTGTATTCCACCAACCCGCATTGGAGCAGCGTGGTGGAATATGCTCCATACCTTCTCCTCAACAGGAGAGGAGGCCTTAGCCCAGCAGTGGGAAATTTACAGGCTGATTATGTTTTATGCATGCTGTAAAAGCCCATATTGATCTATATTAAATGCACAATGTATTTAAGGTACTTAATTGGATAAGGATTTATTCTGTACGCTTCGAAAATGAGCCATTATTTCTCGTAAAAAGTAAGGGATTATAAATGGTTATTGTGAGTGTGTGTAAGGGATAATAAGTGGTTATCCCTAAGAGATATACTTATAACATCGGCGACTTTTTTGAAGACCTTTATAAGGTGTACAATATTGTAGTACAATATTTTGATCTATCTCGTAGGGTTCAATCAGCATTTGTAATGTAAGCGTAAAAAATGTGTTTATTTAGGACATCACTTTAGAAACCTCTAAAATTATCAGTGTTTCTCTACTATATTGTTCATGTATTATACATATAAACCTTCCTCGTGAATCAATTTATCTATTAAAAAAACCGCATCAAAATCCGTTGTGTAATTTTAAAGATCTAAGCATACACAGGAACAGACAGCGGCAAGCGACTTTGTTTTATATTATGTAATGAAGTATAAATTCCTATAGATATTATATATATTAGTTGTTATAATACATCGCAAAAAATATGAGATATATACATACGTATATAACAAATAAATAATTATGACTTTAGATGCCAATTGATTCTTTGATATATTACAAATTTATTAAATTATTAAATAAAAATGGTAATTCCTACTTATAAAGTATATAAGCGTCATTAAATTAATACATTGTTAGCTAACATTTATAAGAACTAGCCCTGACAGTCGTAATTATTTCTAAATTGTAATAGGCTCTTGTCTATTATATGGAGTGTAGACGTAAGGAAACGTATTTCATCGTAGTCTACTCGAAAAAATATCTACCGAAATGTATGAAAAAAGAGCTCTATAAATAGAACCAAAAAACTATATGTAATGTATTGTATATAATATATATAAAAATAAATATGTATATTATTTGATTTTATTGAACTAGTTTTTTTTATTATCTGTGTAGTTATTTTGACAGTTTTAACTTCTTAAGTTCTCAATGTCATATTTCGCGCCAATTTTACTAGCATTTTGCAAACTTTAATAATTATAAGCAATAATCAAAGTAAATTGTTTCTTGTTTATTAATAAGTTTAATCATTAGTGTTATGTGTGAAAGTTAGGAGTATAAACAGTAAGTATGGCAAGGACAAAAGCATCGGTCGGCGCTAAAGGTAAGTTAACTAAATGAATACATATTTGTGGTATAATGCACAGAATTAAAATCATTAATAATATATGTAATTTAAACTTGGAAGAATTGTGGAAAGTTCTGGACCACAATCCTAAATCTTAAATTTGCTCCAATAATCTCGTTAAGTAATGTCTCAATAAAACATGAAAGATGAAGCTTAAGAAGTAATCCATGGTCACTACACTACTGGTACAAACTTATTATTGTGCTTATAGTTAAGTTGTAAAATCTATAAATCTAATATTACAAAAAATAAATAAATCTATATAGTACTTAAAGAGTTTTTATTTTGTTATGTATTACTTTAATTTCTTTGAGTTTTTTTTTTATCGTTAATATAAGATTATATCTTAAAAGGTTAAGATGTTAAGTTAATATCAGGCTGGTTGTTAAAGAATAAACAATTTTATATAATAAACTTACTATAATGTTTTTATAGTTTAATCATAATTTCAATCTTTAATGTCTGATCAATCTTCTTCTGTTCTCTACGATACGCAAAATAATCCGTGCTCAATTTGCACAATTAGAAACCAATAATACTTGATTAAATAACACTCATCTCAGTTAAGATTTGAGTCCCGTCACACTCGCCAGGTCTGATAAGTGTTTTATAAATTATAACCCATCTGTACATAAATAAGTAAACACAAAATAGTTCTGTGCATTCTACTCTGTAAACCAATTTACTTGTTTTATTGTTCTTTAACTATTGACAAGCTTAAGTGCTGTAGATAATAGAAATAAAATGTTTGAGACTGTAATGAATGTTTTCTCCAATTTAATAATGATTATGGTTTAAATTAATTGTTTTTTTTGTTATTTAGTGTCGTCTGGCAAAAGTAGTAAAGCAAGATGCAGTGCAGCTCCACCTCCGAGCAGTGCAGCTTCTTCGAGTGAGTTATTTTAACTTTTCCTATATATTATAAAGATATAAGAAAAAATATACATGAATGAAAAAAATATCAGACTGCTTTCTCATGAAAACTATAAGAGACACGAAATTTGACAAATTGCTATTGCTAATAAAATCTTTTGCGCCTTTTGCTAGTAACTGATGATTAGTTGCTACTGAAATCCGGTTAAGAGGACCAATTTTGTATATGTATGATCAACATCTGTACTAATAAATATACAGATAATTCGCGTTTCGTAAAAGGTTTTAGTATGTTATATATTTAAATAAGTAGCTGCACTGGCTTAAACAGTTTGTGAGCCAGTGTAACTATGCACAAGGGATAATGATTTATTTCTCAAGCACGGTGGCCGATTTGAGATGAAAGGAATGGTTTCAATTTCTTACGGCGCCTATGTCTATGGACTGTGGTAGCCACTTACCATAAGGAAGCCTATTTGCCCGTCCGCCGACCATTTCATAAAAAAAGACGCGTGAATTTCATGTTCTTGTCTTCATTTCAGGTAATGGAGAGAAATCATCCAGGAGCTACAGTGGGGGCAATTCCGTGTGCCCTCGAGAGACTCCCAAATGGCAGAAACCTATCACCAATTTCTTTATAACGAATCAGAATCCTCAATCTCAATCTGACGAAAGTGATGCCGAGGATGCTAGCGGTGAGACTTTTCATATAGACTCTTAATGTAATTTGCATACAATACTTGAAACCTCACATAAGGTTCAATGTATCAATGGTACTAAGCTATGTGTAGACGAATTTTGTATGGTGCCACACAGAGCCGGATTTAAAGTACGAGAGGCTCAATATTTCTAACAGCGCCAATGTCCACGGGCGGTGGTGACCACTTAATAACCGGTGGCCCATTTGCCGTCAGCATACTTATAACATGAAAGAAAACAGGCACATATTTAAAAACATATTTGTAAGCGCCGAGACGGCCCAGTGGTAAGAATGCGTGCATCTTAACCGATGATTGCAGGTTCAAACTCAGGCAAGCACCACTGAATTTTCATGTGCTTAATTTGTATTTATAATTCATCTCGTGCTCGGCGGTGAAGGAAAACATCGCGAGGAAACCTGCATGTGTCTAATTTCAACGAAGTTATGCCACATGTGTATTCCACCAACCCACATTGGAGCAGCGTGGTGGAATATGCTCATACCTTCTCCTCAACGGGAGAGGAGGCCATAGCCCAGCAGTGGGAAATTTACGGGCTGATTATGTTATGTTATGTATGTATGTCTAAAAATATGAACACATTTCTTCGTAATAGAGAATGGCTGTATCGCTAGAAAGAGTGATCAATATGTGGGTTTTAACGCAAACCAAACAAGTTGTGCTCACTTCTACTTTATAGGGAGTTAATCGTTCTAAACGATAACGTTATAAAGAGTTTACACTGTATATATATGACATAATTAGATCATGAATGAAGTGTTATATTTTGATCAGTGCTAGTGTCTAGGGACAGAAAACGCTAGTTTGTCGTTCTTAATATAAAAGAAGGCTTAATTAAATTTAAAATAATCAAAATATTAATTCCAGCGAGCAGTTCCAAGCCAAAACCAAAACGTAACATAATAGAATCAGACGACGAAGACGAACAAACAGAAAAACCAATAAACAAAGAACTCGACGAAACCATCGAATTAGAACCGCTTACAGGTGAAGACAGTCACAAAATAGACGAATACTACGCAACCAAAGACAAAGGGAAGGGAAAAGGTAAAAAGACAGCAAATAAGGAAAATCTAGACGGAAATGTTAAGAGGAATTCTGTGAAACGGGACTTAGATGAAGTTATATTTGATGAGGATAGCGAACATGTCACTAAGAAGATCAAGGTGAATTAAATTAGATGTGATCTGCTCAGTGGAATTCTGACATTGTGATGTTCGGCAAGTTTAATCTTTGTATGCAATTCCAACAACAGGAGGAGATGAGATAAACAATACTGAACTGTCATGTCATCTAGATATGAATGATCTATGGTGTCAAAAATGAATTACTTGTGATTGTAACTTTGAAAGTTATATTATAGTGTACATAAGTTATGTCAAATAGTGTTATGTTATAAATGAGTATAAATCAAGAACTGTTTGCAGTGCGTAACATAGTATAGCTATTTGTAATTTGTATGAAAATGTAAGCTTTGTTTATCTTAACTTCGATTGGAACGGGTGATGTCACATGTTACTATTATGAAATATATTTACAAGTATTATCTTATGAGTTTTTTTTTGAAAATAAAGTAGATTTGAATCAACTATGAACATTATGGCGTGTGTTTTTTTTTATTAACAGTATTACGCAATGACAGATACAGGCTGACAATTAGTAAACAATATTGAATAATTTTTGCCAAGGATTAAGCATCTAGAACAATAAGCTACTCATTAATATATATTTTGATGAATGTAAACCAAATACTATAATAATCGCTCACAAAAATGAGATAAGGTCTGAAGTTGTTAATTTTGAGCGACTTGATACTTAATCGTTGGTTTACTGAGCAACTTGATCGTGTAGCTTCCATGTCAGCCTGCGGGCGCATCATGAAAAATCACTTATAATATATTCATAACGCATAAAATGAAGTATAACTTCAAAGTGTTAATAATTTATTTTATCTCCTTTAAATTAATAAGTTTGTAATTTATTTCATAATGCTTTAATGTGATGGTTCACAGGTCATATGTAGAATGAAATAATTTAAAAAATAAATTTCTCTTGCATATTGATATTATTGTTTTTTTTTTATTGTTTATGGCAACATTTCCTGTCCTGTGTTTTTGAACGGCCATTTAAATTAATTGTTTCTATCTCCATTGAAATACATTCTTATGGCAAAATAAATTAATATTATGCATAATATTTGAAATATATTTAACTAAAACTTGTAGAAATGTTATGTGTAATTCGTTTAATATTGTTACCTTTATATTTAAGTGTCAGACAAATGTATTTCGAAGCCAAACTGTATTATAGTTTTAAATAAATTAAGAATAAAATAGCTGACTTTTATTTTAATCGTTTCAGTTCCCATTTAGAAAAGACAGACCCTGTTAACTTCTTTTTTCAGTAAAAATATATTTATATAAATAATTCTTCTGTTTGTGTGTCACTGAACTCATCCTGGATTAGGAGAAAAGGGCTGCTGTTGAGTTCTCACGTAACAAATTTTTAAAGTGAACTTGATAATAATTAAATAAAACTTTTTATTTATTTAAATTAAAAGGAACATTAACACCTTCCACAAATAAGAAAATGTACACAAAATTCACGATTTTCTACATTTAAACTAATTTTATTATATAAGACAAAAAAATATTGCTAAAGTTTGTTTAAAGCTGCTGTATGTTATAATTTATGGAATTTAATCAAATAGTTGTAAAACTACAATATGGATCGTGAAATTTGTCGATGACCGGTATTGATTTCGGATTGATTTATTTTCATTAATTTTCAATTATCTGGAGCAAAATCAAACATTGTATGCTATTTTAGTGTCTACGTACTAAAACCTACCTATCAACGGAGTCAAGCTCTTCCCAAATGACATCGTGGATGCCATTGACTTATCTCTACCTTTTAAAACTATTATTTTATTGTGTTACAGTTTGATGTGTAGTTACACTGACTCATCAGTGTAACTACAGACACAACCAGACATCACATCTTAGTTCCCAAGTTAAATGTTACAGCACAGTAGTATAGGCGATGGTAATGTGGTGGGGGACACTTTGAATCAAGGTGTTCAATTTAAAAAAAATACTGAATCTATTTTATGAGGTCGAAATAAAAAGTCAGATAAATCGAGTATACATTTTATTGTTACGACAATACTATCGTTAAAACATTAGAAAATTGAAAATGTCTACAAAAGTTTCATCATAATTCTACATTAATATATTGAAGCAAAGTTTTGAGACAAAAATCATTTGAATCTGTCATTTTTTTTTTAATATCATTAAAAAAAAAAACAAATTTCTTTGTAAAAAAAAATGGCAAGGAGAAATCATAAAAACAAAACTTATTAAACACAAATTGTCATTTCTTTATGGTATATATATTTTTTTCTATGAATCGGCCGCCATGAGCTGCTTTTAACATGTTAATACGGTAGAGCTGCCAGTCGCGCAACCAAGCGCTTAGATTATATTACTGAGTGTTGAGGTAAGGAGAAATATGTTTAATCGATACAGTAATATGAGTATGACCTGAAATTAATATCTACGTTTATTAATTTGAAAACAGCGCCTTTGAAAGACGGATGTCTAACTTGTCTCTTTTTAATTGGGTTTTACTGTATCGGGTAAATTTCGTACATTTTGAGTATATTTTCTTTATACAGAACTAATCCCGTCCCGGCGTCACACGGATATAATAAGGGTTTATATATGTATATAAATAGTTTTTTTTTGTTTTTTGGCTAAGAAAGTTGAAATACTCTGCCCTTTCTCAACTATAATATGCATGTATACATATAAACATTCCTCTTGAATCAATCTGTTCTTTAATGTAACCGCGTTAAAATCCGTTGCGTATTTTAAAAGATCTAACATAACGTACAGACGGAAGCCACTTTGTTTTATACTATGATTCGTCGATAAAAAGGATATGTCTTCTTACCTCAAAACTCCACAGATTAAATAAATACATAATACAGACAAAAAATATTACTATGCGTCACTAAACTTATTTACTATACTTTGAAAAATGTTTTTTGAACATATATTTATTCTTGTTAGCAAAATGTCTAATACTAATAAATACATAGTATTATATTAAAATTAAGCATAAAGAGTAACTTTTCTTGTTGGTTCTTCTACCGGAAGTAGGTTGCGTATATTTTTTTTGTCCTATTAAACATTCTGTTTTTAAAATTATTTTGATAACCTTCAAATTTATGTTTCATTTTTAAAGTTCAATAAACACCATCAAATCATAGCCATCATTATAAAGTTAAAAAATACTCAATTTATTAAACATTTTAACAACAAGAATTAATATTACAATTTTTTATTATCAATAATACTTATGTCTTCTTAAAACTATCTTTTATCTATTACGATTATTTAAAACATAACCGACCTCCTTTAATTTTAAACGTCAACTTGACGTTTCTTAACAGATATAATTAAAATATTATTATCTGTGTCATAAAGTCATATTAGTAATAAAAATGACGTAAAGATCGTTTATTTTTTAAATATTTTATAAAACCCTTTAAATTCGAAGTATTATTGCATCTTTAACATATATATGTATATATTTTTGGTATTTTATCGTACAGCTGAGCAAAGGCAGACTTCTCTCTGACATCGTATCGATATCTGACATTTTCCTTCACGTTCCTGTAGTCTTTATCGACCGCACAACACCCCACTAACATCCGTTCGTTACACACTATCCCATTAAAATATAATTCCTTCAAAATTTAAAGAGTTTTTAGTATTAAAATCGGATATAAAACGCGTTACAATAATACGAAAACTATGCCTTCAATCTAGACAGACATTTTGGCGATCTTAACTTTACGATAAATAGACTTAAATAGTTTACAATTTCGTTGAATTCGTTAAAAGGTACCTTTGAAATCGAATCAAATGATCACTGATGGGAATGAATGTACTGATTTAAATAATTACTTAACATTGGTTAATTTCAATAAAGATGCGTACGAAATGTAAACAAAGTTACATCTAATTCATCGATAGTAGCAGTCATACTGTATATAAGGTACATTCCAATGGAAGGAGGAGTGAAGGTAAACAAACCTTAGATTTACATATTTCTATTTATCATATCTCCCAAAGTTCCGATAATAACATCGCTCCGTTCACAATTACCACAGATTATTTAAGGTCTCGACCGATGACTTTCTGTCAATCCAAGGTCACAGTGATCCTTACACCTCGTGCCATTGTATTATACTATTTTTATTTACTTTTTAATCTTACTAAATTAAACTCACGTATTAAGGTTTAAGTTGATCACAAAAACTTCTGTACCTATATTTAGTTATCAACAAAATTGTTGGTTTTAGATATTGCTATTTGTATCTAATAGTTAACTCGGTGGTACCACCCACTCATACTCATACATAGTATTGTTGTGTTACGGTTCGAGGGAAGTGAGTCGGTGTAGTTACAGGCACAAGGGACGTAACTTAGTTTCCAAAGTTGGTCACGCATTGGCGATGTAAGGAATGGTTAATCTTTCTTACAGTGCTAATGTGATTTTTTTATTGAAAATTCGACCAACTGATTTTAAGTGGTCCGCCCATAGAAATAGGCGCTGTAGGAAGTCGGGACCATTCCTTAGATCACCAATAGAACTAAGATGTTACGTCCATTGTGCCTGTAGTTATACTGACTGACTAACCCTTAAAAGTGTATCCAAATATCAAAATGTCCTAATCACACTACAGTCACTTGTCAATAAGAGCTAATTGTAGGCCGAAATAAGTATATTTTCTACAGTATGTGTGTCTGTGACTTTAGAAGCGTATTTACGTAGTTATAAGTTAAGCAATAAACGTGCTGTGCACGTCAGCTGTGTTCATATATATGTTATGTTTGTGTGTGCAATTACAATTTTAGTACCATATATTGGTTCTTTTTAATTTAAATACACGACTCCCTAAAAGAGTAATGTGATCAGAGTTCATGTATGTGAGTTTATTTATTCTACAACTTTTGAACGACTGAACATATTAGTATGAAATTAATTCATATAATGCAGTCGAGTTTTATAATTTCACACTTTCTCTTAAAAAATAGTAATGTTTTTATTATTAATTGTTTTTCATTACCTACTACAACGGGTCTAATATCATAATGTAATTGACAAAGAAATATAACAACAGACATACTCAATATGGCGGATATGCCATAACAGTGCAGTCAATTTTATTAAGTTCATGTGTTATGTAATGAACATGATATAAATATAATATTATTATTAATAATAAATAGAAAATTATAAGAAATACGGTTTTATTTAATCCATTTACTAATATTTTTTTTTATTGTTTTACCATCGGTACCGAAATTGTGTACAGATATGTCATAACTAACGGTTGTGTGGAATGAATTTAAAATCAATTCGCTAGCTTTGACCTGCACACATAACTGAAGTTGCACAAAAACTTTAGTTATAAATTGTCTTAGTGTGCGTGATACGACTATGAGTAGAGACAGAAAAACAATACAAATTTGATGACATTTGTTATTGATTTTTTTTTATTAAATTAAACGCGGAGGCGCGCCTTCGTGAGTTAGTAGAATTTTTTATGCTTGAAATATAAACTACAGTATTCGGTTAATTTGAAATTGCAGCCATATTGAAGAGACTGTCAATATGTGTTAGCCATGTTAGTCATCAGTTCCAATATAATTTTATAAAATAAACGGATGTATGTTAATTTTCGAAACTTAATTAAATAATGAGCGATTTTTGTACGAATTAAACGAAAAAATACTATTCATATAGTTCACTACAATTATAACTTATTAAATAAACATATATATATTTGTCTTTCTGTTACAATAAAAAAAAAATCCTCATAGATATGGTCAAATGTTTGCCCAACGTGTACATCAAAAGATTGCCAATTGAATGTCAAATCTTTACCAAATGTTTGTCAAACGTTTTTGCCCAAATAAATTGCTAAGACATCTCTTCTACACATAAGCGTATGATATACAAACATAATGCATAGTCCACATAAATGCTGTTATATTTTCGGTTCGTCAGTCTGTATATATTAAGGGGGGGCCGAAAGTTTAATTTAATTTACATACGACATTTACGTTATAACAATTGACTTATTGTGAAATGAATTTTGAACACGTTACCAGACGACCCCCTTAAATGATTCACCATATAAAGTCCGGCCGTTGAGATGGTTACTTTCGTCTGTACAGTCGTGAACAAAACTCATAAACTAATGATTAAACCGCGTATTTTGGATTAAAAATGCGACAGTATTTCTGTTACGCTTTAATGTCTTAACATTGAGTAATTAACAAAGCCCCCCCCCCACCCTTCAAATGTAAAGTTACCTCGACCATTCGACACGAACGCATGATTTCAACGACCGGACGTTATATACTCAAGTCATTATTACAAATTGCATATTCGTCTTCTCTCTCAGACATGCTTCCATCACAATGGAATAGAAGGAGACAGAGAATAAATATACAAGTTTTATTAGTGAGGTTTTATATGAACGAGAGAACCAATCACAAGTGAGTTACGCCGAATATTCGGCTATTCGACGACGATACATCGGTGCGAACGAGACAGCGATATCAGTGTAACGTCACACGTTTATTAATATACATATTTAAAATGTATTTATTTAATAATAAATAAAATCACGTTCTTTTAAATTTATGAACTTCGACGCGATCTGAAATAGATTACACACAATTAAAATTATATTGAAATATTTTCAGTTTGATTGTTTACTAAATAAATGTTTGAATTTTAACTAATAAGGTTAATTTGCCAATAGTTGGGTTAATACCCTCTAAGCAGTGATGCCAACATGGGGGTTTTCTCTCAAAATTTTGGTGGTATCAAGGTGTACAGGGAATTTTAGGGTGTAAAAGTACTAAAAGCAAAAAAAGTATGAAACGAAAATGTAGACAAAAAATGTTAAGAAATGAAAAATAAAAATTGTATAATTTCATTGTCACTATTTCATCGTGAATTAGTGTCAGTATGTGTAAAACGCACCCACGCAAATGCTAGCCACACAGCTACTTTTAATTACTTAAATGTATTTATAAATGAAATTAACTCTCAACAGGGTGTAGAACAAACATTTTAGGGGTTTCAATTGACGTTTAGGGGAACTTGAAGTACCCGCTAGGACAGTGAGAAGATTCTGTATCAGTTGGAATCACTGCCTCTAAGGAGAACGTTTAAAGTATGTCGTATCACAAGCATGCATAGTCCTTTCCAACGGCAGGAGGAGTAAGGATAACCAAACAAATTTGACCTTGACTTTATGCGACATCATTGGTCGAGATTTAAATACTCTGTGTGTGTTTTGACAGTCGGCGAAATTATCGGTACTTTGCAAGTGACTATAAGTAGTTAAGTGGAACAATGTTGTATTAGAAAGAAATATCTATTAATCAAGAACTGTTTGTAGCGCACAATATAGCAGAGTTATTATTGAACGTAGAATGTGTTTATCTAGACTTTGTTTATACGTCCTCCTCCTGCCACAATACAGCGGGAGTTGACTCACTAGACGCTGTCGGCCGGGCTCTGGAACTCCGCCAGCGCGTGTATGGGGCTCGGCTGCTTCTTCTGGCTGCCTCTGCGGACCTTCGCCCTAACTTCCTCCGGCTTCTCGGGGCGTATCAGCGGCTTCTTCTCGGGCGCCTTCATGCGCCACACGACTATCGGCGACTGGAATTTAATATGTTATTTTTTTTTTAAATATGAATATAATATCATGTTGTTCGGGAGCGTTCACAAAACACATGGTTCAGGTAAGTTGGACAATGTTTCTTTATGTGTGTGTTTAGACACGAATTCTTGGATTTTGATTCGATTGACATGAGAAAACGGTTACTTGTCAGTCCAATTAAATTAACGTTTGGAAAACGTCATAAACAGTAACACCGAGTGATTTGGAACGACCCCTTTTTTTATACATCTAAACATAAATATACTTTACGAAGAAATATTTAACAAATTCATAGTGAAATATGTGCTATATCTATATATCTAATTAATTTAATAGTTTCGTATGTCTAGAACATCACATTCAACATATAAAGTAACTTTATAAATTTAATAATTAATTTACTTAAAAACATTCAAATCATTCAAACACAAATTACTAAATATTTTAAACGTAAAATAGAATGGAACAGTCTGGAATATCTTAATTATGACACACACGGCTAACATACAAGAATTAATATGAAAACAGTTGAAACGAAGATGCTTTCGATATATTAAGATTAAGTAACAGAAACAATGAAATAAATTAATAACTTTTGTGAATGATTAAATTAATATCAAGGAATAAAAATGTAACTATAAATCCATAACAAGAAACGAGGTTCAATAATCTTTTATTATAGGGACAGATAGAAAAAGAAAGAGATTAAAAGATTTGGAATTACCATATAGAGTAGGGCAAAGCCACGAAGTATTTAACAATAGTCGCCCTTTGGTCGAAATTCAACCTTAATTCATCGATAATAAAATATAAGTTACATTGCTTTGAGAGAAAGGAAAAACAAGACACGTCGTGCTTTTGTAAGTCATTGATTAAAAAGAAACGTCTTGTACCGTCCACAGAACAATAATACTTTTTAAACAAGTATGGTTACATTGTTCAAACATGTAAATATTTCATAACGTAATTCATTATAACATATCCAAACTTTTAACTTTATTCAAAAATAAGACAAAAGACAGATGGAACGCTCGCAACATTAAAGCGTAGCAACAAAAGCGAATACAATTAATCACTTTAATTATTATGTATTCCCTTTTCTTACTTTATAAAGTCCAATCAGTCAGTGAGGATTTTAAAACGAGTCGTTTTAATTCGTGACCTTGACGAGTGGCCTTTAACCGCCACCTTGGATCGAATCAATCTTATGGTGAATATAGAAGCATTACACCTCTTGATGGAAGATGCTGTCCCTACTGACTGGACTCTAATGTTCAGCGACCACGACTTGCCTTTAATTTTGTATGTTACTTTCGTTTATTAGATTAAAGTACACTATTTTAGTGTTTTTTTTTTTTTTGGTAAATTTAGTGCGATTCGGGACACATTATATTGGTGACTAGCTGTGCCCGCGAATTCGTGCGTGTTTGAATTTATAAAAAAAGCGTGACTTTATTTTCATTCTATATATAATTCTAAAATAAAATCATCAGCTATCTGCCAGTGAAAGTCCCGTCGAAATCGTTACAGCCATTCCAGAGATTAGCCGGAACAAACAGACAGACAGACAGACAAAAATTGTAAAAAATGTTATTTAGGTATATGTACCGTGTATACATACATATGCATTTAGTAAAACGCGATTATTTTAATATTACAAACAGACACTCCGATTTTATTATATGTATATATATAAAAGCACTACTGACTATATAATACTTACGTAACTATATATCGGTCATATTATATATAAACATAGTAAATAACAAACTATACTAATAAATGTTTACGTCTGACTGAAGCTACTAAGCCGATATACGTAAAACTTATATCAGAATCGCGTTCCGGAGAAGGTTTAAGTTGTTTCCGCTTTCATGTTTCTGTATATTTATAAGTAAAACTCAAATTCAATGATAATTAATCAGCAATTGAAATGGACAAGTGGGTAAACACAGGTGCTCTCTCTCTGACCAATGGCTTTACGTGCTTTCCGAGACTCGGGAGTGTACACTCTTGCGACTTTTTATCGGCCCGGTTTGGGATTTGAACCCGGAATCTGTGGCCTTATATCTAACCATAGTCTATGATGGATCGTTCAACAGTTTGATTCGTAAATTCGTACCATACATTTCTTTAGCTTAAACAAAATATGAGAGTTTAAGCGACGATGTGCAGATCAATCAACTCGTGCAAGTACGGTTAGAAAAATGTTATTAAATTCACAGAGGCAACACGAAAATAAAAATTATTAAAAGTAATATTTATACGATAGAATGCTGAATACTTTGTAGTGTCCGAACGAATTTTACGATACAGTGACCTTCGACCGAAGTCTAAGACAAAAATGTTTATTGAATATAGAAGCGTTACGATTGCTCATTGAAAGTCAGAAAATCTACCATCTGTTCGGAAACAAACACCTCGGACCTGAGACGAACCGGCGAAATTGACTCGACGAGTTTTTTTGTTTTATAATAATTGTTATAACAAAAAATACATTTTCGTTATTTGAAACAGTCTGAAGGCGATCATCTCATTTTCAGGGCGTGCGATCACCTAAGAAGTCATTAGTGTTATAATACATTTTAGCACACAAACACTCTTTAAAGATTCTTTTATTTAATTTCTTAGGGTTTGTTAAGTTAAACCTTTGACTTCAGCCAAAAATCGACCTTCGGTCAGACACCAGTGTAACTTCGTGCAAGCCCGTGTAGCGTCACAGGGCTCGCAGGAAGTCAATTAAGCTATTAAATCATGCAATAAATAAATAAATAATAATAATAATTACCATTCAATATAAACACAAACTTACATAGTTGTTCTGCCCGCAAGGAAATAAAAATATATTATTTCAATTAATATAATATGTTTAAAAGCTTTATACAATATATGCGTTACTATGACATATATATACTTTAAGTCGAATCAGCGTTAACTTCCCCACAGCTGGCTGTCTCTGAGAATCATTTACCATGAAATCCTAATTCAATAGGCCGACCCATTCATTTATCAATAAGAATTTATTTTCTAGTATAAAGATAATGAAACAATACGACCCCCCCCTTTAAGATTCTCCTTTACTCAAGTAAATAAAGCGGAAGAAGTAAGAAAAACCTCCCTACATGTAACTACATCAACCCATAGTTGCTCGCATTATAAGATTTTCTTTTTCTCTAGGAAACCCTCACCCATAGCTAAAGAATCATTATAATTGTTTCGTTTCATCAGGTTGGTGGACCTGCAAATGGTCCACAAGATGATAAGACCACCACGCATAGATTTTAGCGCTGTAAGTAATATTAACCATTCCTTACATCGCCCATGCGCCACCAACCTCGGGAACTAAGATGTTATGTCCCTTGTGCATGCAGTTACACTAAAACACTTAAAACCGGAACACCGGAATACAAAGCATTGCTGCTTGGCGGTACAATATACGATGAGTCGGTGGGGTGGGTGGAACCCTCCCACCTTGCACCAAGAACTTTCAACAATGACAACTTAGATGTTAAGTCTCTTGTGGTATTAACTAAACAATATTATATAGCAATCTAAAGCGTATTAATTCATTCTAATACCAATCACAATATTGAACTATCAGAAGCGTCTTAAGCGGTTTCAGCGCTTTATAAAGCGATATTCAAGCTCGATTTATATTATAACACATGCTGTATATAAGTTACTCATATAAGATTTCTGTTAGTACAATTCAGTCTAACCCCCCTACATTCTTCCACTGTTAATTGTAAACGTTTTTAAAAATAATTATTTAAATATATTTTTAGTTGTAATAAAAATTGCCATGGTATTTGACATCGGGTGGGCTCAATCCACCCGGTTTAAAATCTTGAAATATATTATAAAACCTTTCTAAGAAAAGCCGATTCCAACGACAGGACATAAGATAAACATTCATCCGTGACCTTGAATTGGAACGACAGAATCTGTCGAGATCTTAATAATGTATGTATGTTTTAGATGTTGACGAAACTGCTATCGGAACTTGGGAAGTAATATTAAAGTGTATGGAATAGTGTTGTATTATAAATAAAGATATATTAGTCGAGAACTGTTTTTAGTGTTTAACATATCAGAACTATTAAATCTCACGGAATATAAATGTAATGTTTATCTCAACTCGTCCTGCCATTGGAATGAATTGTTTGAATGGATGTCCGTGTGTTGCGTAAGTGCGGCGTTGTCGGGTACTCACAGCGATGGTGCCCTGCCTCGTGTACTTGGTGGAGGCCACGTAGGACGCCTTCACAGTGAGGACGACGGCGTTCATTAGATTCTTCGCGGCTTGGATCAGAGATGTCGCGCTGTCGAGCTGGAAATCAGACATTTACATATAAGTACAATCATTACGTGAAGACTTAGTATGTAACCGCATGTGAATCTAGAAGGCACAAAAACAAAATCTTCTTTAGTACGCTCATAAAAGCACTTTAGAATCTACATGTTACAATTTTGAATTAAATGTAAATTTACCACCGATTCGGAAAGTAGATTCTACCGAGAAGAACCGGCAAGAAAGTCAATAGTTAGATCTGTGTCCTCTTATACGAAAAGTAGTTTGGAAACCCTTAACTTAAAACTTGTCGACCAAGATTTCCCATAAGTTTTCTCCACCATCTTGAAAAAAGGTGGTAATTTTTTTACGATCAAGTATATCCCCTATTTCATGGTAAAATGTAAATCTAAGGTTTGTTTATCCCTCCTCTACCTGCCATTGAAATATACAAAACATCCTGAATCGACTTACATCTGATTAACATTATAAAATGCAAAAGTTTGTTACGCCTTAACTACTTTTGGGCAAATCACAGTAGCCGAACGACAAGTCAGAGTCCAATAGACGACAAGCATAAACTGACGGACCAATCGCGTGCCTCGGCGCCCCGACTCCTGCCCCAATCCAAAGAGATCTAACAATGTACTACTGCGCAGATCAAGACTCATCTCACCCCGCTAACGATGAGCTCCCCGGAGATGTTCTGCACGTCGGCCTTCACCTTGCTGGTGATCTGTATCTGGTGGCAGTAGAGCGCGATGCGCTGCAGGTACGCCAGCAGGTCCTGCTTCGTCGACGACTCGGGGCACTGGAATCGGAACGGGTCAAATGAGAACTTCGAAGCGAAATAAATAAACTTGTGTTTATGGAAATAAACCGTTGTATTAATTTTATTAAAAAGTCATTTCTCGGCTATGGCTTCTCCTCAGGAGATTGAAACTTGTTCCATCACGGGTATCCAGTAGCTGTTAAATTCAATGTGTGTCATTTTAGTGTAGTGGTTCATCATCTTGAGGTTATACACCATATGGTCAACCAATCAAAGTTATTGAGTTTGTAAGCTGGCAGTATTTACCCTACCATACCTCGGAGAGTAGATCAAATCTTTGATCCTGCACCTAAAACTAGCCAATTTAAATATAACAGCAGAGGAATAGAGAGTACGACCAAAATCATCATATCATAATTCGTTTACTAACCTAACATATAAAAGAAAAAAAATAATTGTATAATTATATAAATTGTATAATAAATAAATTGTATAATATAATTCCAAACTTTTGATTAGGGGGGGGGGGGGGATATGACTAGTATTAGATCGATAAGTATTTCAAGTCGCTCACCTGTTCAGCGATCTCGCGCGTGAGCTTGTCCAGCTTGGTACCAGCTTCAGATATTTTTTTAGCGGCGTTGATGACGTCCATCGTAGTCTTGAGCGGGCCTCGACCTCTGGTTATAGGACGAGATCATGTGTTACGATTTGAAGTTCTATTGTTTTAGTAATAAGGTCTCTTTTACTACAACAATTTAGGCCCTTAATAGATGGCGCTGGTCAGAGAACCGTTAAGCGTTGTTTCGTCTCTAAATAAAGTTTGAGTGCGAACTATCCTCGATTTGACTGTTACTGGCAAGGACTGCCAAAGAAATAACAATTGAAAAGAGATAAGTGATTGTCATGTAAAGAACATTTGAAACGGTTCTAAGAAAATTAGTTGATTCGAGGAACGTCAATAGGAAAATCATTTTGGAATCTTCTCTAAGCCGGTGGCTTTATAAAATTCAAAACCAAAATATTCCTCATTCAAGTATGCCCATAAAAGCATTTTGTATCATCATTTTACAATTGAATTAAATAAGAATGGATGTCAGTTGTTCGGAAAGTAGATTTTACAGAGAAGAACCACCAAGAAACGCAGTAGTTACCTTTGCCACCATTTTAATACCAGAGTTTACATATAAAATCAACAAATACTAAGTCCGCAAGTCCTTTTAAATATAACTCCACACAATCTTCGAGGATCTATTAGAAGAGTTCAACTCCTGAACTAGAACTAGTGGACATTTTTAGTTGGTTTTACTTGGTGGTAGGGCTTGATGCAAAGCCATCAGATATTCTACCGCCAAACAACAGTACTCAGTATCGTTGTGTTCCGGTTTGAAGAGTGAATGAGCCGGTGTAACTACAGGCCCAAGATATAACATCTTAGTTACCAAGGTTAATACAAGGTTACTTACAACGCCATTGGCTATGGGCGGTGGTGACCACTTACCATCAGGTGGCCCATATGCTTGACCGCCGAATTATACCAAAAAAAAAAAAAGAAACCTCGTGAAGTCCGTCATCTCCAGCATGATCATGCACATGTGCTTGGCCAGCATGATGATGTCGTTTCCGGCGTCGTCCCACTTCGCGACCTCGTTGTCGAACGTCATCTTCTCGCGTCTGAAGAGTTCCACTTGCTGCAGGATCTTGCGCTTGTCCTCCTCCGTCATCTTACGCATTGCCTCCTGTCGGGTCATCGAGATATTTAATGACGCAGAAGTTATAACAGATGAATCGTGAGCGAACTTTCTCCTTAAGAGGCCGTTTGGGACATTTAGTAACAGCTTGTAAAGGTCCCACTACTGGGCCAAGGTCTCCTTTGAGGAGAAGGAGAAGGTTCGGACTTAATTCCAGCACGCTGCTCCAATGACGGGTTGGAAGATAAACATGTGGTATGATCATTGAAATCAGACACATGCAGGTTTCTTCACGATGTCTACCGTCACCGCCGAGCACGACATAAACACAAAATAATCATGGAGTTTCAGTGATGCTTTCCTGAGTTTGAACCCGCTTTCGAACTCGCATAGCAGATTACAGGCTGCAATTTTATTCGTACATATAAATTTGGTCTAGCAAACCTGTATCACACTATTAAAGTTTTCTGCAACGATTACTATATATATATAATGAAATACTCTCACTAAGAGCAACATTTAGTTAAGTCGGATTTGATCCTAAAGGGATTTAAAGTCCTACAATATATAACTTGTAACTAAAATTAAAAATAAACTTACCCTAGCATTAGTAATGCCACTAATGTCCGGATATTCGTCCACACCATGCTCACCGGTGTGAGCGCTCGCTGGAAGATTAAAGTAAAATTTAAAAAAAGAAATCACAATTTTCTTCCACCAGAGTTGATTCAATATATTCGTTCGTTTAGACAAATTTTAGAATAAGAAAATGATCGATTTATTCTTTAAGGAAACGTTGTCAAGTCACGTGGTTATGGTTAAGTGACAGTAATAATCCCCCTTCCCTCTGATTCACGTAGATTAACTTGGCTTTATGTATGTGTTGGTCGAGACTGGTGGCTAGATTAAAAGTCCACAGATCCCGAGCAGGTTGGGGTTTTAAATAGCAACCTGGACTGTGGAAGTTGGCAATGTTTGCACTGACGTGCCTCGGAAAGCACGGATAGTTAGTTCTGCGCCTGAACTATTTCCGTTCATGACGATTTAGCTGTCTTATCTCATTATGAGAGTGAGAGAATTGTACACTTTAATATATCCTGTGCCGCTTTTATTTTATTTTATTTAAAAGGCGGACAGGAAATTTTGTCACCTGATGGTGAACTGAGACGACATATTCCTTGTGCTAGGAATATGTGATGAGTAGGTTGTATCTAACCAAACAAAACACTATAATTCAGTTTTTTAGTCCCTCTTGAATGGTCATTGAAGACGTTCTGACGGATTTTGGTAACGACGGTAAATCTTCAGGGAGACACAGCACATATTATAGCTACCAAATTTGTGCGCAAACACAGGTACGCCCTACATTCCCTCACTCTCATAATCCGATGGGACGGCAAATCCGACACGACCGGAAAGAGTTCAGACAGATTAACAACGGATTTACATGCTTTCCAAGGCACAGGAGTGTACACTTCCAACTTCCATGCTCCAGACTGTGACTGAGATTTTTTTCAACAAAAATAACTCTATAACGGCTCAACCTGGACTTTGAGCCCAGAACTTCGGAATCGGAGCAATGCCTCAAATTAATTAAGGAATTATTAATATTATACCCCTAGTTTTAAACTTATCACTTGTGTAGGAGTGGGGACGACAATAGCCCAAGGGGTCAGGATCGATCCTGCGACTTTTTACATCGCTAGGCGGCGCGTAAAACGTTGCGTTATAGACGCTTTATTATTTTAATTTTATTAACTCTTATATAATAAATAATAATGAAATATTGAACATAAATGCAATAATTCATCAAAACTACGATTGACCAAACCAGGTGACTTGAACTCGTTTTCCGAAAACATTATCAACTGTACAAAATACTGACAAAAAAAGCAATTACATACAATACAAATTACACGAGTGAAACCTTTATACATCGAAATCGTTACACACAAACGTTGCAATCAAATTTACATCTTTATACATAAAAAAGTTTCACTATGAAAATAAACCTTCCAAATTTATACACGTAGCTCTTACAGAATATACAAAAAAAAAAAGCTACTGGTCGCATCGTACTCACAGCGGCTCCTCGTTTCCATCGTCATATCCTCGACGGGCTCGAACTCGGTATCAGTGTCGAGGTCATCGCTCGTCTACACATGCAAAGACAACACAAAGAAGCATGCGATGAGTGACGTCATTGGTGGAATATCAACAAAATCGCAACGACGTCCCCCCCCCCAAATATAAATTTCGAAAAATTATCTTTTAACGATAACGTTATATAAACCATTATGTTGTAATACAATATATTTTTTTAACTTTTTTCATTATGAGCGTTGACAGTAACGTATGAATACTTTGTGGCGTAAGGTTAATTTCGTCGCATAGAGTTGTCGCCCCGGCTTAGCTCGCGTTGTAGATGTCGATCATCAGGTGCTACGCATTAAAAAGTAGCCAATCAAATTCCTTGGAGATTCCTTTCATTCAAAACCAGTTTTTGTCGGTTTTCTACCCACTAAAACCACTGCGATTGCCGCCGGTGCTGAGATCGGAGAGGCTGCGGGATCGTGTCGATATAACGCATCCGCGGACACGACCCCTCACGTCCAGTGCTCCGTTCATGGCCCGGCGGAACTCTCTTCAAGGCGAAGATGACTTCGACCCCCCCCCACACTGTCCACTCTAACAATCCCTTGTAGTAAACGATATTGATATTTCATATTCCACCAATCACAATGTTATTTATGAAACGAATCACAGCGATTGCAAAAAAAACATTAACACAACAAAAAAAAAAATACCAACAGATGAATACACGGAAGCTGTAAATGGACGAGAGTGCATAAACAAAGCGTAAACAATCGATTCTGAATAACTGGTAGCCAGCCGTAATTGTTTCTGGAACGAAGTTCTATTACGCGGCATACAGTTGAGTCAACTGGCAGAAAACGTCACGTAAGCAAAAGGCATTATGCGCCCTCAAGGGGAACCATATCTCCCCTCTCTTACTCCAATCTAATGTGAGGCGCATGAAAGAACTTCGTTTCCATAAAACAAAACAGTTTACGAACTTACAAATATCAAATCTAACTCAAACGACCTATTTACGCTTTGTAATATAATCTAATAAAAAAACATAAAATCTATTCCCACACAAACGTAGTCCGGACGACGCATGCCGTTTACCAACATACATTTGTCGAACACAGAAACGAAAACATGCAACGGTCAAAGCACTATCGTACAGACGTAACGTCTTACATTTGCTCCTCGTCTCCAACGTGTATTGTTCGTCTAAATCGACGTCTTCCGGATCGAGTTCCTCCTCATCCTACACGCAAATTCATCAATTGTTTAATTAATCCAAGCCTTGTCATATGCAATGTGAGACTTCATTAAGAAATTCAAAACGTTTTATGCGTCTTGCCTCTCGGACTATATTTTTTCAAAGTCAACCTTTATATTTATTAACATTGCTATGATGAAACTCAATTATTTTAACTTTACCTCTGGATATTCAAACGATTTATTTAGAAGGGAACTCATATATTAAACCTTACTTAGATATATTCTAGACGTGTTGACAATCATACTGACGCGTGTTGAATCAAATCCAATCAAATCAAATGTATTTAATTCAAATAAACTTTACAATGAAGCGTTTTTGAATACATAGTTGTTTTTTTTAAAATAAACAGATTTACAACGATGTTATTCACAATCATTGTTCGATCCCAAGTGATGGAACCTAAATTCAGGCGGTTTTTTTTTCTAAAAAATATGTATTATTTTAATAAATATCTTTTTCAATTCTTGATTCATTTAGTCTTAATAAAATTTTTAAATTTGTTAAAGGGCAGATTGAATATATTTTTTGGTGATGAGTGGGTGTTTCTACCCAGAAAACTTCCCCATATCTTACCCTATTCATGAGCACGGCACGTCGTATCTCACGCACTGCGTCGTAAACGAGACGCGACGCGTCGATGAAGTCGTTTTCGTCGAGGCCCGCGCCCGCGCCGTCTCCGAGCGCAGACACCGCCGCGTCGACACGGACGGCGAACTTTGACATCACTGGAAAATAAAATTAAAATTTTATTTATAAATATAATAACGTAAAACTAATTTATCAATTACTAGCTATTTCCCGCGGACCATGTTCAGGACCATGAAATAGTCAGACCTTAGGCTACAATATATTATCTTAAGTTATAAACAGAAATTATATTTTATGTAGTTATAAATAAATTTCAGGACTGATCATTGAACTTGGCACCCATTCAGGTATCACTTCTTTTGTCGTTGAAGTCGACAACCAAGGCCTATATCATAATATTGAACTTGGCTCTCATTTCATATTAAGATTTTGAAGGGTTATTATATTACCTTACATTATTGTCAGTTCCATAGAAAAAAAAATAACAAAATTTTATAAATATTAACAGATTTTCAGACTTTGACCAATATTTTATTGCTTCGATATAATCTATTGAAAATGATATTGAAAGTATTTTTGGAATCGATTTTAGTCGCACACTAAAGGCACGGAAATACGACCTTATAATATTGAGCTCAAATCGAGCTACTGCAGAGGTCTCTTTGCGTTAATGCATTTGACACGATCACAATTACATTGTTAAACAACAACAATAATAATAATTTATTTATTTAAGCATCATATTGGACGATTAACAACTGCGACAGTGTAAAACAGCGTTGCAGAACTTTCGATAGTTTGACTATCGATAGTTGACCTCGAAAACTATTCAGGATATCGATAGTACTATCGTTAGTATCGTTTTGATCAATACTATCGATAGCTCTCCGTGAGCAATACTATCGATATTATCGATATATAGCTCTCTGTATGCAATACTATTGGGAGCAGCGATACTATTGATACTATCGATAATTTTGAACTATCGATAGTTTAGGTTAAAAGTAATACTATCGATAGTATTGCTCATCGATAGCTCCCCATCGATACTATCGGTACTATCGATAGTATCTCTAACACCTTAACTACCCATAGTCTATTGATAGTTTAGCGATAGTGGGCTATCGATGTGCAACACTAGTGTAAAACTGTGGTGCAGTTATTAACGCCCGCAAACAAAACGTCATTGCTCTATTTTTTAACACATTCAAATTGCACAACCTTGCTAAATACATATATAAAAACAAAAAAAAAAAATTAAAACATGACAAAAAAATTCAACAAATACCAACATCTGGTTTAGACAAAACGATTGTAAGATTGAAATTATATTACATATACTTTTGACATAATACGGAAGACAATTAATATCTCAAGCCCTTGAAATGTGAATATAAATGTTAAAAAAAAAAAAAAACGAGAGCTGTCGTGGGATTCCCGGTTGGAACGAAGATACTTTAGCTGTATATAATATATATATATTATGTAATAGTGAATCGATCTGTCTATTAAAAAAAACCGCATCAAAATCCGTTGTGTAATTTTAAAGATCTAAGCATACACAGGGACAGACAGCGGTAAGCGACTCTGTTTTATACTGTGTAATGATAACAGACACGATTAAATAAATCAACAAACTTTTATAATAATTAAGTGGCAATGATGAATTTGTTAATAAAAAAAACAAAACAAAAGTTTGAATAATTTTACTTGGTGGTAGGGCTTTGTGCAAGCCCGTCTGGGTAGGTACCACCCACTCATCAGATATTCTACCGCCAAACAGCAATACTCAGTATTGTTGTGTTCCGGTTTGAAGGGTGAGTGAGCCAGTGTAACTACAGGCACAAGGGACGTAACATCTTAGTTCCCGAGGTTGGTGGCGCATTGGTGATGTAAGGAATGGTTAATATTTCTTACAGCGCCATTGTCTATGGGTGGTGGTGACCACTTACCATCAGGTGGCCCATTTGCTCGTCCACCTACCGATACCATAAAAAAAATAAAAATAAATAAAACTGTACATAAAATAGAAAGAGTCAGAGATAGAGTGAAAGAGACGGAAGAGTCGCCTGGAACAACGCTATTCCCTTACGTGAGCTCGTAAGCCGCGTTAAATAACTTCGTTCAAAAACATCTCATCAAATATTTCGTACGATTCGAATTAAATTAATTTATACGCACCTTGAACTCTTAATAAACAGACCTTCGATGCTAATTTATTTAAATTGAATATTTATTTTGTTTCTTTTTTTACTAAGACTTCATATTATACATTGGATTTGAATATGTGAACATACAATTAACAAAGACGACCTCCGTGGTCGAGTAGTGTGCACACCGGTTTTCATGGGTACGCCGCTCCAAGGTCCCGGGTTCGATTCCCGGCCGAGTCGATGTAGAAAAAAATCATTACTTTTCTATATTGTCTTGGGTCTGGGTGTTTGTGGTACCGTCGTTACTTCTGATCTTCCATAACACAAGTGCTTTAGCTACTTACATTGGGATCAGAGTAATGTATGTGATGTTGTCCAATATTTATTTATTCAATATTAATAAACTCGTAGCATCTGCTGTCTGACTGCTCGGGGTTACTCATTACTATTGCGTAACGCCACAGATATATTGAATATCTTTCTTGTTACTCCCTTCGGGATGTTATTAACAGAGTAGGAATACTCGCTGTTGCGTCACAATATATTTACAACAATATTATTTATATTCACGGTAGCATTGATCACTTGATAGGATCAGTGATAATCATTGTACGTCCACGAGACGTAGGGATAAGCTTATAACGCCAAGATTCCGACTGCGAATATTCAAAAAATCATTCTATCGTCAATTATTGTTTTAATATTGACAAACAACCAGTGTTTATTCGTTTTTATAAATCAGAAAAAAAAAAAAAAAAAGATTTGTATTGATACTTTTTTTAAAAAAAAAATCTAAAAAACGTGATAATTCAAAAATGGCAAACGTCACGGCGCTCTCTCATACCGTCACGTCGCTCCGTCCGCACTCTATTGTCTCGTGAACGCGTGTACTATATATTCAGTTGCTGTATTTCATTATAATAAAACATGCTTTTGTTTATTTAACTCAATATATAATATATATTGATCATCTTTCACAATAAATTATTTCAATAGGCATATATTTCGACGTTTACATAAGAAAAATGTAATTTGTAACTATAATAATATACCTTTATATGCTGTACTATATAAGCTCACGCTCACGCGAAATTGATAAAACTTCAACTTTAACGCACAAACTGCCACGCCCCATTTCACTTCTCGAGGGTTAATAAAAACTGTCCTACATTTTTCCCTGGACTCGAACTATCTCCATACAAAAATTTCATCTAAACGGTTCAGGGGCTTAAGCGTGAAAGGATAACAAACAGATTCACTTCTACAAGATCTCCTCAACTGAAGAAGTCACTCCATTTCGACGTCTACTCTTTGTCATTCCAAGTTTTTCTTTTCTATTCTGATGGCAAATTCTACATTCCTTAAATGATAGGACCATCCCTTTAATGACTAATATTTCTAACGGTGCCGATGTCTATGGCCTATGGATTATTGTCTGACTAATGTCTATGGATTATTATTAAAAAAAAAAATAGAATAATTTGATGGTGATGAGATGTTAGTTAATATCCCGTGTGAATAAACGATATATGAAAAATAGTTTAAATACTGCTATATAAAGCCGTATGTGATAGAAAGATTTCGTTGCAATAATAATTACTAGCGAAATGATAAGAATTCAACCGAACGCGTCGGAAACGCACGCAATACCGTCACGTATGTTTTCAGTTGGAATAACCTAGTATAAATTGAGTAATTAGCAATTTCGATATAATTCATTTTACGATGTGGAGCAGCCTGTTCGTTCTCTTGGCGTTTAGTTACGTCAAAGGCGATGTTCGATTGGATCCCTTGGTGGTCTACCTGCCTACCCAGGGTCTAGTCAAAGGTCTGAGGACTGACGAAGACTATTCTCTATTTCTGGGTATACCTTACGCCAGGATCAATGAACAGAATCCATTTGGGGTACGTATTATAATCTGTACTACACTAATATTATAAATGAGAGAGTAACTCTGTCTGAGACGTTATCATGGTCATTGCTACTGAATCAAACATTTTATAAAATTTGGTACAAACCTCAAGGTCGAATTCTACCGCCAAACGGCAGTACTCAGTATTGTTATGTTCCGGTTTTAAGGGTGAGTGAGCCAGTGAAACTACAGGCACAAGGGATATAACATCTTGGTTCCCAAGTTTGGTGGCGCATTGGTGATGTAAGGAATGGTTAATATTTCTTACAACGCTATTGTCTATGGGCGGTGGTGACCACTTACCATCAGGTGGCCCATTTGCTCGTCCGCCTACCGACATAAGCTATTTTTATACCTAAAACCACCCCCTCCTATCACGCGGGCGATAAGTAGTGCTTAGTAGTTACTTATATTATTTATATATAAAATATATTTTATTGACTGCCTTGTTGGTCTAGTGGTTAGATATAAGGCCGCAGAACCCTAATTTCTAGGTTTCATTTATTTTATCTGGATCAACATTTTTATTGAAAAATTCTCAGTGATAGTCCGGAGTATAGAAGTTATGTATGTATGTATGTATGTAAAGGAGTGTGTTCACTCCCGTGCCTCGGAAAGCACAAAAAGCCATTAGACCTGCGCTTCAACCCTTGCCAGTCGTGACGGATTTGCCGTCCTATCTGATTATGAGAATGATTGAATAGGGAAGGAGGAACAAAACTTAGTAGTGCTTACGCGGGTCTGAACTCGCAGACTTCGCTAAAATCGTATGATACCTATTAGACCATCAACGCTTTTCTAATATATTACATGACCGATATGAAATATACATTCCAGGTCGCTGAACCTTACCCGTACTCCGATGCAATATACGAAGCGTATGAAGATCCACCGGAATGCCCTCAAATGCTGGCCAGCGATCCCATCGGAAACCTAGATTGCTTACGTCTCAACATCTACGTACCAAACAAAGCCAGTTTTAGAAATAAATTACCCGTAATCGTGTGGCTTCACGGCGGTGGATTCAGCGTAGGCTACAACAAGCAAAACTATTTCGGGGGTAAATATTTAGTCAAACATGACGTCATAGTCGTAGCCCCAAACTACAGACTTGGCGTATATGGTTTCATGTGCCTCGATACTCCAGAAGTACCAGGCAATCAAGGTCTCAAAGACCAGCTAAGAGCTTTACGATGGATCAGAGATAACATCGCATCGTTCGGTGGCGACGTTAACAAAATAACCCTAATGGGTGAAAGCGCTGGAAGCACTTCAATTGAAGCTCACATCCTATCCAAAACAGAAAAACTATTCAACAATGTTATCCTACAAAGCGGGACACTGTTAAAACCTCAAGTTATTTCAGAGCCCGACTTGAATGCTCCGATTAAAATCGTCGAACAATTAGGTTTGCAAACTGACAACAACACCGAAGCTTTAGAGTTCCTATCGACGGCAGATCCTAAATTGGTAATCGCTGCGACGTCAAAGTTATCAATGAAATTTACTTTATGTTTAGAGAAGGAATTCGAAAATGTCGAGAGCATATTGGTCGAAATGCCTTACAGAACAGACACGCCGAAAGTGAACGGTATAAACGTACTCGCTGGATACACAAACCGCGAAGGTTTATTATTGAACGCGAAGAGCCCTTACGATTACATTGAAAATCCAAATTATTTCCGCGAAACAGTCGGATCGGTCTTCAAATATGACGAGGGTTTCGATCAAATGGTTGACGTCGTCCGCAATTTTTACGTATCCAATGCAAATCTGAGCGAAGATGACAACGCCAATATAATAGATTTCAAGGGCGATTTCTTTTACAATAACCCTTTACAGATGAGTTTGGGAAAACTTTTGCAAAATGGCGCTAATAGTATATATCAATATTTGTTTTCATATGATGGAGATTTGAATTATATAAAGAATGAATATAACATAAGTTTGGAAGGCGCTTCGCATGGTGACGAACTCGGATACTTGTTTGTTATGAGTGATGATAGAACTGCTCCATCAGCCGAAGATCAAATGGTCATTGATCGTATGACGACAATTTGGACGAACTTCGCTAAATACAGGTACGTTACAAACATTTTGGTACTGTTTTCATCTTCCTAACCTATTTTCGATATGGCATCAGGCCATTATGGTGCGCAAGCGCAGGTGCGCCTAGTATACTCTTTCTCATAATTCAAGGAATAGTCGTTTCAAAATATACTTAATTCAAATAGGCTTTTACAAGCACCGTTGAATCGTAATTTTACAGAATTTTAGTAAACGTAATATTACCACCAGTTCGGAATGTATGTTCTACCGAGAAGAACCGGCAAAAAACTCAGTATTCTTTTCCAAAATTTAATGAAAATTATATATTATTTAATCAATTGGATATTTATTGTAGTCATTCAAGCACTTTTGATGTGTCTTACATGTCGTATGTTACAGTATTGAATTAAATATAACGCCAACGATTCGAAATGTAGGTCTCACCGAGAAGAACTGGTGAAAATCACAGTTACTCTTTATCATGGAGTAGATATACACGACGAACATTACTCGACATTTAACTTATGTGACAAATATAAAGAATTCCTATTATTCGAAATCAAAATATATCCCATCTCGTGGTTTTTTCAAATCAAATTTATGGAACAGCAGGTTCCCAACTAAAAATGGATCTCTCCTTGGTGGAATGGTTAATATTTCTTACAGCACTAATGTCAATGAAGTGCTGACCACCTACCATCAGATATATCATCATATATTATACAATAATTAAATTATTAGTCATTCCATCTCGTGGTTACTCCATCAGATTTTTGAAAGAGCAGGTTCTCAACTGAAGATCGATCTTTCCTTTTCTTTCTTTACCAAATATTTGATTTGTTCGTATTCCATGAATGAGCATAAAGTATTATACCGATATAAAGTCACCACCGCCAAAAGACATAGCTACGGTAAGAAATGATAACTAAAGAACTAAATTTTATGTCCCTTGTGCCTGTATCTCAGCTTACCCTTCAAGTCGGAACACAAAATTACTGAGTGTTGTTTGGCGGTAGAATATCTGATGAGTAGGTGTTACCTAATCAGACGGATTTGCACAAAGCCTTACCAGAGTTTAACTTCCCGTACCGTTATGAAGAACATTAATATCGACATTCACACTTCAAATATTATAGTATGTCCCAATTGACACATCGATTCGACTTATTAAAGAGTTAAGTATTACATTGATGATATCACAAATGCAATAAATTTCGAACTTTCCAGAAAACCAGTACCATACGAAACGGAACTGCTACCTGTGACATGGGAACCGATCACAGATGGAACTGTGCCCTGCTTGAACATAGACTCAGATATGACGATGATATCGAGACCTTTCAACAGCAGACTCGCATTCTGGGAGCTCTTCTACACAGCGAACGAGCACAGACTCAAGGACTTGACGAGAAACGACGACATTTATTACTAGTTTATTTCAACATTTAGTTTTGTTTTGTCGACTGTAAATAAATGATGAGTTGCCCGTTAATCGTTGTTTTTTTTATCTTAGGTAATTCGCGAACATTACACGATCGTAAATATTAAGCGCAACAAACGGACAATCAAAGTCACTTTGCATTTATAAATTAGTTATCGTAATAGGTTGTCAATTTTTTGTTATAAAACCAGTTATCGACCGCGGCTTCGAACGCGTTTTAAGAGTTGGTCGTCGTAAACAGAAACCAATGACCTTAGGAGATGTAGCTTGTTTCATACAAAAATTTGATTAAATTCGGTTCAGTTTTTAGGCCCTGAAAGAGCGACAGACAGACAGAGTAACATTTGCATTTTTAATATTAGTATCGATCAGAAAATGTGAACCGTCGTTACAGTCAATTCTTACTAATATTGTACGTACAAGTTTGTTTTTAACGCTTTCCGTTAACCACTCAACTGAACACGCATACAAGTTATCATGAGCAATAAATAACATAGTTTACCTACGCCTACCCCCCCCCCCCATTCCATCACAGGCGAAATCGCAGACAGAAACTAGAATGTTAAATACATGGTTCATTTTTATTGTGATTGTGTTAAGAGTAAATGATAGCAAAATATAATATCAATTGTTTCCAGCTTAGTATCAATAGGTATTAATCTATCTTTCCAGATCCGATAACCTTATCTGATAAACGCCATCTAAGATCTATTCAAAGTCAATGTGATTTCATTACACAAGTTTCGAAGATGTGGGCAACAGCTTGGGTTCTGGTGCTGGTGATTGGGTTCACGCAAGGTGCCATCAGATTGGATCCCCTGGTAGACACGCAGCAGGGTCTGATTAGAGGTCTCAGGGCTGATGATGGCGACTACTCCATGTTTTTGGGCATACCATATGCTCAGGTCAACGAGGACAATCCTTTTGGGGTAAATATTACTATTACTTCAATACGGATTTCTTATTTTTGAGTCGATATTTTATGTTAATTTTTTGGGCAGACTAATCTTTAACTTATTGAAGTCGTTAAGGAGCAGATCCGTGTGACAGGTACACTTACAGTAGAATTATATATACTTTCATAAAGTGTATTTACTGGCATACTACTAAAAATGTGTTTCCCTGCGTATTAATAATTTTATCAGTGGGGATGTTTGTACATTTGATGATGTGACACTTCATTACATAGAATAAATCAAAGTCGCTTACCGCTGTCTACTGTCCCTGTGTATCTTTGATCTTTAAAATTACACAACGGATTTTGATGTGTTTTTTTTTAATAGTCAGCGACAGTATATGTCTATCTTTTAGGGATAACCCACAATAACCATTTTTTATCCCTTACTTTTTACGTGAAATAATGGCTTATTTAAAGCAACACATCATTAATCAGCATGTAATTTAAATTAATATTTTCGAAGATATTAATTATATATTTGAAATGCAGGAACATAGCGGTTTTTTGTGTCTAATGACAAAAAAGCTGTGAACGTTGTAAGACATTCTGTAGTATACTTCGTATCTGCATTGCACCCGTGCGAAGCCGGGGCGGGTCGGTAGTATATTATAAGTAACAATACTTTACTTGGTAGTAGTGCTTTGTGCAAACCCGTCTAGGTTGTGTCAAGTGAGTGAGTCAGTTTAAATACAATGGTCATAACATAACATTGTTAAAAATTCTTAAGGCGCCAATGTTTGTGACCCTTTTACCCATCCACCAACCAAAATAAAAAAAAATGCTATCAATCGGAACTGAAAAAAATGTTTCACTTATTATAGTCCAATCATTGATCATTTAACAAGCTGTAGCCCTCGGGTGAAACCGCGGAGAGCAACTAGTGAAGTTTATAATCGCAAGATATTTTTCAGTAACAGCAGGATCTAATCTCATATATGTGTCAAGTTAGCACTTGACTACAGATTGAGATAAATATTGAAATATTCGATTTTGATAAAAACAGGGCGTGTCTTGTATGATGGTCACGCGAAAAGTTTCAGCTTTGATTTTACATCAACATAACAATGCTTAGTATTGTTGTGTTTGGATGGTGAGTGACCCAGTGTAATTACAGACACAATGGGCGCATCGACGATATAAGGGATGGTTAAAATTTCTTACAATGCCTGTCATGTCTGAAGCCGAGATAGCCCAGTGGTTAGAACACATGCATCTTAAACGATGATTTCGGGTTCAAACGCAGGCAGGCACCACTGAATTTTCATGTGCTTAATTTGTGTTTATAATTCATCTCGTGCTCGGCGGTGAAGGAAAACATCGTGAGGAAACCTGCATGTGTCTAATTTTAACGAAATTCTGCGTGGTGGAATATGCTCCAAACCTTCTCCTCAAAGGGAGAGGAGGCCTTAGCCCAGGAGTAGGAAATTTACAGGCTGCTAATGTAATGTAAAATATCTATGGGCGGTGGTGAATTGCCATTAAACTGACCATTTACAAATAGCTATAATTATAGCATATTTCAAAAGGCAGTATTTTATTTTATTACATATATAATATGATGTACATTTACTTCCTTGATTATTCTCTTTTATAACACTACCCAGTGTGATACAAGACCGCAGGGCCCGAGGTCCCAGGTTTAAATCCCAGGTCGACCCGATAAAAAAATATTGGATTCTTCTGGCGAAAGTTTCTCAGTAGTCTGGAAGTTGGGAGTCGAAAAACACGCAAAGCTATTTGTCCCGCGCCTGAACTTATTCCGGTAACTTCTGATTTACCATCGCATTAATTATGAGAGTGATAATATATGAACCTGTGTTTGCACACACACTGGTATGTGTGTGTGTGTGTGTGTGTGTGTGTGTATAATATGCATGTGTAACACTTAATAATTACTTTTTGTTTCAGAACGCGAACCCTTACCCCAAATTCGACGACATCTTCGAAGCTTACGATGATTCGGCGATATGTCCACAAGTCGAAGAGTTCGGTAACACTATCGTCGGAGATCTGGACTGTTTGCATTTAAATATATACGTGCCAAATAAAGCCAGTAGCAGGAACAAGCTGCCAGTCCTGGTCTGGATATACGGCGGGGGCTTCACCATTGGCTTTGCGAACAGATACCTATACGGTCCAAAGTTTCTCATCCAACATGACGTAATCCTTGTCACCCTTAATTACAGATTAGGGCCATACGGTTTCATGTGTTTAGACACACCAGACGTTCCCGGAAACCAAGGTCTTAAAGACCAACTCTTGGCCATGCGTTGGGTGAAAGATAACATTGGCTATTTTGGGGGCGATACCAATAAGATTACCTTGATGGGCGAAAGCGCGGGGGCCGCGGCTATTGAATACCACTTATACTCTAACCAGGAGAGGTTGTTCAACCAGGTAATCTTGCAAAGTGGTTCAGCACTGTCTCCTTGGGCTTTAGTAGAATCGGATTCAACTGCTCCTCTTAAAATCGCTGAACATTTAGGTTTTCAAACAGACGAAGTATCTGAAGCATTAGCATTCCTTAAAGATGTTGATACGAAATTGGTTATCGCAGCCACTTCCGAATTGGAAATAAAGTTCCGTGCTTGCGTTGAAAAAGAATTCGATGACGACGAAGGTTTCCTAACTGATCACCCACAGAACCTGGACGTACCTAAAGTGAGAAACATACCAGTTCTAACCGGTTACAATAATAACGAGGAACTTGTTAATTACGCTGACAAAACTGTCGATAAATACTTGAACGTCTTCAACGATCTATTGGAGATCAACTTCAATTACGATGACGATTTCGCCGCGATGGAAGACATCATTCGACACTTTTACATCGGTGATGAGGAGGTGAGCGACGAAGTAAAGAGCAGCATCACTGATTTCAGTTCCGACTACCGTTTCACGTATCCCGTTCAGAGGAGTTTGAAGAAGTTCCTCGAGAATGGTGCCAAGGATATCTTCTATTATGTCTTCTCATACAGTGGAGGAAGGAACTTTGCGAAGAATAATGCAAATGTCGGTGCTGAGGGTGCATCGCATGCTGACGAAATCGGTTACCTTTTCGATCTGTCCTACGACAAAGCAACGCCCTCGGAAGACGATCAGAGGATCATTGACCAGATGACCACGCTTTGGACAAATTTTGTCAAATACGGGTAGGTTTTGGGAGTAAGGTTCTTTTTATTATGTAGTTTTTTTTTATGTGGAATACCTTAGCTATAATGGATAGTAACTTTATGTACAGCTTAAGGTCAAAGTCAAACACATTTATAGAGGATTGAAGTTTACAAAAAGGTATCATTAAATATAATTAGATTTTCAGATCAAATCAAATCAAAATTTCAAGAAGGCTCGTATAGGAACTTTTGAATCGTCATGTTACAGAATTAAATAATTGCTAAAGTCACCAGTCCTAATACAAAAAGACCGGATAACATCGATGGTTTAACATCTAGTAACATATTATTGCATGAATAAAGCGGGCCATCTTAAAGTTATACACAAATATACCGTTGAATTTTCATTTAAACAAGTTGCATTTGATATTATAACACATGTACATGACGATTCAAAAGTGCTTCTATATTTTGTTTAAATTTCATAAACTTACAATTTCCAGATTATTTATTGTGATTTTTTAACAGCGGAACGAAATGTAGTTTATACCGAGAAGAACCGGCAAGAATCTCATTAATTACTCTCATTCATCATCTCATACTTATATATTCGTATCGTGCTCGACGTTGAAGGTAAAGGTCGCGACCAATCTTTTGAAAGCATCTTCTCCTCAAAACGGAAACATCGTCCCAGAAGCGAGACATTTCCATTCCTCTTGAATCCTCAAAGAGAATCAACCAACACTAAACCCAAACACATTTCTCGTATAATTCCAGAAATCCAACACCAGACACCACAGAGCTCCTCCCGTTCAAATGGATTCCGGTAACAAACGAAACATACAACTATCTGGACATCGACGAGGAATTGACGCTGAAGAGGAGACCTTTCCACGACAGATTGGCTTTCTGGGAACTGTTCTTCAGGGCCAATGAACTGAAGCTCAAATATCGAAATGAAAATTGATGGCGGCTATACTATGTTTTTATTATTATTTATTTCACAAAAAAATACTATACAAAAACTAATATTACAAATGCAAGTAACTCTGTCTGTCTGTTTATTACTCTTTCGCGGCGAAACCACTGAACCGAATTTGATAAGATTTTGTATGAAGCAAGCTTGAACTCCGAGGAAGGACAAGATACTTTTTATGGCTAAATCCTGACGACCAATAGCCAGTAGTTTGCCATTTGTTATTTGATGTATTTCGTTACAAGAAAATAATTCTATGAGTCAATGATCTAAAGTTAAAATGCGAAACGTAGTTACTGATATAATAATATTATATACTGAACCTTTCTCCGAAACGTGCTGCATCTTCTGGTATAAGTTTTATCATTATCGGTTTAGTAGTTTATTCAGTGAAGCATTGCGATAGATTTGAGGAATACATTTCGGAATCTTTTTCAAAATTAACTTTAATATATTCTTGCATTACAATTATAGAATAGACTGATAATATTTGTGTTGTTAACATTTTATAACGATGGGTCGAAATCTAAATTTACTTATTCGTGTGAACATAACGCGATTATATTTAAATTATTTGTATAACACATATTCGTTTTATTTTTCGAACATTTCTGCAACAGCGAATTGTCAATCTATACATATAATAAAATTGGAGTGTCTGTTTGTAATATTAAAGTAACCCATTTTTACTGAATGCATATGTATGTATACACAGGACATATACCTAAATAACATTTTTTACAATTTTTGTCTGTCTGTCTGTGTGTTCCGGCTTATCTCTGGAACGGCTGAACCCATTTTGACGGGACTTGCACTGACAGATAGCGGATGTAATAAGGAGTAACTTAGGCTACTTTTATTATAGAATTTTATATAAAGTCACGCTTTTTTATTAAATTCAAACGCGCACGAAGTCGCGGGCACAGCTAGTATTATTATAAATGTAGTAACTCTGTATGTCTAACTCTTCACGTTTAAGCTGTACCGATTTATATTATATTTGGTATGGAGATAGGCCAGGAGGAACATTAAACAATTTTTTTTAATTCAGCCCTCGTGGAGGTTGAATTAGGGGTCAATGTTTGTGGGTAAGCCATTTTTTAAACATTGTAAATTAAGATGGGGTACGAAGTTGTCTATTCCGAGCGACCCGACACTTGATAGTCGGCTTAGCGAGCGAATGCACCGTGTAGTATTCATGTCTGTGAAAAAAATCACTCGTAATATTTTGCGCCACGAAAAGCATAACTTAAATAATTTAATTATCTGTCCCCGTCCGTGTGCGTCTGCCCTTATATGAAAACGAAAGTATCACCTGACACACTGACCCCATTCAACCAGATCCTCCGAACATAAAATATTTATTTAACAAATCAAATTATATTTATCCACGTACCGTACGAAATCTTTTTTCATTAATTTCCAATACTTCTCAAATAACACGATCCTTAGGCAACATATGTATATCCTAACCAATAAGTGTTAGGGCTTGGTGCAAACCCCGTCTGGGTAACCCAGTCGTCATATATTCTAACGCCAAGCAATTCTTAGCACTGTTGAGTTCGTTTTTAAAGGATGAGTTAGCCAGTGTAACATTTTTCCATAGTAGGAAATATTTGAAAAAAAAAAAAATCCGTAGTAGGAAACGAGAGTTGTCGTTGGGCACCCGGTTGGAACAAAGCTCCTTTACATTGTTTTTCAAAAAAAAAAAAGTTGAATTAAGACCTTATATAAAAGAAAGAGACGGAGGCGTAACGGTCGTCTGATCGCTAACGTTCATTCTTTACGTGACACAGGATACTTACCATAACACAAGTGCTTTAGCTACTTACTTTGGTATCAGAGTAATGTATGTGATGTTGTCGAATATTTATTTATTTATTTATTATTTACTTAATACCCAACACCCCCCCCCCCCTTTACACGCGTGCGAAAATAGTTTTATAATATTAGGCGGATAAGGTCTCATATTAAAATAAGTTTAGAGCAATCTTCGCTCATCTCGATCGACCGGAGGCTACATCCTCCCGACTGCCATATCTAGTCGCCGTTTCCAAGTAGCTATGTTAATCGACTCGGCGACCCCTAACTTTTACTTTCAATACGTTACTTTATACACTGGCTTTCCGCCCCGGCTCCGCACGGATATAATAAGGATCTACATGAAAATGTTTGTATCGTAATACATATAAAACTCTTGGTTAACACGGCGTTATCACGTGACATCCTCAACAATCGTCTTTATAATTCAGACAATTTACTCGATACTGTAATGAGTTAACACATCTAAAACTTTGTGAACCGTCCATTAGTGAAAACCTTATAAATAGACAGACAGATAGACAGTAGGGGGCTTTTATAATATGTAGTGATGCCGATTGTGTCACAGCAGAAAGAATAATGTCACAAGTAGAAATTTGTATTTTTTTAAAATATGTATTAAATTGACGAATTTCGGTCACAGAATAAACTGAAGGATTAGAGAACTGTCCAGCTTATAGTAGTTCACAAGAGTGTGTGTAAATATAGACAATCTATAAACCATCGCTCTCAGTGTTTCTCTACTATAATGTGCATGTACTATACATATAAACCTTCCTCTTGAATCGATCTGTCTATTAAAAAAAACCGCATCAAAATCCGTTGTGTAATTTTAAAGATCTAAGCATACACAGGGACAGACAGCGGTAAGCGACTTTGTTTTATACTGTGTAATGATGATGATAAATTGTTTCAAATATGAAATGACGTTATAAGTTAACAGTAAAAAATTCAGTATAAAAGTTTATTTAAGTTTAGCGCATTTTATTTGAATTTATTTTTATTGAAAATCTTCTCCGAAACGGGCTGCTACTTCTGGTAGTAGTTTTATCTATATTCGTTTAAAGTTATTTCAGTTAGGTATTATATAGTGGTTCACGGTTTATGCGTAAGGTTTTTGTTTATGAAATATATTTTTTTTATATTTGAGTTGCTTGAATGAAAGGTAAATACTACTTACTAGATCTCGTTCAAACCAATTTTCGGTGGAAAATTGGTTCATTCATATATTTTTTAGTTATATAATTTTCTTATTTTTGCAGTTTCAGGGTGGGACACACATTTAACCAATTTGGAAGTTTCTCTATTCAGCCTCAATATCATTTTTGAAGACCTATCCATAAATACCCCACACGTATGGGTTTGATGGAAAAAAAAATTGTTTCAGTTCTAACTATGGGGAACCCACAAAATTTATTGTATTTTTTTTTAATTTTTGTGTAAAAATCTTAATGCGGTTCATAGAATACATCTACTTTATCTTATTCTTATAGTTTCGGAAAAAAGTGGCTGTGACATACGGACGGACAGACAGACAGACAGACAGACATGACGAATCCATAAGTGTTCCATTTTTTGCCATTTGACTACGGAACCCTAAAAAAATGATAGTGTATTTTTAAGATGCGCGCGCACAGACATGAAAACTACACGGTGAAGTTGCTCGCAAAACCGACTATCAAGTGTCGGCTCGCTCGGAATAGACAACTTCACACCTCATCTTATTTTGTTTTCCCTCACCGCCGAGCACGAGATGAATTATAAACACAAATTAAGCACATGAAAATTCAGTGGTGCTTGCCTGGGTTTGAACCCGCAATCATCGGTTAAGATGCACGCGTTCTAACCACTGGGCCATCTCGGCTCATATATTAATCAATACAATTAATTTTTATATAATATATCCAGCCCGAAAGTCAACAAGGATTAATTCCACGCTTTTTTATCATCTACACAATCTTGTGTTGAAATAATACGCCTTATTTCATTGATATTTTTTAAACAATCAGTTTAAATTTACGAATAGGTAAAGTTTTTCTGCGGAATTTTATTATAGAAACGAATATTTTGCCCCAAGAAGGATTTATTGATCTGTGGATTCGGAAGCTTGGCATTATAAACTTATCCTTACGTCTCCTGTTCATACAATGATTATTTATCACTGATTCTATCAAGTGATCAATGTGACTGAAAATATACATAGCATTGTTGTAAATAAAATTTAATAGTTACTTGACCCGGCTTAACACAGATAACAACAATAGTTTAAAACAAATGAAAAATTCTTATTTAATATGAGCGACGATATACGGAAGGTGGCCGGTAGAACATGCATGAGGAAGGCCGAAGATGGGGCTCAGTGGCGCGCCTTGGGGGAGGCCTACGTCCAGCAGTGGAGTAATACAGGCTGATCATCATGATGATGATGATGCATGATGATACACGTAAAATCTGTTTATTGATGAAATGCGGGAAACGACTTTGTTTTATACTTTTTAGAGATTATAGTAACGAATATTTTGACCTAGACAGGCTTTATTAACGTTTGGGATTATGAAATATTTAGATAAATATAGAAACAGGCAAAGAGAAACAGTTGCTTTTTATCATATAGGTAGGCGGACTGGCTGACGGTCCACCTGATTATATAGTAAATGGTTAATATTACACATAGACAATGGAGCCGTAAAAAAAAAAATTAACCAATCCTTTCATCATCAATACGTCACTAACCTTAGGAAATAAGATGTCCCTTGTAACTGTAGTTAGACTCACTCCCTTCAAACCGGAAGACGACAATACTAAGCATAGGGCAAACAGCCCTACCACCAAATAGTACCATGCTGCTTTATTTCTCAAGCGATTTTCTTTTGTTTTGAAGGATAATAAATAAAAAATATTTGAATAAACTCGAAAAAAAAATATTCGAAATATAAAAATTCAAATTATCGAATTTTCCATAATGTTTTAGGTCTCGGACCACTTGACGAAAGCTGGTCTTAATAAACGCGTGAAAACTAAAACGATTGACGTTAAAATCTCCTTAGTTAAAAAATATTTCCTAGATATAAACTTCATCGAACCCGTGTTAAGCCGGGAGGTCTTGCTCAAAATGTACGTATACTATAAAAAAAAAAGTAAATCAAATTATAGTAGCAATGACCTATTTTAACGAATTACTAATAAACAAATTCACTCATCTAATTAAGCTTTAAGCTTATGCTAGTTGGGGCAATAATTGCCCAAAGGGATCCGGAACGAAACTGCGACTATTTACACCTGTAGGCCCGTAAATCATTGCGCTCTTAACGCTAAGCAATGAGTATATCTCTTATCAACATCATTACATAATCAGCCTGTAAATTTCCCACTGCTGGGCTAAGGCCTCCTCTCCCTTTGAGGAGAAGGTTTGGAGCATATTCCACCACGCTGCTCCAATGCTGGTTGGTGGAATACACATGTGGCAGAATTTCGTTGAAATTAGACACATGCAGGTTTCCTCGGGATGTTTTCCTTCACCGCCGAGCACGAGATGAATTATAAACAAATTAAGCACATGTAAATTCAGTGGTGCCTGCCTGGGTTTGAACCCGAAATCATCGGTTAAGATGCACGCGTTCTACGTACGCGTTCGCGTACGAAGCGATTTTGAGCAATAAAGCACTAAATTAAGTACCTTAAATACATTGTGCATTTATATAGATCAATATTGCCCTGAACTGACTGAAAAATCTGTGAACGTTGTATATGAAGACATTCTGTAGTACATTTAGTATCAGCATTGCACCCGAGCGAAGCCGGGGCGGGTCGCTAGTTAATAATACATAGCAAAGAACTAAGACTGTAGAGAGCGGACGGAGAGACGTGACGGGATAAGAGAGCGTCCTGACTTTCGCCGGCACGACGTACGAGTCGGTCACACAAGAGGCGCGGCATTCGTTTCACGTCTTTGTTGACGCGGTTTAGAACACGCTATCTTCGGTCAAACCCTCGTGATTCATCAAGGCTTTCGTATTAAATTGACTAATTATTAGTTCAAAATTCAACACTATGTATAATCGTGTCAGCTTTCGTTACAGAATAAATGTTATCGGTCTTCACGACCCAAGTACTTCTATAGCCTTTTACGCAGCGGAAATTTCCAATAAGGTACCATGTGGGATTCCGATCCATTTAAACCACTGCGATGGCTGTCTTCGACTCTGATCGTAGAGGCTGCGGGATCGTGTCGATATAAAGAGCCCTTCCCGTGGAGTGCTCCGCTCGTGATTCGGCGGATCTTTCCTCAGAGACGAAAGTGATCTAAACGTTCGCTAGGAGCACTTTCATAGCTTACTCCAACCACGAAATTAAAAGACATATAAACTACTTTGACAGTAAAATGAAGCGATATCATTGGTCGAGCTAGTTTAAATAATAATTCTATGATACGTAAAAATTACGCTTTGAATCTCGGCGAAGTTGTTATCGGAACTTGGTGTATAAAATTCAAATGTATAAAAGTTGTTAAGCGACATATTTCTGTATTATAAATAAAGATGAAGATGAGAAAGAGCCGAGATGGCCCAGCGGTTAGAACTCGTGCATCTTAACCGATGATTTCGGGTTCAAACCCAGGCAAGCGCTGAATTTTCATGTGCTTAATTTGTGTTTATAATTCATCTCGTGCTCGGCGGTGAAGGAAACCTGCATGTGTCTAATTTCAACGAAATTCTGTCACATGTGTATTCCACCAATCCGCATTGGAGCAGCGTGGTGGAATATGCTCCAAACCTTCTCCACAAAGGGAGAGGAGGCCTTAGCCCAGCAGTGGGAAATTTACAGGCTGCTAATGTAATGTTTGTAAATGTAAATAAAGATATATTACCCAAGAACTGCGTTATCCGAATTATTTTGTAACAAAAGATGACGTTTTAGAACGAAACATTGACCGAAAGGGACCTTTAAATTAACCTATTGAAATGACGATTGAAAAGTACTCGTAAAAGCTTACTCGAATAAAACATATCTTAAGTTTGATTGGAGCATAAAATACGAGTTTAAAAGCGAAAGGTTTTTTTGGTTCTTAAGATACCCCACCACACACATACAAACATTTTGTTAGAATAAATAAACTAATCTTTCACACTCGTTCTAACTTATTTCGACAATCGTGTAAAAACTATACCTATATATTTGCCAGAACAAATAATGTGACCAAAAGTTCAATTTCCCGAAACTAAAACGCACAAACAAACATACGACATCGCCATCAACTGTCACTGAGAGCTCGTTAAATTGCTAAGGTCCCCGAGACCCGCAGACGAGTTCAAACGGGTTAACACATTCAACCTACGAAACGTAACATCAGGGCCTCAACGTATACTATATAAGGCGGATCAGTACGTCAATCCGCACAGTTGCACTTAAATCTTGAACTGTACGACCCGCCTTTAAAAATGGTGAGTAATCATTTTTTTAATTTAAAATACATATTATTTATATTGCCAGTCCGCTGGCAATATCGTCCTTATAGTAAATCACCACCGCCAAACATTGGTGCACTCACATCACCAACGCACCAACGATTGGGAACTAACATGTGGCGTCCCTTGCGCCTGTAGTTCAATATCAAAATATTCTTTGTTCAAGTAGGCTCATAAAAGCACTTTTCAATCGTCGTGTTACGGAGTTGAATTAAACGTAATGCTGCCACCGGTTCGGAATATAGATTCTACCGAGAAGAACCCGCAAGAAATGAGTTTCTTGCTTGTTTCTCTTTTCCACCATTTTCATTTCAAAGTATATCAATAAAGTACAATTATATTTATATACTAGCTGTGCCCGCGACTTCGTGCGCGTTGTTTGAATTTAAGTTATTTGGACATTGTAGCGTGATTTTATTTTTATTCTATATATAATTCTAAACTAAAAGTAGCCTAAGTTACTCCTTATTACATCCGCTATCTGCCAGTGAAAGTCCCGTCGAAATCGGTTCAGCCGTTCCAGAGATTAGCCGGAACAAACAGACAGACAAAAATTGTAAAAATGTTATTTAGGTATATGTACCGTATACATACATATGCATTTAATAAAAATGGTTTACTTTAATATTACAAACAGACACTCCAATTTTATTATATGTATTCCCTGCCCAGAAATCAACAAATACTAAGTTCACGATTATTTATCTTCAATTTAATCTTGTAACACTCAGCCTTCAAACAGTAAAAATACCAACCAAGGAACTAAGTAAGGTTAAGTCACCCCTGTCGTTTCTGTGACCCTAAAAAAATTACGATGATCGGAGAAGTTTGACGTTTCACGTTACAAACTAAATTTGCATTTGTAATATTTTATTTATCCGTGATGCCGAGTCGGTTGCTTTGAATGAACATCCCATTATGTGACAGACGTTATATACATACATATGTCTATGCATGTGTGCTTGGTATATAATCAAGTGCTGTACATTATTTCATTTTAAATATATCTCAGCTATGTACACCCCTAACTCTTTTTATCTCTGTTCGTTTCCTCTACCTTAAGGCTGTCTGAAAGAGATAGCTGTTTTAACGATAAGGCCGCCTCTTGTGCGTCTTTGAATGTGTTTATATTTGTCTATTGGTGTACAATAAAGAGAATTACTTGCACAGACAGGGTCCCACTTAAACAACTGGAGACAAACGTCCCCCTGAGACATTAAACGATTTGTGACAACCCTAACAATTTCTAAAAAACATCCAACAGTTTTTTTTGGATGTTTTAATAGTATAACGCGAAAAGAATTAAATTCTTTTAACAAACATATAGACATATTAAATTACAAGACATACCAATCCACTAACAGTATACTAAACATATTAAAGTTGATTACTCGTTGAAATTGAGACGTTATTATAAAAAATATCTATTGTTACCTCCACGAAATCCCTGCACACGCATGTGCGTTATAATATGTCCAGGAGAGTTGCCAAGGGAAAAATAAACGTGGTCAAAATAAATCACGACTGTCTTAAACATCGTCAATAGTCTGAACTTACGATTGAATATGCAAAGCGCAGCTTACGTAGCAATATTATATCCAAAAACCTTCTCCGAAACGCTCATTATCTTCCGGTATAAGTTCTACGTGTATCGGTTTAAGTATTTTAGGCGTTACTAAAAATAAGAGCTGTCGTTTTACACGCGGTCGGAACGAAATTGCTTCCTCTATTTATCAACGACGTTGGACAAGAAATAGAATCCCTATTAAAAATGTCGTGTGTATTAAACCAATAACGAGAGATACGGTTCACTTAATAGAAAGAAAATGAGGGGAAGATCGCGAGGCGCATAACGCCTATTCTTTAAGTGTCGACATCCGCCAGTCCGCTCTCCTGTACGCCGCGCAACACAACTTCGTTCCAAAGAACGTCTGATCATTCATTAGCGATGTTAAACTTTTCGAAGATTATCATATTAAATACTTAACTCTTTACATTAAGCTACGGAAGGTCGAATAACATATTTGACATTTAAACATATATCGGTACCGCGTCCAAGTTAGAAGCGTTAGCGTTGATGAGTCATTACAATTTTGCATAAATTCAAAACGTTTATTAAAAACGTATTAATAAATGTGGCATATCATTATATTATTAAATTGAAATAAGGAGTTAACTTATGCAATTATAATAATAACAAATTTATACATTAAAATCCGCCTCCGCTCGTGACTTTCCCCACGCGTTATACGGAATACGAATTTCGTAACGCAAACGGTACATCTCGACGCCGGAGGCTATATGTGAAGGTCATTCAAGTTATGAAGCTCACGTAAGCTGTTTATATTTTGTACTTGATCAATATTTAAAGTTGAAAACGAAAAGTAAAAATTTTAATGATCCTATAATTCACATACTAATATTATACAAGAATTCGTCATCGGTCTAGAGGCTTGAGATGGCAAAAGATCGGTTCGATGAAAAGTTATTGGGTTTCATATCGAAAATTTCTGGAAGTTGAAAGTGTCTGGTACAAGTTAGCTTGATCTTTTTGACAGATGTAAATTTTCCTGATCGACATAACTTTGCAATGACAACATAGTATTTTCTTAAATTAATGATTTTAAAAATTGTAAAAATATTTTAAAAAATACATATAATACAAAAGTCCCTAAAGATTCAAGCGTCATACGAAAATTTTTAAACTTTTTATTGCTTCAAAGTAAAATTTAAATAGAAACACTGAAAATAATAGACGCGTGTACAATGTTACATCGGTCGGACGGTAGGGACGCGAATAACTGGCAGTAACTGTGACAAATATCGATTACAAAAAATCATTATTAAAGATCATTGTTGAGTCATTGTTACGAACGGGAGGTCCTTTTGGTTGGGGTCTCTTTAGCTGGTATAACTCTTTTTAGAAAAAAAAGGTAAAAAATTTTTTTATTCCAATTTCAATTACGCATTCCATCGTCCATCGACTGTTATATACGTTATATTTTCTGTTTCCCATCACTAGCTCGTCTAGCAAAAAGATCAAGCTATCTTGGACAGGGTATAGTGTTTAATTTGACAATAAATAAGTAAGTGTAATGCTTCTATATTGAATAAAGGAATTTGATTTGATTTGTACACCCCCGTGCATCGGGAAGCGCGTCAACCCATAGTTGCTGCGCCTGAACTGTTTCCGGTCGTGTCGGATTTTCTGTCCCATGAGAGTTAGAGAATCGACCTGTGCTTGCGCACAAACTTCTGGCTGGTCTCCATTTTGCCGCCGTGACCGAAATCGGTCAAGACGGATCACTATCGGATCGCGGATCATATACAATGCAAAAGTCACTCTGGTTATCGGTTACAACCATGATGGACTTTTCCACACACTTTATTAGAGCTACGGATAAAAAAATAAGGTATCTAATCCTGCTTCCGCCCCGTTCTTCGCGGGCGGAAACTAGTTTGTTTATGATTAATTTTGTGCCAACCATTATTGGTGCGTTCATGTTCTGAAACTTTTCCTTATAAAAAGAAGCCTTTAGTGGGGTGTTACATTATAATTAATATTGTTCTTTAGTGGTAGGAACTGTGCAAGCCTATCTGGGTATGTACTATGCCCTATTACTAATTCTATCACAAAACAGCAATATTGAGTACTAGCTTTGCCCGCGAATTCGTGCGCGTATGAATTTAACAAAAAAGTTATTGTTGTAGCCTAAGTTACTCCTTATTACATCAGCTATCTGCCAGTGAAAGTTCCGTCAAAACCGGTCCAGCCGTTCCAGAGGTTAGCCGGAACAAACATACAGACAGACAGCCAAGCAAAAATTGAAAAATAAAATGTTATGTTGGTATATGTACCGTTCATACATACATATGCATTTAGGTTAAAAGCGGTTATTTTAATATTACAAACAGACACTCCAATTTTATTATATGTATAGATTTTTGTGTTCCGCTTTCAAGGGTGAGTTTACCAGTAACCAGTTTAACTACAGGCACGAGGTACACGACTAAGTTCCCAACGTCCAAAGCTTGTTGAGGCATTGGTGATAAGAGGAATGATTAATATTTCCTACAATACCAATGTTTATAGTGGTGACCACTTACCATCACGTGACCCAGTCCGCCTACCTATACATAAGACTTAAAAATATTAATTCTCCAATAATTTCCTTCCAGAAATTCCTCATTATCTCAGCCCTAGTGGCGTGCGTCTGCGCAGACGTATCACACATTGTCAAGCATGACGAGTCGCAGGCCAAGATCCTGAAGCAGGAGCTCGACGTTGGCAGCGAGGGACAATACATCTGGTCTTATGAGACCGACAACGGTATCGCTGCGAGGGAACAGGGCGCTCTCAAGAACATACCCGGAGTGAGTATAAAATCCCCCCATCCATTTAAAGGAGTAAAATAAAAATTAATTAGATTTTTGATGACCTCCTTGATCGAGTAGTGTGTACACCGGTTTTCATGGGTACGCCACTCCGAGGTCTCGGGTTCGATTCCCGGCCAAGTCGATGTAGAAAAAGTTCGTTAATTTTCTATGTTGTCTTGCGTCTGGGTGTTTGTGGTACCGTCGTTACTTCTGATTTTCCATAACACAAGTGCTTTAGCTACTTACATTGGGATCAGAGTGTAATGTATGTGATGTTGTCCAAAATATCTATATCTATTTCGATCCTACAACTCTTTCCGGTTGTTTCGAATTTGCCGTCAAATCAGATTATAAGAATGAGGGATTAGAGGACTATAATGTCCTGCGTATTTGGCTGGCCCATGAGATTGGCCGCCGATATCGGTTAGAACTAAATCATCACCATGATCGTAATCAATGAAAAGTTACCACCGGTTCGACGCGTAGTTTCTACTGAGAAGAATCGGCAAGAAACTCAGAAGTTATTATATTTCGACATTTGGAATATTGCTGATCGCACATGGAAATCAAGAAATTCTAACTACATACTTTTTTATCATCTATATAGTCCTTTATCGAGTTTTTCTTATATAACATTGAACTTAACTAAAAAAAGTCCCATCACATTAATGATAACGGTTCTTTGGTTCGTTCCAGGCTGAGGTACCAGCTCAGGTAGCCCAAGGAGAAGCGAGATGGACCGCTCCCGACGGCCAAGTCGTCCAGTTCCAGTACACAGCTGATGAAAACGGCTACAATGCTCAGGTAATTGATAAAAGTGGGAAAAACTAAGACTCACTAAAGGGAGGTTGGGGGGGGGCATTAGGCTTTTATTATATGTTTATCTGTTCCTGCATAACATCTAAGCTACTTATAGTATTCAGACAAGTGAAATATCGTTACAAACGTCTTGATCGGCCGCTACTTATAGATGGTGCTTTCTAGATGGTATGTGTAGTATTTAAAAAATAAAAAACAGTATTTTTGGAATATATTGTAGTTGGGGTATCAATTGAAATTAATTGATATTTACTGCGTTGCTTGAATTAACTCGATAACTGGGTAAATCATGTTCTACTTAAAGAACATGACTTATACGTAGACGGGTTAAAATTTTTAAGAATTTCTTTTTTATTGTTGATCAAATGAGAACATCTCATTGGTTTGATTACGAGAGTATTTGTTTAATTCCAATTTTGAAAAAAATTCTAAATTCGAATTTCAAAACATTGGAACCTACTTATGCATTACCCGAAATAAATGATTATTGCTTACTCGCTTACACTCAAACGGTCACGACGAACGGAAAATATATCCTAATACATGTTATAACTTTATTGGTTTACGCGGCGCCAGTAAGGCTCCAAGTCGGCATGATTCTTTCCGACATATTCAACAACGCACGTCATATCTCAGCCAATTTATAAACCTCGAGAACACCTCCGTCTATTCCAAATCAAAATATACTTTTACAAGCACTTTTGAATCGTCATTTAACAAACTATTTAAAGTAAAGCTACCACCGGTTCGGAATGTTGATTCTACCGAGAAGAACCGGCAAGAAACTCAGTAGTTACTCTTTTTCAACGTCTAAATATTCAGTCATGTTAGTTAAATACAATTATATATGTATGTTATGTCTCCTGCCTGGAAGTCAACAAGCCATTTAAAAATTAGTAGTTCAAGACTGTTTTATATGGAAAAGTTCTGATCACAGTGAATAATTAACTGAAACCATTTTATTTCCAGGGTCCCTTCATACCCACATCTCCTCCAATCCCAGCGGAGATTCTGCGCTCAATCGAGTACATTCGAGCGCATCCACCCAAGGAGAACTAATAATTGTAAAACAACCAATCTCCAATCTTAAACCTAGAGCGAGACAACATTAGTTTTAAACGCCCGAGACAAAAAGAGATAACGAATATCTGTCAGCACATACAAGTACAGTCGGTTCGAATCGCTTGTGTTTTTTATTTTAAGCCGAACTAGAAACTGCTTTATTAATACAGTTATACCGTTGGAGGAATATGAGGGTAGGGGAGTCAGTCCAGGAAGGATGGCGTTTTGAAGTTATCATCGGAACTTTCAACGTCTATACGTTTTGCTTTAGAGAACAGTGTAACCGATTCTTCTATTCTCCAATGGTATAAAACATATCCAGGAGATTGTTGGTTTTCTTACGTTCGAATAAGTACATCCTTCTGTTACAATAATACTCATAAAGTATAGACTTATAAGTTTTATGATTTCTATGAAGTCAATGCCATATTATATTTTTTTTTGTGTTATTAAATAATTATTTTAATTATGTGTTTCATTTGTATAATATACTAGCGACCCGCCCCGGCTTCGCACGGGTGCACTAAACATATATGCTGCCACTAAATATACTACAGAATGTTTTACAACGTTCACAGTTTTTCAGTCATTAGACAATAAAAACCGCTATGTCCTGCATTTTAAATCTGTAATATCTTCGAAAATTCATTTAAATTACATGCTGTAAGGGCCATATTGATATATATTAAATATACACTGTATTTAAGGTACTTAATTGGACAAGGATTAATGCTGTATTGCTTAATATCGCTTCAAAAAAGGGCATTATTTCTCGTAAAAAGTAAAGGTTAAAAAATGGTTATTGTGGGTTATCCCTAAGAGATAGACGTATACCATCGCGGACTTTTTTTGAAGACCTTGTTAAGGTGTACAATACTGTAGTACATTATTTTGATCCATCTCGTAGGGTATCTCACTTCAAAAGCTTCTAAAATTAGCGGCGTTTCTTTATCGTATTATACATATAAACCTTCCTCTTGAATCGATCTATCTATTGAAAAAAACCACATCAAAATCCGTTGTGTAATTTTAAAGATCTAAGCACACTTAGAGACAGACAGCGGTAAGCGACTCTGTTTTATACTATGTAATGATACATTTCACGATTGGACCTTCCTTCCTAATCAAATATATCTGTGGTAAATGGACCATTTGATAGTATCACCATCACCCATAGACAATGACGCTGTAAGAAATGTTAACCATTCCTTACATCGCCAATGCGTAACTAACCTCGAGAACTAAGATACTATGTCCCTTGTGCCTGTTGCACTCGCCAGCCCTTCAAACCGAAACACAACAAGTATTGCCCTCCTCGGCTTTTGTTTTGTAATCTGGGAGTAACTTTACTTGATGGTAGGCCTTGTGCAAGCCCATCTGGGTCACCAGTAACTACATATTTTACGGCTAAGCAGTAATACTCAGTACTGTTATGTTCCGTTCCGTTTGAAGGGTGTGCGAATGTAACTACAGGCATAATGGATATAACATTTTAGTTTCCAAGGTCGGAGGCGCATTGGTCATGCAAGGAATGGTAATCTCTTTATGGTCTTTCTTATTTTTTTATGGCATTGGTTAGCGGACGAGCAAATGGGCCACCTGATGGTAAGTGGTCACCACCGCCCATTCACAAAGGCGCTTTACATCACCTATGTCCTTATGTCCTAATGTCCCTTGTGATTACACTGGCTCACTCACCCTTCTAACTGGAACACAACAATACAGAGTACTGTTATTTGGCGGTAGAATATCTGATGAGTGGGTGGTACCTACCCAGATGGGCTGGCACAAAGCCCTACCACCAAGTATCCATGTCATTGGGTAACTACTTACTATCAGGTGACACACTAACCCGCCTGCCTATCTATGCTAAAATCTCTAAGTCTTTTGAAGACGTATTTTGTGTGCGTTAGGTATGGTATTTATTATGATTTAATCCTGGAAAAAAAAATGACGTCACAGATACAAAAAAAGTACTAGTAATAAAGCTATCACTCACCCTGATCGCGTAACACTGTGACCGCCTCCAGGACTCGCTTCGTATATATACAGGGCTCGTAGTTGTCCATCTCTTGAGTCACCACGGAACACACCCTGTGTACGTCAAAATTATATTCGAGTCAATTTCCTTCCAACTAGGTGTTTCAAGTCACCTCTTTTTTTATTTCTGAATATTAAAACGTTTGATAAGGCACAGAGTCCTCAGAGAGTTCGACTATCCTGTGGTACTCACCTGTTGGCCCTCCCGCGGATGGCTCCGGCGGTCCGCTCGAGAGAGTCCGGGTCCCCCTCCTGCAGCGCCACCACGCACTTGTTCACATCCTCCAGAATGTGGTTCTCTGTCACAGACGGGACACTGATGCAATTACATTCGTACATAACTTATTTATTACTATCTACGGGGTAGTTTTACTCTACCTGCCTCTGGAAGCCTAGTCAGGTACCACTCACTCGACATTTATTCCACCGCAAAACAGTAACACTCACTATTACGTGGTGTTCTGGTTTGAAGACTGTGTGTGTAACTTCAGGTCCAAGGGACATACTAGCTCCCAAGGTATGACTCTTTGAAGGGCACTCACCGCTGACGGCCAGGAAGTCGTCGATGGTGGTGACGTCGTCCACGGCGTCGGTGAGCAGGCGCACGGCGAGCTCCCAGGCGCGCGCGAAGGCGGAGGCGTTCTCCTGCGCCACGCGCGAGCGGCAGCGCGCCGCCAGCACGCGCGCCGCGTTGGCCACCTGCGGGCACAGCGCCGCCAGCTGCGCCGCCGCGTGCCGCACCATCTTCACGCCGTCCTCGTTGCCCGACATGGAGCACACCAGCCCCGCCACCTGCGGGAGCGACGTCGCTGACTGCCGATAGCTCGAGTGACCGTTCGTTGAATTTACAGTCAGACCTCAAACTTGCTAATTAATTCGAAACGATACCGACGCTTCACTACGGGAAGAAATTAATAGACCAGTTGTCAAGTTTTAAACCGAAGCGTTCGACGATTGAGGCTGAATACACGGCCGACGGTAGCCCATATAATTATCCATAACGTGGGACTTACAATTAGTATTATACTAAATTACAACAGTATGGCACGGTCATATTATATATTTACTCGCGGTCCAGCGCCAGCGATGACGTCACTCACGTCTGCAAACTCGCGTCGATGCTCAAAAGTTCCGAATAACGCGTAATATTTTGATTTTTGATTTTTGAACGACGTCCGTGGTTGAGTAGTATGTACACCGGTTTTCATGGGTAGGCCACTCCGAGGTCCCGGGTTCGATTCCCGGCTGAGTCGATGTAGAAAAGTTCATTAGTTTTCTATGTTGTCTTGCGTTTGAGTGTTTATGGTACCGTCGTTACTTCTGATTTTCCATAACACAAGTGCTCTAGCTACTTACATTGGGATCAGAGTAATGTATGTGATGTTGTCCAATATTTATAATAATAATTTTAGTGATTATCGACTCGTGACTGTGCCGCGACTGACCTCCACGAGCTTGTTGGCGTGCTCGGTGAACACGACCGCGTACTCCTCCACCTCCTTCTCGTTGCCGCTCCGAGCTGCCTCCAGCAACACGAGCAGCGGCACGTTCGTCTCCAGGAAGCTGAAATACGACATCACATTGAAATAAGAAAAATACATTTCCTAAATACCTGTTTCGAACTAAATTACTTCCCTACATGTATGTGTAGTATAAACATTGAATACCAAACAAAATCAAATAAATTAACATATGAAAACAATGAAATAAAACAATTGTATTTAAAAAAATCCCGTATGAATTAAAAACAAAAATAAAATTATGTAATACAAAACCGTACACAGTAAAAAGAGACAGAGATATTTTTGGCCAGTTCACTCTATCGTAAGCGACGAAAAGAAACTTCGTTCCAAAAAAGTCTTAAAATTCAAATTCAGTGACGTTTGATCACTTCCTAATCGTTACAGTGTAATAACATGGCACTCGAACATTACTCGCAGAGTACCGACAGCAAAACCCTCGACCGACGCCGTGGCCGGAGAGCGTACCTGTCGGACACGTGGTCGACGACGGCCTTCCGCAGCTGGCGGCGCAGGTCGCGCGTCTTGCGGCACATCTGCTCCAGCGCGCGCTCCAGCCCCTCCGACTGCTCGGCGCGCCCGGCCTGCACCGACACGATACTCCATATACGAATTGTTACGCTGTCCCTGCTCTGACTCAACCGAACTAGGACCTCTTGTAAGCACTAGCGTCGATAAACATATAACACTAGCTGAGCCATAAACTTCCAACCCTCGTTTTACCCCTTTGAAGTGTGTATTCATTATAATGTTAGAAATTATGTATGTAACTGTACTCGCATTTAGCTACGTAAGCATAATTTTATTAGTATATTTTATTCATATATGAGTTAGACCAATAAACGCCACGATACAGTAAACAGTTGTTTTCATTAACTAGAGAGTAAGGTCCCAACATCACATGGCGACCCTGCCAGGGCTCTGCCAAGGAACCTCTTCCTTCTGTATATAAACTGTAAAGATGTGTCAGTCAAAAGTGGAAAAGGAAGATGTGTTCTTGAATCAAAATGCCAACATCACACCATTAAGGGTAGAATTTCGTAATATCACACCCTATTAGAGACCTACCAGCCAAATTTCATGTTTGTAGATGTTGTAGTTTCTGAGATTTCGTGATTAATCCTTGAGTGGTATATATTTGGTGGTAGACCTCTGTACAGGCTCACATTATTCCACCGCCCCAAATACAATGCTTAGTATTATTGTGTTCCGAATCGAAGCTCGAGTGAGCCAGTGTAACAACAGGCACGAGGGACTCAACGATCATATCATAACATGTCAACGGATAATTGCTATTTCTTAAACTACTACGAGCAGTGACCAGTTCAACTACCAGGATGTCTTAAATACAAGATCGACTAAATACGGGGTCGACTTATATTGGTCTTTAATTTTATTGTACATACGTTACTCATATACTCGTGGAGTAAATCCTGTAAGGCCTGCCTGACCGCGTTACATTCGGCCACGATACGTTCACGGCGCTCGTCTCTGCCAACAAAAACATATAGTTAGTTATCATCCGTGGCTTTGCTCGCGTTTTAGGGCTTAACTGTCACGTGTTAGATATAAATATATATCTTTTATTTAAGCTTTCCTTAAATCAACTACATTCTTTACATAATCAGCCTCTAAATTTCCCACTGCTGGGCTAAGGCCTCCTCTTTCTTTGAGGAGGTTTGAAGCATATTCCACCACGCTGCTCCAATGAATAGAATGCTCGCCTGCCTCAAACAAAATTTCACCAAATTCGGTTCAGCGCTTTAGGCGTGAAAGAGCGACAGACCGATAAACAGAGTTACTTCCGCCTTTATAATATTAGTACATTTATTCGTGCTCAAAAAATTAATTAAAATGTTCCTACTGTTAACAATAGGCTATTTGACTAGTTTTTAAAATCCATTTTATATTATTTAGTAGAGGTTAAGGAACCCACTAAAAGTAGTTTTTTTTTTTTAATTCTAGTACATATTTGCCGAAAAATATCAAATAAAAAACTCCATATTTAAATAGCGCGCGAAAACTCTACTTTGACAATATGGCGCTGCAATGGGGTCGGTGACGTCACTTTCCTGTATTGTAATCTGTGGCACATATAATCCACATGCAGTAGACAAACGAGGTTAATAAGCAAGTGACGTCATCATAAGCCCGACCAATCAGGACCGTTTTGTGTCACGTGACAAACGTTTAAAAAAATTCATTTTTATTTATGGATTTTCGAATAAATTTAGTATTATTTTGAACTTTAACTATTTTTAAACTCATAATATATACTGATTACAATAATTGACACTTTATTTTTCGCATTGTCAAAATAGCCTATTGTATCAACACTGACATTTGTTTGTCGGTTTGAAATTAATCTCGTATTTAACTTAAATTTGTAAATAAAGATCTAGTTAAATTCGTATTCCAAAACAAAGTAACCGTTTGGTTTGATAATATCAGGCGTTACCAAAGCAATTCTCACCTGGTACATGAGCTGTCCGCCATGAGCGCGGCTCCAGATATGATGGACTCGAGGCGTTCCTCCAGTGAGGGTCTGGTGCGCAGCTCGGAGTACGCCAGCGGTTCCATCACCATACGCTCCTGAAAACACAACAGGACTTGTTTATTTTCAATTCATATACATATATTTATATACAATGGTATACTTTGTGTTTTATTATGGAAAGTTTGTTATGGGGGTAAACCTCATAGTCTAAAGTCTATTCCAATGGAAGGAGGAGTAAGGATAATCAAACCTTGTTTTTTTTTTCTTTATTTATATTTTTATGAAATGATAAGTTTTGTCACAGCCCACACCACATCGTTTATAAGACTATTCTATAACCTCTAAAGAAGTTGGTGACGTCAGAATGATGTTAAATACGACACAACGCACCATTATACTAATATAAACGGGTGCTGCGTACACTGTGTATTCCACGAATTTTATTCAACGGCATCTTCCCATTTTTCTCAAATGATATATATAAAAATCTTGGTTACATACTGTGCCCAGTGGCGAGTCAATTTTGTGTTATTACAATCAGAAATTATAAACTAAACTCACATCAAAATCATCAAGAGCCTGTGCCAGCTCGCCCGGACCTTCGACGGGCAACCGATTTGAACCTGAAAATATAAATGGACTGTATGTATGTCTCGTTTCTATTTTAGGGCTCCGGCCCCACAGGTCGTAGCATCGTGTATGTAATGGGGGCGTCAGTGACAGAGCACACGGCCGTAGCACGTGCGTGTGAGTGTGGGGGGGGGATGCGTCGGTACCGGCGGCGGGCAGGGCGCGGCCGCGCGCGACGGCGGCGATGGTGTCGACGGCGGAGCACACGGCGCGCAGCACGAAGTCGCGGTTGGCCTTCGCCGCCGCCAGCTCGGGGTGCCGTACGTACACCTACGCAACGGATAGAATAAGTAACCAACGTAAGTATTTAATATAAGATTTTAAATTAACATGGTTATTTTTATTACTAACAGTATTTAAAACGGGATATTTACCATGTTTTTTATTTTTATTTGGTGGAGCTCGATATTTCGACATTATCTACGAATGTCTTGTTCACGAGACTGTCTCGTGAACAAGACATTCTCGTGAGTTACTGTTAGTAAATATTTAAGAATAGAATCAAAATGATTAATTAAAAACCTTTTTATATAATACCAGACCTGATTACAATGTATGATGAGTGCGAGGTACCTACCCGAGGGCTTGCACAATGCCCTCCCACTAAGTAAAACTTTCCTTATTAAATAACTACAATGTGAAACGATAGTATTGCTGATTACTAAAATTTCCACTTAGTCTTCCGGGTCTGAACTAAAAATAGGCGTCCCACAAGGATCAATATTTGGTCAGGTTCTATTTTTGACACATACGAACATTACGATACGTTAATTTTATATTATTTTTTTTGTCTATTACTTTTTAAAGTAAGTAACATATGCCGTCTGACAAAGTACCGTCAGCATGAAACTAGGTAATGTGCGAGTAATATAAAAAGGCAAAGCAATAATGGATTTTTATTTATTTATTTGCCGGCTGTTTTTTTTACGGTTTCCATTGAAATGTTTACGTGTTAGTTCTGTCCGTTGTTAAGCCGTTTGTCCGTATGTTACACCGATTAGGAAACCAACTCACATCATATTATATTCCAAGGAGCCCCTTACGAACACTTTTCAATGGTCATTTTACAAGATTAATTAGTTTGTATTGAATATTTTACCGAGCAGGAAAATCAATAACATTTGATAATTTTGTCGACCTGACTGACAGTCATAGCGGTCAATTTCAAGGGAGACCAGCCAACTACGCAGGACATATTACAGTGCACAGCCGTGTGCGCAAACACAGATGCAGTCTCTATTCCCTCACCCTCATAATCCGATGGGACGGCAAATTCGACACGACCGGAAACAGTTCGGGCTCGGGACCAACGGCTTTACGTGCTTTCCGAGACACGGGAACGTACACTTCCAACTTCCAGGCCTCTAGCTGTTACTCAGATTTTTTCGACAAAAAAAAACCCCAAGAACTATTTATCGACTCGGCCTGGGGTTTGAACCCAGAATTACGGGAACTGTGGCATTATATCTAGGCACTAGGTCAATGGGCGGCAAGTGGTGGAAGACATTAAGGGTCTAGATTAAACCAGCGACTTTAAATCGCTAGATACATTACTTATTATTAGGCTAAAGTAAAAATCACCGATCAAAATTTTAGAAAACCATTCGAAAACTCGTGATTATTTGTTAGAATCATACCTTCGAAGCGGTCAGCAACATGGTCGAATGCTTCTTCAGCACGGCCCTCGCTGCAGCCAGCTCGTCCTTCATCCTCGGCTCCTTCAGCTCCTTCTGGCGTCTCGCAGCTTGAGCGGCCAGCTCGTTCGCTGATCTGCCGAACTGACGAGCCGACTCCAGGAGCTCGGATTGAGACGACGCGGACTTTAGCTTGTCTAGATCATTTTCCACCTGTAAGTTAATATTATAACGCTTGATTAACTTTACTACTACTAATAGCTGATGCGTTTCTGAGCTGACAAGTGGCATTTTTTTCAATTTGTAATTATATTTACGCCGAAGGTTTATATAAAATAAAGAGCAAACCTTCCGCCGATCAGATAACACTTTCTACACTAGATAATATTTCCACGTGTGTCGTGAAGTACTCACGGTGCGCAGGTTGGACAGCAGCAGGTGTACGTCCACCATGTCAGCCAGGATGAGCAGGCGGGTGACGGCGGACAGCAGGCTGCGCGCGGCGCGCACCATGCCCGAGCGCACGGACGACGCGCAAGGCTCCTCCGAGAACTCACGCGCTGCCAGGCTCATCGCCGCGCCTGCACAGGCGACTTGTTACCGACTGTCCAATATTACATGCAGAGCTTTACGCTCCATTTGAAACGTTATATCGGTGAGTGAGCCAGTATATTTATATCAACTTCTATACTGTTCAACCGTTCATCACGATTGATTTATATTGGAACACTGAGAACATTTAAGAGCATGTCATACCGAATGTTAAATCAAATTTCTTTATTAAATATTATGTATTGATTGTCAAATTAAACACTGCAACCGGTTACGAAAAGAAAATACTCCCGCCTGAGAAGAACTGACGAAAGACACAATATGACAAATCAATAGCCAGGAGGCGATTGATTTATTCCCAAGATTATCAACCATTGTCTCACTAATTGTTTACTAACCTTTCGCACACAAGAGTTCTTTAACATATATTTTTTTTTTAATTTGACAACATAGAACCGACCACCCCGTTCGGTTCTATATACGATGTCTGGGATCCTGTTGTAAATGCTAGTACTATAAATACGACTCACCAGCTTTCCGCACTTCCTCCACAGCGGCGAGCATCTCCTGTGTGATCTCGGGGTTTTCATAAGCGATCGTCTGACCGCGTTCTATGAATATCTCTGTAGCTCGTTCCACGGTTGCGACCAGAGCACTTGCACGTTTCGATTTGCCAGCTTTAATTAATATAAATAAAAATATTGCGATGAATGATTTGAAACAAACATTTCTTATAGGAAATCTGTTCCATTTAGAGTAATTTAAAATGTTTACAACTCAACAGTAAGTTGTTGATACTTTTCATTACATTGTCATATATTTTTAAGAATATAAGAAATGCCACCAGCAAATAATACAATCTTTTATAGAAATGAGGAACAGAAATGGACCAAGAATAGATCCTTGTGAGACCCCGATATAACCGGAACCCGGAAAAATCTTCTTCTATTAAAATTAAGCCTCTGAATTCACTGCTCAGATGATCGAGTGCGGTGTCTCTAATACTATAGCGAAGTAACTGTCTGATCAGTTGCTGCGCACAACCGAAAGTTAGTTAAGTAGTTAAGTCCTTCAGGGCTTCGGGCAACTTCGAGGTACGATAATACGGTCACACCAAACTTGCATGATACCAATCTTGGTGGGAGCGTCTCATGTACCAGGAGAACATGAATAGTGAGAAGATCTCACCGAACGTGGAAGAAATCAATCTTGGTTATGGAGCGAGTGTCTCATGTACCAGGAGATCATGAACGGTTAGAAGGTATCGCTGCACGTGGATGACAATAATCTTGGAAAGTAATAGTATTATAGTAGTCAATATGAAACTCACGTCTCTTTTTCTTGGCCGCCTTATCCTTACTATTCACGAGGGTGGTCACTTGCAACACCAGAGGTTCCAAAGTCCTTTCCACTGACATCGTCCTGATTTCCAAGTTCTTGGGGTCCCATTTCAGGGTGAGCTGCCCGGTCGTACCGTAGGGATCCGTCATAGTTGCCATCGTAGCTACAACAAATAATTTCAATTATGAATTAAGAAATGATTGTTAAAACTAAAAATATCTGCTCCTTGTTGTGGAATCGAGGAAGCCGAAAGAGGATAGAAGTGGAAATAACCTCGATAAAATATAACCCTTCTACTCAAATCGTTTTCGATTTTTGTCATCGAAGGAATTACACAATATAATTATATAAGGGCTGTCGCCCATAAATAGTTCGGTATGTATAATTTAATAAGACATTAGAATTATTAACCTACTTCAATTCCATTCGATTTTGTAACCAGACGGGTTAGTGATGATTAAAAGACACTATAAATAAATAATTAATTTTAATTAAAAAAACTGAGATGGCCCAGCGGTTAGAACGCGTGTATCTTAACCGATGATTGCGGGTTCAAACCCAGGCAAGCACCACTGAATCTTCATGTGCTTAATTTGTGTTTATAATTCATCTCGTGCTCGGCGGTAAAAGAAAACATTTTGGGGAAACCTGCATGTGACATTCTGCCACATGTGTTTTCTACCAACCCACATTGGAGCAGCGTGGTGGAATATGCTCCAAATCTTCTCCTCAAAGGGAGAGGAGGCCTTAGCCCAGTGGGAAATTTACAGGCAGTTAATGTATGTAAAATTAATAATTAAAGCGCCCAGTCCACTGAAAGATGTGTTGATTGTGTTCTAGTCTGAAGGGCGAGTGAGCTAGTGTAACTACAGCCACAAGGTTCATATAAATTGTGACAAAAACATGTAACCATTGTTTTGATAAATTACTTGCCATAGTTACTTGGAACTAAGGTAAATACTATGTGCCGACATTTAATATGTACACTTTAATTAAGAAAACTTTTGTTTACAATCAGAGATCTTTTGAACCAGATTTAAAATCCACCTGTATAGACAGTTCATTTCCAGTGGGTACCTATTATGGCTCTCTTGAATCCTCTATTGGTTCGATTGATCTCTCTATTGAAACCATTAGGAAATATTTAAAGGGTTTAGATATTGGTAAAGGAAGTGGCCCAGATGGTATTCCTCCCATTTTTCTTAAATCTTGCTGGAGTAATTTGGATTTATCTTTATTCATCTTATTTTAATTATCTTTTCGTACAGGTAAAATACCCAAAGCATGGAAACAATCATTTGTTGTACCAATTTATAAGACCGGTGATAAGCATTACATTCAAAATTATCGACATATATCTAAACTAAATACTATAGCTAAATTATTTGAAAAAATTATATATGATCAGTTATATATCGTTCTAAAGCTGCTTATCATCGACCAGCAACACAGATTCATCAATGGTAGATCTACTGAAACGAATCTTTATGAGTTTACTCATCAACTTGCTACAGTGATGGACAATGGTGGTCAGGTGGATGTTGTATACACTGACTATTCGAAAGCCTTTGATAAGATCTCTCATTCTCTGTTGGTCATAAAACTTGCTGCCGTTGGTATTCACGGTGACTTGCTTCGTTGGCTCGAATCTTATTTGAGGGATCGTAGTCAAGCTGTTTCTATCAAAGGTTTTTGTTCATCGTTTGTGCCTGTTACCTCTGGTGTTCCTCAAGGATCTCATCTCGGGCCATTATTATTTAATATTTTTATCAATGACATTATTCGATATATTCATAATTGTAACATATTACTTTATGCGGCTGACATGAACATTTTCAAAATAATTAAGTCGCCTCAAGATTGTTTATTACTTCAAACTGATCTCAATAACTTAGATAATTACTGTGATAAAAACCTTTTACGCTTAAATATAAAAAAAATTAACATTCTAACATTCACAAGGAGACTGAGACCAATATTATATGACTATAAATTGCAGAATACCGGTCTGGTCAGAGTTTCTGAGATTAGAGATTTGGGTGTTTACTTAGACCATAAGCTAACTTTTACTCATCATATTAATTATATAACAGCTAAAGCGCATCAAATGCTTGGATTTATTCTAAGGTTGACGACTAAGGAATTTAAAAATAGTTTTACCTTTATTCTACTTTTTAATGGTTTTGTTAGGTCTATCTTGGATTATTGCTCTACAGTTTGGAACCCTTATTATAAAACGTACATAAATAAAATAGAAGAAATTCAGTCAAAATTTTTGAAACATTTGCGATTTAGAGGTAGCTTTTCCGATAATACTGAAAATAGTGATATCTCCGGTATCATCCCGTTAAACGTGCGTAGAAATATAAGAGACCAAATTTTTTTATATAAAATTGTCCATAACATTGTTCATTCTAAGAGTCTTCTTAATAATGTACTTTTTAAATGGCCCTGCCTTAATGTGAGAAACCAAACTTTATTTTTTGTACCCCTTTGTGTGACTATTCAAAGAATATGTTCTTGTTATGTGCGTGTACAAATTATAACATACATTGTAAAGAATTAGATATATTTAACTCAAAAATTAGTGAATTTAAATTTAGTTTACGTCATATTACTAAACTGTAACTGTTTCACTTGCTTTTTATACTTTCTGTTTTTGTTTTTATTTTTAATGTAAGTTGAATTTTTGACAATCAATAAGCAAGTGTAAACACTTCTATATTGAATAAAGATTTTTGATTTGATTTGATTTGATTTGTCATTTGTTTGTATTAGTTTTAAGTGGAAACTTGATTGATTTATGTTTTTCTTATATTTGTTTTTTTTACTATTAAGTGTAATTATAATTGTTTTTTTCCCAAATAAATAAATATACTGACTAGCTACCCCGAGAGCTAGTCAGGGAGCTGGGTCGTTTCACACAGGTACAATTCAGTTCTATATTCATCTTTAAGATTTATAAAACAAAATAAGAAAATTCTCAGCTTTTCTGTACTATAATATGCATGTATCGTACATATCAAATTCTTCTTGAATCACTTTGTTTATTCATAAAATTTGCATTAAGATCTATTGTATAGTTTAAAAGAGATCAGTACAGATGGAGGGATGTGACTTTTAACTTTTTCAGTTTATGTATGCAGCCAAGTTTTGGAGAAAATTTCTTTATGCATTCATTTGTTATTGATTAAAATACATGAATATGACTAACTGACTTAATAAATCTAGCCATTTTTACTGAGAGGTGTTACAATTAGGGACCTGTATAACATTCAACCAATGCATCTTCCATTTAAAGAATATGTTAATTTGAAAATAGAAATAGCTCCACTGAAAATATGCCGAAGGACAATTTTATAATTATTTAAACAAGTGAATATGTTCTCACCTAACCAATATATATATTTTTATGTTCTAGTATATAAAATTTTATTTTCTACAGAAGAGGTGTTGGCTGAATCTGGTCATTCTGGCATCTGATGAATAGTAATTAAAAGGTTTCTTTAACTAGTTGGATGCAACATATATTTGTTAAAAACGAAATAATGGAGCATTAGAATATATAACTTAGACTATACTCCCATTAAACATATTCAAAATATATATTTGTTGCTACAAAAGTACTCCTAACAGAAGTTGATCTAGGTATCTACTTTTAATGAAGAACGGTCCCCTGTGTCAGATATTATAGTGCTCAAAGGTGTCTGTGTTACGAGAGGTTGTTTCAGTAACTTAATATGTACTATTAATTTATGAACCACTAGCTGAACTTGCAATTTTACCAGTATAAAGTTTATCAAACATTATCTATAGCTTACAAAGCCACAAGGGATGTATAAAGTAAGTTGCTTATGTCCTAAATTGATTCAGCAGTTCAAGCGTGAACATAACAGACAGAGTTACTTTCACATTTATAATATTAGTATAGATATAAATAATTAAGAAAAACCACAAGACATTAAACTTATCTCTTTTCATATTAAGAACCAGACATTTTAATGGCTGAATTCAAACTTAATTAAATATCATATATTCTTTTTTTTTTATTTAATGGCCCTGGATCAAATTTTATACAGCCTTTCTGCTAGTGAATATACATTGTTTGTAATTCCAATACATCCTCAAATAAGATTGAACTTTTGATTCAGATTTTTTTTTTAATAACTAGTCTCACTAGCTTAATTCCCAAAAATGAAGGGACGTTTCCGAAAACACTTTACTAACAATCGTACTTCTAGCTTCAAGCAAGTAATGTAGATAAATCCAAGTAGTTATAGTATCACTTCCTGTATAAATATGTCGATTAGTATTGTCGATATAGAAATTAGGTCTCAGATATGCAACCTATCCTACCTTTTATTAAGTCGTGAAAGTACTTGAAAATGACTCATTCAAGTCCGCGATATAAGTTCGATCGGATTAAAAATGCACTAACTTAAGTATTAAAGGATAACACAATCGATTCTTATACTAACAAGATAGATAAGTTATAAATTCAAATAATACCATTATGCATTTCAATTATAAATCGCGAAATATTTAAAGAACTTTATAATTAAGAGGTCTTTTTTATTTGATCGTGTAAAGTATTGACATTTATTGTTTAATCATTTACCTGTTATTTGGAGATAATATGATGGTTTTAAGCTTAATTTAGGTATGCACTTAACTAATTATTACGATATACACTTAAATTCACACACTTAACATTAAAATAACATTAAATACACGATAAAATAAGTAATAACTGATGAACAAACACGAAGGCGTGTCAAAAACAATATCACTGAGAGAGTACTGGGTTGCCAGTTTTCCAACTTGCCAATGTTGAGTGTTGCCAAATACTAAACTTTATTAGAAAGGAGAAACTATGTCAAAATTTTGATTAAAATGGTTGATATGTTTCGTGATAAATATATTCAAAATATGACTTCTCTATTTGTTCATTCTGGTCTCGATATGCGCTCCACTACGCCGCTCTGTTTCTTGTTCACTTTAAACTTTACAGTGTACATTGTTAATTTGAATCCATTGGCTTAGTTTGCGCCGTAATTAAACGTGCAAATTTACTGCAACATTTTGACAGCTATCCAAAAAAATATATTAATATTATAATAACATAACATTATCAGTGCTTTAAAATTAATCTTTTTTATCGATCAAATCATCATATGCCTGATATACCTGTCTGTCAGTGCACTGTCTGTGCCTTTAATATATCTTAATATTATTTTGGTTTAGTCTAACAGGAACTTAATCTAAAATTTTATTAACATTATTTTATTCATATTTATGTTATAAATGTACTTCAAGCAGTTCTTCCGCTTACCTTATATCCACATTCATTTGACTTCGAAAGTTCCGATACCAAATTTGTCATCATTCAAAATGCATTTTTTTCAAGACTACCACAGATTGTTTAGAGCTCGACGTCAATTCCAAGTCAAAGTATAAAATGAATTTTATGATAATGATGATGATAATGAATCTTAATTACCCTGGTTTAGTTACTTCGGCTACCTTAAATTAATATTAAATATTCACGGTACAATAATTGGTCAATAAACTGGCAACAAATGTATTTTACATCTATCGTGCTTTTTATTTAGCTGGAAGATACTTTTTTCAGCAAAATCACTTGTCGCCAGAACTTTCTCGTTTGTTTCGTCTAGCTAATAATAAAGTATCCGTTATATTACGAGGTCCTGGATCTAGCTGGCTCTCTCGTCATGTGAATAACTTCAAATGCCGTCTCAGCGGACTATGTAAGTGAATAAAGCACTTGTGTTTGTTTGTGTTGTGTACACACTTGTGCTCTATTGGCCGTTTTTGCCGAAATATATATAATAATTTCGAAGATAACACTGTATAAAATGACGCCTCATTTTTGAAATTTTGCATAACATTTCAAGGCGACACGGGTATTAAATAAATAAAATTACTCATTTATGTAAAAAATATAATCCCAATAAATTGCTTCCAAAAGCATTATCGTGAAGATTTTTTTTTTACCGGTAACACCTAATCAAGCAAAGTCACCGACTTATTGTTGTTGATCGCCCTATCCAGTGCGTAGTAGATATATATTTATGCGATGCCTATTTGTTTTATTACATATAAGTATATATTAAATAACAGTACTAAAATTTTAGGAATGTTTTTAATTTAATACCAAGTAATTTTTAGGTATTTAATTTTAATATTGGAATCCGGATTAATTAACACAATACATTTGAATTTTTAAAATGAAACGATTTTGTCTGTGATAACCTTTTTAGTATCATATTTAACTTAAATCGAATTCGTCTTCCATACCTTTAAAAATATCCGCATAAGCCTCGGTTGTAGTTGAAGTAGTTGTCGTAGAAAACAAACTATCTAAATCTTCTTTCATTTTCTTTTCTATAAGTTTCTTCTTTTCAGCGTTCTCTATATTTTGTACTTCAGAATTTTTAATAAAATTATTAACATCAAATAATGTCACATTCGCAAATTCCGTTGTTAGCTGTGTAATCGTTGTTTCGGTTACCTTTTTCGTATTTTCAATTACTTCAGTAGGTTTAGTTATTTGGGTAGTTAATAAAAACTTTTCGGTAATATTTATACTAGTAACACTTGTGTTATGAATAAGCTCGGTAGTAACTGATGTGTTGTTAGTTAAAAACATATTTCTCCTTGAATTATAAATTTTAGATACATTTTTCGAATTGTTATCAAAGTTTTTTTTTAATTGCACATTTGTTACGGACTCTGTCAATGTTGTTTTTTTAATTTCATTTCTAGAAGTTTCTGGATAATTGGCGCGTCTTATTTTATCTGTTTCAAATATTTTGTAAGACGTTGAATTGTTTTTGCGTGTTTTCACATTGCTTTTGTGTACATTTTTTTGATTCTTATTTGTCTGCTTGTCGTATTTATGCTTACGTAAGTTACCGAATTGTTCGAAAGAGCCACTGGCTGATTGTGAGGACTTTTCTGCAGTACTGTCGTAATCTGTTTTGGAAATTTCGTCTTTAATTTTTCCAATTGTCTTGGCTTTAGATCTGTAAAATGATTATAATTGATTTATATGTTGTTACTTCACTACATAGTATAAAACAAAGTCGCTATAATACACGCGTAATATGGTACACATATAATTTTATGGTTTTCTAATGTGATGTCGTAAATAAACACATTTTAACTAGTATTATATAAACAAATGTTTGAGGTAATAGGGCTTGTGTTTAATCTTCAAAAGTTGGAAGTGTGAGTGACTCAGTATAACTACAGACACAAGGAATATAACATCTTACTTCTCCAGGTTGGTGGCGCCTTGACAATGTAAGGAATGCTTTATATTTCTTACACCGCAAATATCTACGACGTTGACATTTTTAATAACAAAAATATATTGGTAGTTATAGGAACTGCCGATAGAAGTGAAAACTTAGAACGTTTAGTATTAAAATATGAAATTTCATTATGTTTAAATAAAAATTCAAATAATAATCAAACGAAAACAAGACTATGCTGCACTAATGTTGCATAATACGTCAGATGTACACTACAACTACAAATATACTGCTATTCAACACGTCCCATCCAAAAAGCTTCTAAATCGCACAGCACACAGCTATGCGCCAGTCAAGAGCATGTCGCTGACGAGAACCTATAAGATTTTGCCCTGCCAAAAGGTGCCCAACGAGGCTAAAGAAGTTTTCACCTGAAAAAATCCACTGTACAACCCTTAACAAAAGTAATTTGTTCCGAAATGGAATATTTACAAATATAGACTTTATAAAGCTTTTTTCATTCAAAATATTAGTAATTTGATTTTGATGAATTTACCTAAATCTTGCAGATTTATTCCGTTGTGTTGCCAGCTTGTATCTATTATCACTTTTAACGCCATCAATAATTTCATTGCTACGAACTTTTGCGTCACTTTCGTTTTCACTACTTGAATTAACGTCACCTGATGACGTGATACGCTCTTGCGTGTCAATTTCATTTTTATCCGTTCGAATATCTCCATGAGATTCATTTTGTATTTTATTATTTGTATCTGGGATTAATTTTCTTTTTTTTATAATTTCTAAATTCTCTGGATACAATGTCACGTGGGTAAGTTTAACTCTATCGTCTTTTGTATGTCTTGGTTTTTCATTCAGGTATTTGATATCAGAATTGGTATGTTGTCTTTTATTGTGAACATTTTTTTCTTTCAGTTTCAGTTTAAAAAGTGGTTGCTTTGTATGTACGTCGAAATCATCGACTTCACTCAATGCTCTATTATTCATTGCATTGCGATTATATTCGTCAAACAACATTTCTAATATCCTTCTTTTATCATCTGTTATATTTAACTCCGAAACCAAATCGCGAAGTGCTGTTTTAATAAACTTTCTCAATTCATTGTCCGTTTCCGACCTGCGACGAAATACATTCAACCTATTTAGAATGTTAAGAAACTTCTGTTCCGAATTTCTCTTGTATAATGAATTGATGAAATTAAGATAGAAATTGTCGTTTCTATTGCCGTTAGTATTTCTTAAATTACTTAATATATTGTCTAGATTGTTTCGAGCTTTTCTGGAGTCACGTTTCATGTTAGCAATATTATTTTTTAAATAATCTCTAATGTAATCAACATCTTTTAAATCCATTTCATTTATTTCGCTATGAATTATGTCGAGTAATTCAACTAATTCGTCATCTTTATAAGAATTAGTCGCTATAATAGCGTCTTTAAGAAAATCAATAAAATTGTAAGGCTTTTTCTTTTTATCTGGAACGTTGTCTTCTGGATTTTCCTTAAAAGTATTTCTGATATCGTTTACGATGCCTTTTATCTTGTCTAAGACACCCGAATCAACTGCGTCATTAAATTCTAATACGGTTTCTAATGCAAGGTCCACACTTGAGCCTTTAGATGCTTTTGTTGTATCTACAAAATTAAATTAATGTTATTATATTAAATTAAACAATCGAACGTCAAAATGACAACTCTTCATAACTTTTATTTATTTGTGGACTACAATGTGCTGTCTTCCTTTCTCTCTCGCCACTATCCCTAGCTGTCGGCTATACCGCTCTCGCTCATGTCATCCCTTCTACAGTCCATCTCACATATTTTAAATCTGCTCTTGTCTTTCAACTATCTTCATTCACACTCAGCACACTTCTTACAATATGACATTCATTCCTAAGCATTTCACTTTATACTGTAATAATCGTCTACCTTTCAGCATAAGGCGATTCAAATAAGAACAGGAATTTCAATGACATTGACCTGTCAACTGTCATCCGAAAAGTACAGTTCGCAAATAGATAATTGTCTTCCACGTTTTTTTATTTAATTATGATATAAGCTTATGATTTATTTATGAATTATGTAGACCGATAGTTTAATTGGCCACTCAGTGAGTAGAAGCTACTGACACTCATAGATATTGGTACGATTCCATTATCTACGAATGTCTTCGCGAGACAAGATATTCGTAGATAATGTCGAAATAACCAAATAAAAATAAAAATCATCGTAAATATGCCGTATGAAATACTTGTTCTTTTAGCTCCAGGACACAGAATTAAACGCACGAGTGATAAACATAAAATAACCCCATCTTCGGTTAATCCCACTCGGCACACAATTTAAAAGCAACATGTTACGTTTCCCAAAACCTGTCGTTATTTGAAATTTTTGTCCGATGCCGACAATTTAAAATTCATAAGAATAACGTACCCAATAATGTTAAAAGAAACGATAACGGTAGCACACGCATTTTCAGCAAGTATTATATTAAAACTAGGTTCGTCCAACCGACTTTGCTCTTAATTATTCAAAACAATTATGAAAATCGGCTATGCGGTTATTTTTGACCATTTACATTTGAAGAACAGTGACCAAAAAAACCCGCTGAGTTTCTTTCGCCGATTCTCAAGTCCGAGGTATTTATTATGAGAACTGATGGTAGATTTCTGACAATTAAGCAAGTGTAACGCTTCTATATTGAATAAAGATTTGATTTTGAGATTAGCCAACAATGGGTAATATTATAGTGCCCAAATAGCGTATTGGTGAGTATTACTGTGAGCAAATGGAACATTCCTGTTTTATCAATCTTAAATCCTGTATTCATTATGTCAATTGAACAATACGAGATTCTTGAAAGTAGTATAACGCTGCCAATTATCCCTGGTTGCTTTTAAATTTCATAACCTTTATTGGCATGACCAATAAACTCTGATTTTACAAACTTTGATACCTTCAGTTCTCAAGGCTGTGCATTTATGTTGGGTACTGTGTAGCTAGCAATAACTTTTGGAAGAAAAGCATTTAATTTATGTTGCTGGTATTGCCCTAGTTTAATAAGTGTCCTTAATTTAATTAAATTTACGCCAAAGAATAGCCTTGAGTTCTCAAGGCATCAGGATTTGTAGGGTAATCAAGTAACGAGGATCAATGAGGTATTTCTTTCCAAAGACATTAATATTTTAGGAAATCAAAATCAGTGTTTCCACCTTGGGATCGAAAATGTTATTTATCTGTCAGTTATTACTAGCTCACTATCCTTTCAAATATAATGAATGTATGGTTTATACCAAAAATAGACAAAAATAAAATATTACTTCGTTTAAACAAAGATATAACAATAAAGATCAATAAAACAACAATGGCTGCTATAGGTGTCCTTTATAGGTGTTCCATTCAGCAAGTGGGCAATGCGAGTGGGAAATGCGAGATTGACTGTAATAATAATTATAATAATTAATGGCTCCGAGCGTCTAAAATTGGTGTCAGACATTAATGAGTGAGGAACGAGACATTCGGCACTGGTGGGTATCAAGCATGGGTTCTTTATTCATCCCATGGCACTGTCGAGGTATTCTGTAACAAGAAACTTGAAACACACCGTGGAAAACGAGCATAAAATGTCAGAATATGATATGTAAAATCTTCTATAATAATTATAAAATCAATACATGTATCAAAATAGCATATCACTGTTAGTTGGACGTCAACATTTCACGAGTGAGTTACAATATGAATTCTTAAAGAATGCACTGCTGGTGGGTATAAAGCATTGGCTTTACATTCTACTAGGCTTCTAAGGTTCTTAATTATTCTCCTTGATCCGCACTTACTTAGACTCATAGATGTTTCTAGAATATGATTCGAAATACTTTTTCCAGCGACTTTATTGATGAATCTCTGTCTCTTTCGTCATCATCATTAATGTAAATAAAAATCACTTCTATCTAATTTATAACTAAATTGTATTTTTAAATTCTTAACATTCAATAAAATTTAACTATACGGATTTCGTTTTGATATATAATAAAAATAATCGCTCGTAATATTTATATTTCTTACAAAGTAAATAGTTTCGTATTGAATTATAAATCACGTAATATTTAACTCGATGATACTTTTTGCGATATATTTACTGTTGTACAGTTTTGCGCCACACATCGCGCAGACGTTTCGAGGTATTTTTTAAGATTATATCTCTTTTAGCGCAAAATTATTTAGTATTCAAGGTCAAGATAGTTCAGGTTGAATACACCCGGGAATAATATAAATCAAATACCTATCATCCAAGGGTGCTTGCAAGCTGCACATGAAATAGTAGCGTCGTTACCTAACCTAACAGAGATGCCTATTTCTACTCTATCAAACAACGATTGGACAGAAAAGGGACTCTGACAGATAAAGCGATCAAAGCCTCTAGATTTGATCCAAGATACTCATGGCGTTAACTCATTAGCGTACAAGCTTCGATCGAGGATCTAAGATGTAGTTTTTCAAGTCGTTCAGAAATTAGATGAGAAAGAGATTATTATTAAATAAACAGTTGCTTTAACTCTTTTTAAGATTGCTTGAAATTTGAATCAGAAATCCAGTAATTTAATATTTTGTTAATAATTTCAGGATTCAAATTAAAACCAATATATAACAAACGTACGATAAGTATTGATGTATTTAATCGTAGAATAAATAATTTAAGACATTATTTAAATAATTATCGTAAAAACAATTACTTTGATTACGATTATGTAGACTGGGATGATAATGGACAAACATTGCTAAGACAGGGATCTAATGAAACAACTACAATTACTTCCACTGTTAAACTTAACGAAACAACAGATTATACAGAAAATACAGTACTGACAAGAGCAGAGACGCGTGTTGTCAATAATTTTACAAATGTTGAAAATTATACAGAGTCAATTAAAAATTTTACAATTACTGATGTGACTATCGGAGCTATTACAAATAGTCCTATCACTAAAACTTTAGATAAATCTGAATCTCCAAGAACTTCATCCTTAAACTTAGAAACATCACACGTAATAACTGTTCCTAAAGAAACAGAGAATTTGTTGGAAATATTCGTTACGACGAATACAGCCTTCGAGACATCCTCACCACCATCTTTTCATTTCGAAACTTACTTTCCGGGAATAACCGACGATATTTTAGATCACCGTAAGTTTCACAATCTCAAATGTTATTATCAAATTAAAAATTATAATATATCGAACATTCATAAAAGTCAGATATTATTTACAACCGATTATAAACAAACCAATATAAAAATAAGTTAAATATATAATTAGTACTGACGTAATCACTATTTAAACAACTCCGTCACCAATGACATCAAAACTAAAACCCCATACCTCATTGGTGTTTGCATAAAACTTGAATGGCCTAAGAGAACTAAGCTAGGTCATTAGCAGCCTGTAAATTATCCACTGCTGGGCTAAGGCCTCATCTCCCTTGAAGAGAAGGTTTGGAGCATATTTCACCACGCTGCTCCAATGCGGGTTAGTGGAATACACATGTGGCAGAATATCGTTGATATTAGACACATGCAGGTTTCCTCAAGTTGTTTTTCTTCCACGCCGAGCACAAGATGAATTATAAACACAAATTAAGCTATTTTTCAAAGCATTAGGTCACCTTAGACATTAAAACATAAGAAAAATAAATGGGAAATTTGCCTAAGCAGAAGATTATAGGTAAAACCTACTTTGTAATATTCTCTTACAGTTACAACACCGTCTCCAGTAACTAAAAATCCATTCCACGAAAAAATAAAAGAGATCTCAAAGAAGGAAGGTCGTTTCACGTCAAGCTTAATTGTTCTCTTCAAAATGTTGACTGAAAAGAATCCAAAAGAAATTACGCCTTTATTAGCAACACTGAATTCACAAATTCAACGGTATGAAATAAATATAACTTTTTATTTGGTGCTATTTGTATACTATATGCAGTACTACCCACTCATAAGATATTCTACCGCCAAACAGCAGTACTCAGTATTGTTGTGTTCCCGTTTGAAGAGTGTGAGCTTGTGTAACTACAGGTACAGGCGACGTAACATCTTAATTCCCAAGGTTGGTGGAGCAATGGCGATGTAAGAAATGGCTAATATTTCTTACAGCGCATCGTCTAAAGGGCGGTGGTGACCACTTACTATCAGGTGGCCCATTTGCCTACCTATATATATCATAAAAAATAAGAAAGATAAATATTATTCTTGGTTCAAACTTCTAATATGATCTCAGTAGAGCCAACGTGACAATGACAAGAATACCATTTTTTCTGTGACTCAAGAACTTACTATTATCTCCTCCTCCTCCACTCTGACTCTGACTCCAATACTGAGTTCAAGAAAAATCAGTAGATCTCAGTGATCTCATTCTATGAGAAGAAAATTGAAATTCACCGCAGAATACGAGCGTGAACTGTTAGAATATGATATACGACATTGCCTATAATAATTATAAAAATTAAAGGGTACACTTTACAAAATGGCGTATAACCGTGAGTCGGCTGTCAACATTTCACGAGTGAAATACGAAGTGAATTCGTAAATAATCGCTCTGCTGTTCTTGATTATTATAACTTTGCTTACAAAACAAAACTTTTACATTTAACTACTTATATCCAATTAAATTGACTTCCGAAGTTCCGATAACTTATTCGCTAACATTTAAGCCGCCATTTTTGACGATTCCACGATGATTGACGACCACAGATTATTTAAGATCTCCAAGAATGATGTCATGTCAAGTCAGGGTCAAAGTTATTAATTTATCTTTCTTTTTGGAGCTAAAATGAACGAAGACATACTGTATTGTAATATATTTTTTGCAGGTTAAATGCTGAAGGTAGAATGTTAATATTCGAAGGAATGATGGCTGAAGTGTTCCAAGCGATGATTCAGATGTTAGCCTCCGAACCTTCTGATGTTATGCTAAGTAAGTAACCGTAACTGCCTCGTTGGTCCAGGGGCTTTTGAAGCTGCAGATCATGAGAATTTTATTCCAAAGGTGACATTTATTGTAAAATTAACAGGTTTTAATAGATTTTTTTTTAAAACAATGTCAAAGTATAAAATTAAAAGTATATAGAAATAACATATAATATATATAGAAATAAATGTTAAAATCGCATAAAATGTGACCGCGTTGAATGGTGGCAAGAATGCTAGCAGCATTTTCCCGTTGAATCGCAATTCCGATCTTCTGGTCGAAAACTGAACCAGCTCTCCTGTCACCAGTGGAGGCAATAAAACGAGATAATACTAACAATATGTAAATGTTATTCTATCAAACTCCGACTGCTGGCAGCATTTCGTTGAATTTAGATACAGGCAGGTTTCCTCATTATGTTCATCATTGACGAGCACTAGATGAATTATGAACACCAATTAAGCGCATAGAAATTCAATAGTGCTTGCCTGGTTTTGAACCCGCAATCATAGGTAAAGATGCACGCGTTCTAATCACAGAGCCATCTCGGCTCATCTCATCAAATGTTGTAAGATTTTTTTGGAAGCAGCAAGGAAATTGGCAATCGGTAATGTTTACAGAAAACATTCATAGAAATCGTTAATCCATTGGTCCTGCACTGTAGTCGAGTGGGAGATGGAGCGAGTGAAGGAATAGAAAATGCACTTTTGTTTTTGCACACATCATACTGTGCTGCGCAGTAGGTTACTCTACTATAAGCGTTGCCACCCTAACCGAAATCATAAGGACAACACTTCCACAACATGCACTTGAATTGAACATTGGAACTTCGAAATCAAAACGAAGTATAAATCAATTTTTTCTTTCAGATCATTTTAAATACGCAGAATATGCGTTAGAAAATAGACGTGCAGTTCTAAAGAGAGATATTAACGGTCTAATCGACGTTGTAGATACCGTTTATATAGAAAAGGAGATAGAGGATATTGCAAAAGTTATAAAAGATATAGAAAGGTACCCGAACAGCACAGAAACAGCGAGAGATGTCATCGACGAAGCTCTACAAGCATACATGGATAGGCCGTTCAGAAGAATTCACGGAACTGCTAGAGAGAAATTGCTGATGACCGAACTGGATAGTGCTATAAAGCGTAGACTATATCCTGGTGAAGATCTGCAAAGCAAAGAAGCAATTCCAGGTGGCGGAGGTTGGGGTTAGAGATTGGATTCACATCACTTTTTTTCTAGCATTGGTAGGCCTACTGGCCAATAATACCAATGCCCATAGACATATAGAAGTGGATGCCTTATATTGCCAATGCCCCGCCAACCTTGGGAACTGAGATGTGATGCCCCTTGTGCCTGTAGTTACCCTCAATCACGCTTCAAGCTGGAACGCAGCAATATTATTATACAGAATTTTGCAGCAGAATTATGTATTGCTGATTGGCGGTAGAATATGTGATGAGTGGATTACCCAGACGGGCTTGAACTAAGCCCTACCACCAAACGAATTGGAAAATTATATATGGGACATAATTAGAATTAAGATACAGTAAATAACATTTTTATTTTTATTTATTGAGGAATATATTATGTAGGTTTTGAATTTATTTATGTCTTGTTTTTTTTTGAAGAAGGAGCAAAATTTGATTTCGTAGACGTACTTCATAATAGAAGCTGGTTTCTTGCACCATTATGATACAACGCGCGATCAGACACAAAAAAAAACAAATTCTGTCCTATACTAAACGGAGTTATGATCCAGCATTCATAAAAATGTCGTGAGATGTTCTACTTCCTTGGCGTAAATTACAATATTTTTTTATTGCATACGTATAATAATGAATTCCAATAAAATAATGATTATTATTGTTATGATAAATGTCATGTATTTTTTTACACTCGCTCTCAAGACTAAAAGTTAAAAAATTTAATTTGTAATAAAATAAACATACAAAAAATAAAATATGGCGTGATGTTGTCTAGTTTATCAGACTGTCTGTTCTGGGCAATCGCAGCAGGCATCATAAGGTAATGAGGGGCGGTGGCGTAGCTAGTTGGGCAAGGGCTAGTGCATAGAAAAAGAATCGGGCCCTCACCCTCTCCTTCCACTCCCTCTTTCACTGATATTGCCTTCAAAATTATAGATACGTATAAGAATAGGGATACAGGATACAGTGAGTTGAATTTATCATTAGTAGGCTAAATCCATACGTCATCTCTATTCAAAGCTCTTTTCAAAGCTTAGGTTAGATGGTCCCCTGATGTCTGGAGCTCTGGTGCACTGTACCACCTGGTCCTACGATAACTATGCCACTGATAAGGGGCAACTGCAACATGAATGCCAATATCTTCTATTTGATCGTATTTAACGCAGAGCAGCTCGAATTATCCTTCCCTTTCCGACCTGTTTGGTCCTTCGGCTTTGCGTAGAGAAGATAGATTAATCTGCATTATCTATCGCGTTTTATACGGAGTATGTCCCAACGAATTGTTTGGATTGATCATAGTATATTTGGATAAATTTCATCTAAGGATATTGCGTCAGAATTCCAATTTCATCCACAACACCTAGATGTCCGAAATATGCACAACAACGCGATTTTTAAACAAATTCTGCTTCGCACAACCACTCTGTGGAACCAGCTTTCGCCGGCGGTTTTTCGATCCTATTCATACAATAAAGACCGGCAACGCACCTGCAAGCCCACTGGTGTTGCAGATATCCATGGCCGGTGGCAGTGATTTTACATCAGGTGAGCCGCTTGAAATAAAACACGCTAGCTAGCACTCAGTGGGCGCTGCGCCTTAGATAACAAAAGTGTAATGCCTTCGATATAAAACTATTTCAAAACTAAACTAATTTATACCTGTTATAAATTTATCGTCGCTGTGTTTTAAAAATAGTTTTACTGCATGTGATTTCAATAAAATAAATATATTTGAAGAGAAATGCTTCTATGTAACGTTAAATATGTAATATTTGTCATTGCGTGTATTTAGTTGCGCGCGCATACGTTTTTATTGTTTAAGACTATGTTAGTTAAATGTCGCGATTGGACATGTTCACTCTTGGTATTTCGATCTTCGAGATTTGCTTATTCACATTCAGTGAAGGTAAAAATAAATATTTTCTCGAGAAAACTCTGTCAATTAATAAATTTTAATGTAAATGTATTAAACATGTAAACCTTTCTCTTGAATCACTCTGATTGTTGATGGAAGCCGCATTAAAATCCGTTGCGTAGTTTAAAAGTTCAAGCGTGCAGACGGGAAGCGAGTTTTTTTTACATTAATTATAGATTTATCTTTCATTGATGGAAAAGAATATCTGCATTTACTTGCTGCTAGTTGTCGTTAGAATCTACATTTTTAACCGACGGTAACTGGTATCGTTAAAAACAATTACAAAATGTGTTTTCTTTTTATTTTGCATTTGTTTCTTCTTTTTTTTTTTTTAACGTTGGGACTTTTGTCCTACACGGGTACGTCAGTCCCATACAAAAAGTGGTTGATACCTAGAGCTTCCTTAAACAGATACTTAAATTTCGAATGGTTATTTTTTCTAAATGGAAGTTGTAAACAGATTTTCATTATGCCAATCTTCTCGTTTCAAGATCTTTCTGAGTTTCATTGTTTACTAATTTAAGTTCATTACACATTATTCCACTGCAGATAGTGACGTACAAATACATAAGTCATTCCTGACAAAGCTTAACGACACACAAGACATACATTATAAAGACAAATTAGGCGTTACACAAGCCTATGGGCGATTGGCCGCTGATAGTCAAATCTTAAACCGTCCCTAGAAGGTCTCTTAAAATTGGAGAAGTTTAATAAAATAATTCAAGTTTTTTGGAAAATCACTTCTCGCCCGAACACTGCTTGCACCTAGCTTAACACTTGACTACGTGACTGACAGGGTTAGTTTAAGGTCCAATTCTATCAGATTCTCCGTTCATTTACTACGTCACATTTAAATTACAGGACAAAAATATGAAATGATGCAGCAAATTATGAAAAAATCACCAAAATACGACTTGCATAGAATACAAGCAAACGATAAAGTTCATAGAGCAAGAAAAAGTAACACTTTCGATTACGATTATGAAGATTGGGAAGATAAGGCTCCAGATTATATAAATTTCATCGTGAACGCGTCTGATTCGACGGCTGACACACAAACACAAGCTGACACGTCACCCACGAATATACCTGACGTCGTAACTGATTTAACTTCGTCAATTGATGACATCCAATTAATAAATCAGACGGAAACTTTACAAGAAACAATTGCAACAAACACAGAAACGATTCTTGAAACGCAAAGCGTTACGTTTACTGCTGCAAGTACTGTTACTACTAGTCCGTCTACTTCATATTTACCAGAATTTCCGGATTTCACTGAAGATATATTTCAAAAGACGACAATAACTGTACCCAGTGAGTTATATCTATATTAATCTGTACTAATATTATAAATGTGAAAGCAACTCTAGTTGATTTCCTGGGTGGATGTATTATATACCTGTTGCACCTCATGCAACTTTTTGTTTCAATATTGTAAGTTTAGTTTTAAGTTTGGGTGCAATAAAGTATAAATAAATAAATATATACAAAAGTATATAATTATATTTAAGTAACATGGCTTTGTATTTTTAAATGTTGAAAAAGAATAACCACTGAGTTTTTCGCCGGTTCATCTCGGTAGAAACTAAATTCCGAACTGGTAGTAGCTTCACTTAATATAGTTTGTTAGTACAAGCACTTTTGAATCGTCATTTAAAAATCTATTTAAAGTAAAGCTACCACCGGTTCGGAATGTAGACTCTACCGAGAAGAACCGGCAAGAAACTCAGTGGTTACTCTCTTTCAACATCTAAAAATACAGTCATGTTAAAGTATACGAGTGTGTGCGCAAACACGGATGCACTCCCTAGTCCCACACTCTTATAATCCGATGGGACGCCAATTTAGAAACGACCAGGAACAATTCAGGCGCAGGTCCAACGGACTTACGTGCTTTCCGAGGCACGGAAGTGTACACACCTCTAACTTTCAGCCTTCAGCCTAACATTCTATTAACACTAGGAACAAGAATAAACTTGTTACTCCAAGTACCCGATTACACAGGGTTAGTAACTCTTTTTTGGGGCAATGTATACGTTTTTACAACAGGATCCCAGAAAACGTTCAAAATTATTCAATTATAAAATTCAAAAGAATCGTTAAAGAGCGTTTGTGTGCTAAAGGATATTACAACACTAATGACTTTTTAGTTGACTGCACACCTTGGGAATGAAATGATCGCCTCCAGGCTGTTTCAAATAACTAAAATATAATTATTATTGTACATGCAAAATGGAAAAAAAAAAAAAATATCCCGCTGAGTTTCTTTCGCCGGTTCTTCTCAGGTCCGAGGTGCTAAATTCCGAACCGGTGGTAGATTTTTGACAATCAATAAGCAAGTGTAAACACTTCTATATTGAATAAAGATTTTTGATTTGATTTGATTTGATTTCAGCTACTGAGAAATTCTAAAGAAAAATAAATAACTTTTTATCGGCCAACCCTTGGCTTGAATCCAGACTCGGGATCTGTGATCGGGATCTTTTATCTAGATCAACGAGGCAGTCGACTAAGCTACTTCTAATAGAGCGTGGAAATGAAAAATCCAATCATCAATCCAATCATCCAATTCAGTAAAAAGTTGTTGGGTTGTTCTCAGTAATAACACAGAATTTGAAATTGGTAGTATGTACTCCCGTGACACGGAAAGCACGTGAAGCGGTCCTGCCGGAACTCTTTCCATTCGGGTCGGATTTGCCGTCCCATTCGATACCTTCAAGGACTAAAAGCTAGTGACTTGTACATTCAAAAATATATATTACTAGCGACTCACCCCGGCTTCGCACGGATGCAATGCTGATACTGTCACACAGCTTTTTTCATAAACTTTCTGGTCATTAGACAATACAAACTGTTATTTTCCTGCATTTTAAATCTGTAATATCTTCGAAAATATTCATCTAAATTACATGCTGTAAAAGGCCATATTAATCTATGTACATATATTAAATGCACAATGTATTTAAGGTACCCAATTGGATAAGGATTAAGGCTGTGCTTAAAATCGCTTCGAAAATAAACCAAAAGTAAATGATAAAAAATGTTTATTATGGGTTATCCATAAGGGATAGACATTTACCATCGCGGACTTTTTGGAAGATCTTTTCAAGATAGACAATACTGTAGTACATTATTTTGATCTATTTTGTTGCCAGCGTTTGCAATGTAAAAACAAAAAATGTGTTTATTTACGACATCACTTCACCCGTGCGAAGCCTTGGGTCGCTAGTATATTACAAAATAGAACCCAGTATGTCTAGCGACGACAAGCTACTGATGCCCTTATGGTTTCTACATAAACGAACATATGATCAGTAACAGGAAAATTATGCAAACACTTATAAGAATGTCGTAAATTGATCGAATACTTCTATAGTACATTAAACTTAAATCAGTAGCCGGTGTATAAAGTGTCCGCAGTATCACTTATAACCGGCTGGCCCATTTCCTGGTCCAACTAACAATATTACATCTACCAGAAAACTTCAAATGTTTGATGTCGTAAGCTAGACTACTTAGTGTTACTTGGCATTAGGGCTTTGTGCAAGCCCGCCTGGACAGGTACCAGTCAGATATGTCACCGCCAAACAGCAGTGATCATTATTATTGTGTTCCGGTTTGAAGGGTGAGTGATCCATTGTAACTATAGGTACATAACATAACATACATAATCAGCCTTTAAATTTCCCACTGCTGGGCTAAGGCCTCCTCTCCCGTTGAGGAGAAGTTATGGAGCATATTCCACCACGCTGCTCCAATGCGGGTTGGTGGAATACACATGTGGCAGAATTTCGTTGAAATTAGACACATGTAGGTTTCCTCACGATGTTTTCCTTCACCGCCGAGCACGAGATGAATTATAAACACAAATTAAGCACATGAAAACTCAGTGGTGCTTGCCTGGGTTTGAACCCGAAATCATCGGTTAAGATGCACGCGTTCTAACCACTGGGCCATCTCGGCTCAACTATAGGTACAAAGGACATAATATCTTAGTTCATTGGCGATGTAAGGAATGGTTAAATATCTATGGGATGAGGTGACCACTTGCCCGGTCGCCACCTATATCATAAAAAACGACTATTAATAGTTTGACCATTGCTTGTCCACTTAAAACAACACTTAACTACTTAGTAAGTCTTCAACTGTTTCAGCGACAAGCAAACCCGCAAGAAATCGTTTACTTAATGAACTCATTCTAGTACAAAAAGAAACCCATGAAGGATATTTCACGGCGGGTTTGATCGTGGCGTTAAAAAAATTATCCGAAAAGGAACCGGATGATCTTAAAAACCTCGTTTTTGGTTTACACCACGAAGTCACCAGGTATAAATATATTTAGGAATAGGGTATTTTCGGTAGTGAAAAATAACTAATGAAATTTGATAAAAATTAAAATATGTAGAAAAATATACTTATATTGAATCATAAAACCGTATTATTAATTTATTATATTAAAATTAAAAGCCGTAATTTTTAGTATGTATATCACGTGACCTGAAACACGAGCCGCCATGGTGTAGCGTCAGATAGGCAAAAACTGTCATTTCTCTATCATCTGACACTTTGATAAACAACTTTTCTGGAGTTTTAATTTAGTATTTGTACATTACACTCCAACGATAGCGATTGTAGTCTATTATTTCCCCAAAAAACACCAAATATTTATAGCTGTTAACGTTGAATGAGTACCGGTCGTATATACATGACTGTTGCTTTTAACAATTTGACATCAAAATGACTGACAGCGTTTTAGCGGGAATAAAAATGGGTTTAAAATTTAATTTAATTATATGGCAAGAAAGTGTGTTTATTTTGCTGAAATACTGTTGTTTTTTTTTTTGTTTATTATTAGGAAAATAAACATTTTGAAGTACATTTTCAATTTTATAGAATACCCTATTTATAACTAGTTACCTACATGATCTATCTCGTTGGCTTAGAGGCTAGATAAAAAGTCGTTCGAGTTTTGAAAAATTCTTAACTAATAAAATAAATATCGAACTAATGTATATTATTTGACATTGAAAATTTTATATCAAAGGGGTTTTCATAATTTTACCGCTAAATGTAGATGAGTGCAGGGCCGGATCTCCCATATGGCTTTTTGGGCTTAAGCCCGGGGCCCCGTAAGTCAAGTCAAAGTCAAAAATAGACGAAAAATGCGAAAGAATCCATAACTTTATTAAATTAAACAGATCGTATGGTTTGCAGCCCTGCGAGTCCTGCTATTAATCAAACCCATTCAATTAATTTAATTCAAGTCTACGTTCAGATATGTCTTTGGTGGGCACCTGAGTAGTGTTAGCCCAGGGCCCCCTAAACTTACGGTTCGGTCCTGGATGAGTGACTTGCAGTTTACAATGAAATTAAATCAAAACAAAACCTGTCATAGGTTTCGAAATTCCTAAAAAATCTCATATATAAAGGCCAAGTTTCGCAAGAGGTCGTCTAGTTAGATACTAATTTATCTTTAGTACGTGTGTGTAATTTCTGTCTGACTGTGTAATTTCGTTTCATCTTTCTGTATTTCGGTTTGGATTAATGAAGTATGTCTTAACCTATTATTCTTCCTGTATCTCGTGATTTCTGAATGATTCAATTGGACATTAGCTGTGTGTATATCACGTTCTACATCTATACATATAATAAAATCGGAGTGTCTGTTTGTAATATTAAAGTAACCCATTTTTACTAAATGCCTATGTATGTATACACGGTACATATACCTAAATAACATTTTTTACAATTTTTTTCTGTATGTCTGTCTGTCTGTTTGTTCCGGCTAATCTCTGGAACGGCTGAACCGATTTCGACGGGACTTTCACTGGCAGATAGCGGATGTAATAAGGTGTCACTTAGGCTACTTTTATATATAGAATAAAAATAAAATCACGCTACAATATCCAAATAACTTAAATTCAAACAACGCGCACGAAGTCGCGGGCACAGCTAGTTGATATATAAAACAATGTCAATATTTTACAGACTTAACAACCTCAATAAGCTAGCGATGTTGGGACCTATAGTTCAGCAGACCTTCACTTCGATGGTATACGTTTCGACCTTAGCGTCCACTGAAGCTCTCCAAAGTAAGTTTAAATGTTAACATTTTTAAATATCTGGTTACTTAGTGGTAAGGCTTTGTGCCAGCCCGTCTGGGTAGGTACCACCCACTCATCAGATATTCTGCCGCTAAACAACAGTACTCAGTATTGTTGTGTTCCGGTTTGAAAGATGAGCTAGTGTAACTACAGACGCAAGGGCGTAACATCTTAGTTCCCAAGGTTAGTGGAGCATTGGCGATGTAAGAAATGGTTAATATTTCGAACAGAGCCATTGTCTATGGGCGGTGGTGACCACTTACTATCAGGTGGCCCATATGCTCGTCCGCCAAGATATGACATAAAAAAGGCACTTGGTTGTGCAAGACCGTCTAAGTATTAATATTATTGTGTTCTGGTTTGAAGGGTAACTACGGGCTCAAGGGACAATACGTCATAATTCTAGTGTTGACGTATTGGCAATGTGAGTGGTTAGTTTTTCTAACAGGTGGTATATTTATCGGCTTGCCTAACTACTTAAAAAAAAGATATGAAGAGCTAAGATAGATATAGAGTCAAAATATATATTCAGTGAAGTTTGATTTATGCACGGAATTACGTCGAACTAATTTATCGTTTTCTTTAATCGGTATGACGGCGTTTCCGTCAGATGTCAGTTTGACAAGCTGTCAACGTAGCGAAGCGTCATTGTCGATGGCAGTGCGGGCAGCCTGAACGACACTTTCGAACGAGAGCATCACGCTTGTGACGAAACGCTTAATTATTAATAATATTAAGCGTTTCCGCCATCACACCGCTATTTAAGTATTTGAAGTTGTATTTGTGTCGAAGTGATTTCTTTTATATTACCTAATCATCGTACTATATCCGTGCATACTGATTAAATTACGTCGATTGTACCTCGGAGTTGATCATTTAGTCTACCGCGTACATCTACCTCCATCTTAATAAGAAAATGTCTTCTGGTGAAGGCCCTCTTGGCTCTTCAAATATATAAGGCATATTACTCAACACAAGATTATAGATGTCAAAATGCGTGAAGCTAATACTTATTGAATCTTAGACAGGATGTATAAATATAAATTGAACTGTATCTAAAATGTTGGAAAAGAGTAACTACTGAGTTATTTGCGGGTTTTTTTTTTCGGTAGATTCTACAATCTGAACGAGTGGTAACCTTACATTAAATACCATTACCATTTAAAAGTACTTTTAAGAGTCTACTTGATTGCATAACGAATTTATTTAAAAAAATGTTAGTAGTTTCGACTTTTTAACTCTTAACACTTATTTTGTTGACAGTACAATCAGAAAACGGTATGGGTGCTCTTCAAAACCGAAGAGAAGATATAGCGGCAGACTGGAATGCTATTCTGGACATAGCTGATACAGTATACGAAGAAGAAGATCTTAATGGCCTTGCGAATTTCCTAAGAGACTTACAAGATTATCCCAAAAATAACAAAGAATCTATCGATATAGCTAGTGATGCTATTAAGGTATTCATTTTCATGCCATATGAAAGAATAGAAGGAACTGCTAAAGATAAATTATTAAGGCTAGAAATACAAAATGCTGTGAAACAAAGATTGGAAGGAAGTACATTTATTGGTGGCCGGCGTCAAGTTGGGGACGGAGTTGAAGGTAACTAAGACTGTCAATATACTAACAATGATGTTAAAATTTAAACAAAAAATACGAGTAGTTTATAAAATACGATGTAAAAATTATCATTACATATATATTTTCTTGATATTCAAGTTAATGTTAGCTGCTGAAAAAGGTAATTTACAATGACAAGATTTTATTTAACATCCGTAATTAGTATTTGTGGAACAAATATGTAATTAAATTATAAGCCAGAGAATCAACTCTACTAATTTATAAAGGTTACGATACATTCTAGATTTTATTGTGATAGAACTTCTATCGAATCGCAACTGGTTTGGTGTGTCAACATGTTTCGATTCGATTACGACAAAGTGACAATTCTATAGTAAAATTGGTCTCCAGTTCTACACTAGTGATATAGATTTGGTGCATTGTGCTTGAAGCGATTAAATAATTGAACCATTGGGTATGTGTGGTGTGTGTTTTGTGTTGAACTACGATCTGAACGTCTGGTTCTGTGTCCTTATATCTAGCCACTGTACTAACGAAGCAGCCATGTTTGTTAGGGGCACAAGCACTATAAAATTCACATTAATATTTTTTTATTTTATAAGATAAAACATCAACTAACAGATACATGAAAGAAATGGTAAAATTTGATCTCCTAACAAAAGAACCAACATCGTCAACCGTATACATGGAATATGTACGAAACGCAACGATCATGAAGAGACTTAGGCACAAAATGAAATTATACAAAAAGAAATTCAAAATAATCAACCAGAAGGAAAGAGGATCAAGCAGGAGAGGACCGACGACGACCACGACGACTACCACCACGACCACGCCCAAACCACCGATGAGAAAAAGCAAATACTACATACGGAAGTACGTGAAGAAAGATCTTTATAAAATGACAACAACAACCAAAAAAACGACGACTTTCAGAATCAGATACTACGGCAAAATAAGGAAGTTTAACATCGAAGGCGATAACTTTAATCTAAACCACGCAGAGCCTTCCAACGGCAGTAATGATAGTGAAGGTTACTACTCAGATACTGAGTATAATAACGATGAACAAGCCGATATCAGCCAAGGAAGCGAATCTAGCAATCATAAAGATTTAAAAATGGATAAAATGATTCCACTGAATCGTAACACTAATAAGAAAAATTACAAAACTGGATACTTTAGAACAGATCTTACTAGATCTACTCCAGATATCAATGAAATAAATACCAACAAACATTTAAAGCGGAGAATTAATAAACTCATCAATACAGACACGAGTGTCGATGGAGAAGATTATTTAAAAGCTAACATTCGTGACGCAATGATACATAAAGTTAATTTCAAAACGAATGATACTAGAAAGTTCATTAAAGATATTTCAAGAGATAAATATGATAGTATTAGTGATTATGAAGTCGAAATTAAAAGAAATATTTACAAGGCGATGTATAATCCTGTGAAATAAAGTCTGGCTGATTATTGCAATTGAAGTTTACAATAATAGTAATAACTTTATATATTATCTCCCACAGATATTACAGTTCATATTTATCATGTCTTAATAAGTACAATTGTGTGCAGGCAGGAGCCCAAACGTTTGCCCTGTGCTAAGGGTCTCCTGGCTACCGTTCTGAGATAAGAAGAAAGACTAAACTTAAGAATTACATTATCAATTTAGAAAATTTAAAATTGGTAATTTGTTCTTATGTATACATATTTGGGAGCGTTCGTGTGCGTGAGTGTCTGTTTGTAGTTGTGTGTGGTTTTTTTCGGTTATTATTAGACAATAAGTTAATATCTTTTCTGTCTCTCCATAGACCAGTTTTAAAAGTCAATCCGTTCATATCTTACATGAGAAAGTTTTAGTGCAACATGTCTTATTACAAGCGTTACTATATACAAATTATACGACAATCTTATCAGCTGTTAGAATAGTGCCTGGACTAATAAATATCCACCTATGACATCATAAATAATATCTCAATTTATTTGATGGCAGAGCTTTGTGCAAGCCCGCCTGTGTACGTAACACAATATTGTACCTACAAATAAAAATACGAATTATTGTGTTCCGGTTTAAAGGTTGAGTGAGTGTTACTATAGGAATATGGAACATGACATCTTAGTTACCAAGATTAGTGGAGCGTCTGCGATGAAAACTATCTTAAGTCTACGGGCGGTAATCACTTATCAGGTGCTCCATTTGCCAGCCCGATTATTTTGAATTTAAGAAAATGTTCGCAAAAACGAAATTGGTTGGAATTCATAAGAAATGTGTAATATTATGAAACGATTTCGTATCGTAAAACTAGCTCATAATTTCTTTTAATAATGATATATGATCGATCGACCCGACCTGGGACTTGAACGTATCAAACCCCCACTTCAGACCGAATTAAGTTATTGGATTTTTCCTTCGAAACGTTCGCAGTAACAGCACTGCGTCTGGAAGACACTACCGTGCCTCGTCAAGGTTAAAATTGTTCGTCATGCGCCCGAAATGTTTCGGTCGTTTCGGATTTGGCGTCCCATCAGATTATGAGAGTGAGAATACAGCGACTGCTGTTTGCGCACAGTTTTGCGACGTAATATGTCCTCCTTAGTTCGCTGGTCTCCCTTGAGATTCACTGTGACCGAAATTGGTCAGGACATCATGAATTTGGAAATAAAAAAATCGTCACTATATTAATTTGGTCAATGGGCGTTTAAAAGCTTTACAAAAAGACAATAAAAAAATATTTACATCTCTACAAGAGCATAATGTAAATAGATCGTCAAAGGGCACCGGAAATCATAGACAATAGAGGATTGACATCTTAACTTTCGTTTGCTATCAGGGTTGTCAGATAATAAAAATAAATAATAAAAATTTATGTATATTTTGCGTGAGTTACTAGAGTGGTCGCTTGTATTCTTTTTGACAACAAGGTCAAAAGGTCAAGGTCAAATCAAACACTACTAAACAGCTGTTTCGTGGTAAAATACATGCTGAGACAATACATAGACGGACTTGCACAAAGCCCAACCGACCAAGTAAATTTATAACAATTGGGATAAATAATCATTCTCATCCAGAGCCGTATTTGAAGTCCTGGAGGTTTTGGGGCCACAATTAATTGGAGGCCCTGCAATGACAGATGAAGTATGCCCTAATTAATTTACAAATTAATTTGCACATTTTCATTTCTGTGGATCGATTTGTCAATAATATGTCTACTATTAGTAACTTTTAAATCAGTATTTAATCTATACTATTATTAAAAATGTGAAAGTAACTCTGTCTGTCTGTCTGTCGCTCTTTCACTACCAAACAGATGAACCGAATTTGACGAAATTTGGTATGAAGCAAACTTGAACTCCAAGGAAGGACATAGGCTACTTTTCTTGCCTAACAGATGACAACCAACCCCTTAAACGCGAGCAAAAACGCGGGCGACAACTAGTAATATTATAATAATTTGACTTTATCTAGATATCTAAACACATATTACATTGAAATTGTTAACTCATCGGAATCTCTATTGTTCCCTCTCTTGTGTTCCCTCCCTGGAAGCTCCAGAACAGTTGTCCCGGTCTCCTAAATCCGCCAATCCGCCATTTGTTTTTTTTTTCGTTTGCAAAATTGAGTCTGTATAATTTCAGTGAGCCAGTGGTAAAAAAGTTGGGCTGCTGGCAGCCCTGCCGGTTATTGTTATCTGTGAAACGTGCCGGCCATAATAGACACATGTTTAGCTTTTAAAGTTAACTCATTATTCTATATGATTTATTTTTTCTCGTACTTGCAATAGGCTATTTGTCAATGCGAAAAATAAAGTGTCAATTATTGTAATCAGTTTATATTATGAGTTTAAAAATAGTTATTTATTAACGAAAGTTGAAAATAATAATTTATTTATTCGAAAATCCATAAATAAAAATGCATTTTTTTAAACGTTTGTCACGTGACACAAAACGCTCCTGATTAAATACGTTTTTAGTTACGTTACTTGCTTGTTAACCTCATTTGCCTACTGTACGTGGATTATATGTGCCACAGATTACAAAACAGGCAAGTAACGTCACCGACCCCATTGCAGCGCCATATTGTCAAATAGCGGTTTCGCACGCTATTTAAATATGGAATTTTTAATTTGATATTTTTCAGCAAATATGTACCAGAATTAAAAAAACAACTCACACACTCTTACTTGGTTGCTTAACCTCTACTAAATAATATAAAATGGATGTTAAAAACCAGACAAATAGCCTATTTATAGACGACCAGTTCTTGCTAGCGGCTGCGGGTTTTAGGGGTTGGTCGTTAGGTGTTAGGTGTTAGGTATAAAAAGCCTGTCATTCCTTCACAAATGATCAGTGGTTTGGCCGTAAAAGAGCAACAGACAGACCGATAAAGCTACTTTCATATTTATAATATTAATACAGATTATCTTTGTACTGATCCATCAGGGTATTCGCATTAGATTTGTATCCGATTTGACAAAAACGTTACTAAGATTCGAAATTTAAATTTTACAAATATATAAATCCAAATTTAAACTTTCGTTCGGTTGTTTTGCCGTGGAAGAGCGACAGGCATGCCTTAAACCGGACAACTAAACCCTAAAACGCGAGCGATGACGCGGTCTACAACTAGTCATCAATACAATATTGTATTGATTAATATGCTTTATTTATTCATGATTTTAAAAGGTATTTTTATAAAGTCATCACTGATTCAATTGATGTTCAATCAAGGTAGAGTAGAGTGTTCTACAATAAGGAAAACTGCCGTAGATAAATTGTATTAAACAAAATTACGGCGAATCCATTGGAAAACAAAATTTAGGTATCTTCATCATCATTACACAGTAAAAAACAGAGTCGCTTACCGCTGTCTGTCCCTGTGTATGCTTAGATCTTTAAAATTACACAACGGATTTTGATGCAGTTTTTTTTAAATAGATAGATTGATTGAAGAGGAAAGCATGCACAATATAGTAGAGAAATACTGATAATTTTAGAGGTTTCCAAAGTGTTATAATGATGATGAATAAACACATTTTTTGCAAAAATTGCAAACGCTGGCTGAACCCTACGAGATTGATCAAAATAATATACTGCAGTATTGTACACCTTCAAAAGGTCTTCAAATATGTCTGCGATGGTATATGTCTATCTCTTAGGGATAGCCCACAACAATCATTTTTTATCCTTTACTTTTTACGAGAAATAATGGCTTATTTTCGAAGCGATTTTAAGCAATACAGCATTAATCGTTATCGAATTAAGTAGTTAAAATAGATCAATATGACCCTTTACAGCATGTAATTTAAATGAATATTTTCGAAGATATTTCAGATTTAAAACACAGGGACATAGCGGTTTGTATTGTCTAACGACTGAAAAACTGTGAACGTTGTAAGACATTCTGTAGTATATTTAGTGGCAGCATTGCACCCGTGCGGAGCCGGGGCGGGTCGCTAGTATATTATAAATATAATTTGTTGTACTTTAACATTACATCGTAGAGGTTCAGAATGAGGACAGTGAAAGCGAAGCCGCTAGGGCATCTACTAACATTCCTTACTGTGCAAGTGGCAACCACTTAAAATCAAATGACTTCCTTAAAATAAATAAAAAAAAAACACATATCAACATACCACGAAAACTATAAATAGCGCACTCAATACATTTTTTTTTATAATATAACTGTTTTCTTGAATGTACAAATACTGCGATGAATGGGGTCTTGTGGGAATTTCGCCAGTCTGTTTATTGTCCGTTTTGAATGGAACGGAAGCGAGCAGAAGCGATTAGTACCTCGTGAGAGGCCGGTAGACAGGGCTGCTGCAAAATTTGACCATTAGATAAGGGATACGCATTCCAAATCTTCATTTTTTATGTAAATGTTTGGCAAGTGGACCACCTTAAGTATGTTGGTAAGTTGGCTGTAAGAAATAATACTCATTCCGTAGATCACGCCGGTGCGCCACCGCCTTTGAGCGCCGAGATGTTATGTCCCTTGTGCCTGCAGTTGAAGTCACTCGCGCTTCAAACCGGAACACAACAATACTGTTTGGCGGTAGAATGTCTTCGTATCAGTTCGATCTTATTATAATAAAATCAAATTAAATAGTGGTTTCATCAAAACTCACTCACTTTGACTTGTAGGTAGGGCTTTGTTCAAGCCCCTCTTGGTAGATATCACCACGGGCACACTTAGTACTGATGTGTTTCGATTTCTAGGGTGAGTCAGACAATGTCTACGTGTGATGTCTATTATAGTCCAGGAGGCGTGACTCGAGAAAGCTGGGGGACTCTAATAGTCGTTATTGCTCATTTGTGTCAATTAAAATACAAATATTAATTAGATATGATTAATAATATACTATTATTAACTAGACTAATTCGTTATAAATGTATCTTGTATCATCTCAGTCGTAAGACGTCCACTGCTGGACTTAGGCCTCCCCCAAAGATCGCCACAACGGCGGTCTTGTGCAACCAGCGGCTTCCCGCGACCTTCACCAGGTCGTCGCACCACGTTGCCTACCCAATTGTATAGATTTTTTATGATCTGTTAGAAATACATGTAACCTCTGAACGGTCGCAATACTTTAAACAAATGAAATACAATTTTCAGCCACTGTCTCCTGGTCTAAAGATAAGTCTTTACCTGTTTGAAATAAATTCCACCAAATGCGCCACCAACCTTGGGAACTGAGATGTTCCTTGTAGCCATATTCAGTTGGCGATAGAATATAATTATGATGAATGGGTGGTACCTACAGAGATGGGATTACAGGAAGCCCTGCCACCAAATAATTAAAATTGAGTGTTGTTTGTTATATAAAATAAGTATCACCATCGAATGTATAAACAATGTCACAAATATTTTTTTTATTATTAATCTATACACTAAGAACACTCTGGATTTATTTATTTATATATATATGTAAAGAAAAAAATGTATTTTTCTTTAATTTGAATTCCGCGCATAAACCGTCATCGAACGCGCAGTGACACGACAACTAAATTTTGTTAGCCATGAAAAATATTAACCTAGAATCAATCTCGTGATTGTGAAAAGTAAAGTATAAAGTATCTTGTGATTAGGAACAGACATTGTTAATAAATAAACATTAAATGTCGTTTCTCTTTTTACAGCTGCGTAAATATTATTATAAACAATGCGTAGGTAAATACAAACATTTATTTAATTTTTTATTATTGTAAAATTAAACAAATAAATTTATTTTTACAGAGATTGTGTTTTAATCAATCTCAATTGTTTCATTAACTGTGTCGTCCTAATAAAAAGAATACCAGAAAAAATCTTATATATATTTATATATATAATTATTCAGTACGTGTGTCTGTCACTGAATTGCTCCTAAACGGATCGCATTTTGATGACTTTTTTGAGTGGTTTGAGCGGACTCCAGATGGCGCTGCGATCAGCTTTTAAAATTTTATTAAAAATTATTTCACCCGTACGAGTTAGGTCAGGGAAATAGTAGGAAAACTAAAAAATAATATTAATTATTTCTCAATTGTTACCTTGTTTTTAAATATTGGCAACCCTGCATCGACATAGCACAGAGGTCTTTGTACTTAAAAATTATATTTCCTAATACGAATGTTTAAATGTTTTAACGATGTTTTAATATTGACAGTTAAGTCGTTGTTTAAAACATTCAGCCACACAGATAATGAAAGTTTGAAAAATATAGAATAAATATATCAATTAAATATACTTAAATATTTATAAGAAAAACAAACTACAACCTTTATTAATTTAGTAAAATATAAAAATAATTCTTGTATATAATTTATATAATATAATTAATCTACACAATAAATTGATGTATTAATATTTTACACATTTGGAGAATAATAGGTCCTCCAGTCCTGTTTTTTTTTCTCTAAGGAAAACGTGTTGCGGTTTTCCCCCACACGAAGAAGGGGGATATGTGGGACCAGGGTAAGCGTCGCCGGGGGTAGGGGGGTACTCTGTACCCCGGGAACTACTTTAGCTTGGAGGCCCATGGTGGGCCAACCGTCGGGGCGTTACGGAAGCATGCGCCCCCCGCCCCATAAAGACGGAGTGGGTATCGCTAGTTTTTTAGTGGGTATTCCGGCGCCTTCAGCGCCGGCGAGCCCCATACACATACCCCCCACATTTTGTGGGGGAAACGCGTCATGCGTTTTTCCAGTGAAAAAAAAAAGGAGGATATGTGGGACTCAACGGTGCCCAAAACGGCTAATACGCCCCAGTACACTATAAAATCCTCCAAAAACCAGTGGTACCCTCTACATTCTTCGGCGGGAATCACAGGATCGCTTTAGCATGCTACCGTAACGAAGGGCCTTCAGTCCTAATTAAGTCTTAAAGGATTTTCCTACGGTTTTCACGAATGGACGGAGCGATTCACGAGGAATTAAATTCACGAAAATTAATAAATAACGTATTATACACCTAAACCTTCTGAATGCTGAATTATGACGATGAATTATTTATTCTTTATCGCACACCAATACTTAAAACTAAATTTGACATTTGTATTAACATAAGTTGCATGACGTGCAACTGGCGGTCATATGGCTAAAGCAGCGATCTCTTCCAGGCGATCTTTGAGGACTGGTAGTAAAACACATGTGGGATGGGGTACAATTATTTTAAATTGCAAATAAATAAAATACTACATATATAGCACACATTACACACATAACTATAAATATATAAATATAAATAATGATGATTGTCGGTTATAGTTCCGATTACTGCCAAGAGATGGCGCTACTTGTATAGTGATGAGAATCGCGATGACTAAATTTTTTCATATTAATACATTTGTTGATAGCAATTAATTATTACTTGTAGTTACACACACACCGACCCCACCGGCGGGTCGAGGTCTGACTTTCTTGCCGGTTCTTCTCAGTAGAATCAACATTCCGAACCGGTGGTAGCTTTACTTTAAATAGTTTGTTAAATGACGATTCAAAAGTGCTTGTAAAAGCCTACTTGAATAAAGTATATTTTGATTTTGATTATCACCAGTCCGCGCTTAGGCGTAGTATTGGGTTCATATCATAGCACACTATTTCCTCCCTCCAGACGTCGACGGGATCTTAAGCCGAGGTCCGGCCTCCCAGGAGGCGCGCACTCTGAGCCCTTCCGTTGACGCTGTAGACGCCACTTTAGCCAACAGCTACTGTCTTTTCGAAAAAAAAGGCGATAGCAAATGTCTTATAGGTAATTCTCTCTACAAGTGATTTATTGTTAAATGTCAGTATATTATTGAAGATGTCGATCCAACATAGTTTTAAACTTTATATCTTTTACAAATTGTATTAAATCTTATACTAACGTTTATTAGTTTCAATGGCGGAAATTTAATTACACTTATTTAAATATAGTGTCGTCACTTGGCTTACTAAATTACTTATCTTGAGAGAGTATTAGCGAAAAATCACTGGCTATCGATATCAGAAAAGGTTGTGGGAAAACTAATGGACTTGGCAATACTATCGATAGTATTCACACGTGACGATACTATCGATAGATCGATTGACTATCGATATGCAACACTAATGTCGGAACATCATGCGGACTGTGAGTTTAATCAGGTCCGGATTTAGGGGCAACCGGGGCACCTGCCCCGGGGCCTCCACTTGAGAGGGGCCACGACAGAAATATCGACATATATTCAAATTATAATAATATAATAATGACTGTTTTAAAATCGACCAATAAAATATTCTAGTTAATTCATAATATAATTATCAGGTTCTCCATTGTTAGGCTACGGCCTCCGCTCCTTTGTGGCCCCAGACCTTAAAATCCGACTCCGAGTTTTACACAGAGTTAAATGTATTACGATACTACTTATGAAGCCCCCTTATTCTCCGTGCGAAGTTGGGACGGATAGTTTATTATGTACAAAGGAATTAGCATAAATTCCGTAACATTCGCAGCGAAGAGCTTCACTGTAACGAGATAACACAGGCGCTTATATTTGTCTTGCAAACTAAGTTTGCTAACGAAATATTCCTGGACTTTTGAGCAAACGTTTTCCTGTTATGTGAGACTGTTTATTCTAGCAGGGAGATGTATCGTATGAGTCGGTTTTTGTTATATGTGTAGGCGGACGGGCAAGTGGACCACTTGATGGTAAGTGGTCACCACTCTGTAAGAAATATTAACCTCTTTCCTTACATCGGAAATACGCCACCAACTTTGGGAACTAATATTAAGTCCTTTGTGCCTGTAGTTACACTGGCTCACCCTTCAAACCGGAACATAACAATACTGAATACTAATGTTTGGTTGTAGAATATCCGATGAGTGGTTGGGACTCAAAGCAAAGTCTGTACGCATGCGTCTAACAAAAATGTACGAAATAAAAGATTCCATAAATTCCAAAAAGTTGTAATTTACGTAATACAATTCTGTAAAATGACAATTCAAAAGCACTCGAATAAATTACCTTTTGACCTGAAATTATCATGCATCTATTAACAAGCTCATCCAGTTAGTGCTGTTAATCCAGGGTGCAGGATGCCTCCCAGGTGATATGCCTATCGCGCCCTAGAATTTAAATACCGTTCATGTTTAACGGGACGCTGCGGCTCTCGACTTAGCAACGATTTGTAAAGACAATGATTACTATTTGAACGTGCCGGCTTTGAGCAAACAGCTCGGTTCGTGAGAAAGCACATACTATCTTTGCAGAAACAATTGCGAACCTTTGGATTTTTAGGAGGATGTTGTCCCTTTGAGAAAACAAAGTTGCGTGTAGACCCTCGCGTGAGAAGTTAGTGTTTAATTAAAATAACAGCGTGTAAATATCCCACTGTTGGGCTAAGGCCTCCTCTACCTTTTGAGGAGCCTTCACCACGCTGCTGCAATGCAGATTGGTGGATACACGTGTGGCAGAATTACATTATCATTAGACACATGCAGGTTTCCTCACGATATTTTCCACAAATTAAGCCCCATGATAATTCTTGTTCTAACCATCTTGGCTAAATTTTAATTTAATGTAATAAATCAATTACAATAAAATAGTTATTATTATTATGATAAACGTAATTTCTTCTTTTTTCACTACTGTAACTAACACACACAAAATTTAAAATTCACAATTTAAATTTGTAAAATGGGAAAAGGTGTGAAGTTGTCTATTTCGAGCGACCCGACACTTGATAGTCGGTTTTGCGAGCAACTTCACCGTGTAGTTTTTATATCATCGTGCGCGCGCATCTTAAAAATACACTGTCATGTTTTTAGGGTTCCGTAGCCAAGGGCAAACAGCGGAACCCTGTTGGATTCGTCATGTTTGTCTGTCTCTCTGTCCGTACGTCGCAGCCATTTTTTCCGAAACAATAAGAACTATACTGTTGAAACTAGGTACGTTGTATTCTGTGAACCGCATTAAGATAGATGAAAGAACCTCACAAAAATAGAAAAAAAAACAATAAAAAAATTAAATTAAATAAAATTAAAATAAATTTTGGAGGTTCCCCTTAGAACTGAAACAATAAAAATTTTTCATCAAACCCATACGTGTGAGGTATTTATGGATAGGTCAAAAATGGTTCAAAAATGATATTGAGATTTCTAATATATTTTTTTTCTAAGCTGAATAGAGACACTTCCAAAGTGGTAAAATATGGGTCCCTCCCTGTAACTTCAAAAATAAGAGAATTAAAAAGTAAAAAAAATATCTGATGTACAGTCAGAGTTCAAACCTTCGTCAGTTTTCAAATTAATTCCTTCATCAAGTCGTAAACTCTTAGTACCTTTTGAATCTAAAGCACTAAACAGACAACTGCACATAAAATTAAACTAACATAGTATGATAACTTGGTTCAAAATAGTGTAACATCTTTGGAGTACGTCTAGTGTCATATCAACATAAAAACTTTTTTATGGCTTAATTAGTCATTACAAGATTTAAATTAGATATGATATCTTCTACTGAATTGTCAAGTCTGTCAGTGTCATATATTTTCTTGCAATATCTTGCAATCTTAAAATAAAAACTCTTGTAATATTATTCGGCCGTTATTTTAAGAGACGGTTAATGTAATTACGTGACGTGTGATGAGTAGTTCAATCGGCACCGGGAAGTGGCGGTGATTCCTTGGCCTGCAAAAGCGGCGGATATACCCTATCGAAAATCTATGGGGTTTGATGGTGCAGCGGTGGATAAATAATAACGATAGAACCAAAGCAGCTGTCGTAGAACATTGTTTCTTCCGGTTCTTCTTATTATTATTATAGTTTTTAAACGCTATTATACTCTTTGCTAGATTCGACTTAAAATGACATTGCGACGGAATATGTCATACTCGATCGGTAAAGCAGGTTATCGCTCATACTGAGCACACGAAAATAGATCTTAAGGTGACGAACCTTTTCTTACCCCGACTGTACATTACCATGCAAACTTCCACCGCAAATTGGTTTGAACGAGATCTAGTAAGTAGTATTTTTTAATACGTCATAAATTGTAAACCGCAATTTACCTTTCATTCAATCAACTCAAATAAAAAAAAAAAACATTTAATTTCATAAACAAAAATCTCATGCATAAACTGTGAACCGTTATTTTTATAAATAACGGTACGGTACCCTTCGTGCGCGAGTCCTACTCGCACTTGGCCGGTTTTTTTAATATTGCGCCAAGATAAGTATAACTTCAATCTATAACAATATTATATTATTGCATTTTAATCAAAATATACTGTACTCAAATATTTTATTATAATAATACATTTATTTCAATTAAAAAAAGACAAATTAAAGTAGCCTTTAACCTTCCTCGTGGTTCAAGCTTAGTCCATAACAAATTTCATCAAATTTGGTTCAGTCGCTAGGCCGTAAAATAAAAAATAATATTAGTACAGATTTATTTAGATAATATTTTATGAAATATGTAGCGGGCAAATTCACCACCTGATAGCAAGACCGCTGTAAGAATTGGTCACCATTCCTTACATCGCCAATTCGCTACCAACCTTGGGAACTGAGATGTTATGTCCCTTGTGTCTGTAGCTACGCACTCACCCTTCAAACCGGAACACAACGATACTGATTATTGCTGTTTGGCGGTAAATAATTGTTAACGGAGCATTCAATTTAGTTTAAAACTCATTCAAGTTCCATGTTTTATAAAATTTCGAATCTCACCGCAGACAATGAGCGTTTTGTGCCAAAATGTTATATGTATATAATTATTATAAAATTTATAGGATACACGTATCAAAATTGCGTATCACTGAAAGTCGATTGTCAACATTTCACGAGTGAGATACGAAATGAATTCTTACAGAGTCGCACTGCATTGCGTGTATTGTTTTTAAGAGTGGATCTTGAGCCCCTTAACATACTGAACCTCTGGCTATAAACCTTCGTCTCTAAAGGATTCCTAGCCTAACAGAAGACTGTTGATAAACACTACGACCCAGAGAAGCTCAATTTCTCAATAGTTTTTATAATGAAATAAATAAATCAACGAAATAATTTACAAAATTATTAAAAACATGTTGGTTTAGGTTATATTTTGGCAAGAAAGAGACAGACATATGTTTCGTTTCGCGTCATTACGTAATACATGAATTCGGACGAGCAATTGTAATGCTACATTAAATCGGGACTATTTTGACGTTATTCGATATCACGATGAATTAATCTTGTGATAAATTTGATTAGAATTCATACGTTATTTCCTGTTCAAACTGCATGCAATTTATAACAAGTTTTCGTTGAATAATATTAAATCTATATTATTGAATGTGATACGATTTTTTAATATATAGGAGAAGGATTTGGTATATAATATTATTATATAGGTTTTTCACACGCTTTAAGTTTAGACTATTGACTAAGTATGGCTGATTATTTGAAATTTTGCTCATATTATTTGATGTTCTTTAATATTTATAAATAATTGTTCTATTAATATATCTTTGATCTGCTCAAAAAAGTTTTCATGTAAATTAGTTTAGTACAATAGTTTTTTTTCTATTTATTTTTTTAATGTCAACAATGGCGGCCCCTTTTCTATTGTCTAACTTACTTCTCTCATAAAGGTTATCTGAGAGAGTTACGAACGACTTCGAACACCGTTTTTTCTTGCAGATATTTCGTTTTGTGTGACTCTGTTGTGATCTTTAGTGTACACAATGTGCATTAAGTTATGAATAAAATAAAGATTACGTTTTTTATGTAATAGTTTGGCGATTGGGCAAATGAGCCACCTGATAAGTGGTCATCACCGCCCATGGACGTAGATGCTGTCAGAAATAATAACCATTCCTTACCAACCTTGGGAGCTAAGATGTGCCTGTAGTTACACTGACTCAGCCTTCAAACCGGAACACAACAATAAGTATCGCTGATTTACGATTGTTGTTCTTGACGACTAACAACGTTCTACCGAACTCCATGTATTTGGTATAAATACGTATTCTTTTACAGATAAGGAATACTACACAGAAGCCGTTGAACTAATTGCTTTGTCATTTGACTTGACAAATATAAATATATTTGTATAACGTCGAAACACAAATTCCAATTTAGATATGAATGAATTTGTTTTCTCAATAATCAAATCAAATGAAAATATTATTTATTTAAGTACGCTCAAAGAATTTTGAGAATGTTAAGCTACCAACGGTTCGGAGTGGATTCGATCGAAACGAAACCGTCAAGAAACTCAGTAGTTACTCCTTTCCACCATGTTAATTACAGGGAGAAATAATTTTAAATAATTAAAGAACAATTAAATTTTATCCATACATATGTTACTCCACGCTTTTTTATCATTGATATAATGTTGTATTGAATAATATGCCTTATTTATCAATGATTTTTTGACAAGAGCTTTAAATTTCTTAATTATTAAATTATATTATTTTATGCTAATATTATAAATGTGAAAGTAACTCTGTCTGTTTGTCCGTCTGTCGCTGTTTCACTGCCAAACCAATGAGCCGAATTCGATGAAATTTTGTATGAAGCAAAATTGAGCTCCAAGGAAGGTCATGGGATACTTTTTTGCCTAACACATGACAACCAACCCCCTAAAACGCCGGCGAAGACGCAGGCGATATGTACGATCATAATGTAATACTAAAATCTATGGTATATCTAAGTTATTTAGGGATATTTATTACAAGACTTAGATGTTAGATGGATCCATGGTCCATTTTTGCACTTGTTTGCTTTTTTTTGATTTAATTTACAATATCCACGAGCTCACAGTTGCCCGTGCCTTTTTTTACATTTTACTTTTTTAAATTTTGGCGTAATTTTATATTTTTACTGAACATCAGCAGATCTTCGCTGGACTTTGATCTTGTCGTCTTCTTGGAAGACGTGGCCCACGCTGACTTTTTTTTTCATTTTAAAATAATATATAAATAATCCATAATAAATAATATAATTATGATAAGATATAAAAATACTGTATATAGTAGTTTATTTTTTTCTTTTTTTTTTCTATCAAGCTAATATTTCGTGAGTAGCTTCATAATGTACTATGTACTGTACGAAAACTCTCGACTGTGGTAGCTAACAGAGGCAGCACGAATAAAATATGTCGATTCGATGGTTCTCAAAAAAGTATTACTAACTGGGATTATTTTTGCTCAATCTCAAAATAATCATCTAAATTATTTGAAAAAATAATTTTCCTACAAAATGTATGGTTCGATCAAAGAGTCCCCTCCTCAGAAAAGTCATCAAAAATGATTACTAACTAGCTGATTACAAATTTCGTGGTACGTCACATAAATACGTATAGTATTATTCATTAATTACATTGCTCACGATATGGTTTTTGCGTGTGTGTGTTATTGTTTGTTTGTGTGCGTATTTTAACGCGGTGGTTGGTTTATGATGATATCATTGGTAATCTCTGTTGTTTCGTACGTAAGATGAATGAACTGACTAATTAGTCAGTTCATTGGGTATACTTTAATCTTTATGTCGTAGTAATTACGTTTATTATTAGTCAAAATGTCTGGGAATTGTGTAAAAAATGTCGTTGTTTACAAAAATATATTACTAATTAATAATCAAAACTCTCTTTCTGTTTAATTTATAACTTAACATATATTATTTGTCATTGTTCTACGGTTACAACACGTCCGTCTGTAACAACAAAACCAATTCACATTCACAAAATATTAATTGCAATTAATTACTCAAAAAGCTTATAATTAAAAAAAAAACTTGATACTTGTTTTAAATAAAGCAAATTCTTGCTAAAATTGTATTCTTTGTGCATTTTTAACCCTGTTTCAGAAATCTAAAGTCATATTTCAAAACCACAATGAGAGATTGAGCCGTCGCAGCCTTAAAAGTTAATTCTTTAGCGACTTTTAAAAGCGAGACAAAGAAATAAAAGACAGTGAGCAGTATTAAGACGAATCCTATATTGTATGGCGATTTTCTTTCAAGTGTAAGTCTATTGTGATTTTTTTAACAACTACTTAAATCTCTTTACTCCACTAATTATTTCTAATAAGTATTTCATTACATTAAGGCGGATATGTAAACATTTTCCATCAGGTGAGCCTGCTGCTCGTTTGCCACCTCTACTATAAAAAAAAAAACAAAACGTACCCATCATTGTTTAACATCAATAAACGTTATTTACCAGCAGATTTACTTTTTTTTTTATTTCGCTGTAAAAACGCCTAACCCGATTCCCAATTCTGAAGCGGTTTGTAGGACTCAATGGTGCCCAGGACGCCTAGCGCGCCCTAGTACTGGAATACCTATTAAAAAACGAGAGGTACCATCTCCGTCTCGTCGGCGGGCGTCACAGAATCGCTTTCGCTACTACTGTGAAGGATAGATTTACCTACTCAACCCGTAAATGGTATGGTTAAATATACCTGAGCCCAAACACCATAAAATCAAGACAAAACTTATGCACGAGGCTGCATTTTTGGAATCTCACAGCCGACCAACCTACATACAAAGACTTATTGACAAGTATGAAAACATTAAAACGAGTAATTCCATAAAAATACTGAAATGATCGTGAAAATGTCTATGTCCTTCTTGGAGTTTAAATTTGCTTCATGCCAAATATAATCAAATCTCACTCACCCTTCAAACCGGAACACAACAATACTGAGTACTGCTGTTTGGCGGTAGAATATCTGATGAGTGGGTGGTACCTACCCAGACGGGCTTGCACAAAGCCCTACCACCAAGTACAGATCCATCAGGGTATTCATTAGCTTTGCATCTGACTCATTTAGCAAAAACGTTACTAAGATTCGAAATTTAAATCTCGTAATTAAATCTCACAAATATAAAACTTTAAACTTTAGTTAAGTGGCTTTGCCGTGAAAGAGCGACAGAGAGACAGAGTTACTTACTATATTGGTATAGATAGATATTTTGGACGTAACAACATAGTTGCAAATTAAGTGCCGCTGCCTTCATTATCCCAAGCATTGTATTAAAAGCGCCACATTTATATGCTATAGAGCTTAGCGAGCGCTCGTCTGGATACAAACCACTCAACAGTTACTCCATCACGAAACAAAAATCGTTTGTATTTTTGATTGAATGATGACTGAGCCAATATAATAACAGACACAAGAGACTTACCGTCCTGGAACCTATAGCTGACCGGACATTGATTTTTTTTGTAAAGTAGTTCAACAGTCCACATGATGGAATATACTGACCGTAGACATTGGCGCCGTAAGAAATATTAACAATCCCTTAAATCGCCAATCTGCCACCAACTTTGGGAACCAAGAGGTTATTGAGCCGGTACACTCACTCACTCTTCGAACCAGATCATAACAATATTAAGTATTTGGAGGTAGAATATCTGATGTGTGTGTTATCTATCCAGAGGCTTGCACAAAGCCTATATAGGTAAAGTTACTATTATTTATCGATACTAATATTATAAACTGTATGTTACCTCTTCGCGCTTAAACCGATGAACCGATTTATATAAAACTTGGGGTAGAGATAGTTTGAGTTTATGTAGGTAAAGTTTTATAAATTTCACGCGGGTAAAGCAGTAGGTTCAGCTACAATAGAAATAAGGAACGAAGATTAACATGACCTAGTATACCTAATAAAAAACACGTTGAGCCGAAAAAACTATAATAAAATTAATTACTGAAAATCCAGACATTTTTGCGAATCGATCTCCCAGTTATTAGCGAAGCCTTTGTCCAAGCATGGGATTGCGAAAATACGATAAAAAAAAATCGTTTTATTATTGTTTCTTGGCGCCTTTATCAGACATCTCCACAAAAACATCCCGAACCGTATCAAATTCGGTGAGGAGCAAGTTATTTCACATCATCAATAACGTCACGCCGTACCTGCTTTTTTTCACGAGAATCTTCTGTCAATTTCTGTCCATTTTTATGTTCGATGTTAATAATAATAATTATGAAGCTAGATTTGTGACATGAAGGACTTATTCGTTTGTTTACTTATTTACGATTACCAAACTCAGAAAATGAGAAATATATAGTTTACAAATTAAGTTTTAGGGCAACAATTGCCATATTTATTGGTAACCACTACAGCCAAAAGACACGCAAATCTTAAATAATTAAAAGCAATTAGAGTACATTTATGTAGTTTACAATACAAATTAAGAAAATATAATTAAATGGCTGCCTGTCCCGGCTTCACAATATGACAATAAGGTTCCATACACAACTTTTAAGTTTTAGAACGAACATAAAAAGAAAATTCTTGTTTATATCCGGCTGGAAAAGTTGAAATAAATATAAACCTCTTGAATCGCTCTGTTCATTGACCAGATCCACATTAAATCCGTTGCGTACTTTAAAAGATCTAAGCGTACAGACGTTAGGAAGCGACTTTGTTTTATATTATGTAGAAATAAGTGGTTTTCTATGATACTACTAATTATATAATTAATGAGGATTGAATTTATGAATAACTATGTCATTAACATCATAGCTTTATTAACATTTATTAATTCTATAAACTACGATACACACATATTGAGTTGTCTGCAATTTTAATTTGTTATTTTCGCACAGTAAATTGATAAAAAGATTGTCAATTACTACCAAATAACAGAAAAGAAAATTAGTTTATAAATATTGGAGATAAAGGCTCTAAGCTGTTTTGTCTTTGTCTATTTATAAAATTGACAACAACAAAAAAAAAATTACACGCCCGTATTTTATTCCAGCAACCTTGTACCTTTTCTATATTAGATAGTTTAAATATCTACAAAAGAACTAAAACAATCGGCGAACTTTATTTTCTCTGTGCGCGTGACAGCTACACGTGACTCCCCAAACGTCATACTACTTTACTAGTGTGCGTGTACTTAGTGTCCAACTGTTGGTTGCTATTTTTTTTATCTCGTTTTCAGCTTTTAAATTATCAAAGACTCGTATTGGTAGAAGCTAAAACCCTACACATTACATGTCGTGATAAGATGATGTCCCTTAGTGTCCTTGAATTGATGTTATGTATCACAGCGGCTCGACGATCAAACCGGAACACTCCAATTCAAAGTAGGCCACCCAGAAGGTCTTGTATAGTTATCTTCTTATCCCTATAGCGATAATCTATACTAATATTACAAATGCGAAAATATATCTGTCTGTCTGTAGTGCTTTCAAATTTTATATGAAGTAAGCTTGAACGAGTAACTACTGAGTTTCTTTCTGGTTCTTGTCGGTAGAATCTACATTCCGAAACGATAGTATCTTTACATTTAATATGGTTCTGTAAAATGACAATTCAGAAGTGCTTCTAAACCCCTACATGAATAAAATGTATTTTGATTTTCATTTGATGAACTTTGGTTTGAAGCAGGCTTGAAGTACAAGAAAGAACAAATTATTTTTCATACCTACTTATATAATAAAACCCGCGACTTTGCTCGCGTATTATAGATATAGGTATACCGGTATTCCGGTTTCGTTTACTCAGTAGTTACTCTTGTCCAACATTTGAAATACATTATGTTACTTAAATATTGTTATATATAAGATATCCTGAATGAAAGTCAAGAAGTACTAGCTCCATACTTTCAATCATCAAAGCATCAATTTCGATACGGTGGTTTCTGAATTTGTAATGTAGTTTATGTATTAAAACCTTCTTGGTATGACAAGTACTTTCATCGGTTAAGTAGCTTAAATTCTCCCCATTATTAGTACAGAAAATAAAGCCTGATGAATTATAATGAATATAAAATCGTAGTTTTGTTTCAGCGGCATAGAAACTATCTAAAAGATATTGTTACTTTAAATTCATAGTTTAGATATGGACGTGCAACATATAAAAGAACTGTTCTCTTTTTAAAATATCTACAAATTGTATTTACTTTTAAGGGTTTATGTATATGTTATAATAAAAGGGACCTATTATATTTAATCGTAGTTTCAAATTGCAATATTATCCCATTTTCCTTTTAACCAGACAAATATGACTTCACGAGTGGACATCACAAAAGATCGGCTCCAGCCCATGTTTTTTTCAAACAATCCAACCTTCTCACCGCTAGGCCATTCTTAAATAACAAAGGACATATAAAATTATCCCAAGGTTTTTTTTTAAATGCAAAAAAAACATTGAACTTGCAACTAAAATATTTCATAACAAAACTTATTGGTTATAAACTCTTTGAATTAATCGTTCGATATTATATCGAGTGATACATTAATGAGGACGAAATGAACATATTAAATCACAGGCGTAGCAACGTAACTGGTTTCCGAACGGGCCGGAACAAAATGGCTAACGTCTGGTCGAAATCAGCTGTTATCGTCGTGAGACGGTTAAAACTCTTTACAGCGTTATTGCTTAACAAACATTTATTGTCAACGCGAAAACAAGATTCTCTTCGACAATAGGACGATTGTAATATTTCTTTATTATCTTTACAAAATGGTGGCCGGCGCTGTGACGCCGGTTTTGGCGGGAATCAGCTGTGAACACGTCACACGTGACTTCTACTATGTTATTGATTTCGCAATGTTTTTATAACCTTGAAATGCTTGCTGCTTTAAACTATTATTGTAAACTTAACTTACTAATTCTGTTTATGTTAACAATGTTTAAATATTAGGATACTTTTTTGTGAGTCTGTATTGTAGTACAAAACATTCGAACAAAGATCTTCTTTTATATTTATTGCTAGTTATACTAGTGATAATTTAGCGATAAATTAGCGACAGCTAAGGAATTCGCTACCATAGTACAAGGGCGCCTCAACGCGGCGAAATCAGCTGATAGGCGAAGTTTTTTTTTACAGAACTGGCCTTTTTTGTCCGTCATTACCATTGAACAGGTTCCGAGCGTTGATGCCGGTTTCTTTTATTTTGTAACGTTTCTGGGAACGTAGGAACGTTTTGGTTACAAATATTTTTTTAAACGACCTCTGGGCGTGCAGGTAGGTCTTTAGAGGTTTAGACAAAATAGTTTCTATATTGGCTGTACGAATTAATGCCTTTGTCAGTGTATTATAAATGTCTATGACCTCTTGTGAAATTTTACGTTGAATTAATAATAGCGGGTAAGGTTTGACGTGAATAATAATTAGATTATTTGAATCCTTCTCTGTTTAACATTATTTGAGAATTTACTTTTATTGTTTATAAAGAATTCACGTAAAATAATCTACTAGTAATAAAGGAGAAGTCATTATTTCTTTAATACTTAACTGAAAAGACTGCTAAACCAATTTACATAAAATTTGTACCAGAAGATGCAGAGTGTTTCGGAGAAGGTTTTAATATATAACATTATTGTTACAAGAAGTTGCGCTTCGCAGTTTGATCCGTAAATTAAGACTATTGATATGACAAGCGTGAATTTTACGCTCTTGTTAAGTAAAATAATAATTAAGTGTTAGGTTAGAAAATATACTGACAGACCATCAGATGACAAATGATCTACTAGCGACCGGCCCCGGCTTCGCATAGGTGTATTTTTCAATTGTTTTTATAATAAAGAAAGGCCAATATTCAATTGTTACAGACAGATGTCCGACCGGCCATTTCACATTGGAGATATGTTCTGTTTTAAGAGATATCTCTCTTCGACTTGTTATATATTTTTTTTATTTAAATATAATTGTTATCCTATAGCGCTGGCGAATAATGTAGCTTTATACCAGTGATTTTAGAATCGGATTGTTATTTTATATGTTGAAAAAAAGTAACTACTGAGTTTCTTGCCGGTTCTTCTCGGTAGAATCTACATTCCGAACCGTCGGTAGCTTCACTTTAAATAGTTTGTTAAATGACGATACAAAAGTGCTTGTAAAAGCCTACTTGAATAAAGTATATTTTGATTTTGATTTTTTGATTTTGATCATTATTTCCGGATGTTACCCCCTACATACAAACAAACAAATTGAACTCTTTATTTTCAGATTCCCTCACGAAATTTTCCTTAACCGAGCAGAAGAAGAATAAACACGTATAAAGAATTTGATAATTCTATATAAGTGACTGAGCTTTGTGGCATCTGAGTACCACCCACACATATTCTACCAAACAACAATGCTTAGTATTGTTGTGTTCCGGTTTGAAGGAGCCAGTGTAACTACAGGCACAAGGGACATAACATCTTTGTTTCAAAATGGCTGACAATTCTCTATGGACCATTTGACAGTCTCTGTACGATAATTATTTCAATATTTACGACTTTAATTTTGTAAATAGCAACACAACGTACTCGACGAACACATGGCTATGTTTTAGTGAATGATTTAAATTGTGTATTTATTTATTATTGTGTCGTTAACTGTTTTGTGTCTTAAATAAATAAATGAGTATTTTATCGACGCAGAATTCTTTGTACTTTTCGATGTAGATACGTCGTTTTACTCTTAAGTTGTTATAAGTATATACGAAATATAACTGGATACATACTTTTACATTCCGAAAAGGGGTGCCATTTAATTATCTTGATAGACTTGTACTAACAATCAAAAATGCTTGGCGCATCCTTGAATTGTACCAATGTTATAAAGACAATAAAGCAATACTTTATATAGTTGTGTTCCGGTTTTAAGTGAGTGAGTCTGTGCCACGGGACCTAGAAACAACGCGTCATTTACGTCAAAAGTGACGTCATTTCAATTAATAATAATTACTTATTAACAAATATATTTCGTTATACGGCAGTTTGTGTTTGCTTTCATTGCTTTAATAAAATGTTGCACGCGTTATTGTCTTTTGTCTCATAATCTGAGCAAGATATAATCTTAGTTCCCAAGGTTGATAGCGCATTGGTGATGATAGGAATGGTTAATATTACAGGGGTAACTTACCATAATTACCACCAAACTACATTATTTAAAATAAATGCAGAAGTCAGGGCCGGATCTACCGTATGGCTTTTTGGGCTTCAGCCCCGGGCCCCGTGGATTCAAGGGGTCAAAAATAGACGATGACGCGAAAGAAACTATCATTTTATTAAATTAAACAGATCGTATGAATTGTAGCCCTGCGAATCCTGCAATTAATAAAACCCATTCAATTAATTTAATTCAAGTCTACGTTCAGGTGTAAGTGGGGGCCCCACTAGTATTAGCCCAGGGCCCCCTAAACTCACGGTCCGGCCCTGGCAGAAGTGCTAACACGTGCTTATCTCTTCGTAGAATATCTAAGAATAAACGGAGTTAAATAAAAGAGTTAAACTGAGCGAGACGGAATGTCAAACTTTACTTGCTATATATTTAAAAAAAAAATCTTGAAATCATTGGTGACAGAGAACTCCAAAATATTTCAGTGGTCCAGCTCCGATGATCCAGGACTTAACAATATCGGCGAAGCGGTCTCCATTGCGCGGCGCCCGGGTTTTTTCACTATGCAACCCGGTCAAGAGGTCGGTTACAACAGACAGTATAATTGGTTAAGATATTATATACATGATTGTTCTAAATTCAAGTGCATGCCTGTGATTTAAAAATAACTGCCGTTTATAAAATTAATGTCTATTTGTAAGTTAAAACCAATATAACAATTAATTTTATTTTTAGTTGTCATTATTCGTCCGTACAACTCTTCGACATTATAAATATATCACTGAATTAATTTAATAAATATACCAAATCACCATTTAACCTTTATTTCATCAAAATCGGTCATGTCTATCAAGAGTTATGACAACTTAAATTTATTTCATGTATAACACAAAATTTTCAAAGCTCTCTTAACCATCGAGGTATAAAAATATCTTAGTCTAAGTAGGTATAAGCTCAAATCGGCTGAAGGCGTTACCCCCTTTGCCTTGATCGATTAAAAAATATCTAAAGCCGAAATAGGAATTTATAGTGATTTATTATTGCATAATCTGTACGTCAGCTGACTGTCACATGGAAATATTCAATTAAATTTCAACTTTATGTCTTTTGAAATAAAGCATAAATTCTTCTATTAGCTCTAATCGTATCAAAGAACATTTCGCTCGCTTTTTCAAGAGGTCATTGTCGGTCAGCAAACAGGTATTTCGTTAGGCGTCATTTTAATCACGACTTAATATTTTATAAAATAAGGTTGAAATTTCAATGTAATTATTTTATTCTCACGATCTACATTACAATGTGACGGTAAGCAGTTGATTTTGAACAAGGGAAAATCAACTTGAATTGAAGTTACTTAAGATTGAGTTTTACCTGTATTGCATTTCGCGCGCTTTTTGTTCGGACACACGTGGTCTTTGGCTGCTTTAAACAGTTGGCATTGCAATTGTTATTATATTATATGTTATAAATGTAAATATTTATCTTCAAATGTTTTGTATTAATGAAATTATATAATATTCCGATGGCTGTATGATTATTTTCTTTGATATATATAATAAAAAATATATCTTATCGCGGCGCTAGTGTTCTTAAATCCTATATTGATTTTTTTTTAAATCAAACTCTTTTTGCATGTTTGTGATTTGAAATTCGATGAAACCAAATGAAATCAAATACAAAGTTAATTAATTACTTATTACACAGACAAACTTTTTTTTTATTTATGCAAAGTGATCAGGTTTTTCTGTCGAAAATTTCTTAGTAACAGCGGAGTCTGGAAGGTGGCAGTTTATACACCGTTTTAAAACCGTTGGTGTTGCGTATGAACTCTTTTAGGTCGGTTAGGAGTGCAGACCTGTGTTCATATTATTATTATTATTATTAAATATATAAATGTATACTTAGATCTTTAAAATTACGCAACGGATTTTAAAAAAGTCCGTGTCGTTATATGTCTATCTCTTAAGGATAGCCCATAAAAACCATTTTTATCCTTTACTTTTTACGAGCAATAATGGCTCATATTCGAAGCGATTTTAAGCAATACAGTATTAATCCATATCCAATTAAGTACCTTAAATACATTGTGCATTTAATATAGATCAATAACACCCTTTACAGCATATAATGAAAATAAAAATTAAATATATATATATTAGTTTAGTAAATACGTCATTTAATAATAATATATATATTGATTATTTTTATATATGTTGCCATATTTAACGAATGTTTATTGTTGATAGGTAGATCATTAGCCGATCATATTTGAGTTACGATTAACATTTATTCAATACTAGCTGTGACCGCGACTTCGAGCGCGTTTGAATTTAAGTTATTTGGATATTGTAGCGTGATTTTATTTTTATTCTATATATAATTCTTAAATAAAAGTAGCCTAAGTTACTCCTTATTACATCCGCTAGCTGCCAGTGAAAGTCCCGTCGAAATCGGTTCAGCCGTTCCAGAGATTAGTCGGAACAAACAGACAGACAGACAGACAAAAATTGTAAAAAAAATTATTTAGGTATATGTACCGTGTATACATACATATGCATTTAGTAAAAATGGGTTACTTTAATATTACAAACAGACTCTCCGATTTTATTATATGTGTAGATAGAAGCATTATTTGGTGACTTCTTTATTGATCGTCAAAATTCTAGAATCGATTCGGAAATGAACACCTCGGACCTGATACGAACCAGCGATAGACTCAGCAGGATTTTGTTTTCATATAAAAATATTATCGTTATTTGAAACAGTCTGCAGGCGATCATCTCGTTCGCAAACTGTGTAATCTAAGTAATTAGTTTTGTAATACCCTTTAGCTTACTAAGATTTAAACATTACAATAAAACCGTCTCGTCATTATTAGTAAATATTATTTCAATAAATAACAATAATTCTACAAATCACACGTATGTTAAAGATTCTTGATTTATTCCGTGCAGTATCGTTACGTTATAAGGATGATATACGCCTAACCGAAATACTTTAAACTTTACGGTATCGCCAGGTTCTCGGAAATTGTTTGTATAATGTCGTCACCGGAAATGCTATCCGAAGTAGATACAAATATTTCTAAGCAATTGTAGTTTTAATACACACTTTATTTCTCACTAGTAAGTCTTCCGCGATACTTCGCGTTTATTCAAAAGATTTTTTTGAAGTTCGAAACTTATGACAGGTTTTGTTTTGATTTCATTTCATCGTAAACTGCAAGTCACCAATCTACATTTGGCGCCAAAATTATGAAACCTCTTTTAAATGTTTTTTTTTTTTTAAATCAAATAGTATTTATACATTAGTTCACTTAGAATGTTTACGTTTTCATTTTATTTCTTTTACAGCCGTAGTACCGCTCTCTAACCGGCTAGTAACTTTTTGTCCGCTCTCTAAAATTAATTACTTATTTAATCGTAACAATTTAGTCCCGTATTCACGTCCCGTAATCACTGGGACAATTTTTGTCCGGCTTACGCTTTCAATATATGACTATTTGACATCCGCGGCTTCATGTCTTAGGGGTCAGTCGTCAAGTGTTTATCTATGTTTTTCCTTGGAGTTCAGTTCAAGTAACAAATTTCAGTTGTTTGGCCGTGAAAGAGCAACAGATAGAGTCATTTTAGCATATATCAGGGTACCTATTTTAATCAAATGTCATCATTGCCCAAAAACATTGGCGACGTAAGAAATATTAAACATTCCATCGCCTATACGCCACCAACATTGGAAACCAAGATGTTATGTCCCTTGTGACTGACAAACCAAAACATAACAAAAGCATTGCTGTTAGGAGGAGGAGTATCTGATGAGTGGGTGCTACCCAGATTAACTTGCACATAGCCCTACCAGCAACAAAATGGAATATGTAAATCTATGTTTTGTTTAGCTTAACTGCAATTGGAATAACTTGTGCCTTTTGGTAATTGTAAATAGTACTCTCTCATTGTCTAGGGTAACGTTACCTGTCGGCGGAAAACCTCAGATCTGTGTATAATAAAAACCCGACAAAGTATTTTTATCTCTTCTTAAGTTGACGAACGATAAAAATGTTTATACAATTTACTTAAAATTCATAGATATGTTTAATTATACAGTCTTTTAGTGTCGTATGGGTAGGACTTGTTGATTAGGCCACCTGATGGTCAGAGGCCATAGATATTAGTACGATAATAAATATTAATATTCTTCTCATGTTACTAAAGCAGCATCAACCTTGGGAACTAAGATGTTATGTTCCTTATGAATTTCCCGTTCACTACCAACAGTTTTGCGATTAATATATCTTTATTTATAACTAGCTGTTGCCCGCGGCTTTGCTCGCATGGAAGTTGAATATATTTACAGATTAACTTAAAATATTACGTTAACTAGCGACCCGCCCCGGCTTCGCACGCGTGCAATGCTGATACTAAATATACTACAGGATGTCTTACAACGTTCAAAGTTTTTCAGTTATTAGACAATACAAACCGCTATTTTCTGCGTTTGCAATCAGTAATATCTTCGAAAATATCCATTTAAATGACATGCTGTAAAGGGCCATATTGATCTATATTAAATGCACAATGTATTTAAGGTACTTAATTGGACAAGGATTAATTCTGTATTGCTTAAAATCTCTTCGAAAATAAGCCCCGACTTCGCACGGGTGTAATTTCAAAGATCTAAGCATATACAGGGACAGACAGCGGTAAGCGACTTTGTTTTACACTGTGTAAAGATTTAAGGCCTCTTTGTATACCACATTAGTGTGTTATTCAACCGTTAGCGTATATCCAGATACGCTAAATTAAGTATCTACTTATTTTTAATCAGTATCCAAAAAATAAAGTTACATGTTTCTAACTTAAAAAATGACAGACTTCCATACCAACTTTCAACCTTTATTTGATCACTTAGGGGTAGGATTTACAGTCTCTTTCCTTAGTGGGCGTTGACTCAATATCAAATCAAATCAAATCAAAATATACTTTATTCAAGTAGGCTTTTACAAGCACTTTTGAATCGTCATTTAACAAACTATTTAAAGTAAAACTACCACCGGTTCGGAATGTAGATTCTACCGAGAAGAACCGGCAAGAAACTCACGATAACAATAAAACGATCCTACTCACCAAATTTCTTGGCCCTGAATTTAATAGTTTACGCTCGGCGATAATGATTCAGTCAGTAAGTCAGGACATGTTATTTTATAGAAGAGATTCCACTTAACTATTTATACCTATTTAAATTGAACTTCCAAAGTTCCGATAACAATTTCGTTAAAGTTTAAAACGCATTGTTTTTGCAAATCCATAGTGAATATCATAGATTACTCAAGCTCTCGGCCAATGATATCGCGTCAAGTCGCTGTCGAATGTTGTTTATTTTATCTATTTGGCTTTTATCCTCTCGTAGTTAGAATAGACTGTGAAATGTAAAAAATTGTAACTTTTTATTAATGTTTTAAATTCGTAACTAAAGCTAATATCATCCTTAATATCAAAAAGGACATACATCCTTATTGTAAAGGCATAAGGACGATTTTTGTATGTGATTAAAAACGACGGTTGCTGATAGTGGCTCGATGAGTCCTAGGAACGATTTTTTTTGTATTCAAAACTTCTATCATTTAAATGGTATAACATTTGTTGTTTTTTATATTACATTACATTAGCAGCCTGTAAATTTCCCACTGCTGGGCTAAGGCCTCCTCTCCCTTTGAGGGGAAGGTTTGGAGCATATTCCACCACGCTGCTCCAATGCGGGTTGGTGGAATACACATGTATATACACGGTACATATACCAAAATAATATTTTTTTACAGTTTTTGCCTGTTTGTGTTGTTCCGGCTAATGTCTTGAACGACTGGACCGATTCTGATGGGACTTTCACTGGCAGATAGCTGATGAAATAAAGGAGTAAGTTAGGCTAAGTTTATTTTGGAATTACATATATATAAAGTAATTATAAAGTTATTTTAATAAGTCTTTTTTAAGTGTTCAATTCAAACGCTTGTGAAGTCGCGGGCACAGCTATTAGTATATAAAAATTAAATTAGACATTTTAAAAACCCCTCGACACAAAAAATAAACTCAAAACAAGAAAACTATCAAATAATATTTTAAACTTATTATAAGTATTATCGCCACACGTCACGTCACGTTCAGAAAGTTAGATAGCAGCTATATATTAAACTAGCTGTGCCCGCGACTTCGTGCGCGTTTGAAATTAAGTTATTCGGATATTGTAGCGTGATTTTATTTTTATTCTATATATAATTCTAAAATAAAAGTAGCTTAAGTAACTCCTTATTACATCCGCTATCTGCCAGTGAAAGTCCCGTTGAAATCGATCCAGCCGTTCCAGAGATTAGCCGGAACAAACAGACAGACAGACCGACAAAATATGTAAAAAAATATATTTTGGTATATGTACCGTGTATACATACATATGCATTTAGTAAAAATCGGTTATTTTAATATTACAAACAGACACGCCAATTTTATTATATGTATAGATAAAAACTTAGGTATTGATAAATAGACCTTTAATTCAAAGCGTGTAATGACACATTGAGGTAAAGCATATTAATCATAAACTCTTAGTAGAGCACAATGTAGCTGAGTTATTAGCAAATCGCATGAAATACGTAACTCCAAGGTTTGTTTGCCTTATGTCGTACTTCCATTGGAATAGGCTATATATATGATTCAAAAAACTACCTCAATGAGTCTTTACACGCTGTAAATTTTACAAAACTACAATTTAGAAGGTTGATTTAAAAATGAAACATGTTAATTATTAAAAGTAATTGGTATTAAATAGACGTATTTTAATTATAAAAGCTCGTTAAACCGTTGATATTTCGAAACGACGAAATCATCAAAGATGGCGGATTCCCGCTAATATTTTATCAGTAATGACGTCATAGTTCCTCTATCTACGTGTTTGTACATTGACCGATACGGATTGGCACTTATTATATTATAGACTAGCTGTGCCTCCGACTTCGTGCGCGTTTGATTTTAACAAAAAAAATATTGTTGTAGCCTTAGTTACTCCTTATTACATCAGTCATCTGCCAGTGAAAGTCCCTTCAAAATCGGTCCAGCAGTTCCAGAGATTAGCCGGAACAAGACAGACAGACAGACAGACAAAAATTGAAAAATATGTTATTTTGGTATATGTACCTTGTATACATACATATGCATTTAGTAAAAAGCGTTTATTTTAATATTACAAACAGACGCTCCAATTTTATTATATATATATATATATATATATATAGATGTATTTATTTAAGAAGGTGCGCCCCCCCATCTTTAATAATTATTTGCGTGCATCATTGAGTGACTGACATTCGTGTTTACAATCTGTCTTAGTGTGCGTGAGACTAATAGTATCGACAGCAAAACAATACAGATCAGATAATATTTGTTGTTTTTTTTTTCTTTTAAAAATAGTCAATAGTCTAAATGAAAAGTGCGTGAAACTGCAAAGCACTGTTATTTATATGTTAATATTGTATATTAAAACCTACTCCGAAAAGAGCAGCATCTTCTGCTATAAGTTTTAGGTATATTCGTTTAGTAGTTTTTGCAGTTAGGTACTACAAAAAACGTCTCCAGAATTATAAATACAGGTTTTTTTATAAATTTTTGCTACATCTATACTTATTTTATAAGCGAGGGTAACTTTGTCACTCTTTCACGGTCAAACCACAGAACCGAATTAGATGAAATCATTTTATAAAACAAAGTCGCTTACCGCTGTCCGTCCCTATGTATGCGTAGATCTTTAAAATTACACAACGGACTTTGATGCGGTTCTTTTGAATAGATAGATTGATTCACGAGGAAGGTTTATATGTATAGTACAAACACTGATAATTTTAGAGGTTTCTAAAGCGATGTCGTAAATAAACACACACAAAAATGTCCGCGATGGTATGTGTCTATCTTTTAGGGATAGTCCACAACAATATTTTTTTATACTCTACTTTTTACAAGAAATAATGGCTTATTTTCGACACGATTTTAAGCAATACAGCATTAATCCTTATCCAATTAAGTACCTTAAATACATTGTACATTTAATATAGATCAATATGGGCCTTTACAGCATGTAATTTAAATGAATATTTTCGAAGATATTACAGATTTAAAACGCAGGCATATAGCGGTTTGTATTATCTAATGACTGAAAAACTGTGAACGTTGTCAGACATTCTGTAGTATATTTGCGAAGCCGGGGCGGGTCGCTAGTTTCTGCATAAAGTAAGCTTGAATGACCCCTAAAGTGCGAACGAAACTACGACTGGTAGTTTAGTACATATTACCAATAATGTATCATAATTCAATTAGAGTTATCTTCTGACAATCAAAACGGTTTTTTTTTGATATTGCAATATTTCTGAAGTTTTCTCAATCACTAGAACGACTGAACGGATCTGAATGAGACTTGGCACGGGGATAGATTATAATCTGGAATATAACATAGGCTTTTTATCCTGAAATGTACCTTGGACCTGAGTAGCACTTCCTTAAAAGTAGGCGAAGTCGCGGGAAATTTCATTCTATAGGTAGGCGGACGGACAGATGCGCTACCTGATATTAATTGTTCTATAATATTAACCATTCCTTACATGCGCCACAAACCTTGGGAACTAATATATTATGTCCCTTGTGCCTGTAGCCAGGGCCGGATCTACCATATGGCTTTTTGGGCTTCAGACCAGGGCCCCGTGGATTCAAGGGGCCTCCAGCTAGGTCAAGTCAAAGTCAAAAATAGACGATAATGCGAAAGAATCTATAACTTTATTAAATTAAACAGATCGTATGGTTTGCAGCCCTTGCGAGTCCAGCAATTAATCAAACCCATTCAATCAATTTAATTCAAATCTACGTTCAGATATGTCTTAGGTGGGCCCCTAAGTAGTGTTAGCCCAGGCCCCCTTAACTTAAGGTCCAGCCCTGCCTGTGGCTACACTGGCTCACTTACCGTTGAAACAGGAACACAACAATACTGAGTACTACAGTTAGGCGGAAGAATATCTAATGAATAACCCACCCAGACGAGATACCACAAATCCCTACCACCAAGTGAACAAAACATTAATTATTGACGTGGCAATCGTGAATTTCATGTTACTGGGTAATTTAAGTAGACGCCGATACTACGTGTAGCTTAAGCATCACTCAGACAACTTAACGTCAAACGTTTCATGTTTCCAAATAATTCATGACGACATACCGAAGCTTATGAGCTAAGTTAGACACGTATGTTAACTTAGTTAATACACACAATTTCCTTTCAACTTAAACTCGGAGTTCGGACGTGTAGTCATCTCGTGTTTGGAGAACGGAAAGGTATAGAATATTTTGCATTGCATTTAAAGTTGACAGTTTTAAACCGATTAAAAATATACTAGTCGGTCTCCCGCGAAGCTACGCATTTATTCAAAAATTTTTTTAGGAATTTCGATATATATGGCAAGTTATGTTTTGATTGCATTTCATTGTGAAGTACAAGTCACTCATATACATTCGGCGCTAAAATTATGTAACCTTTTTTAAATGAAATTTTTTATGTTAAATAGTACCCATTAGTTCATTTTTTTCCGGCTAGAATACGTTGAAAGTGTCGGCTTTTCTCTGCTTTGATATGCATTTGTTATACATATAAATCATGAATCACGGATTAAAGTCAATTGCGTAGTTTATACGATGTAAGCGTACAGACGGCAGGAAGCGACTTGGTTTTATACTATGGAGAGGAGGCGGTCGTGCGACGTAAAATCTACAATTGCACGACAGCGTATCCCTTACATTACAAAAACGCATCACGCAAAGTACTTCTTAATTAGAACGATAGCGAAAATAAATCATAAACAGCGGCTAACAAATATATTATGAGATGCGAACTTAATGAAAAAAACTATTGAATTATTTATATATTTAAAAGCTGTGCCCGCGAATTCGTGCGCGTTTGAATTTAAGATAAAAGTTATAGTTCAGTTCGTAAATTTTACTTTAACTTATTGATTCTGTATTAGGCAGCTTTTGTGATATTAAGTCACGTCGGGTGACGACGGTGCGAGGGCTGCACAGTATCTGGACATTGCAACGTGACTTTATTATTATTCAATATATATTTTTAAAATAAAAGTAGCCCGTTACCCCCTTATTACATCCGCTATCTTCCAGTGAAAATCCCGGCAAAATCGGTCCAGCCGTTCCAGAGATTAGCCGGAACAAACAGATAGACAGACAGACAGTCAAAAATTGTAAAAAAATGTTATTCTGGTATATGTACCGTGTATACATACATATGCTTTTAGTAAAAACGCGGTTATTTTAGTATTACAAGCAAAAGACTCCAATTTTATTATAAGTATAGAATATAGATAGACGATAGAGCGTCGAATTACAAAATAACTAAAACAAACGACTTTTATTGTCACGGTGCGCTTGACAGCTACGCTTGAAACTTGTCGAACGTCATAATAATTTACTAGTGTGCGTGTAACTTTACTAGTGTGTACACAGCGGCCAACCGTTGGACACACATTTCGACGACCTTAGCTTTGACAGTCTATCTCGATATAATAATTAACTACTGTTAAAAAAATAGACATTACGTTTGTTAGTTAGGTATGGACACACCTCGAACTAAATGTGCCTCGGACTTATGCTGACGGTCCTCATGACGGTCTCTTATACGTCACGTCTCTGCCGCCGCTCTTTACTGTCTCTTATGTTAACTATATACTTCGTTGCTACACAGATATTCTTAAATTATTGACACCTCTAGATAGACTGTCAAAGCTGTCAAAAATAATGTTGCCAACTTTAACCACACGCACAGTAGTAAAGTTGTCCCGTTTGTATTAGTTATTTTGTACAACGTCTCTATCTAGACACATTAATAATCTATGCAATTTTTTTAATAATAGTAATTATATTTTTTTTAATGAAACTATATTCTATCGTCGACAATTTTGGTATAATCACTTTGGGAGCAATTACTTAACTACTTATTTGGATTTTCTTCTTATCATAAATATAAACGAATTTTAATTATATTTCATTATGAAAAAAAAAATTATCAAATATGTAAGCAAACACGCAAATTTTCATATTAGTAATCGGTCACACTATTTAGTAGTTGTTAACAGTTTCTATTGTAATTTTTTTTAATTCCGGTATTGAAATATATTGTACGACAAATTATTTTTTTATTATATTTTATAAGTCGTAGTAATTATGATCTAATGGCGTCAAGTCATTACTTACTGCGAATTCAACCGCAAAACTGTAAGTCTTATTAAAAATCTAAATATACTTTATTCAAGGAGGCTTTTACGAACACTTTTGAATCGTCTTTATACAGAATTATAATATTAAAAACTATCGTCGGTTCAGAATGTAAAGAACGAAAAGCACTGGCAAGAAACTCAGTAGTTACTCTTGTCCAACATTTGAGATAAATTATGTCAATTAAATATAATTATTTGTCATCTATATAATCTTGTGTTGTATAAATATGCTTTATTTATTGATTTTTTTTTTAACAAATGATTAGAATTTATGAATTCATATATTGAATAACTTAAACATAAAGGCTAAACTTTAACGTACATCATTAAATTTATCAAGGAAAAACATTTCGCGTGACTCCTCTAAATATAAAATAAATATATTATTATTAGGTTCAAACGCCTTCGATTTTATCTTTTACATAACACAATGACTTTTTATAGATAATAAATAATAAAACAATAAATTTAAAGACTAAAAAATATATTATTTCGTTCTTAAAACTATTAACAATCACAAAATCGAAGCTTGAATTTAAATAAAGAAAACTTCTTTATGTCGTGCTTTTTTAAATTAACGACTTTATAATATTTTTTATCAAAATTATTTACAAATTAATTTAAATTAATAGTATATATATACCAATAAATATCAATTTCTGAACTACAATTACAATATGTACTTCTGGATATTAAAAAATATATATATTGTGCTCTTTATGGCTGTGGCATTGCACTTTCCGCCCAAAATAATTCCGTTAAGCTATAAATTAAAAGAAAAAACTTTAGTTATAAAAAAATAATATTACTTACTCGTACTACTAAATTCACAAAGATTAATCAAAAATTTGGTCGTTTTATATTCTGCGCACATGTCAAGTAACCACGGATGGACTTAAATAAAACGGCATAGTGATAGATTGTATGCTAAATTAATTTTTAAGATAGGAAATGAAAAAAAACTATACATCCACGTCTAAAGTCTACAGATTGATCAATCGCAAAACTAGTTTTGAATTAATGTTTATTATTTTTTATCGAAAACTGTATAAAAAAAAAGTTATCAATATAATACGCAAGCAATGATTGTTATAACGATTTTTTCTTATCTGTAATTCCCGAAATATATAAATAGAACAACCTGTATCAGCTCCAAATTCAAATTATCACCAGACATAAACGTTCTCTGTGCTCGATTTTCAAAATGATAATATCCTGTTTATGATGTAATATATCATACGTTTCAGCAATGACCCTTATGAGGTTCTTTATAAGGTTGTCAATTAGAAAATAATTGTTTTGACGTACAATCGTACGAAGCAAGTTGTCAGAGAAACATACTTGATTTATAATTAAAAATTCGATACGATATACGAAAATCGATCTTAATACGTTAGTAATAGAAATGTTTAAAAGTTTGCGAGCATCTTTTGTAAATCTGTGGTCGGTGCGTGGCGGGAGTCGGGAATAACATTCCAGATTTAAAAAGTTAACGCCCGCAACGGTACCGTAACTGACGCGCGGTTTCGCGCGCTTTTTTGCATGCGGCGCGGTCACACACAATTAGTATGATAATCAAATAGATGCGTCTGAAGAGTTTAGATGATGTTTAACAGTAAAATTGGAGGATTTTATTTTTTAATAAATATTTTCGTAGATCACAGATAATATTTATTGTTAATAAGAGTGATATATTTTTTAATTATTATCAGTTTCTACAAGTGCAATAATTTAAACAATATCAAATATCTAAATATAGATAAGGATAAAACGAAATATTTGTTTGGATTATTTCGTTACGGTCAAGGTCAAACAGGGAAGAAAAAAGAAAACAAAACAATTTTATGATAATGATAAACAATTTAATTTATTTTAAAACTTATTGTTGATGGTTTTTTTTAACAACAATGAGACTTATACGTTATATTTTACGTAATTTAACATTTTAAACTAACGGCAATTTTTAAAGATTTTTTATTAATATTCTTATTTTTTTTTTTTGTAATGAAGTAATTTCTAAACGGCTGGTCCGCTACCAGTACTTTTTTTTCAAATAAGTTTATAATAAATGATAACTATCATGACATTCTGTAACGTAAGATTTAATTAAACCTCTACATAGTATGAAACAAAGTAACTTCCCGCCATCTGTACGCTTTGATCATTTAAACTACGTAACGGATTTGAATGCGGTTTTCATCAATAAGCAGTGTGATTCAAGAAGGTTTATATGTATAATGATACATGCATATTATAGCAAAAACCGAGTATTTCTACTTGACTAGGCAAAAAATCATTTTGTATATATATTTTCCTCAATCTTAAAGTTGTATTTCCATAGACCCGCGTGAAGCCGGCACGGGTTGCTAGTAAGTAAAAATCGCCAGTACCTTTATACTATTTTTAATTAATGAAATAGCACGTTATCTATGTAAATCAAATTAAATACCTACATATTCAGTATATATATTGTGTTTTTTGTTAGGCATTATTAAAAATATGCCTTATCATTCCAATCTGTAATGAAGCGAGGTAGATTGAGTTCCAAACTTCATCCTGAAAAGAAGAGGGCTTAGTTGTTATTTTACATTTATCAAATGATAACAGCCATATGAGCCAGTTTTCTTAAATGTATGGCTTTGTGGAATCTCGTCTGTGTAGGTGCGACCGAATGAAATATTCTTCCGCCAAACAGCAATACTTAGAAATGTTGTTCGAATTGGAGGCGTAAGTACATCCGTGCAACTGCAAGCACAAGAGACATGACACCTTAGCTTCCAAGGTTGGGACCAATTAGCGCCACATCAGTTTACTCCCAATCCCTTCTCCGTATAAGAAGATTTCTCCATTTAAGAACTTTGCCTAGCTGTGGGACCCTCGTGCCGTTCCCGGTGGAACGTCATTGTCTCCACGTGTATTGTACGATCGTTATCAGCTATCGCTGGTATGATAAGAGATAACAAAACGGCCGTTGACATACGCGGCCGGAACATACACGAACCCGTTTTATCCAGTTAAGTTTAAACTTGGAATTATACATTTATGAGATTTAAATATCGAATCTTCGTAACGTTTTTGTTGAATGAGTGAGATGCAAAGCTAATGATAAAAATCTAATTATCTATAGTAACATTATAAATGCGAAAGTAGCTTTATCTGTCTGTTTGCTAACCAAACCACTGAACTAAATTTGATGAAAATTGCTAAGAAATGAACTTGAACCACAAGGAAAGACTTAAGCTACATTTTTATACCTAAAACCTTCTCTCGCCTTTAAACCGCGAGCGAAACTACGAACTACATATCTGCCGTTTGTTTCCTCTCGATTTGCTGCAAGAATTCACTTCGTATTTCACTCGTGAAATGTTGATACGTATGTTGTATAAATATCACAATTGTTATAGTCGATTACAATAAGTATTTGAAACGAGATTTACCATGTTTTTTATTTTTATTTGGACGAGACAGTCTCGTGAACAAGACATTCGTAGATAATGTCGAAATATCGAGCTTCACCAAATAAAAAAAATGGCAAATATCCCGTTTCAAATATTTATAGTAATAAAAATAACCATGTTAATTTAAAATCTTATATCAAAGTCAAGTCGCTTATTATCATATTCTGACATTTTACGCTCGTGTTCTGCGGTGAGTTTCGAGTTTCTTCTTACAGAACCTCTACTGTTGGCAATGGTTGTGGCAAACTCCGTTTAGAATTCACATAGGTTTAAGTTTCTATAGCCACACTATACCACCAAAAAGGTCGTAACTGGTCCATAAGAACTATGTGTAAACATAACTACGTGCATCAAACATCACTATCAAGAACGATCGTTGGACTATTGCTTGGTATCCGGACCACCAAAGCAGAGAAAAATCACAAAACAAATCAAAAAAGTTTTATGGTCCCATAAAATAAGCTCCGTTTTATCAACAATCATATACATAACGTCAAATGAATATCAATTGACAGATATTTGATTGTTTTATTATATTTCTCGTTAAAAACACATAAACGTGATCCTGCCTGCCTTGGCCTTATGGTTAGTTTAAAAAACCGTCATTTGACGTTCTATGTTTAAGTCTTGGTCCATAGTTATTATAGAATCTATAGTTCGCGGTATGGAACTGTCAAATTTCACTGACATTTGTTTAAGTTCAGTGCATAAAAAGCCGTTGGTTTTGATCTTGATATTTTTCCGCTCATGTTGGATTTGCCATCTCGTTTCTTTACAATTAATTCAATATGTACAAATGAAGAAGATTTAAATAATTCATAGTTAATTAAATTGAAGTTAAAGATCGCGGCATTTGCTCAAAGGGTCTATGACCTTGGTTTTTACCTCATCCGTTACCACAGAAAACATTTCAAATAAAATCAAAATATACTTTATTCAAGTAGGCTTTTACAAGCACTTTTGAATCGTCATTTAAGAAACTATATTAAGTGAAGCTACCAACGGTTCGGAATGTAGATTCTACCGAGAATAATCGGCGGGAAAATCAGTAGTTACTCTTTTTCAACATTTAAAAATACAGTCATGTTAGTTAAATCCGATTATATATGTATTAATATATCCCGCTTGGAGGTACAAGAGGAGAAAACCAAAAAAAAAAGATCAAAATTTGACATCAAATTGTTGCCATATCATTGGTCGAGAGTCTTGAACAATCTGTGCTATTCATAGTGAATTTGCGTATAATGGGGTTTTGGATGTCGACGAAGTTATTATGAGAACTTTGGATGTCAAAGTGTATATGTTACTGTAAAAGCTCGAACTACGGTAAATCTTAAGATTTTCCAGTAAAACCTAAGATTTACCATTATGAATGGTAAATGTCCATAAAACTTTGCGACTCGAAATTTTACCATCGTTCACTTGGTAAATCTTAGGATTTACATGTTAGGTTAGGTTAGGTTGGAATGGTAAAAGTCCGAAAAAGTCGTCCCTTTATAATAAATACTTACATTTACCAACTCATGTCGGTTAATCTTAGGTTTTACTGGCAAATCTAAAGATTTATCTTAGTTCGAGCTTTTACAGTAACATATATAAATAGTCAAGTGAAATAGTGTTGTATTATAAATAAAGATATATTAATTGAGAAATGTTTGCGCATATCAGAGTTATTAGCGAATCGTATGGAATATGTAAATCTAAGGTTTGTTTAGCTTTACTCCTTCATTGATTGGAATTGTATATATGATGATGATTCAATAACGTTTATTGCCTTCAATAGTAAGTAATAATGCACTTACGTAGCAAACGGTGGGCAAATAAAACAGTTGAAGTTTTGAAAGCTCTGTCACGGCAATATCAAGATATTGCCGATATGTATTAAAGACATTACTGTACAAATCAAATCAAATGAATTTTTTTCAAGTAAACTTCACAATGAAGCGTTTTTGAATCGTCGATATTAAAATACTACCACCGTTTCGGAAAGCAGCCTCCAGCGAGAAGAAACGGCAAGAAACTCGCATAGTTGCTCTTTTCAAATTTACAATGCTGTTTTTTTACAATAATTAGTGTCCTGCGATGGAACCCGAGCCTAAATCCAGGCGTTTTTTTTTCTAAAAAGTACTCTTTTAATGAATAATAAGATTTATTTATTAATTTAGTCTTAATTCATTACTTAATTAAAGGAAATTCACTACAAAAATGTCTCGTTCATCATCATCAAAATTGAGGGAGCTCATTTCCTGAAAAAACATCTGCGCGTGGACTGGAAAAATCGATACCGTTGTAGCTATAGGTTTGTCAGGGCGGCAGTTATGAACGCAAACTCTAGGCAACTACGAGCTATAACAAATTAAAGAACACACATTTATTTAGGATAGACTCCGTCCCCATCTTGAGCACAAGGAGCACCCATGCACAAGCAGTTTTCTGGTTATTTCCCAAAAAAGGTTTTTAAGAGACTTCCTTGGGCGCCACACCGACGTTCCAAGACTTGACCTCGGATTTTTTGCATACCCTGGACTAATACAGGCCTGATAGACGCCAAGGTATGAGAAACAGTTTTGATACTAGAGTGGAAAAAATATTTCGAAGCATGCAATATAACTTTGACCATTGTGCGAAACTCTTTCGTTATTATAAACAGCCAACGATTTAATATTTGGATCAGTTCATTGATATCACAAAACGTTTAAAAGAATGCAACAGGAAAAAACATCTGACGTGTAAGACGTATTGATACTGGACACAGAGATCGCTTCTCGTGATATTGACTGTATCATCATTACACAGTATAAAACAAAGTCGCTTACCGCTGTCTGTCTGTCCCTGTGTATGCTTAGATCTTTAAAACTACGCAACGGATTTTATAGAGTGTGACTTAAGAGGAAGGTTTATATGTATAGTACATGCAGAAAGGAGCAGAGAAACACTGATTATTTTAGAGATTTCTGATGTCGTAAATAAACACATTTTTTTGCGCTTACATTGCAAACGCTGGCTGAAACCGTATTGTACACCTTAAAAAGATTTCAGGATCAAACCCACTGAACTTTTATGTGCTTAATTTGTGTTTATAATTCATCTCGTGCTCGGCGGTGAAGGAAAACATCGTGAGGAAATGTGTATTCCAGCGTGGAGGAATATGCTCCATACCTTCTCCTCGAAGGGAGAGGAGGCCTTAGCCCAGCAGTGGGAAATTTACAGGCTGTTAATGTAATGTAATGTAGGGATAACTCACAACAACAATTTTTTATCCTTAACTTTTTACGAGAAATAACGGCTTATTTTCCTTAATCCTTATCCAATTAAGTACCTTAAATACAGTGTGCATTTAATATAGATCAATATGGCCCTTTACAACATGTAATTTAAATGAATATTTTCGAAGATATTACAGATTTAAAAGGCAGAGACATAGCGGTTTGTATTGTCCAACGACTGAAAAACTGTGAACGTTGTGGAGACATTCTGTAAAATATTCAGTAGCAGCATTGCAGCCATGCGAAGCGGGGGCGGGTCGCACGCACATCCTAACGCACATCCTAAACTACTGAGTCTAAGGCTTGTAACATGTTTCATGTTTTAACATAATAGCTATTCGGCTCGGCTTCACACGGATACAATAAGGGTATACATACATACAACTTTTAGTTTGAAACACAAACAAAAAGGTCTTCTTTTTTCCAGCTTCGTAAGTTTTAATTCTCGACTTTACTCTACTACATGCATTTATTGTACATATAAACTTTTCTCTTGAATTACTCAGTTTATTGTTTGTTATATATTATTTACTTGGTGGTAGGGCTTTGTGCAAACCCGTCTGGGTAAGTACCACCCACTCATCAGATATTCTACCGCCAAACAACCGTACTCAGTATTGTTGTGTTCCGGTTTGAAGGGTGAAGGGACATATTAGTTCCCAAGGTTGGTGGCGCAATGGCGATATGAGGAATGGTTAATATTTCGCCATTGTCTACGGGCGGTGGTGACCACTAGCCATTAAGTGACCAATATGCTCGTCCGCGAAGCTACGACAAAAGAAAAAAAAATTGATGAAAACTGCATTAAAATCCGTTGCGGAGTTTAAAAGATCTAAGCGTACAGACGGGCAGCGACTTTGTTTGATACTATATAGAGATACATCCGCATAGAAATGCATTTGGGAAATTTCAACTGACAAACGAAAACGGGTTGAGTAACTTTTGTATATATTCAACAAAACGGGAAAATATATTTAAATACCAATTGCTTTATTCAAAAATTGGATAATTATGTCTCCCAACCTGAGACCAATTTCAAGAGCGACTAGAAATAGTGCAGGACAATTTGTGCACGAATGTTCAAGCATATACTGATGCATACACGAGGCCAAAGGCTTATATTTTAACTTATACTAGTTTTTATTTTATTTTTTATTGTAGATTGATATAATCCAAAAGAAATATTTAAAGAGTATATGAGGAAGCTTGTTTTCGACGATTTGGCAACACTAAAATTATAATACTAATAATATATGCAATGGTAAAGATAATTTCCACTTAAATAGGTACAATACATAGTTACAACAAGTGTTTAATACGGGATATTTACAATGTTTTTTTATTTTTATTTGGTGGAGCTCGATATTTCGACGTTATCTACGAATGTCGTGTTCACGAGACTTAGTCTCGCAATTTTAAAAAGCCATTCCAAATGGGCCTCATATGGTCCCCGCTATTGCCCTTGGACCCAGAATGAGTTAAAGCGGCTCAGACTATGCTCTTATACATTCGATGTGTGCATTGACTTTCATTGGCCCAATCCGGGATATGAACCCAGGACATTGGCAATAGCAACTATGTGAGTTAGTTACTATGCCAATGAAGCACTCGAAGATAAAATAGATAGATTTTATGTATACTATTTTAGAACGACAATTACAATATTCGTCTACCAGGAGATCATATTCAGTGAGGCGATCTCGCTGAACGAGATTTACTCCAATCTTGGTTACGACTTATGGAGCGAATGTTTTGCTTATAAACTTATTGTCGCTTCACATTTTAACTCAGCCTTAAAGCCTCAATAAATACATCTATCTATCTAATTCAAATTGTGTCTCTAAAATGGCTACTTACTTACTATAAAAAACCCTTTATTTATCAGTTTTATACCTTTTTGGGTTATTATTGTAGATATTAGTAACGTTAAGTATACACCATTCTCAGTTTTTTAAAAAAAAAAACAAGTGTATACTTTTTTTGCAAATGACAAAATTAAACCACAGAAATATTTAATGCAAGACTACAATTAGTATTGAGATTAACACGATTTGATAATAAATGTGAACAATATTTTTTTCAACTTAAATCTATCAACTGGTTTGTCATAATACATTTACTTCTTTGGTCTCTTTAAATACCACTTATCTTAATATAAAACAATATGGCGTCTCCCGTTTACAAAAAATCAATTGTCAAAATAATTTTCAACAACATTCGAAAACAATCGAAGACCGTTCCATGTTTGAAATTTTAAAAAACAGCTGATAGAAGTCGAGACAAATATTTTGAAAAGTGTCGTCTTTTTTAGAAGTCATCTGATCCATGGAGTAACGTTAGTTTCATATGGGCGAAGGGTTTTTTGGCAAACTAATTTAAACTATATTATCAGGTGACATAGTTGATTTTTCTTTGCAAATATTTTGAATAACCATATGATTTAAGCCTGAATCGGCTTTTTCTATGTGTGGGTAAATACCGGCTTTATTAAAATCTGTATAGTAATATGTACTCTAGTACATTATAATAGAACTGATTTTTCAATACAACAACGCTCATTGTGTGTTGAAACAGGATTCGCTTCCCATATGATTTTTGTATGACATTCCTTTTGATTCCCGCGTAGTACGATTATGACCTTAAGATATATAGAAATAAAGTCTTATTTATGTTGTGTTTTGCTCATAATCGTTCTAGTTAGGTTGTAAGGTCAGACGGGTTGGACTGTGCATGTGCGCAGTGGTCAGCCTAAAAATTAAAAAAAACTACTAAAATATTAATTCAGATTTTTAAGTTTTATAATTTTCATTTTAAATTCTGTATACATGAAAATCTAAATATAAATTTACGTGCAACGTTTAACTTTGTAACGCTAAATAAAAACGTTTCTAACGCATTAAAGTTTCAGTAGGTTTCATAATAAGCTGCACAGCCTCAAATATTTTTAATAAAAACATAGTTTATTCTTGTAATTATAATTTATAATCAATTTGAATAAGACAGATAGTTAGACAGCTATCTAGCAATATATTGTTTCTATGCTGTATGTATATTCTCAAATAGCATTATATTTAAACAGACATTAAATTTGACAGTTATATTTTAAAAACAAAATGGCAGACGAATAGATATAAATTTATGCTGTTCTTTATTAACAGCGCCCTAACAATAACAGCCTTTATCATTTAAAATAAAAAAAATATTAAAAAAAATGTTTCGGCTTACTGGAAAAATTCGACGTAACTTTATATACATAATATAATTCTAACAGCCTGTACTGATTATCTTTATTACCTTTCTAACTAAAGATTTTGTTGAAAACACATGTTACGAAGCTATAAATCCTAATAAACGAAAGATCTTAAGCCCTTTTTGGTTAAACTGCCGAACAACATTTGCACGGTCCATTATTTAAAACTCAACGCTCCGTTTTCTGTTTACTTCGGTTTCCTAAGTATTTAGCGGATGATTTCTGTGTTCTTGGACTAAGATTGTTTACATAGGATACATGTACATTTTCATATTTGAAATGAGTAACTACTAAGTTTAAGCCTGTTCTTCTCGACAGAATTTACATTCCGATCCAGTGACTGTTTTACATTTAGTATTATTCTCTAAAGTGATTCAAAAGTATGAGTAATAATATCAATTCCATAACATTACATTATAGAAGTTATAGGTTAATTAGGAATGTTTCCGGCTTATTTCCTAATTGATTACTAGGATTCGGATGGAATGAGATTTTTATAGACAATGCGCTCTACTAGAGACTGTATTTATGGTAAAATAATGTAAGGTTGACTATACTTTGTTCTTACCAACTTAACCCAAATAATTTATATTGTATTTATTAACTAATTAGTTTTATTTTAAATGTAAGGTACAGATGAGTGGTCGTTTAAAAAAAGCACTTGTGGAAAAATGACATTTTAATTTTTTTTATTATAATAAAATTTTCTTTTTTTTTTTTAAAGATAGTTGATGTATATGAAATATATAAAAAAAAATAATGTAATCAATATATTTTTTAATTAACAAATAATAATTTCTGCAAAAACTTACAACTAATTCTACCGAAATGGTAGAAAATTTCTCACACAGCGCTCTCGAATCAAGGGCGGCAGGAATACATTACGGAGAACCGGGACCGCTTGGGACCCGGGACGATTTGACACCGCAATTCAGTTGTGATTCGACCGCGGAGCGAGAAACATCGTGGTTGGAACACTCTCTTTATTATTAGACTGATTATTTATAATGAACCTGTGATTTGTGTTTTACGTGTAAGATACTGTGCATTAAATAAAATGTGGGGTGAAAGCAGCAAGAACTGTGAGATTAACTGCCAGTGTTCCGGGTATGTTATTTTTTAAACATTCAATAACAAACTATGTAAAGATATAAATTATAAAGTATAAAAACAATAAATAACTTTTTTTTTTAAATAGACGAAAATAACTAGTTGTTTAAGACGATAAATAATAAATATAGCTTTACATTATCGTAATTAAAGACAGTAATGTCTCTCTTATTAATATATCATAAATATAATAAATACTTTTTAGTTAAACTAGTTTTATTTTTAATTAAGACAATAATAACTATTTTTAAAAAGAGCAATGAAACGTTCTTCAACAGATAACAAATTTTTGTTAAGTGAGTGAGATGGTTACCTTTATTCTTTTCTAAACTCATATTCCTTACCTTAGTTTTAACATAAATATATTTGATTTAAAAACTACGCCTCTAACTCATGATGAAGTCGTTATAATCTTCTCAACTACGCTAAAACAAGATTGCTAAGTGAATATAAAAAGTATAAAAAATATACCTATTTATAACATGACATACGGCGAATTCCTTCATACAGATTAGAAATCGTTAGTTCTATATGGGTTAGGAATTTAAAGCAGAAAATACTATAAAAAGACATTACGTCATTCAGACCTTGGGACTTAAAAAAGGTTTGATAACCTCCTTGGTCGTATTTGATATCTGCGACTGGTAAAAAAGTTAGAATGCGCGCGAAAGTTTCCATTTCATTACAACGAAAGTGAGAATCTATATTCTAAGTTTAAATATCGAATCGAACGATTAAAGAAACACGTGTAAAATTTTCATAATTTATTGTAAGTTAAATAAAAGCAACAAAGTCAAGAAGCCGGACGAAAAGGATTTTAATAATCTTCTAAATTCTAAAAATGAATGAGAAATCATAAAAAAAAGTGAACCAAAAAGTTTTATCTCGGACACGAATGTTATCGCATAATGGCTGATTTATGTTTATATTGCCGTCTCGTTCTAATCCGTGAAAGAATGCAGCGTGGGAGTGAGATGTAGAATCAATTGGCGGGAAATGAGTGTTGTCACGTAGGTACTTAAGTTTGGAATTGTGCACGTTTTGCGGGAATATTATTACTTTATTATATTATATTTTGTATTGTTTAAGAAGAATATAACATGTCTTGTATTTTTGATAAAATTTTAATAGTTTATAAGAGGTAGTCATTTTATAGTATCAAGAAATTCACACTACTCAAGACTTCAAGACTAGTCTAAATGTAAATCTGGGTGGAAATGCAAGTCGCAGACAATGATACACAATAAAACATTTTCCGAAAATCTTCTGTTATAAGTTATAATTGTGTTTTAGTAGTTTTTTGAGTTACACATTATAAAACAAATTTTCATTTATAAGTTAAGGTTAGAAATTGTTTTAAATTCTATTCCGTCATTTCATTGGTCAACAATTTATCACGTGACCCATGATCTGTCATTTCCGTACACTAAGACGAATTTGCCAACCGATATTTATAGAGCCTTTATTTTACCCGTGTATTTTATTCTATGATGTCATCCGACCTCGACTACTGAACTTTAAGGATATATAAACTACTATGGGAATAACAAAATATAATTTAAACATAATATCATCATTATTTATGACTATTTAAAGAAAATGGTGGATATTTTGCAGTCGTATATTTTAATGAACACATACGTCATGATAAAAAAAATTAATTCAATCGAATTAAGTTGAAATCATAGCGCTGTAAGCATATTATTCATGTGTAGTACGCCTAGATTTGAGACAATTAGTTAATTATTGGTGATGTTAATACATTTATGCTGCGAATGTACACATCACTCACAGGAAACTGGATAGACGCCTATCTATAAATAAATTAAGCTCATATGACAACATCGTTTGTCCGTTAGAAATTCAACTAATGACGGGTGTAACTATTCGGGTCTTAAACTATACGAATATTGTTATTCTAGGTAGGTACCATCCGCTCATTATATAGCTTAAAGCCAGACAGCAATACTTAGTATTTTTATGTACCGGGTTGGTTAATATTTCTTACAATGACAATGTCACGCGACCTATTTCCTTGTTTGACCTATTTACAATAAAAAAAAGTAGGTTTTTAAAAGTCCCTTTGCATTGATACTTTGTTACCATCGAATCGAAATATGCATAAAACTCGGTAGTTAATCTTATCCAACACTGATATCACGATATTATAATTATATCCTGTTTGAAAATAAATAAATCTCTTATAAGCGTTTTAAAAAACACGTCTCCTAATTTGTAAATAAAATTCCCATCCGGTCCGTTACTTGAAAGTTTGTTTATCAAAAGTAACTTTCAATAATTCAAAAATGCAATGCAATCTTAATACATTAGTGACGTCATAAAAATTGATATTTCACATTACATGAATGAATGTTTACATCATAAAACGGCTGATGAATTTATAATGGGTAAATGCATTCATGGCTGGCAACACTCGTGACTAAATCATGAATGAACGGCCGTTTTGCATATCGAAGTTATGCATACGGAATTTCGATTTTAACACATTGCGATAGAGTCGAAAAACAAAATTAACAATTTGATGCACACTTAGGACATTTTAAAACTATTTGCAATTTTTTTACGTTTTTCTCGATGTAAAGCGGTTACTTTGATTAATATTTTATGATAGCATCTTATCTTAGTTCTGAAGTCAAGGCTTATAGGATAAGCTATAAAATGTCGTCGGTTCGATTCCATCATTATAATTCATCTATCGATGTTGGTTTATCGTGAGATTACTTATATGTACAGAAAATGCCTTGATATTTCTTTTTTATTTAAAAAGGAAGGCTGGTATATAGGAAAAAAGACAAATAAACATTGACAGCAAATTGACGCGATATCATTGGTCGAGATTATGATTAATCTATGATATTCACTATGGATTTGCGAAAAAATGGCGTTTTGAACGTCGACGAAACTGTTATCGGAACTTTGGAAGTAAAATTAAATTGGAAATAAGTGGTTAAGTGCAATAGTGTTGAATAATAAATATATATATGTATTAACTATAAACTCTGCACAACATAGCAATGGAATAAATATAGGATGAAATACGTAAATCTAAGGTTTGTTTACCTTTTTTCCTACTTCCATTGGAATAGGATACAGGCGATATTCTCAAGGTTTACTATTGATTCAATGGATACTGAAAGGATAGGAAAAATAAATTACAATGCAATGCCACACTGGGACCTCTATTATCAGCGGTGGTCACTGTTTATATACATTGCCGTTGAAAGAACTATACAACAAAATCCAGAGACGTGACATCTTTAGAGATTATAATTAATTAAATCTCTACTTGGTAGGTAGGTAGGGCCTAACTGATCGATACCCATTCATTACTTGATGGTAGGGCTTTGTGAAAGCCCGTCTGGGTAGGTTATCATCTCATCAGATATTCTACCGCCAAACAGCAATACTCAGTATTGTTGTGTTCCGGTTTTAAGGGTGAGTGAGCCAATATAACTACAGGCACAAGGGACACAACATCTTAATTCCCATGGTTGGTGGCGTATTGGTTATCTAAGGAATGGTTAATATTTCTTACAGCGCCATTGTTTATAGGCGGTGGTGACCACTTACTATCAGGTGACCCATATGGTCGTCCGTCTACCGAAATCATAAAAAAAGAAAAAAAGTAACTACATATTCCACCAAAAAACAATAATTAGAATTGTTGTGTTCCGGTTTGAAGAGTTAGTCTGTGTAACTATAATAGACATTGGTGGTCGTTTGACGGTGTAAAGGCCAGAACTTCAACCTTAACGTCTTAACAATTGTGTTTGTGACGTTCAGGTGGTTTATTTTCTGGTCTATATAATTAAAAAAAAAAAATAGACAAAAAAATACAAACCATAGAACTCTGTTTTGTTTTATGGTTGCGGTGTATCACAATGGACCCCTATCATGTTTGAAGTAACATAAAGTTAAAAAACCAATCTAGAACACATTAAATAATAACTCTTATATCATTATATTTAAAAATCAAAATCGCTTGATGCAGTTTTGTAATACATTTTCTTATTTGGACCAAGTTAAAGTTATTCTAAAATGTTCTGTGGTTGATATAACATTTTGAATAAATTATGTTTATATACTAAAATTATATATGCAAAAGTAACTCTGTCTGTTACGTCATATGCATGCTTGAACTCCAAGGATCGATATAGGTTACATTTTACGCCCGTTCAAGGAATAATCTTGGGGACAGCCAAAATAGGTATTTGTGTTGATCTCGTGCTCAATTTGGGAATTCTGTCAAATGTCCACGTTGGTGCAAGTCTTAGTCCAGCGGTGGGATATAAGCAGGCAGTGAATACCCCATCCAGGACGCATTAATAAACATATGTATGGCTCCGTTAAAGTACGTTGCAAACGTTAACGGCGCGTCACGCTCCACTCGGACTGGTCACCGGACTCACCACGATTGAGTGCGGAGAGGTTTTTATAGATTCTTTTTCAGTTAAGAAACGGATTATATTTACGGTTAAAGTTTTTTTTTATGTTTTATATAATTAGGTTCTTTATCTGTAACGATTAAAAAAAATGTTGATTTTAGGTTGTTTATAATGTAATGATTGTTTTTTTTTTCATATAGGTTCTTTTAATGTAACGAAATAGTATTCGATTTTTATAACGTTCTTTTTGGGTAATATTTAGTGAGGACATTCCGAATTATTTCTTAATTTGTTTTTGTTGCATAAGAACCATTCTTGTCCTGTAATGCAAATTATTTTTATCAGTGGTCGTTATAAAAACAGAACCACATGTTCATCTTAAATTCGTTCACAGGCTGAATATCGTAACACCAAGGTTACAAAAAAAATCCAAAAATAACTTTAAACGTCAAATTTCCCGCGCTTCTCGTATAACTTAAACCGCAGATTATAAAAAATAAAAGGCGATTGCCGCGTCGTTTGACCTTTGAATACTTAATTTATATTAATAAACACTTATAATATATAGTATGTTTTAACTTCATTATAAGAAATTTATATTAATATACTCTTTATTATACGTCTGTTATCAAAGTTGGTAAAGGGCTAGCAAATGGGCCACCGATGGTAAGCCACTTCCCATAAACAATGGTGCTGTAAAAATATTAACTCATGTTATCTCTTGACTCTATGGTTACAAAATTGCACGTTTTCAAGTATGGTACTATTGCCAGTGATAAAAATTATAAGCAAGTTCAGAAGTAATTTAGAAAAAAACCGGTATTTAGAATCTAATAAATTTAACTTGAACTTTTTAAACTCATTAAAATATAAAATACCCATTTACTGAGACGTCATATAAATATAATAAAATTATCTTACTTTATAAATATTACAAATGTTCAACCAAAAGGTCAAACTTAGATTTATTTATTAACTATACCTAAAATCTTAAAGTCTAGTCCTCATAGATATCGTCGTGATACATAAATCTATACTAATATTATAAATACAAAAATACTTCTGTCTGCTACCTCTTTATTCTTAAACCGCTGAACTGATTTAGATGAAATTTCGTATGGAGATAGTTTGATTCCCGAGTGTAGGGCATAGGCTTTTTTATTTCACCCCTCGAGTTAAAATGGGACAAAGACTGTGTTATAAGGTTTTATAAATTTCGCTTGGAAAAAACCGCGGGTTCGACTATTAAAAAAAAATTTTTTTTTTTTTAAATTGGTGTGTAACCAGGATTGTTTAATATTTGTTATTTATAAACATATAGATAAATAACGTATTATAATGTTAATTTAGTCTTAGTAATGATATCAAAATTTCGTTCAAAACCGCGCTTGCGCAAGATCGATACTACCCCCGCAGTTCGTTCAACCCACCAGATGCTCACCCTCTGTAATTAATGTACGTAACTAGTGAACCGTCCCGGCTTTACTTGTATAACTTAGCAATATATATAAACGTACAAACAAACATAATAATTACGAACGAATAGTCTCGTAATCAAAATCGTATTATTCTTTACAAGATGATGAACTTCTAAATTTACACGTGAAACTGCGAAGTGCAGCTACTTGTATACTAAATCCTTATCCGAAACCAGCTGCGTCTTCTGGTATAAGTTTCATGTATATTGGTTTAGTATTTTTTCAGTTGGCATTACAATAATACGACTCCTGAACGATGAAGCAATGGTAGGATTGCATTTAATTAATTTATTTATTTGAAACACCATCGGCATATTCACAAAAATTATATTGAATTATAATAAAAAGTATTAAACTCTTAGATGAATAATAAAAACTTAAACCAGCACAAACTTAGACAAAAGATACTGCTTATTATAAATATATTAAATTATCAACACTGTTACATGAAATTCAAAAGTGCTTTTATAAGACCACTTGAATAAAGAATATTTTGTTGTTGTTTTTTTTTTTTTTTGTTTTTATTCCGCAGGTTTTTTGTGGTCTGCGATTTTTTGTATAATTTAAATAACATTCTTTTGGAAAAAAAATCGTATAAATTAATAAGAATGCGTTGAAACTTAAAATCGACACGAGGTTTAATTTTCCTAAATTTTTTAGACAAACGACATTAACATCCTAAGGTGTTGAAAGAAACCCGTTTTAAAAAATGAAAACGCATTCAATATACTTAAAATTCATCAAAAAAAAAAACAACCATAAATTAAGCGATAATTTCGCAACCAACATAACGCTTTTACATAGCAATCCCATAAATAATCATATCTCTAGAACAATAAAACGAAAATTGTCTATGCCCAATACATCCCTATCGAAAAATAGCGCGTTTTATTAGGGTGAAGTGACACCTGCCCAGTTGATTCGGGATCGTTAATATTACAACACAATTTTATACTTTAAATACATATATTTATAGTTCATTTTTGTTTGGATTAATTAACATATATTGTTCTGAATGTAGTATCGATTTTCTGCTTAGAATTTTATATGGTGGTGTGACCAGCTTTTATTAATGTTGTGACTTGCGTTTAGTGTTGCCATGAAGTTATATGATTCTATACAAATGTCGTGCAAGGATATTGGTTAAAAATACATTAATATCAGTTAGTACATAACAACCAAGTACATGAAAAATCGGTGTTTGCCTGGGTTTGAACCCGCACTCGTCTGCTATATGCACGCGTTATAACCACTGGGCCATCTCGGCTCATTTATATCAAAATTATATTTAATAATAATAATAATTTCTAATTGATTCCTGTCACGTTTCAACTAAGGATAATCTTCAATTTCCTCTAGACTTAAGACTGCGAAATGTATCAATTAGATGTTTAATGTCATTGATTTTATCCGACATCTTTAATAATCGTCGAATTATGCACCTAAACCTCTTTCAGGCACTCCGTCCATTACTGAAAACCGTATTAACCTCACTTCGAAAACACATTATTCGGAATGTAGATTCTATAGAGATGAACCGGCCCGGCAAGAAACTAACATTTCCACATAGATTATTAAATACAATTCAAGTATTGCTTACCCCGGAGCCGACATGGCCCAGTGGTTAGAACGCGTGCATCTTAACCGATGATTTCGGGTTCAAACCCAGGCAGGCACCACTGAATTTACATGTGCTTAATTTGTTTATAATTCATCTCGTGCTCGGCGGTGAAGGAAAACATCGTGAGGAAACCTGCATGTGTCTAATTTCAACGAAATTCTGCCACATGTGTATTCCACCAACCCGCATTGGAGCAGCGTGGTGGAATATGCTCCATACCTTCTCCTCAACGGGAGAGGAGGCCTTAGCCCAGCAGTGGGAAATTTACAGGCTGATTATGTTTTATTTTATGTTTACCCCGGATAGACATAACGAATACTATGAATTCATTTATGTCGTCTACGCCATCCTTTGTTGAGTACGCCGTATTAAACAAAGTTCACGTAAAGTGAAAGCGAACTCCATTTTCAAAGCTAAAATTATTTAAATAGAAATAAATAAATATCGGACAACATCACATACATTACTCTAATCCCAATGTAAGTAGCTAAAGCACAGTAGTGTGTACACCGGTTTTCACGGGTACGCCACTCCGAGGTCCCGGGTTCGATTCCCGGCCGAGTCGATGCAGAAAAAGTTCATTAGTTTTCTACGTTGTCTTGGGTCTGAGTGTATTACCGTCGTTACTTCTGATTTTCCATAACACAAGTGCTTTAGCTACTTACATTGGGATCAGAGTAATGTGTGTGATGTTTGTTCAATATTTATTATTTTATCTGGACTCCAGTGACATCCAACTTGTTACAAATCAAAACAAAATTACTTAGTTTTTAATTTTTTATATTAAGCTTTGGACCGATTCGGATAATCGGCGTTTCGATTAACCGGCGTTCGGATAACCGGCGTTCTACTGTAATATAAAAATGTTACGTACATTATCGTACGGCGCCGGGACGTGTTGTTAATAAAATCTCCACGGAGCACAAAGAAACTGACAACGCATAAGTATCATTCTGATCTCGTGTAATCATCCCGTCGATGTATTTTTTTTACCTAAATTGCCGGACGACGTGGCATTCTTTCAAACCGCTTCGTCTATTCTTATATGTTCGCGTTTCTCGAGTACGTTTAAGAAAAATATACAATGAGTTTAACACGAATTTAATATCTTTCTTTTTTTTATTATTTAATATCAGAACATTTGGTAGCTAGGTTGAAGAAAAAACATAAACAAAACTTGTTTTTTGACTAGGAAAGTTGAAACTCTCGGCTTTTCTCTACCATAATATGAATGTATTATACATATAAACCTCTCCCTTGAATCACGCTGTTTATTGATTGAAACCGCATTAAAATCCGTTGCGTAGTTTAAAAGATTTAAGCTTACAGTTGACGGAAAGCGACGAACGATAAACGAACAGAAAATCATTTTATAATACTCAGCATGGACATGTCTATCTGTCTGACTGTTGAAAGAGGACTTGACCGGGAATATTCTATGTTATGGTTAAAAACCTTTATATAAATAAATAAAAAACAACACTAATTTCATACATTTTTTTTCTTTAAACAACTAAAGACTTATTGTATTTTAAATAAAGCTGCGTGTCTCTGTTCGAGATGGAAAATTAGGTCCGTTATATTAGTAAGGAAGTCGAACTCCACGTCTTCCGATAAATGACTTCATTTTTTACCGGAGTACTTACTCTTGCGTGACTTAGCGGTAATTTTTCCATTGAAGCACTTTCCTTTTCATTTACTATAAAATAGTTTTATTGCGTCGAGTCATTCAAACTTAAAATCTGTACAAAACTAGCCAAAAATCTCATCGAAAATCATACACAAATTTCCTCAGACTAGAAAAACGGCGAAAAAACTCAACGTGTTTTTTAACGTGTGTTATTTAACTAACACCTAAATGATTGAATATCAAAACTAACTATCCGTTATTAGTAAGCATTAAAGAGAAGCAAAACGAAACGAGCAGTTAAAAATCGCATGGAATACCTAAATAACAGATTTGTCTAATACACCTGCTATCAGAATCCATACTAATATTATAAATGGGAATGTAACTCGTGTCTGTTGCTCTTTTACGGTCAAATTACTGAACGGAATTTGGTGAAATTGTTGAATTCCAAATAGGTAAATAGGTTTGATGCCTAAAACACGAGCGAAGCTGTGGCTAAAACTAGTATGTTATACGTATTACTCGAAACAGAACACCATACTTTAAAGTCGGTTCAAAAGGAATGTAACAGATCTATTAAACCGGTTAGAGGCGGTTCTAACCAAATCACTATTAAGAAAAAAAAGTCTTGTAACGTCACGTCCTTTCATACGAATACGTCTACGTATACATATAACATATCAAATCTCTTCGCTTATATAGGTGTATGTGAATTAATATATAATTACATATATATTTATATAATAATCGATACTATTTTAACTGATATGTATGCGAAAGTAACTCTGCTGTTACCGCTTCAAGGTTAACCGATTTTTGTGGTAGGAAGATAACTTTGAGTCCCGGGAAAGTACAAAGGCTATTTTTTTTAATTCACCCCTCGAGGCGTAAAGTGGGGGGGTGATGATTGATTGTGTGCTATAGGTAAAGTTGTATAAATTGATCACAATTAAAACCAGCTTTCAGTAAGTAACTTAATAGATCGTGTTTTTTTAATAGATGGTTGACTAAAAATTGGCACTGGACGTTTCTTAAATCGTCTTTGGAACTAAGGTACGTCCCTTGTTTCTGTAGTTACACTGGCTCACTTTCTATTTAGCTGATTTTATATGTGATGAACTACCCAGGCGAAGTTAAACGTTGATAACTTATATTGTTTCTAAAAATATACCCAATCAAGTAATTCTCTCGACCCATTTCTGCCAATTAGATTAGAAATCCCTCGGTCTTGCAGCATGAGTCCAACCAGCCGTTACTGAGGATACGAGCAATTGACCTCATCACATTAGCGGGTGAAACTATTACAGGAAGTGACGTCACTAACTGTCACTTCTATGAAGAAGTATTTCACTGTTTACCAAGTTTCTGTTTAATTTTCATGTGCATATGTGTTTGTAATTCATCTTGCGCTTGAAAAAAAACTCCGTGATGCTCCAAATCTTCTCTAAAGGGAGAGGACGGAGGCCAGCAGTGGGACATTTACTGGTACTTTTTTTCAGATTAAAAAGCAATTAACTAAGATAAAAAAAAAAAATCGTTTCATTTATAAATAGAGATTAACTTCAAAGTCATGCTCTGTCAGCGAGTACTCTATGGTCTCGACGGTTGGAAATTTGAATTTCGAACGGGATAGGTTTTCGTAATTCAAACGTGTAAATAGAAAGTTCCGAATGATTTTCAAACATTGCGCAAGTGTCAATTTTTTCAAAATGGCCGTTAGTGATTGGTGTTAAGAAACGGTTATTATATTTGAAAATATCATCGAATTTATGTCGTAAGATTTTTTTTAACTGTTTTAACCGTGCGATGGGATTAAATATTTATGGCTGAATGTAAGTTATTGTGAAATACGTCTATGTATCTTAACTATCGTCGTATATGACTTTTCGTGGCTGAAATGATTTAAACATTAAAAAAAAAGATTTATACAATTATTATATCAAAGAATTATTTAAATAAAAATTTTAAGATTAATACTTATGTTTGTTTTTTATTATAACTTTTTTAAACCTTTAATTTAAGACCTTCGTTACGTCTTAACTGAGATGAAGACATCCTCAATATCATTAGATAGACAGCTGTACACAATTAGAATCTTAAATTAGTGTTAATTCGGGTTCCGTGAACGGGTTATGTTCTATTACGTAAAAAGTAGCCATTTTGTTTTTACGAAGACATTCTATGTAATTTAAATTGTACTTTACTGACATACTCTGTAATTAAAATGGTGGAAAAGAGTAACTTCTAAGTTTCTTACCGGTTCTTGGTAGTATCTACTTTCCGAACCGGTGGTAGTTTTACATTAATACCACACTAACAAGACGGTTCAACAGTGCTTTTAAGAGCCTAATCGAATAAAGAATATTTTGATTTGATATGTCTAGACTCAAAGTTGAGAGTGGATCGAAAAAAATAGTGACCAAAAGTTGGCCACTATGAACACGCACACTAGTAAAGTAGTGTGACGTTCGACCAGTGTAAAGCGTGGCCGTCACGCACACCGAGATAATAAACTTGGCTCGTCTATTTTAGTTCTTTTGTAGAGCGACACTTTCTGAACATATAATTTAAAGTTTCAACATTAAAAACCTATGAAACCTTTAAATATAATCCCTTAAATCACGTTTCAAAATAACAAAGAAATAGTTATGAGTTTTGTGCTCTAGAAGTCAAGACATATAAATATAACCTAATGCTAGCGCCATATCTGGCAAAACGGACATTTAAAATCGTATCAAGTCTTACTTCCTCATTAAGTAACCATATTTAGTACGGAGAGGAATCTAGAGTCTGCCCTATAAGACGTAGTTGCTTTTTTATAAACACAATCCTTAACAATATATGTGAGAGAATTTTTACGTTTGTATTTATAAAGTATATAGAGATTTATGCCAGTCAGACTGGGTACCCACCACATTCTACCACCTAGCAGTAATACTTAGTATTATTGTGTTCCGGTTTGAAGTGAGCGAGTACTATTACAGGCACAAGAGACATAACATCTAATTTCCAAAGGTCATAACTCAATAATATATATTACTAGCGACGCCCGCGACTTCGTGCGCGTTTGAATTTAAAAAAAAAAGCGCGACTTTATTATTATTTTACATATAATCCTAAAATAAAAGCCTAAGTTACTCCTTATTACATCAGCTATCTGCCAGTGAAAGTCCCGTCGAAATCGGTCCAGCCGTTCCAGAGATTAGCCGGAACAAATAGACAGAAAAAAATTGTAAAAAAACATGTTATTTAGATATATGTACCGTGTATTAGTATTTTAATATTACAAACAGACAGTCCAATTTTATTATATGTATAGATTAATTTTTATTTTATTTTACATTCGTCATTCTTACATACATGCAATTATAATATATATAAAGCAAACGATATATGCTTATTGAATTATTAATAACTACTGCTTACGAAGCTAAACAGAAAAATTAAAGTTCCTACAGACATGACTTTAAATGTGAAGTTGATTTCTAAACATTTGTTTTAAGAGTATCAAAAGTTAACGCTATTTAAACAAATATGTAGTAATTGGGATTGGAGTGGGACAAGTAACGACACGGTCCAGACTAGGTGAATCGATTGCGTGGGAGAGCCGAGTTAGAAAAAGATGGCAGAGCGACCGTTGAAGCCAGTTTATCGTTTCCTTTTTTTTTAAAACCATAGAGCGAGTTTTTTTTTTAAAGATCCTATTCTCGCTCGCGTCTCGAATTTTTATCTAAGGTTACGTAATGTATTCAGAGGAAAGTTCATTTGAGGTTATTCTGACAGTTTTTTTTTTTTAATTAATTGAATTTTTTGGTTTGATATCTTAATTTTTCAGCCCAGATTTTTTTATTCGTAATTATTAAATGATATAATATATATCTTAATAATATATTAAAGTGTACAGATTAGTTAATTGTATAATAATCAATGTGTAAATTAGAACACCAAATTTAAATTAAATGAATTTAACTATTTTAGACAGATAATTTTTATTTTTTTGTGTCAAAGGTGTAATTGTTTGTATGTGTTTACCAAATCTAGTACAGCGGTTATAAACAAAACAAACTCGTTTATCAAAGGAAGTTTTAATCACTCAACATTCATGTACATACGGTACATACACTATGCTTTGAAAATTATTTTTTATCTGTGTCAAACTGTTACTTCCCTATTATGAAGTTTTAAAACGACTACCTTTTTAATGTTCTACCTAAGCTATGTGGATAGTGCATACCGTAGGCTTAGATTGCGGGTTCAAACCAAACGCCATTTTTTGATTGTGTTCGGCTTTGCTTGCGTTTTATGGGTTGGGCGTCAGGTGTTTAACTTGCTTTTTTACCAAATCTTATCAAATTCCTGTCAGTGGTTTGGCCGTGAAAGAGCAATAGATAGACAGACAGACAGAGTTACTTACGCAATTATAATATTAGTATAAATATATCTCATCTGATTTGCTTGTATCTATATCCGGTTTTGAAACCTAACAGCGTTTTAGCTGGCAACCCCTTTGCCCAGTTAAGGTATGATAGGATTAAGTTTTCTCATTAGAATATTACATTTAATAAAGTACTATAAAATGAAGATACTAAAGTCTTTGTAACAGTATACTTTAAAAAATTAACAATATTGAATTAATTTTATGAGTAGTTAACTATGCCATCGTCGGCCGCCAGCCAGCTTCCAACAAGCATAGCTTATCACATGAACTATTAATTTAAATATTCAACGCGAGTTATGCTGTAAATTTAAGGCTTAGTATAAAAATGCAAACAGATTTTTAAACTGTGCTTAAACAGAACAAACGTTGCTGGTTTATTTAACGTTATCACGACTTTACTTAAAGGGCTCTATTTGTTTTACTTAATTGTCAAGTTAAAAGTACGATAAGAAATTTTAATTGGGGGATAAACTTAACCTAGATTATAATTGACAGTTTGCAAGAAATAAAGAATTTAAAAAAGCATATCTTATTCTTGAAAACATTGTCTACCTCTATGGTAAATTTATTTTTTATTAATTCAGAGATTTGGGCGTGGGACAGGTTATAAGTGGACTTGGTGATTGTTCCGTTCAAGCTTCAGCAGACGATTCCACCGACAAACTTTAGTATTACAAGGGGCATAACTTAGTTCCCAGGGTTATATCGATGAGATAACAGATGATTTAAGCGCTTACAGCTCATTTTACCTATTTTATACGAGAATAATTGCGTTGGGCAGCTGTGGAATACCTAGTCCATCTGAAGTCCATACAAATTCTCACGATGTAATAAGTAAAATTAGTTCATTCTTCATATCTTTCGGTAATTCTACACCTGGACTCGGATCAAACGAATAAATTCAATATATTATTTAAATAAACCCCCCCAATAATCGATATAGAAAAAAATATCGAACGCAATGGTCCATTTCCAAACTGCCCATCTGCTTGAGAAACCCACAGATAATAATTCGTGACACAATAAATACGGTGAGACGTTTTAAACCCTATATTACTTCCGTAAAAAAAAAAAAAAATACAACAATAGGCAAGATGATCTAAATTCGCACGGGAAATGGCGCGCTTTTGTCTGACAGGTCGTGACCCTGAGGGCTCCGTCTTGTATATCGTTCATTGAATAAAGATACTGTTCTCAAGGATTTTTTTTGGTGTTACGAATTTATTTACCGTTGTAATTTCATTTTTAATTTCAACTTACAAATCTTATTAATAATATTCTATGTATCTACGCAACGATTCAAAATATTATTCGATATTAAAAAATTTAAAGCTCATGTCAAAAAAATGGACAAATAACGCATATTACTCAATATAAGATACTAAAGATAAAAAAGCGTGTCCTTGTATATTCATTTAATTGTTCTTTACTGACATGTCACTAAAATGACGGAAAAGAGTAACTACTGAGTTTCTTGCCGGTTCTCGGTAGAATCTACTTTTTGAACGTTGGTTTACATTTATTTCAACACTAACATGACCATTCGAAAGTACTTTTTCAAGCCTATAAATAATAATATTTCGATTTTTGATTTTAAATAAATTATTAGTGTGTTGCTGGAGCTAGGTACAATATTTATCTTCTTGTTCCTTCTCATAGACAATATTTAAACGTCATTTTACAAGTTAAATTTGAATGTACTTACTAGAATTCGAATGCAGATTCTATAGAAGAACCGGATAGAAAGTTTTTATCTGCTGTATGTTGGGTTCAAGTGAGCCATTTTATTTTCAGGCACAAATCGTAACTTGATTGACATCGACGATCTTTTTAAATGCTTTTTAAACTTAGGCAATGTTTGGGCTGAGCATTCTTTGCCTTTGCCGGATTTCATGCTTTATAAAAGTAATTATCTAAATCGTTCCATTGCCCCAATTAACTTAATCATTTAATACAAAATAATAATATTACAGAACAGTATTACATTCGCCAAAACTAACCCGAACCGTGGGAAACGTCCATAGACCAATCGTATAATTTTTTTTATTAGAATATATTTAAATTATTTTCGCTAATTCCTTCGATGTTTGAATGGAATTGAAAAACCGGATCTTCGACCTTTTTTTGTTTAAAAAAAAAGATGACGTCACACAATGAAATGAGGTAACAATTTTTTTAATATATATAAAATAATTATTTTTTTTATTGTAAGATTAATAAGCTAAAATATGATTTTAAATAGATACTCGAATATTAATAATGAGACAGATATAGAATGGTAGAGCATAGGACTTTATGCAAACCTGTCTGGGTAGGTACCACCCACTCATCACATATTCTACCGTCAAATAGCAATACTTAGTATTGTTATGTCTGTTTTAATAATAAGCGAACCGGTACAAGTAACATAAATTAGTTCCCAAAGTTGATATTTTTGGCTGAAAAGTTTTTCCTTTGCTTATTTAATTATTTTAAAAAAAACAATATCTCATGTCATTTACTGACATTTTACTAGTGTTTGTGAATTTAGCGTTTTGTCAAACAAACAATTTGAATAAAACGAACTTATTGTTAGTGACAATCTAGTCGACTATTATTACAACATAGTTAAGGAAAACAAACTCACGCTTTATAATTTAATTATATTAATACATATATAATATATATCCTAATAACGGTTTTATTTCCCGTTAATTATGTTTTTTGCTGATAAGAGCTTTTGCAGTTATTGATAAGGCTGTATGTCGTTAGTACATTGCATAAAAAATACAGTTCCTTTTTTAAACTGGGAAAGCTCAGTTGATAGAACGCTAATTAAGCCTTACTTTGTATTTAATATGTTTAACTATCAGTCTTGGAATTTGAAACCAATTTTTAAAAAAAATAACACATTACTAATGCTTCGTTTCTTTTTTATTTAGTCATTTTCTTTTCCAATATAAAAGTAGCCACATATTGTTAATTATATAAATTAAATTATAGCTAATCATCATACAACCTGTGCCTATAAATAAATAAAAAAAGTAATATGTCAATTTGACATAAAGTCACTTTTCGCTCCAATATTGTACCCGTGACGTCACTAACGGTTTCGTCTAAGTGTTCTTTGTTTAAACGACGTTCGATTCGAAACCCTAATTCCTTGCAAAATAAAGTTAATATTTTAAAAAACATTGCGCAATTCGACTGTGACCATTTTTGCTTGCGCTAATAAAAATATTTCAAAACAAACGCTTGATTAAAGCAATTGGTTATAAAATGGGTCGATGTTAGATCGGTTTATCAGTATGTATGTGGGTCACTATAGTGACGATACGTTCAGCGTCTAATAATATAAACACATTGCCATATGAACTATTAACAACTAACAATGATTAATTAAAGTTTTTTTTTACATTGGCATTTCTGATATATATCTAGAAAAAAAAACACTGTTACTTACAGTACATAATAAGGTTAGTGGTACAGTGGTAAGAATTAATATGTATTTCTTAAATTGTCATTGTCTATGGGCGGTGATGACCACTAACCTCAACTCAAAGGTACTTCATATTCTGAGACTATTCTAGTTGATGCCGTTTGAAATTTACAAAAATATTATACTTAAATAGTTTTTATGTTAGTAATTATTAGCATTTCATCAAACAATTCGTTATTCGTAGCCTTCTGAGTCACAGAAGACTACCAATCGTAAGCAACACGAATAGGTTAGTTTGTATAAGTATCAACAGTTTCACTCGTAAATTTAGACTATTGGAGAGACAAGCACGTTTTTTGTTCTTGTATAAGTTGTTTTATAAAATAACCGGTCAATTGTGTCAAGGACGTTAAATAATCATTATCGTTTTGACTCTACTATGACGCAAAGTGCATTTATAGATTACAATATTTTTATTATTTTTTTTAATGGTTTTCGGTTATGCGGCCTTTGCCATTGTCAATGTTGAAGAAAATCATTGAATTATTTTTTATACTGCATATATGATGGCATTTATTGTTCAAATTAGTACATATAAAGCAGAACATATGTGTTTTCTTTTTTATAAATATGTTATTTTAACTACGTAAAGTTCTAAAGAAGAAACGGTTTTTGTCTAGCTCAGTAACATTTATCGGCTGTATACTTTTTTCCTTAGGCCAATAATTACTTTAAAAAAAAAACACTTCTCAAAAGTTATATAGGGAAAGAAGATTAAGATAAAAATTACACAAATCCATTCTTAACAAAATATGCAGTAAAATAAAAAACAAATATACTTCAGTATTCTCTAAAACAACAGCTACCATATCATTATTTCAAAACTATTATTAGTTAAGTTTGCCGAAACACAAGAACTTATCGCGAAGATCTTAAACAGCAATTTGAAAAAAAAATACCGCTCCGTTAACGAAATGGCGGCTCTTTTGACAGATCTAAAAATATAACAGAGAAATGAATGAGTTGATTTATGGCGGTCTAGTGAAAGTAAGAAAAAATAATAACTATAAAAAACAAAACTATTTAAAATTTGTATTTAAATGTACAATATATTTTTTTTAACGAATTATGTCTTCACTTTTAGAACGAATAGATTGTGTTATTTCGCGATTGTACTTGTAATGTCATGAACAATATTGTTGTTTAATTCGTTTTAAATCAAATCAAAATAAACTTTAGCCAAGTGCTTTTATAACGTCGTGTGAATCGTCATTTTACAGAATTAAATGTCAAACTAACACCAGTTTCGAATGAAGTTACTACCGAGAAGAGCCAGCAAGAAGTTCAGTAGTTACTTTTTGGAAACATTTGAATACATAAGTTAAAGTTATGTCGATCAAATACAGTTAAATTTAGATAATATATCCTGTTTCAAAGTCCACGAGTATTCAATCTAATTACTGGATTAAAATTATTTACTAAAGACTTCAGTCATATTCTGCTTACTTCATTCGATAATTTACTTTATTATAAGAGTAACTGTTTAAAACCTCTTTGGCCTATGACATGGCTGACAATACTTATGCCTTTTCTAAGATTCTGAAACAAAAAAATAACTGAAAAAAATTTAGACAATTAAAACGTATTAGTTCGTCAAGTGTGGTCCGCTTTTTTCACACATCTGTCAGCGTTCGAAATTTAAATCCGTTCCGTTCGAAAAACCGTTCAAACACGTGCACTCAACGATAATCGGAAAAGGTTTTTTATCGTGTACATTTTCTTGCATCACTTTAAATATTAAAATCTTTGTAATTTTTTTTCATCTCATTAGTCACGTGTTAAAATATCTTCCCAACCGCAAAGATTTAAAAGTAGGTATTATATTCAAACTTAATAAGAAATTTATAATCATCATCAATCTTTTCTCCTGGCTGAGTATCAATGTACAACCAAAACTACGGAGTCTGGAAAGCTGACATTTTGGAACTTATGTTTTTTTCATAAGAAGAAATGGGATGTAAATTGTAGTCAAGAGTGTTATTAATAATATCTTAAAACCCCCTTAAACAGGAGACAAGTTGTATCGTGCTGTAAATATTAAATTAGAATAGTATTTAAATTTGTTATTTTTGCCACCGACCTCCCTTAGTCCCTCCCGCGTAGAACATATGGGCGCCGTGCGCAGCGAGACATGAAATTCGTCCAATGAATATGCTTAAAACAATGTCGGTTAGTAACGTTCAACATATGCTTAGATAATATTACAACGTACTTTGGTTCCTGGGATACCATAGACAACACATTTTTTTCTAAGCGCTAACTTGATATCTCGCTGCAGTTCATTTAATAGCTCAGCTATACTAAACAATACAAACAGTTCTTGAATAATATATATTTATTTATAATACAACACGATTCCGTTTAACTACTTATATGCACACAGTTTCGTCGACGTTTAACCATTTTTTCGCGAATCCATAATGAATTTCGTAGATTATTCAAGCTTTCGACCAATGATATCACGTCAGTTCAATGTCAAAAATTTTTACTTGTTATTGGGTGTTTACTGGCTCAGCAAAATCTCCGTAGGTTTAACACTTAGTAATTTTACTCTTTACGTTTTGTTTCCGGTGTGTGAGTGAGCTGGTGTAATTATAGGCGCAAAGGAAATAACAACTTCAATAATCTGACTTGATCGGTAGCGTATTGACGTATGAAATTAAGATGTTTGTCAATAATCCTCGGCCACGGTATTCGTTTCTATAACAAGTTCCACAGTTTCAGATTCCACATTCATGTTGTAATATTACATACTAAAACCTTCTCCGAAACACATTGCATCGTCTGCTAGTTAGCCTTTTCCTATAGAAGTAGGAAAAAAGATAAACCTTAGATTTAGGTACGTATTTCATGCGATTTGCTAATAACTCAGCTATATTGTGCACTACTAAGAGTTTATGATTAATATATATTTATTTACAATACAACACTATTACACTTAACTACTTATTTCCATTTTAATTTTACTTCCAGACATCCATTAACAGTTTGGTCGACATTCAAAACGCAATTTTTTCGCAAATCCATAGTGAATATCATAGATAAATCGAGCTTTCGACCAATGATATCGCGTCGATTTGCTGTCAAATGTTGTTTATTTGGCATTATTCTTGTTATGGTTGGAATAGATTATATATTAAATACTCAAATTGAACACAATTTTGACAGACTTCAAGAAGATATTCGCCCAATGTTTATCTACAAGATAAACAAATACGCCACTTAAATATCATTCATTCAACCTTCGATGTTCTCAAACGGAAGCGGCGACAGGATTCAAGCTCGGCTTGTTTAAACCCTCAGTATCGCCTTACGGCCGCCGCAGATTTGTCACTTGCTATAATATATTTGTATACTACACGTATACGTTCTGTAAACTAGAACGGATTTAAAAACCACAAAGTTTCTGTTTTGTTTATAGGTAAATTACCAAATGGATCACCTGATGGTAGATGCCCATAGACAAAGGTGGTGTAAGATATATTAATCTCTACGTGTGGGTCGCTTCGCTCGGTCGCTTCGGTCCTTCCGTCACGTTCAATAGTATAGATTCCTTACGCCGTAGCGCCTACAATTAGGAACTAAGATGTTATGTCCCTTGTGCCTGTAGTTACAGTGGCTCAATTAACCGGACCACCGGTACTAACGTATATATAGAATATTTCTATGAATATTCTTGAGATTAAATACGAATTTATTGTACGAAGAAGAAACGCGATGATCCAGAAAAAAAAAAACGAAAATTCGTTTTCTGTTAATAGAACACGTCGCCAAAATACGAAATGGATTTGTTTGTTTTTTATTGACAAAAAAAAAGCACCGGATACGGAAGCACGTGCGTACCAAATAATAAACGAAGACATCCCATTCATTGTCATTCATTCTATTATCTTTCGAATATAAATCAATACATGATATTTTGCTAAAACGATTAAAAAAGAAAGAAAATAAGAATTCGTTGAATATCCAAGGATTTTAAAATTAGAAATTCTAAGAAGCAAACGCTTACTATTACCATAAACATGCTATATTTTTAAACGGACGTTACAACGACGGAACACCATACAGCCGAGACCGTTACCGATCGATACGAGTAATGCTGGCGTATTGTGTTTATTTCGAGGGTGGTTACAGATTTAGATTGCTATGATTAATCCAAATAATTTTTTTAATTATATACTTTATATAAACAAAACAATTACTATTTTAACGGTGAAAGGAGTTATTTATTTGTACCTTTGCCTTTTTTTATGTAATGATAAAGTTGGTGCTAGAACGCTGTTTTTTTTGTTTTAATAGGCAAAAGTACATTAAGCGAAACGCGACAAAGTTTATTTATAGCTTAATCTTATCAACGGAAAAGCATCTGCCGTTCCCCCTAGTTCCGATAGAGGTCAATGTTCGCGAAAAAAATGGCTGACGCCTTCCAAGACGCAAAGGTGCGATATGTACCAATTACGCGCCAGCTGCTACAGCTGCGTTCGAGATTCAAATTCACTTGTCGTCAATTGTTGTGTACCAAGAACATAATTGTATATTCTATTATATACATTATTGCTATAAGATTAGGGGTGGGATTGCTATGGGTGGTTGAGCAGCTGTGTGGCACGCGCCAAGACGTTAACTTTGACCTGGCTTTGTTAGATAACGGTGATGCTACCGTTGCATTAAATATATTGTTCGTTTAGAAATTTACGTTAGATTGTGTTTTTTTTTTGAGATTTTAATCTTGGAACAAATTTTGAATTACGGTCTTTCAATATCAACTTATTATTTAAGATTTCGTTCCATTTATGAAAAATCCGAATTTTAAAAATAGATTTTTGGATTTTTTTGCTAAGTTATACAGTAATTGTTTCTGTTTTTTTTTTTAAATATTTCTCATAACACGTCAAGACAATAACATAAAAGTATTTTAATAATAAATATTTTATCATTTACAAGGCAAATTTCGATCGAATAATAAATTTTCATTTTAAAACATTTTTTCTCAAATTCAATTTTAAAAAACATAATTACAGATTATTTTCCGAAAGTTATAAATTGACTTAGGTTTCTTTTTTTTAATTTTTTAAAATAATGTTTTAAAATAAACAATTTTATCAAATAACAAGGCACGTGCCCTAAAAGATTATATTTCTTTCAAATAAATCCGCCCACCTGAAAGGACCCAATTGTTACTTACTCCCCCAACCATAGACACGTGCGTTTTGACACAAGGCAACATTATATTCTTTATGTCAATGTCATTAGAGGTTACTTTTCGAAATAATAAAAGCAGCCGGCTGTTTCGTCGCGTGCGCAACGTAAAGTGTAATTTTGTTACTATTCATAAACGATTTTGATTGTTAAGTTATTGAATTGACTCTGAACTTGAGAATTTTGACCAAATATTATATAACTTTTAAAATTCTTCCCGATTTTTTTTTTTATTTTTGAACCGGCAATAATGTGCGATTATGATTTTAAAGACATCATTTTTTCATATATAATGATGAATAATTTGATGCCGTAATTTTTTGAAGTCGTTTAAAAATAACTTTTATATATAAAAAAAAAACGTGTTTTACATTACCGTTGAGGTGACCTCTGGAGTCTTTGTTCCTTCTCAAACTATCCTAAAATGAAACAACCGAACCACCACAGCTTTGCTTGAAATATCGACAATGAAAACATATCGACGATTCGTGTATATAACAAATTAGAACTCTTACCACCGGACGTGTTAATAATAGGACTCTACCAACTTAACGGTATACGACGGTGAGGCCTAGTCATTAGGCGGAAGTCGTCATTTAGGTGTAAGTACAGTGCAATCGTTAGAAAGAGTTATTCTAATTATTTTAAACTAATTGTCGTTTGCGACTTCGTCGTCGTCAGGTACTTCCTTCATTGGAGTTGAAGCTTCATACTCAATTTCATCAAATTCCTGTCAGTGGTTTGGATGTTAAAGAGCAACAGAAAGACAGACAGAGTTACTTTCGCATTTATTATTGATATAGATAATTAAAGCAGCCCATTTCAATCGGAGAAGTTATTAATAAACAATCCTTTACATTAACAGCCTGTAAATATCCCACTGCTGGGCTAAGGCCTCATCTCCCTTTTAGGTAACAAACAATCCTTATCTACTCATATTCTGACCATTTTGCTATAAATATGTTATATTTTGCACAAATTGTTCTCGATTGATCGTTTATAATTAAATATATATAACAACTTTAATCAATTAATATTTTTACAATTATATCGCTTGAATTCGCAGTCAAATATTATTTATTTCTTCTGTGTTTTATGCCTAGCAGACTGGGAAATTGGCCGCCCAGACATTGGAATTGTACTTTAACCATACATCGCTAATGCACCAAGGGGAACTGAGCTATGTCCCTCGTGTCTGTCATAGTAACTAACTTCAAACTGGTACAGAACGAAGGTTTTGATGTTTGGTAGAATATGAGATGAGGCTATCCAATGGTAGACGATCCGCATTATAAAAATCTAAATTAAATCGGTTGTCCCAACGAAAATATCATTCGTAACTGTTAGGGATGCGACCCCTTGTTGAACGTTTAACGGTTTCCATCGATTTTTTCCAACACTAGGGGTGAACTTTGTGCGATACCGTTAATTAATCGAAATTTTATGTTATGTACTTAGTTTTGTAACGGTTCATTGAAACAAACTAACCTTAAATATTAATCAAGTTCTGAGACTAGCTATTCAATCTATACTTACTTATAATAAGATGGGAGTGTCTGTTTGTAATATTAGAATAACCGTTTTTTACTAAATACATATGTATGTATACACGGTACATATACCAAAATTTTTGTCTCTGTTTGTTCCGGCTAATCTCTGCAACGGCTGGACCGATTTTGACGTGACTTTCACTGGCAGATAGCTGATGTAATAAGGAGTAACTAAGGCTACAACTGTAACTTTTTTGTTAAATTCAAACGCGCATTTAATCGCGGGCACAGCTAGTCTATAATATAATTAATTTAATACGGTTAAAAATCAGCTCAATATTTATTAGTATTGTATACTAAAACCTTCCCGTAACGCTCGTTCTGCTCTAAGTTTTATGTTTATTGGTTTAGTACAGATAAAAATTACAAATGAACGTCACATTTATTAAAATCGATTTTGAACCGTCATGCTAGATTCAATTGAATGTCAACTTTTCGTTTGATATATAGATTCTAGCGAGAAGAATTGATAATCAATTCAATAATCAATCTATCAATCTTTCCAGGTAAGATCTTGTCGATATGAGATGTGGAGTTTAACACTTGTGCTATCCTAAACGCATTTCTCACGACGTTTTTCTTCAACGAAATTATAAACACAAATTAACATATGCAACAACATAATATATAACGTTAAGACTCGGTCAGACTTGCTCGTTCAAAGATATTTTTTTAATAACACGACTTATTTCCTATCTTAGTACTAATTCTTAGTCAAATAAATTATGTTATTGGCTAACTACTTTGTTTTCACATAGGTAGACTAGAGGTACATGCTACGTTCGGATCGTAATACATCAGTGAAGTCGCCATTTTACAGATCAACGATCGTTGTCATATTTCCGCCAATTTACGCAAAATTTTAAATGAATTATACCCCAAAACATTCCTCATTAATCACTCCGTCGGTTAAAAATAGCCGTGTGAATAAGAGTTAAGACAGACGGACGGACAGATCAGAGTTCAAAGTTTTATAATATATAGTGTAGTTTATGAAACTTGTTACTTATTGTTTACATAAGTGCGCCCATGAAACCCTACGAGCCGTGCTCCGTCGATCGGATGTGACGTAACCGTATCCCGCCAACCTTGACTTAACCTCACCACATGGTATAAGAACATAAATTAACGGATCCTGTAAACTGAACTTCCGCAGATTTCACGCAATATTGGTTTCGTTTTGGGTTTCTTTTTTGTTTCTGACTCAAACCAGTTAACGGAAAATTAGTCGCTCACCAAAACTTTTAAATAGAGACCAAATTTTATGTTATTTTAATCTATACTAATATTACAAATCTCTGTTGAGATTTCAGGGCTAAACCACTAAATCTAATTTGATATGTAGCAAGTTTGAATTCCAAGAAAGAACATTGGGTATTTTTTTATTCTTAAAACCTATGATCACCCCCGGCACCCTCAACTCGCGGGCGAAGTCGATCCATATATATAGCCGTTAATATATAAACATCATCGTGATTTCGAAACGAAATCAACATCAGCTGATTTTAAAAAAAGAAGTATAAGTCAAGTTCCTGAAAACCGTTGCAAAAAACGAACGTCTCAAAGACGTTCCAAATTCAAACGTATATACATAACCGTTCAGAAACACGCTTTCTTTTTAATGCACTTCCACACAAAGGGTACAAAGCCGATGCACCACTTGATTCAGCCGAAAATCACAAAAGCCCTGATTTGAATAAATATTTTGTCTGCAGAACCCCTTTTTTATTTTAAACGACTTTTTGTTCTATTGCTAAGCACTATATGATTGATATTCGCTTGTAATGTTTAGTTGAGCAGGTTTTTTTGACGGTTATACGAACAATGGGCCGTGATAGCTTTTAGCCAGGTCTATTGATGGTAGTTTAAGTAATTAACGCGATTGTTTAATATTACTTCAAGCATGGGATTCCCCTGATTAATACTCGGTTCATATATTTAACGAAATCGATAGTTTTAGTAACGGACTGCTGAAGTCGCTTTTATAAAGGTGCTACCTCACATGTTTATTACGCACAACCAACAAAATAATCAATAGTTCTAAGCTCGTCCAATTAAAGGATATTAGTTACCCGGCCGGCGTCACACGGGTTCAATCAGTATATCTATATTTAACTTTGAGATTGAAGAACAAACATTAAAAAAAAAAAATCCGGCATGGAAAGTTGAACTTCTCGGCTTTTCTCTACTACAATAAGCATATCTCCTAAAACAAAGATAATAAAGTTCACTCGTTTGTTTTAGTTCTTTACTGCGACACTCACAAAGTTTTTTCGTATCGAACTTAGTTTTGGCAGCATTTACTTCAATGGACCGACTGCACATTAAGTCATCTACATAAAAACAAAACTAACCTCTTTATAGTATTTGTTATATCGAATATGATTTTGTAACAACTATATACAGTGTGGCTGTAAGATATGTTTCCATGCACATTTCGCATGTATTCGAAAGAAAAAAAATAAGAAGACCGTTGCTGTTTTGTAATCAATAGAATTCTGTTACAAACCCCTGCAATACCGTTAACGTAACAACAAAAAAAACTTCTTTAAACATTGATAAGAACGGTGCAGGGTATGCAACTTCAAGTCAAGACGGTTACGCTAAAAAATAAGGGAACTTGCCTCTTACAGCTTTACATATAAGGGTAATTATACTGTATTTAACAAATCGTTTAGGGATGATATGTAAGAAGTAAGCGAAAGTGCTTTTTATTATAATAAACTGGAAAGTGAAATTATTGTAACAGGTTTTACAATATGACATTTGTATGTCATAGTTTGTTCTCTAGACTACGTTCTCTTAACAATTTAAAATCTAAAAAAAGAAATAGTAAGCAAAGTTTGGAATCATTTCGTCTTTAGTTATTTCAAATAGAAGGCAAGGGAAATAATTAATTATTTCTGTAGGGCTGTAGTTAGTAAAAACACACACATATAAAATTATGTGTATCAAATAATATTCCAAATTTAAATTTTTGATATTTATTCTGTCCGTTAGAAAAAGAATAACGGTTGAGATTACGATTTTATTCATGAAGATCGACGCCCCATCCTGGGATCTGTTTAATATTGATTTCCATTTTAATGTAACTTATTATACAAATACACGTCATTGTGTAGGCATCTTTAGGAATATTTAAATTGTAACCTACATACAAATGATAATAAATTATAATAATAAATTACCAATAATTAACGAAAAATAAGATTATATGATATCAAAAACAATTTGCTTATGTTTAAAAACATTGATTTAGATTTCCGAACTAAGTTTGACAAATTGACAGTTCCGAGTTTTACAAAGCGCGCGAATTCATTTGTGTTTGTGATTCACGTTTTTCGTCTACCTGTAAAAAAAAAATATGTTAAGAAATTTCAAATAGTGGTTTTAGTTTAGTGCTGTGATATGAGAAATGTTTTAAAACCTCCGTTCTCATAACCTTTGTAACAATGAGTCGTCTGGGGCAAGGTAATATTTGGAACTTAAACCCGTTCCGTCTTATTTATGAGTTCCGATAACCAAAAAAAAAAAGTTTTGTCACCCTATCTTAAGGGGTTGTAGGTTATTGTTATATTATCTATATATTAGTTTGGTAAAATCGTTTCTATCGTGGGATTTCGGTTGTAGAAACTTTAAATTAAAAAAAAAATTCATTGTTAGGTTATTTTATTTGGAGCTATGTCGAATTGATATTTAATTGTTTACGTAAAGTTCATTGATAAAGAAATATATTATAAAAACATGAGTTAAAAATATCATTGTTTTAAATTTAAATTGAATAATACACAATAAGCCGATTCGAAAGTTCTTGTATGATTTAATATTATATAAATTAAAAATGATGATTATTTTATTGAGCACAAATTGAATTATAGAAACAATTATGATTTTGAATACACTGCCTTTGAAATGACATTTAGGATGATTATTCACAAAAACAAAAGCTGTTGGCTATAGTCAATAGTATATTATAGTATAAATATAATAGTCAACTTCTTTCAATGTACCATTTGGCACATAGTTATATATAAAATTTGTAAATAAAAAACATATTCATATATATAATCAATTATTATCTTATTGTTTCAGGTTAATAACTGAGAGTTTTAAAATAAACTCCGGCAACAACGCTACGAAGAGGAAACAGGAAGAAGCTCTCACAAACAACTTCAGAATTAAAATGATGCCACTGTCCCTGGACTTCAACAGAAAACAGTCACCATTAAGTTCGCCTATCGCCACACCATCAAAGAGAAGAGTCCTCGGTGAAATTCAAAATTCTCCATTATTCAGACCCAAAGACTCGCCCACAATTGAAAGATTAAAAAACACACCGTTAATAGACAAGAAGTCACCTTTGATTGATCGTAACTCACTCTCCCCTTTAACAAGTCGAACAGACAGATCCAAGCGGTCTTCAAAGATATCACGGATATTTGAAGAACGCTCTAAATTCAAGATGTCAAACAAAGAGAACGATACCTCATTGATGAGTGAGACTTTCTTGAAAATAGATGTTGACGAGGAGACTAGGGATTGCTCGTTCGGGGATAACTTCCCGTTGTGCTCGGCAACGAAGCTTGCCAACTGGTCGATGGCTAAGGTTTGTACCTGAATTGATTTTTACTCTTCGGTAAATTTGATTCAGGGAACTGAAGACCAGGTTTATGAATAGGTAAATAGCAAGTAAACAGTCTTGGTTTTTTATTAATAATAAAAGAGGCGAAACATCGAAAATGATACATCATTAAAACCAACATATTTACATAGCATATTTGAGAGTCTAAACTAATAGTCTGTAATTTCTAAGTACACCTATCACAGGAAAGGGGAATTATCTTTGTGTATAAAAAAAATCACTTAAAATGTATGTCACTTAGATGGAGCTGCTGGAGAATGAGAATACTCAGTCCATTAAAATGGAAATAGAAAGAGAAAGTTGATATCTGTTTTCAAAATGATTCTGTTTCAATTTATAAATATTAATTTTAGGCCATACTCTAGCGACAGTAGCACCATTTTTGCAACTTTACGGTGAAGATTAACATGAGATACTTTTCCTTACCTCTACAGTCCATATATATACCTAATTTATTAAATATATTGGTTAGTTTTAGTATTTTTTTTATTTATTAACTAATATATATTAACTATGCTTACAGCTCGACTTCACGGATGCACTTCAAACGTATGGAATGGACAGAACTGACAATGTCAAAGAAAATATTGACATGTACGTGCCGGAGAAAGAAGTGGACATTGACCCTGACTTTGAAACGTTACACGATTTGGAGGAGGAGTTTGAATCTCACAACTTCGATGAATGCACCAAGTATGAAATTATATCAACGGACAGTCCCAACATCATATCGTCTGGACGAACAACATCAAGGAAGATAAATTCAAGGAATTTCGAATTCGGTGCACCATTATCTGAAAATGAACAGTCAACATCCTTCAATAAACCAAATGCTAACGCTACAAGAATGTTAAACTTCGAAGATGAGATCTTCGAGTTCACTTCACCAGCTGCTAAACGACCTTCTCATAATGTGTCCGTGAAAAAATCTTTGAAGTTCACTGAAACACCGACCAAGAATGTATTACGGCATGAGAAAAGTGATTCCAGTATTGGTTCTATGACATCATCACCATCTTCAACTAAGTTAAGAATATATCCTTCAGGCTCAACGACATCCATGGAAAGCGGTTTTATATCTGAACTAGAAGAACCATTTTTAGATATTGATGATGTCTCAAACTCTCCTAAAATGGCCAATTTTAATGAACTCCTCTCAGGACAGATTAAAGATAGCTTCGAAAGCGAATTCAGCTTACGAAGGCCATTACAAAGAAGTTTGAGCTTCAACCCTGAAGCGACAAAGGCAAGAGTGTCACTGTTCGCTATAAATGAGAGTCCCGCTAAGAAATGTAACAAACGGGGTGATAGAAATGAAACAGATAACATTTCAAACAAACGGAGGAAGTCGAACTGTGAGAGTCCCAAAGTGGAGAGATTGCAACGACCAGTTTTGCAACGGGCATTCTCCGAGAACAATGCTTCTATCATGACGGCCTTAGCAAGATGTAAGTATAAATTATATATTAGTACACTGTTTGTGGAACTATCTTAACTAATATTATAAAGGGAGTTTGTTTGTTTGTTACGACTTACTAATAATATAAATATAAAAGTTTGTATGGTATTTGTCATACATATAGTTTAATTCCTTAACATATAGGCTACCTAACATCTCCCCTTCAAAGACAGGAGCTAGTCGACTAAGTATTCTAACAATGCCTTCCCTTTCCAGCGGTTGTAGAACCAGATTTAATCGGCGACTTCTCGCTACCGTTCGCGCTTCCCCTCACACACGGTGACCACACAGATCTGAAGTCAATATCTTGTGATACGCTCGCTTCACTCCTACATGGGGACTACAACGACAGCATCAATGATTTTCAGGTAAGATTGTACCTAATAAGACACCGTCCATAAACATTGACAGTGGTCACCACTTACTATCAAGAGGCCCATTGGCCTACCTATATAAAATATATATATATATTAATCGAGAACTTTTTGTGCATAGTATAGTAGAACTATAGTATTAGCAATCACATGGAAAATGTAAACCTAAGGTTTGTTTATCTTAGCAACTATCGGGATATATTATATGCATACCAATCTCCCAGATTCAATATCTTAATTTTCTATTCCAGGTCATAGACTGCAGGTACCCCTATGAATTTGAAGGTGGACACATCTTGGGAGCGAGGAACCTGTTCACGCCGGCACAAGTACTGACTCTAGTTAGCCAGCCGTTACAACCCAAGGACTCGGACAAGCGGAGCATACTCGTCTTCCATTGTGAATTTTCTTTGGAACGGGGGCCTAAATTGTAAGTTTATTATATATTCCCAAGGTTGGTGGTCCATTGGTAATGGAAGGAATGATTAATATTTCTTACAGTACCCATGTCAGTCGTGACCACTCACCATCAGATGGTCCTTTTGCCAGTCCGCCTACCTATATAAAATAAAACTATAGTTATATTTCATTTAATACTCTGCAGTAAGTGCAGTTAATCTTTAATCATACATTACCAGGCTCTTATTAATGAATATGTAATTCCTTCCAGATCCCGCTTCCTACGTTCTTCAGATCGCGCGAAAAACAAGGAGAACTACCCATCACTTCTTTATCCGGAAGTGTACTTGCTGCACGAGGGCTACCGGGCCTTCTACCAGCGGTATCCTGATTTATGCTCGCCAACGGGATACACCGCCATGCTGGATCCCCAGCACAGGCATTTATTAAGAAAACACAGATCAGTACAGCAACCGTCCTCTTCAACACATCAGAGACGGAACAGGCTGTTGCTATAAATGTGCAATCATGTTTTTATTAAAAATATACAGCATTTACTAAACATATTGACGTTAAAATGTTGACGGTCTACTAAAAAGACCACGGTCTACTCAAAAGACCGGACTAAATTTCACTGTAAAATGTATTTTAATGATGGAAGCTATCATATTTGGACTAATTCGATTCGGTCTACTGAGTAGACCGTCGGTCTTTCGAGTAGAATGACATCGATGCATTTAATGACATTATCCTTTTGAAGAGAAACGTTTGAAAGGCGAGAAATTATATTAAAATTATTCTAGTTTTTATTGTAAATAGAAGAAAATTATGCCATATTATTTTTAAAATTAAGTTATAAGTACAAAGTAGATTAAGACGATCCCACCTTTGTAGATTAATCAGTTTAGCGTAAGTTAAAATAATGCAATATTTAAATAAAAAAAAAAATAAACAATTATTATTAATAATAAAAAAATTAAACTGCGAAATAATATAAAAGAAAAACTTGACTTAAAAAAAACGTATTTCATTTAATTAAGCTTTAAAAACTCAACTTGTGCCGTGTTAGACCCAAGATAGAATTAAAATTAATATAATATTAGCTACGAGCCATATTAAGTAGGTTTTGATAGTGAAAATATAGATTTATACAAGATAAATTGCAACGATCGGACACAAATTGGTAGACTAATAAGTCCACCAGATCAGTGAGCCAGTGTAACGCATTGCAAACTGTCTAACTCAAGACTATAAATGTGTCATACGATAAATGTTCCCAAGTGACGTCATAATAAAGGGAATTATCTTGGAGGAATTTAGAGAAAATCCCGCGACAAAGGGCCAAAATAATACGAAGTTTTGTATAAATTGTTAATATTCCCTTATAAAGTAAAAAGCATAACTTCAACAAGGGAATTTAAACGTGATGCTTTTATGGCGGTATTTCAGTTAGCGTTCTTCTATGTAACAAATATATGATTCAAATATGGCAAATCAATTGCCAAAATAAGTAAATATTTGAAGTGAAACATATAAAATGAAACTTGTTACAGTCGAAGCGGGGGAGGGGGGGGGGGTGGCGATGCTGTTTTAATTTCTGTAGCTCTGATAGTTTTCCAAATTCGGCCATATTGAAAAGTTATGTTATACCACAGATTTAATACGGCTAGATACCGCAATACTGAAATATGTAAACCGACCGTCTCATATTTTTTTACCTATCACTACCGATGAGAGGTAAAGCCTTCGTTGACTCTAATTACCCTAGAAGAGTTTATACAGTTTATAACTGCACTACACGAACACAAACTATAGTAGCGTATCAAGTTTGGGCATAGCTCTAACTTCGGCTACGCTTGGTCGGACGGCGTGCAGTGTCTAGCCTGCTTTAAATCTGTAGATAATGAAAAGCTAAAACTACCAAAAAAAAAAACACTTGACAACAAGAGAGGAAAAGGTAATAAACTGTTTTGTCTTTGTTCCCGGCGTTTTTCGGGATAACAAAACGAGCATGGGTCACTTCGTTGCTGCGTGTAATATCAAACGAACAGACTTACGCATTTATAAAACTATTAGCATTAGCAATTATATGAGTCGTTCAAAAGTAATTGAGTTTTTTTTCATAATAATGTTTAATTTCAAAGAAAACAATAAACTAAAAAAGCAAAAAAAAATAATTTATATGATCAAAGACAATCCATACTACAACCACAAAAAAAAACATAAAAGGAATGATATTTTTAATATACAACCATTAAAATAAAACGAATCTTTTTTCGGAATCCTAAAACATTTAAATAAATAAATGATCTATATTAATGTTTTAATTAAATTAAACGTCAAAGTTTTCCCGCCAAAATTGAGGTAATGGCATGTCATTTGAACAAAACATTAAAAATATGTTACATTCGAGGAAGTCAGCCTGCCGGAGGGTGAAAATTATGGCAATATATGATACGCTTCGATTATGTTTAACTGATAAAGATTAATTTTTATTTAAAGAAAAAATATAACAATTTTAAGCATAGTATATAGTATTGATTTTTTATCTGTATGGTACGAGCACGTTTTTTTTTTTAATTTAAGTTCAACTCAAACTCGTTTGTCGGAAAATTAAGAAAGAGATATGTTTTAATTATAATGAATGGACTAAGCAAAAAACTCATTTTAAAATTTTAGTCTACTCAAAAGACTGGGACTAGTTCTACTTTAAAACATAGAATATTAATGATAATTTATATAAAGGATACTTGTCTTTGTTACAATAACGCCTCTATTAATGCACACAACATTATTATTTGCTGGATATTTACGAATGTACTCAAATTTAGTCATTTATTTGTCTAAAAATATCGCAATCCCTTTAAACCCAATGTCATTTCGTAATATTACTTTTCGTCAATAAACGAGTTTATTATTTAACAACAAAATTATTTATATATGTAAATATTAATTTAAAGGAAGCGACGCAATCGTTCGTGTCGATACTGAACAATTAAAAAATAAACTAAAAGTTTTATATAATTCTCAGACAATACGTAAACTGAACGATCACTTACGACTGTGTCTCCAAATATTAATCAACGCTGTAACTTTAACAGAATTTCTATAACGACCATTGGTTATGCGTGTGGTCTTCATTAGTGAAATCATTTCGTAGGATTTGCACTGATTCCCTACGCTTGTCTAACGCGCGCATCGACCAATTAGGTGCGAGTATGTTGTACAATAGGAGTTCGATTCGTGGAATGGATAGTATTTTCCAGTTACAGCACTGATTATCTTGTAAAGTATCTGTTTTTTATTGTTTTTTTGAGATTTTTCGGGCTCGCCCGCATAGCCTACGCTTACTAAATATAATATTGTAAATATATCCTAACTTTAGTGAATACTTCTCGAATGTTCTTAACAAGTTACTATGTATTCGTTTTTCGTGATTCATTATTACATGTAATTTTTATTGAAAATTCTATTTTTAGGGCAACATTATGTATTAATTCGGCCACATTTGAAATAAACTAATATATTATGTATAATTTTATTTTTTAAATAGATTATAAAATGTGAATTTGTAGTATTTAAGTTGAAATAAATAAATTATAAAAATACATGCTCTTTTATTATGAACTTTTATATCTCGAAAATAAATGTTACAAGAGTGAAACAGATTTGAATCTATACTAATATTATATATGTTAAAGTAACTCTGTCTGTTGCTCAGTCACGGTCAAAGCACTGAAACGATTTTGATAAAATTAGGTATGAAGCATAAGCTCCATGAAAACAACCAACCAAAACGCGAACAAACGAAACAACTAACTGCCTATAAAATACTATGCATAGTCGACTACAAAGTGAGTACCTATAAATAATCAAAAAATACTTTTTAAATGTTAACTAAGATGTTATGAGAACTTAAGAAGCAAAATTTGCCTTTGTTGAATTTAATTGCGAAATAAATTTGATTATAATTATATTATTAAATGCTCATAACTATTAAAAAAAGGGTTCGAATTATGTTTAATAAGTTGCCACAAATGTCTATGGGCACGGTGAATGAATGACGGCGGACGGGTAATTGACCACATGGTGGTAAGTGACCACCATGTGGTCAATTACCCGTCCGCCTAACAATATCAAAACCTATAAATGCTTAATACCTATTCAAAACGAAAACGGTGTATATAAAAACTAGATATTCATTACGATTTGAAAAATGAAAAAAAAAAAAAACTGTCGAATCATCAAAAAGTTTAGTTAGGATTTATTTATTTCTATCGTTCATGATGGCAACGTCAGTATTACGTAGAGAAAACGTGACAGCCTAGTGTCATAGTTAAGAGGATATTACGAACTTGAACGAATAGACTTATATTTCGGATATCATAATGTCTGATAACGAGCTGATGCTTAACCCCCTTTCCATATATCTACATATAATACAATTGGAGTGTCTGTTTGTAATAAAATAACCGCTTTTTATGCATCTGTATGTATACACGGTGCACATACCAAAATAACATATTTTTTTCTTCGATTTTTCTCTGTCTTAATCTCTGGAATCGATTAATCTCTGGAACGGCTGGACCGAGATTGACAGGACTTTCACAGCAGATAGCTGATATAATAAGGAGTAACTTAGGCTATAACAATAACTTTTTTGTTAAATTCAAACGCGCACGAAGCGGGCACAGCTAGTCTTTAATATATTTGTTACTACTACTTATAAGTATAGTATTTATATATTTATTTAGTTCCAAACTTCCGATAACATTTTCATCGACAAAACGCAATTTTTTCACGAATACACAATGAATATCATAGACTATCGTCCCGAATTTACTCGGCTATTTTAACCGTTAACAGTGCACGCAACAGAAGCTCTTTAAAGGAATAATTTTCCCACGTTTTTGCAACATTTTTCATCGATACTCCGCTCCTATTGTCTTCCTCGATAAATAGATCACTGAAAAAAAAAACAAAAACAAATCGAACCAGTAGTTCCTTATATTACCGCGTTCAACACAACAAACAAACAAACTCTACAGCATTATAATATTAGTATAGACTATTCGAGATGTCAACCAACGATGCCCCGTCAATTTTTTTTTTATTTTGATTTGGTCTCATGTAACGCTTTTATTAAAAAAAAAAACTACATAAACATCAGAATTCTTTATTATTATTAACAATAATAACATTTAAGTACATATACAATACGTTGAATATTTATTGAATAAATTAAGTACTTATATTTATGTTAGTTACCTACGCTTTAAATAAATAAATTATAATTTCTAATAACACATTAAATGTTTGTACATTAAATGGATCTTTTAATTTATAATATATTTACTTATCGTGTCTTTTCATATTCATTCATTTGCCACACAAAATTCATATTCAATTCATTAATTCAATCAAATTCAGTTCAATTCTTGAACATATCTCACAGTCCGTTCATTTTTATTTGGCACTAGCTGTTGCCCGCGGCTTTTTATTTAATATCCCAAAAATAAAGTTTCATATTTTAACTTAAAAAATTACGGACATCCGTACAGACTTTCAGTTCCTATTTCACCCTCTTAGTGGTAGAATATCCAAAATCCCTCCCTAATTTGGTGTCAACACAATAAAACGATCCTATTCACCAAATTTCATGGCCCTAACTTTAACAGTTTACAGCCATGACGTATCAGTCAATCAGGAAATGTTATTTTATAAGTACCTATATATTATATAAGAATTTATTAAATCATTTCCATTCTAAACATTGAGATGTTAATTAATTAAATTAATTATCTACGTACAATATAATTATTTAATAATAAGTATGTACTTGTACAATATAAATGATGAAAGAAAATTAATTATATTTTTTTTTAATTACGAACGATTTTAATATATTGATTGATTATAATTTCTAATAATGATGATTGTATTTAATATATTTTACTGCTATAAATGAGAAACTATCAAAACTTCGATTCGACTTACAGTGTATATACTAGCGACCCGCCCCGGCTTCGCACGGGTGCAATGCTGATACTAAATATACTACAGAATGTCTTATTTTGATCTATTTCGTAGGATTCAGTCAGCATTAGCAATGTAAGCGCAAAAAATGTGTTTATTTACGACATCACTTTAGAAACCTCTTAAAAATTATCAATATTTCTCTTCTATATTGTGCATATATTGTGCATGTACTTCCTCTTGAATCAATTTATCTATTAAAAAATAACCGCATCAAAATCCGTTGTGTAATTTTAAAGATCTAAGCATACATAGGGACAGACAGACAGAGATATATAGGGATGTCATTGTTTCCGTATAATGAAACGTTAGATAGGCTATGCCTGTTTGAATATATTATTTAAAAAGATCAATATTTATATACTAAAACTGTAAAACATAATATTATTCCAAATACTATATGTTCCTACACATATTTAAAGTGAAATATATATTTGAAACATATGTAATATGTTTAAATATAAGTAAGTACAGTCGGATTACTTTACCAATATCAATTAAAATAGTAAATTATATAATGTCGCGGGTAGTTAATATATTATAGTTAGGTTAACTGTGACATTATTTCAAAAAAATCTTAAATACAGAGAAACAGCGCCGTCTATTGAGTTAAAGTGGAACCAAAACCATCAAGGACTCGTGACAGTAAAACTCTTTCCGAAAGCTAGCAGTTTTTTTTTTTAATCTAAACTTTTTCGTTAATATCTATCAACACTATAGCAGGCAGTTAATTTATATTTTGTATTCTTAAATTATTTTATTTAATAATTAACGTACAAATAGAAATATGTTTGATATTTAAAACGCCATCTATTGAATTAAAGTATAATCAACGCCATCATGATACATGATAGTGTCACAATGTTCCGAAAGATGGCGTGACCTATCCTTTTTTCTAGACAATATATAATTGCTTGTAAATTTCATTCAACATCGTCTGCTCCAATTTTATTTTGATCATTTTCGACAGTTTTGTCAACTTCCTCAATCGAACTCATCGATAGCTGCCTTAAAATATTTTCGAATATAATTGGCGCGCTTTTAGTGTTCGGTAGCGAAATGTCGGTTTGTGTGGGGACGCTCTCCCATCTCTTTTCCTCTTTCACTTCCACGGGTAGCACCGTCTCTTTCAAGTTCAAAGTCATCGTTTTCTTTTTTAATTCCTTCTCTGGGTTCGTTCCGTTACTTAATTCCTGTATTTTTTCCGGACAATAATCTTTTGATTGTCTCTCAATGGCTTTTGTTAATACGTTGCCGAGCATGTGCGCACATTTTATAATATTTTGTGTTTCACGAGGCGTCAGACGGAGTCCCTCGTTTCGAATAATGTTATTTATCGTTTTAATATTGTCAGGAGAACGTATTTTCGAACCGTCCGTTGGAAAATCTGTAATAAACATTGTTTTCCATTGTAATAAGGTATATAATTTTTGTTATAGTATTCCTGTACAATTTCCGAAATGTACTATTTTGTCACTCTCAAAAAGCTGAGACACAAATCCAAAAAGACTGCATTGATCTGACTGTTCTTATTAAACGTTCTTCGAATACAATTGATACTAAAATGACCTTTGTGATGAAACTTGAGGACATTTCCTCTAGCACTACCGATAAGAAAAAAAATTGATGGAATAAATTCAACCACAGACATCTTAAAAAAAAAAAGAAATCGTATGATTTTGAATACCAGAAAATCGGTTGACAAGCTGATAAGAAAAAGGTACCGAAGTATTTTATATTTTCCTTTTTATATAGATAAATAAGAGGTTAGTTTATTTGTATGTTACCTAGATCTGGCAAATCAATGTCTTCAGAACGGTACGGCGTCGGACATTGGTCGTAGTAGCGGTTGATGGGGACTCTCGCTAGAGAGTTATTATAGTTGGCCCAGAAGTGACCCCACTCGCCCATCTCTCTCGAGTCGCACGTGCTCACGCAGTAACTGTAACACAAATAGAAGATCATGGAAATGAGGTCGACCAATTGACCATAGAGGCCATTCTGGTCGGAGAATTGCGAAGTACTACGCATGAGGTACTATAATGCATAATATCGAGTACTCTCTTCTCTGGGGAGCTCCCCAGTACCAGCTCCTACCATTTGATCGCATTCGTCACGTATGGCGGTTCGAATTGTCGACGATCAAGCTGTTTCCGACTCGGCTCGATCCTTTGCTTTCTTCCTTTCCATTTGATAATAATTGTAGTCGGAACATTCTACATCTTATACGGCATCCTTCATGAAGAAATTGTGTGAAAAAAAAATGTCACCTTTTCGACATCGTGTCAGAATTCCAAATTCCATCCACACAACCTCGATGTCCGATAATTCACAACAGCTGAATTCTGTTTCCCACATCACTTTATGGAACCATATTTCATCAGCGATTTTTCCGAACAAGTATAACCATCTTCAAGAATAGAGCTTACGTGCTCCTTAAAGTTCGGCATCGCACCCGTAGACCCTCGGTGTTGCACATATCCGGGGCGGTGGTAGAGACTTTTCATCATGAGCATTATATCCGTTTGACCCCTAACCTTTGCCATCAAATCCGACACGACAGAAAAGCGTTTGCTACTGAGAACTTATTACCAGAAAAACACAGTAACTCTATGGAAAGTCAGACCTTTTGACTTGCAGTCTTATAAGTAAAACTATAAATAAAAAACTCTTTATTGCTTTCCTTGAATTCACCGGGTCTTATAAGGTCATATATTTTAGTGTAAAGCTTCTTTATTCAATAAAGAGTTTGGAAAATAACCAGAGTTGGAATGCAAAACCAACAAACAGCCTAGGATGCATCAAATTCAGTTGGCAAGGGATTGTCTTAGTGACTATCTCTTACCGATTCAAAAATCTTTTACTCAGCCAATTTTTTTAATATACCTTTGTATGATTTTATATCCTTTGTGTTTGTAATAATACTGGGTCACCGTTATTTTGAGTAGGTATCATTTGAAATTATTTCTGATCTAATTTATTTTTAACACAAAACTAAAATATACCTCGAGTCCTGAAGATCTTGACTCCGGGGTGAGACCAATGTATCCTGTGCTATCCCTGCGACGCTATCCCCTGACGATGGACCGGAACATTCCGGTGACATTGAAGAGTAGTCGAACTCGGTGCTGACTCCTTGCCTGATAGATGTATTACAACTATTATTATTACAAAGCAAAGCTCAGCATAATATTATGTAAATTTAAGTTACTTGAAGATTATTCAGAATGAAGACTTGATTAATCTACATTAAACATGTCGGGGCTTATAATAGAATATCTAAATAAGGTATTTACAATTATTTTTGCCCGAGATCGATACGTTTGTGTCACTAACACACTTGGGGTAATCGCAGGGAGCCATGATAGACCAGCAATTGGTACACGTGAATCTTGACCAACGTATGTTCTAATTTAGAAAAATTACTTTATATTTGAATCAAAAATCAAAATATACTTTATTCAAGTAGACTTTTACAAGCACTTTTGAATCGTCATTTAACAAACTATTTAAAGTAAAGCTACCATCGGTTCGGAATGTAGATTTTACCGAGAAGAACCGGCAAGAAACTCAGTAGTTACTGTTTTTCAATATCTAAAAATACATTCATGTTAGTTAAATACAATTATATATGTATGTTATGTCTCCTGCCTGGAAGTCAACAAAAATTAATTTTAACTCATACTCGGCAGAAGCAAACATCGTCATCATGAGAAACTCATGTGTCCCTCTGTAAATTTGAGTGTGGTAAAAATACCAAAACTCCTCAAGAGAGGAGATGTTTAGTAAGTAGGGAACTCATTGTTACTTTGTAGTTTGTGATCTGGATATCTTTTAGCTTTTTTTATCTTACTGGAGTTTCATCATTCTCATTTACGAGTTCTCCCCACTTGGAACATATGGGGAAGATTCACCGAAGCTGAGTCAAAAAAAAACCAGCCGTACGTATTCCGTGTCTTTGGTTCCTCAAGGGATCATTTGGGCAGGCTACGGTGTCACAGCGGTTAATGAAGATGCACTTGACGAAAATTCCCTTTTTTATTACGATACAGAACTTATGAACTTTAGATTTAATGACTCTACTGTGCACAAGAATTATGTAACTGCAAAATAAAATAAATTCTTCCAAAAAAGTTTTTATATACCGATAAGTTGCAGGTGAAGAGATCTTACTGATGCTCTCTCGGCTGCACGAAACAGCACTATCCTTGGACTCCAAGCTGGTTTCCTTCCGTTCATTGGCCTGATATTGTGGTCTTATCTTTTGACAGGATTTCTTCGGTGTGGATGTGGCGAGAGCTGTGAATTTTTCTTTTGTTACGTGTTTCGTATTCTTCTCTTCAAAGTCCGAAACCTGTTGGACAGTAAAGAATGCTACTAATAACTGGAGTGGTGCAAAAACACACCAAGGGCTAAGTAAGAACTTAATTTTTTTATGATATAGGTAGGTATATATTGTTTTATTAACGAAAAGCGAAGCCGAACAAAATAAATACGCAGAAGGGTTTCTAAGTGAATTTAAAATCCTCAATTGAAATTGAAGGAATAAATAATATTTTTTAAGCTTCTGACCAAATCTCGCTAAAAGACCTTGGCCTGTCGAGAATTGCAGTGTGTTTTGTCAGAATTCATATTTAAAGCTACGTTAACAAGTTCCTACTTAAGGCTACACAGGGTAAATGTGAGCGTTAATACGTTTTGCAAAAGGGGCCTTAAACCTACGCCCGGTTGGCAAGTCCCAGGAACGGCTAGAAGTTCTCGTCTTACGCTTAGAATACCCAGTAACTCCATTGATGAGGAGCCAGGATGTCGTAATAAGTAACGTACCTGTGATAAGTCTAACGACATATCATACTCCAGGGACGTGTCACGACTCTTCGAGTAAGCCGTTTTGTTCTTCCGCGGAGAATCGAGACTTCTCTTCGATTTGGTCAGGGATTCCGTGGACTGGCGCCGATGATATGACCCGGGGAGCGAGTTCGCTCTGTCACTCCTAAAATATTAATAAAGCAAATTGAGTTATTTATTATTTAAGCTAGGTAGGCGAGCTGCTAACTGTGCTTTTTCACATAGACATTAACTACCGGTCACCAACCTTGGGAACTAAGATGTTATGTCCCTCGTGCTTGTATCTCTCACTTGCCTTTCAATTTCAAATAAGACTATACTCAATACAGAGGTGAATTAAATAATGAGTACACTAGATAGATGTTTAAAAGGAGTAACTACTGAGTTTCTTGCCGGTTCTTCTCGGTAGAATCTACATTCCGAACCGTTGGTAGCTTCACTTTAAATAGTTTGTTAAATAACGATTCAAAAGTCTACTTTAATAAATAAATAATAAATAAATAATAAATAAATAATAAATATTGGACAACATCACATACATTACTCTGATCCCAATGTAAGTAGCTAAAGCACTAAAAGTATATTTTGATTTGATTTGATTTATTCAAAGTGCCAACTTTGTTAGTATAATATCTGATCAATGGGTACCTACCAGACGGACTCGCACCAAGGCCAACAAGGAAAAAATATTGATATTAATTTCAAATAGAAACATATAAATAACACAAACCTCAATAACTGTTTTCCGGTCACGATAAAGTTTAAACTTGGCTTTGAAATTTTCTTCGGCGTCGATGAGCTGGACCCTGGGGCAGATACCTTCTGCTCTGGCTCCTTCTTTATGCTACCTCTTCTTGAAAAGGGACCGGAGTTCCGTCTAGATGGTATGCGGCTTCTGGATTCTTCGTCATCCTCTGTCTTGTCTTTTTGCATTTTAAACTAAAATCAAAGTATAGTTTGTAACATTATATATTTATAAAAGCCACGTCGTCCACGGATTCGCTCGCGTTATATCGGTTGGTTTAGGTGTTAGGTTAGGTTAGCCTATGAACTCATGGAGTTCAAGCTTGCTTCACAACAATTTTTTTTTTTTAATCCGACGACCTCCGTCGTCGAGTATTGTGTACACTGGTTTTCATGGGTACGCCACCCCAAGGTTTCGAGGGTTCGATTCCCGACCGAGTCGATGTAGAAAAAGTTCAATAATTTTCTATGTTGTCTTGGGTCTGGTTTATGGTACCGTCGTTACTTCTGATTTTCCATAACACAAGTGCTGTAGCTACTTACATTGGGATCAGAGTAATATATGTGATGTTGTCCAATATTTATTTATTTATTATTTAAATTTCATCAAATTCGGTTCAGTCGTTTGGCTGTGTAAAAATAGCCATCGACAGGCAGAGCTTCTTTTACTTTCGCGTTTATAATATTAATATAGCTGTTAAACGTACAATTATTGTCATTAAGTAAAAAACATTAAGAAAAAACTCGATGTATATTTTGCAAATATAAAATAATTAATACAATACATGGGTCACCTGTATACGCTATACTAAACGATGTTGTTCTGAGCAGGTAATGAATAGTCACAGCGTCAATTCGCTTATCGCTGTTTTATGAAAAAAATTAACAACTAATTGTAACATTATTTATTTGCTATGTACCTGCTTTTTGTTCCTTTTATATTTTACTTTGTTATTATTGTATAGTTTTAAGTCTATAAGTCTTGACAACGGATACCGATGTACGGATAAATCCAATAGGGTTTTTGTTAAATCGTTCTTTAATACAGTACAATATAAATAAAATGTATATTCACTTAAAATAAATAAATAAATATACAGATAAGAATTAAAAATAGTTACTGTACGAATCATGATAGCGTGGAATCGTGGCAAGAGCGCTAGAAGCGTTTCCGTGTTGAATCTAAATTGTTTGGTTGTGAAAGATCAAAAGACAGAGTTACTTTTGCATTTTTAATATCAGCATAGACGCGTATCATAAATGAAATTCGTAGCCTCATAACCAGACAAGCATCACTAAGTCAGGTACTCCGGATAATGGCAAAAAAACCGCCAGAAAACCTACATAGATACCTTGAAAGAATTGAAGTGAACTATGTAACAAGCCAGTGTATCTACAGGCACAAGATAACATCTAAGTGACCAATCATTGCGGTACATTGGCGATGCAAAGGCTCTGACAATGTTTATAGGGCCGCGGTGACCACTTACCATCAGAAGGCCCATTTGGTCGCTCGACTATCTACGCTACAAACAATTAAAGCATTATATTACAAAAATAACTTTTTTTTAAATCATAACATAATATAATCAGCCTGTAAATTTCCCACTGCTGGGCTAAGGCCTCCTCTCCCGTTGGGGAGAAGGTTTTTTAAATCATTTTATCATAATCGTATATGATGTCCGTATCTAATACGCATGTGACGTCACTAGATTGATGACGGATTGGATCAACGTGCTTGAATAGCTTAAAAGATCAGCACAATGTTGGGACATCAATATAAAGCTTAACATTTTATATTAATCAATAATTTGTATTAATTAAATCGAAATGGATTTATAAATATAGATAGAATTATTGTTCATCGAGGTTAGAAGATTAATTAATGTAATTACACATAAAATTATCAAATTGAAGGAATGTTAATTCTGTCGAGTCTATTCTGAAACACTTGTAATTTTTGGAGTTGTTTCAAAGACCACCTCACATATTTATAACTGTGTTTAATTACTATTAACACGTAAGCAACAAGTCTAGTATAAATAGTAATTACAAGTGCTAGTTTAATATGAAACTTTGAGCTAATAAAGAAAGCTGTTTTCATAATAACATATCAAGATAATAATTATATTATTTTAACGTTTTAATATTTGTACGAGAATGCACGACAATATAGCCTATCAACAATTTACTCCAATACAAATAGTAAATAGCAAGTTTTAAAGATAGTCTTTAGTCGATAAATGATACACATATTTTATTTTGTTTTGTAAAGGCTTTTAACGGTGCCAGTAGGGCAAATTAGTTCACCTATAATCAATTTACTCCTACGCAAAAAAAAGCAAAACTTACAACAAAAATATTTGCCGTTTAAAACAATCAGGCGCTTAATGATATCTTAAACAACTTAATAACTATTTACAAAGAGCAATGATACTCACAGACTCCATATCCTTAACTAATCAAATTATTCCATTATTCAGCTTGAGAGGTTGTGTGTATGTGTTTGTCTGTCTCGGCTCCCTCTGACACACTGCCTGCACAAGAGTCATAATCGTGTGTCACGCATGAATAGACTTAGGGGTTGAAAGTGAAGGGCGCAGCGGAAGCGGTTAGAAATATTTACAAAGTTTTAGATAAACATTTGAGTATATTATTTATTTTTATTATGATTGCCTCGTTGGTCTAGTGGCTCAATATAAGGCTGCATATCTAAAAGTCCCGAGTTTGGCCGCAAAGCCGCGAAAAGAGAGTGCACATGTGTTCACGAACACATGTTGGAGTTGGCTCGTGTCATTAATACGGACATTGTAAGGCGACCTTTATATTTCCATGCAAACGAAACACAATTAGGCGCACACCAGCCGAATGGCCGAATATATTTCTCTCACCTTTCTTTGAGTGTGTAAGTGAGATGGAAATATAAGTTGTGGAGTAGTCTATTTCGAGAGGCTCGACAGTCGTCATGGTTTTAACGCAAACGTATACTGTTAAGCTCATAATCCGAATGCAAATACATCATAAACGTTTTCGAGTGAACCATACGCTATTAACGCAAGTAAACGTAGGAAAGTAAACGTATTGAAACTCTTACTAGGGGTACAGGTGGCGCTGTGCAAAGGCTCTGTGGAGAGTGGTCGGCGAGCTCTTAATCAGGACAGTTGCTTAGTGAATGAACCCACAGTCTATAGGCAGGTAAATCACAGGCACAAGGGACGTAACATCTTAGTTCCCAAGGTTGGTGGCGCATAGGTGATGTAAGGAATGGTTAATATTTCTTACAGCGCCTTTGTCTATGGGCGGTGGTGACCACTTACCATCAGGTGGCCCATATGCTCGTCCGCCAACCAATACCATAAAAAAAAAGGTAGTGACGCGACCCTGCTTGCCGGGTTGCTATAAAAATGATGAAAACTACACGGTGAATTCGCTCGCTAAACCGACTATCAAGTGTCGGGTCGCTCGAAATAGACAACTCGTCTCATCTCTCATCTTATTTTACAATGTTTATTTTATTGCAAATTTAGATCGTGCTCGGCGGTGAAGGAAAACATCGTGAGGAAACCCGCATGAGTCTAATTTCAACGAAATTTTGCCTCATGTGTATCCACCAACCCGCATTGGAGCAGCGTGGTGGTATATGCTCCAAACCTTCTCCTCAAGGGGAGATGAGGCCTTTAGCCCAGCAGTGGGATATTTACAGGCTGTTAATATTGTTAGATTGTGAATGGGTGTTATAGTCGTGGCGGAAGAAGAAGAAATTACATTTAACATAGTAATTATATTTTTCAAATTATTAATAAGTAGATTATTAGTATTTTATTGTAATTGATTAAATAAATAAATATTATAAATAAATATTGGACAACATCACATACATTACTCTGATCCCAATGTAAGTATCTAAAGCACTTGAGTTATGGAAGATCAGAAGTAACGACGGTACCACAAACACCCAGACCCAAGACAACATAGAAAACTAATGAACTTTTTCTACATCGACTCGGCCGGGAATCGAACCCGGGACCTCGGAGTGGCGTACCCATGAAAACCGGTGTACACACTACTCGACCACGGAGGTCGTCAAATTGATTTATTTATTGAATCAAATTGATTAATTATTTACATGCAATTCAAAACTATTTAATTTCGTAAACACACACGAACCTTTTTTTGACAGAAAAATCAGAATTATAAGCTAGCCACTAGAACATCAACGTAATAAACTCACGACGATATTATATGCGAAACAAGCGATACGCCCGGCTTCGCACGGGTGCAATATATTGATAAAGAAAACGTCATGACATACATATGTACATATAACATACTAGCGACCCACCCCGGCTTCGCACGGGTGCAATGCTGCCACTAAATATACTACAGAATGTCTTACAACGTTCACGGTTTTTCAGTCGTTAGACAATACAAACCGCTATGTCTCTACGTTTTAAATCTGTAGTACTTTGAAAATATTCATTTAAATTACATGCTGTCAGAGCCATATTGATTTATATGAAATGCACAATGTATTTAAGGTACTTAATTGGATAAGTATGCTGTATTGCAAAAAAAGTGTTTATTTACGAGATCACTTTGGGAACCTCTAAAATTATCATTGTTTTTCTGCTATATTGTGCATGTATTTTACATATAAACCTTCCTTTTGAATCAATCTATCTATTAAAAAAAACGGCATCAAAATCCGTTGTGTAATCTTAAAGATCTAAGCATACACAGGGACAGACAGCGGTAAGCGACTTTGTTTTATACTATGTAATGATACTCTATAGCCCTCAGGAATATTGTAGCTTCCTATCAATATTTTTTAGAATTGGCTCATTGCTTCTTGTTACGTTACAAACAAATACCTCTTTATAATATTCGTATCATAAAATCGCTAATATGCTGGATGTGTCCTGAGCCTTAATTAAGGGTCCGTGTCCACTGGTGCATGCAATGAGAAACAAAATGGCGGACGAGCTATATTTATAATAAGACATACTTAACATCATCAATATGTCTAGTAGAAAAATGTATCGAGTAGATGTCGCGTTTTTGTTTTGTCATTTATCAAAATATACTTTACCGTAATATATTTAATCTATCGGTTTAATCGGTCGGACCCGGCAAACTTTGTTCCGCCTTAGATGCAATAAATGAGCAGATTTTGGATTTTATTAAGTTAAATATTTTTATTAATATAATAAATATAACTAAAAAAAAAAATCAAGTATTTTAATGATTCTTTTGGTGCATAAGTTTGACTCTTCTTTGAAGCACTTAATGACGACATTTTTTGTTTTATTATCAGCGCAAGAACAAATCACGCAGATGGTCTTCCGATCCGTGAACGTGCCACATATAATTATGACCAGAGGAAAAACATAGATTATCTAGATTCGGACCACAAAATTTCAAAGATAGGCTTTGTGAATGGGAGATGGATCAGAAATGATGTAGTTTAAGTCATCTACGTCTTTATTCTTAGCCGCCAAAATTGCTCGCTCATTCAACCATTCATTATTCTTGGGAATACTTTGTTGATGAGTTCATCTTTCGATGAGACAAATTTTCGGAAATTCTGAAAAAATCAGATCAATCTGCTAGATTCATGGACAGGTACTCGACCATTACCGATAGTTAGCAATTGCTCCGAGAAATCTTCAGCAGATGCATCATTTAGGAATGTAACTCTCATGTTTATTGTCAGCTGAAGTTTCCTTACATAGCGCGATAGATTCGATGATTGGAGGCAAGGGTTTACTTCGTCAGCATCAGTTGATCTTGTAATTACTGGCAGTGTTCGGCGGAAATAGCCAGACGGTAAAATCGTTGCACCTCCAAAACATCTCAAGTCATTGATATTTATTGATATATATTCGGTTCTTCAATAGTTTGAAGATTTAATGGCAGTTTTAATGCTGAATAAGCCATACGGCATCCTTCCAACAAAGTTGCTGCTATTCCAGAAGAAGCAACTGCAACCTCAATATTGGATCTCGCACGAACAGCGGCTAAAACTATTGACATAAGAAATATCTTACCAATTCCGCCAGGAGCATCCAGGAAATATAAACCACCATTTCCGTCATCAATTGCCTTCATTAATGTATCATAAACTTCCATTTGTTCAGGGATTTAACAGGGATATATTCGTTTGAACTACTAAATCGAATTCCTGGTGATCATACTTTTTACGTTTTCGTTCCGAAATGGAATCAAAAGTAGCCTTTGGGTAGGGTTGATGTCGGAAGAGTCAGGCGTAAATTATAAGGCGTGACCCATGAGGCGGTGAACGCGTAGAGTGGGACCCTCGTGTTCTATTTCAGACGCCCCTGAAGATGATGTATTTGCAAAATTTATTACAGAGTCATCTTCATCATTACACAGTATAAAACAAAGTCGCTTACCGCTTTCTGTCCCTATGTATGCTTAGATCTTTAAAATTACACAACACAACCCTACGTGATAGATCAAAATAATGTACCACAGTATTTTATACCTTGAAAAGGTCTTCAATAATGTTCGTGTCTATCTCTTAGGGATAACCCACAATAACCATTTTTTATCCTTTACATTTTACGAGAAATAATGACTTATTTTTGAAGCGATTTTAAGCAATACAGCATTAATCCATATCCAATTAAGCACCTTAAATACATTGTGCATTTGATATACATCAATATGGCCATTTACAGCATGTAATTTAAATGAATATTTTCGAAGATATTACAGATTTAAAACGCAGGGACATAGCGGTTTGTATTGTCTAATTATTGAAAAACTGAACGTTGTAAGACATTCTGTAGTATATTTAGTGGCAGCATAGCACCCGTGCGAAACCGGGGCGGGTCGCTAGTATGATAATAAAGTACAATTAAATAGATCCACGCTTTTATATCATTAATATTGATGAATTTAAATTTCATTAAATAAACATTCAGCCCATTTTATTGAGTCTGAGTATTTCCTGTTGGCTAAATTTCATTGAGGCCACGGATTGAACAACGCTGTTAAGTAAAAAGGGTATTTAAAATAGTTGCGCGAGATATCCACGGAACAGTTTTAGAACTGCACAGTGGTGTAATTTCCAAACCTTCTCACAAGATTATTGAAAATTTATATAATTGAATCGAAAGTATAGTAATATTAAAACAATTGGAATTATTGTAATAATAAATGACCAGAGAATACACTGAAGAATGAACTCTATATCCGATGTATAAGGTACAAAATTATATATTACATAGGTTATTATCGTGTTATGCTATTTTCGACTTTAAAACGATATCAATAAAGGTTAAGTGAAATTATACAAAGGTTCTTGACCGGTGACGACACGGATGTAAGTCTATGACGCAATATGTCCATAAACTACGGTGACAATGAATACGAATTACAGACGAGACTCCAATTAAATTAAGATACACTTCTACCCTAAATGGTAGGTCATTTTTGTGCAAGTCCACCTGGGTAGGTATCACCTCACTCATCAGATATTCTACCGCAACAACAGCAATAGCATTGTTGTGTTCCATTTTGAAGGGTGAGTGAGATATCAGATAAATAATGAGACAAGGGACATAATATCTTAGTCCCCAAGGCTCAACGTATCAACGTCTATGGGCGGTGGTGACCACTTACCATCAGGTGGCCCATTTGCCAGTCCACCTTCCTATAACATAAAGAAAAGGTCGAAAGTTAAATTCTGGGCAAGCACACTGAGCTTACACGCTCCTAACTTTCTCCTCAAGAATGGAAGCCTTAGCCCAGGAGTGGGATATGATCCAACCAATCCGGGATTTGATCGACCAACGAGGCAATATATAGAAAACTAATTAACTTTTTCTGCATCGACTCGGCCGGGAATCGAACCCAGGACCTCGGAGTGGCGTACCCATGAAAACTACGCGACCACGGAGGTCATCAAATGTCATCAAAATATTATTTAAAATTAATTTTTGTTATTGTTTTCATTCAGACGGATTTTTTAATAATCATTTTTATTTTATGTCTTTGAATTATTCTTAAACGTTGTTGTCATTTTATACATAACTAGCGGCCCGGTACGTGCTTCGCTACGTATAAAGTGATATAATACAAAAATGAGTTAGAACATCGATTCATTTCTTAAAAAATATATTTATTTAATTGCTAGCTATTTAAAAAAATAATCCAAAACATTTGGATAAACAATATTTTTGGTTTTTCCATTTTGAGTGTGAATAAACAAACGGCTGGGGGTACCGATTCTGGAACAGATTCTTCCAAATTCACACCACAAACGTGAAGTGTTTGCCCTTGGGCCTTGTTGATGGACATCGCAAATGATAAATTGTAATCGTTTGAACTCAAATGGCATATCAGTTTGAATCATAGGGATACGCGGTATCAAACAAACTTCACCTTTAGATTAACCAGTTAAGATCATAGCTTCCATCAAATTTGGCAATAACTTTTTCACTGTCAATCTGGTGCCATCACACAGTTTTGGTGGATTAATATTTCGCAATAATATAATTAAAGAACCAACTTTCAGATTTAAGCAGTGCGGTGGCATACCAGCCAGTTCCAATTAATTTAAAAATTCAACTGGAAAGTTCAATGCCTCATCTTGATTCATAGCACTGTCAATTGATTTATATGTCGTGAATACACCTGGCAGTTTCTCTTGAATTTGAAAATTAATAGAATTGATGGACAACACGGAACTATCCAACGATTATCAATTTCAACGTCCTGAATGATTGCAGTTTTTCCATTATCGTTAGGTGATCTACGTCGATACAACGGATATCCGTCATTGCCCGTTATTGTGTCTGAAGTCAATTGCCTTGGGTATCGTTTCGGACACTTTCCATCAATCGTACATGGCGAATTCATATTTAGTTCACCGCACGGACCATGTATCATGTTTTTAACGACAACGTGAAATAACTCTGGATCAACAGTTTGATCGGGAATTTCATCTGATATAACGTTATCGATTTGATCCGGAGTTATTTTATGTACCAGGCAAATTAATACATGTGCATGCGGCAATCCCCTTTTTTGCCATTCAATGGAGTACATATGGCAACGCACCTCTCCAAATACACATAATTTTACAATTAAATCCATAAGTGCTTTCAATTTTTGCCGAAAAACACGTGCTGTAATGTCATGACGATCAGTTGTCGACTGTTCTTCAAATAAATTGTTTTTAATATCATCCCACTGAGGATTACATGCAAATGTAATGAACAGATCAGGTCGACCATATTTACTACATAAGACATTGCGTCTTGTGCATATTCGTTCGTATGCCGTGGGCTACCAGTAAACGAAGATGGCAATATAGTCAATCGCCCGATGTCAATTACATTGGCATCATTCGCTATCGCATCTTGCAAATTAATATATTCTTCGGATCTTAATTTTTCTTGGTTGGAACGAATAAAATTAAGACGTTCAGTTTCTATTTTGGCATACATATCAACGATGTACTGATGACATAGTTTACAACATCTCAAGATATAATTTTGTGCTCGTGGACGAACATCGATACGAAAATTGATACGAATAAAAATTCATGGCACTAACTTTTTTCTGTATATGTAGACGTGAAAATAAATGCAAAATGTGACTTTGGAAAATTATACAAATGAAAATGTCAACACACATAAAATAGGATAATTATTTACCGGTTTGTGGATCAGACATTGGTATATTGATATGGTAGCCATCGTCACCTTTCCAATGCAATATTGGGTATTGTAATGCATCATAACTACGATGAAGTTCCGAAACACGTTGCAATTCCTCATTTCTGCGATAAAGTACAATATCACGGGATTGAAATTGATCCCCAACAATTACAATTGCAACCTTATCAATTGTCGGTGCATTGAATCGCCTGGCATGCTCTCCAAAAGGTGTTCTATCAGCCCTTATCACGATTTTGTGATTATCAGATGGCGTACGATCGAGAGCAATTTTAAACAATTCAACTAATGCGTTATGCTGATGGAAAAACCATTATAGCTCTCGAATAATTTCTCGTCTTGTATTAGAAACAATTGTACAACGTTGATCCAATTCACGATTTTCATCACCAATAAAATAAATTTGCAAAAATTGATGATCAGCTTCGGGGTACGGCAATAACGAACCAACTTGATGATAAATCTGGCCCTGAATCTGTGACATGTATGCAATTTTAGGTTGTTGGATAAGAATTTTTAAAACTATCGAATACTTTATGATTAAGATTGATATAAATATGGGACGATCCAGTTGAAGTATTTACCTTAAACGTCGGCATGAAATTATCTCTAATAATTTTAGTAGCACCAAAAGAAGCCATTTGAAATGCCGAATTGTACTGTTGAATATGACTCAAAAAATGCTTCGATGTTTGAGATGTCCCAAATATTAATGAATATAATGGTTCGGGTGGAATTTCTAATGCTGGCAATCTAACTTTGCCATTAGCACAACACATGCCGGGCGTACATTCAGTACAGGCACAGGGTCAGATCTATTTCGTGCACTACGTTCACGCTGCGATGCATTAGCTCGTGTGCGTTCATCTGCAGTCTGTGATCGTCTTTGTGATGTCACATAATTTGTATTTTGCGTTCGCCGACCTATATTTGCTCGTCTGGCTCGTGGCATTGATCCTTCATCCTTCATATACAAAAGAAAAAATGAAATTGAAAACAAATTGCTACATTAATAGTGGTGTATCAGTATTTATACATGTGTGTCGGGAAATATACGGGATGAAATATTGGTGGTTAATTTCCCGCAAGATATCGATTCATACAAAAGGAGTAGGTATTGACTACTAAATCAATTCTTTGCGGGAAAAATTTCACCCTGTACCTATATAACTGCATTCGTTGACGATGTATAAAAAAAATGTCAATAAAATAATCCATTACAAAATAATAAAATACACAGCAATATGTTTTTTTCAAATTAAGAAACACATATAACTGTAATCACTTCAACAGTTCAAAATTTTACCGTTTGTGTAAATGCGTTTGACAATTTAATTCAAATAAAGCCTGCTAACTACATGAAACACCGACAGCGTACTAAAAAACTGAGTAAAATTTAAAAATTGAAAGTACACGCTACTTTTAAATCGACAAACGTAAATAAATATTTATATGATTTTAGTTTTTAAATAGCTAGCAATTAAGTAATATATTTTTTTAAGAAATTAATTGACGTTCTGATTTTTGTATTATTTCTAATGACAGCTCAATCATTTTTAAAATAAGAAATTGTGTTACATGCCAATATTTAATGCTATGCCATGGGTTATTTGGAAATAATAAATTGAATTAAGACGTATTACCTTTTGAAACTGGTGGATGAGTGTACTCATATTTAATTGATACTTATTTTTAATTTGACAGAAAATTCCCCTGTCTAAAAAATCTTCATTAACAAAATGACCTGCCCTTTATTGAAATCATTTATTACAAAAAATGTGATAAATGAAGAACCACTCAACCGATTTTATGCAAACTTCACATAAACCATTTACTAAATAGTCCGAACGAACCCCGAAAATTTGGTTTGGATAGATGAGCCCGTTCTTGAGTTATAAAGTGACAACGAAAAATGCCACTTATTTTTGTATATAAGATATGTCGCGAAAACAACTTCGATCCAACCGAGTGACCCACGACCCACGGCACCGACTTTTTTTGTAAAGTATGGTCACCGTACTCATCTCCGGCGAGTGAAAGTAGCCGCGCCCTACGGCCTTGTATCGGTGAAAGTGCGCGTCGTCAGCAATTAATAACCTGCCGCGGGTCATGAGTCTTCGTCTTACACTAGCTTTTTATATTCAGCTAGTTTTCGGCTACTGAGGTTTGCCACCTGATGGTTAGGGCATCGTAAGAAATATTAAACATTCCTTACTCCAATGCGCCACTAACCTTGGGAATTAAGATGTTATGTTCCATGGTGCCTGTAGTTACACTGGCTCACACACCCTACAAACTGGAACACAACAATAGCACAATCAACTACCTTCAAACAGCAATACTTAGTTACAATATTGCTGTTTGGCGGTAGAATATCTGATGAGTAGCAGGTACCTATCTAGACTTTCACAAAGCCCTACCACTAAGTATTCAGAGACACGGTCTAAAATCTTTATTTAATATAGAAGCTTAAAAGGAAATGGAATGAAGAAGACTTACTTATTGTCAAGAATATTTATCATCGGTTCGTAAAGAAACACCACAGATACTCAGAGAGATTTTTCTTTTTAAATGCAATGCAATTTTTATATTTCTATTTGAAACGGCCTGGAGGATCTTTGCAATTTAATAATTTTTACACTTATCTGTTGGATCCTGTTGTAAATGAACATTTATTGCCCAATAAAATAGCTAGTAACCCTACGTAACAAACTCCTCTCCGAAACATGCTCTTGTCTGTACCCCTGTGTGGAGGTAACTTTTCGTCGGTTTCAATCGCTTTTTTAATCTGTTGCGATTATGATCTGTCAAACAGTTCCGCGATAATAAAGGATATATAAAAGCATAACCGAATAGAAACTTCTTTCTATCGATAAAATTGTTTTGTATGACGGTTTTTAAGTAGGTTCAGTTTTAGGCTCGCAGTCTTCGTATCGAGACTATACAGCTTGCGATATTGTAAACGGAGTCCGGCCCTTTGAAAATGAAAGTTTCCTAAGTTACTCCTTTATGCAATCGGTTCAGCCTTTCCGCGATTACCTGGAACAAACAGACAGATAGAGAGACAATAATTTTATATTATTTAGATATTATAAACAGGCACTTATAATTTTATTTCTTTGTAAACATTTCTAGTTGCTAATATGAAGAGGAGGGGGGCGGGGGGGGGGGGTCAGTTGTTATGGAATTCAATTCGTGACTATAAGAGTACATACATACGCAGATAGAGAAGCCGAGTGACGATTTTTCGTCAGCCTTACTTTACAAATACAATCATTACAGCCTCAAATCTCATCATGATTTAAATAAAGTATATCATATTTAATGGGGGGTAAAGTAGCTTTCTAATGATCGTTGAATTATTTAAATCGGTTCAGTAGTTTCAAAGTTTATCGATAACAAACAAACAATTCTTCGCTCTCGATAATATTAGTGTGTATTTGTAAAATGAGTGGGTAGTTGTTTACGTGTTTTACTAAAACGGAATGGAATTTGCGAATGGAAAGTTAAAATTATTTAAAATTCAGAATTTCTATATTCCTTATTATTGTATATTTCTAATACCGTACATTTTATTCGACACAAGTTTATATAGATCATACAAAAGCATTATATATATATTTTTTTAACTTAGCAGCCTGCAAATTTCCCACTGCTGGGCTAAGGCCTCCTCTCCCTTTGATGAGATGGTTTGGAGCATATTCCACCACGCTGCTTGAATGCGGTTTGGTGGATACGTGTGGCAGAATTTAGTTGAAATTAGACACATGCAGATTTCTTCACAGTGTTTTCCTTCACCGCCGAGCACGAGATGAATTATAAACAAAAATTAAGCAAATGAAAATTCAGTGGTGCTTGCCTGGGTTTGAACCCGCAACCATCGGTTAAGATACACGCGTTCTACCCACTGGGCCATCTCGGCTCTATCATAATCAGCGTAAGCTCTTTTACATTTCAAGAGTGAGATACAAAAGCTATGCTGTTATAAAAGCTTTCTTAAAACATTCCGAGTTCCAATTTTTGTGTTACATCATATATTGATATATTGAACAACATCGCATACATTACTCTGCTCCCAATGTAAGTAGCTAAAGCACTTGTGTTATAGAAAATCAGAAGTAACGACGGTACCACAAACACCCAGACCCAAGACAACATAGAAAACTAATGAACTTTTTCTACATCGACTCGGCCGGGAATCGAACCCGGGACTTCGGAGTGGCGTACCCATGAAAACCGGTGTACACACTACTCGACTACGGAGGTCGTCGTAATGACATCATGAGTGTTTTAAATATATATTTTGTTTAGTGGTTTTTAGTTGTTAGCCAAAACTAATAATTCTAAGCGACGATCACTAAAACAGAAGTGTTGATGTTAAACCTTTAACAAAGGTTTAATAAAGGTTTAACCTGACGTGAAAACTACACGGTGAAGTTGCTCGCTAAACCGACTATCAAGTGTCAAATCGCTCGAAATAGACAACTTCACACCTCATCTTGTTTTATAATATTAATTTTATTGCAAATTTAAATTTTAATGAGCGTTTTAGTAGCGAAACAGAACAAGTTACATTTATCACAATAGTAGTAATGATTTTAATATTAATAAGTAGATTATTATTATTTTAGTGTAATTAATTATTTTCATGCAATTAAAAACTATTTTATTTACTTTTGATTATTTATTTATACAAGATTAATAACATAAAAATAATAACTATACAACTAATAGTTTGATATTTGTCAGCAAATATGTAGTAGAATTAAAAAAAATAACTTTTACTGGGTTTCTTAACCTCCATTAAAAAATTGATTTTAAAAACCAGTCAAATAGCCTATTCAATTCTAACAATGTTACATACATGTCGAACTGATAACCTCCTTTTTTTGAAGTCGCTTAAAAACGATAATAAATAAATTTATTATAACAGAGTATTAAAACTACAATCTTTAAGCAACGAACAAACATAAAGATTCCTTTAATATATGTATATTATCGTTCCAAAGGTATTAAATACTTGGAGGTGACATTTCCCCGGAGTAATGCGGATGTCCTGTCCTCGTAACACGGTGAATCAGCCAACAGCTGGCTTATTGTGAAACGCATTCGCAAACCGAACACTCGCAGCTGGAAACGATCGTTGTAGAATTTATTTTACTTGAATATATATTTAGTATATTTAGTTTTTAACTTTGATTTTTGATTTTGATGGCTCCGAATCAATGAAATTTTTATTATCCTCGTCGTATTATCGGATGCTACTGGTTCGGAATGTAGATAGTATCGAAAATACTCTTTTTCGACATCTAAAAATACAGTCATGTTAGTTAAATACAATTATATATGTATGTTATGTCTCCTGCCTGGAAGTCAACAAGCACTAACTCCGTGCTTTTTTATCATCTATATAATCTTGTATCGAATAATATGCCTTCTTTACCAATGTATTTTTTATTTTGATTTGAATTTGTGAAACGGCAAAGTTAAAAATGTCTGCTGAATTTTATTTTAGAAATGGATACCTTGTCCCACGAAAGATTGATTGACTTTGCGGACTATGGTAACATATACTTTAAAAAATAATATTATTGTTTTATTTTGAATATGTTGCCCCTACGGCCACTTACTTTAGGGGGCTTGGTGTAGCACTTTGCAGAGCCGTCTCAAGCTATACTGAGCTCTTGGGCACCCATGAATTTGGGGCCCTTTTGGTAGATATTTACTATCATGTACAAATAATTGGCCTATGGCCAGGCCTTAAGTATAGTTTCAAATAAACGGTAATTTTCGTAAATTCGTAGGAATCTGATTGAACAATCTTATGGTTATAGTATATATATTTCTATCATGACTAGCCTTTTGATAAATATTCTAGTTATTTCTTACAAATATGGCAATTTCGATAATATACATATAAGATTTTTTCTGGTATTCTTTTTATTAGGACGACACAGTTAATGAAACACAATTGAGTTTCTCTGTAAAAAGAGATTTATTTGTTTAATTTTACAATAATAAAAAATAAAATAAAAGTTTGTATTTACCTACGCATTGTTTTACAATAATAATATTTACGCACCTGTAAAAAGAGAAACGACATTTAATGTTTATTTATTAACAATGTCTGTTCCTAATCACAAGATACTTTATACTTTACTTTTCACGATCACGAGATTGATTCTTGGTTAATATTTTTCATGGCTAACAAAATTTAGTTGTCATGTCACTGCGCGTTCGCTGACGGTTTATGCGCGGAATTCAAATTAAAGAAAAATACATTTTTTTCTTAACATACATAGAACTCAACGTGAACACAGACGTGTCAAAGAAATTGTTGGTTCTTCAGAATGCGCCCTGTGGTAAAGATGGTAAGGGGCTTTGCCCTGCAGCTACGTCACTCTGTGTAACTTATACCAATGATCTCAAACACGATATCTCCGTTTTAACTTTAACTAAACCACGAGATAACGCGAAGCGTATTTGTTAATCAAATAACTTTCAGTACGAGTAAGAATTCGATTTAATTACAATAAACAATTCAGACTAACACAGTTCCGGAACGATACATCGAGCACTAGAAAGTCATTTAGTTACGTCCTTGTGTAATTTTTGTAAATAGTTTCATGTTGAAATGAGATGTTTACTTGTAACACTTAACTGAAATTACTAATCCAATATGCATAAGGATTACATCAGAAGACGCAGTGCATTTCGGATAAGGTTAGTGTATACTATTGTTATTGTTTAGTTTATGTTTTAAATTAAAAAAAAAGCCGATTCTAATCATCTTCATTTTCCAAATTGACGTGACTTCCAAACTTGCCATAAGAATGCGCTTTGAGTTCCAACTCAATGATTTCATTTCGCTTCCATCTTTTATTTTCATCTAAGGATTTATTCCACGCGATTTCGTTTAAAGTAAATAACAATCTTTGCACATACGTCACCTTATCTGCGGTTACAACTGTAATATGACATAAGTCACGCAAAACGATCTGTTCTTCGTGTATAATCTGTGTAAACGCACAGATAATGAAAGTGAATGTCTAAGGTCATGATTTCTCTTCATTGTTGAATAGGGAAATAACAATTTAAAGGGAGAATTACGCAGGACATAGAACAGTGCACGAGTATGTGCAAACAGAAGTGCGTCTCCTTCTCACTCTTATGGATTATAAGAGACAGCAAATCATGACCGGAAAGAGTTCAGAGGCAGGACCAACGGATATACGTGTTTTACGAAACACCTGATTACACTTCCAACATCCGGACTCCGGGCGGTTACTGAGAAGTTTTCAATGAAGAACTCAATAACTTTCTATCAGCCGTACCTGATGTTTGAACCCAGGATCTGCAGTCCTATATTTAGCAGTAGACCAACGACGCGGTCAGTTACGCGCGATGCAATTTGGTAATTAAAAATGGCAAAATGATCCTCACCGTTCCGTATAATACGTATAATACGTATGAATTAATATAAAAAACAAAAATATGCACCTGATAATGTTTGCAAAACATCAGAAGAATCGATCAAGTGGAATTTTACTTGGTAACGTCTAGTTAGCTACCATCCACTCATCAGATATTCTACCGCCATGGAACGGTATAGTGTAGTCTTATAGCTCCATTGTCTATGGCTTTTGCTATATCTGTGTATTTGCATTGGCTGTGTCTTTTATGGCTTAGGTTGGCGGCATATGAGCCACCTGATGGTAAGTGGTCCCCACCGCCCATAGACAATTGAGCTATAAGAAATATTAACCATTCCTTACATGGCCAATGCGCCATCAACCTTGGGAACTAAGATGTTATGTCCCTTTTACCTGTAGTTAAACTCACTCACCTTTCAAACTGGACCACCACAATACTGAGTACTGTTGCTTGGCGGTAGAATATCTGATGAGTGGGTGGTGCCTACCCAGACGGGCTTGCATAAAGCCCTAGGACCAAGTAAATAATTTTTAAAATATCGCGCGGGTAGAGTCGCAGTTTCAGCTGGTTAATAATAATAATAAATAAAGTCTACTTTCCGTTTCTTAATGTGAGTTTGTCTCTATAATATATGAGGATTTTTGAACTGAATATATAAATAATACATTCTTTATTAGAAATTAAGAAAAACTCAAAAAACAAAAATAGATTTTGTCGGTATGAAAAAATTATGCTTTCCAAATTCGAGTCGTTCGTTAAAATCTAGACGAATGAATTGATTAACCTAAATTTCGGCAAATGTCTAAAAACGCTGAAACGTAATCTTGTAATTTCTAAATTAATGTAGAACACTTTTTTTCTTTGACTTAAAACTTAATTTTTTTGTTTAATATATCATTACATATATCATTACTAGTACATTCTAAAATAATCTCGCATTTTCATAGTAGTTACAGTTAAATCAAATAAAAATTTAAAGTAATAAAAAATTATCAAATCAATTATATCCCAAAAATTATCACCTTTGGTTAATTTAATAAATAAAAAAAAAAAAAACAAATTCCTAAACACTTGCGATGCTATAAAAAGTTGTAGGTGTCAAAACGATGTATTTTTAAATAAAGAACACACAAATATGACGCAAGTGAAACTTGGACCGGTTATGTCAAACGGCGTTCCAAATTCGAAATATTGAAATGGCCATAACTATCGCTTTCTGCTTTTCCATATTATGCAAATTCGCCAAATTCCAACCACACCAAAACTTATAAAAGAGAAAAGATATACATCCTGTTTTTGTATTTAATTTAAAAAATAAAAATCAATTTTAAACAACGACGCGTAAAGTTCAGAACGCAATGGCGGGAAAATGACTGGAAATTTCATTGAAAACAAAGTTCAAGATATAATCATTAAACAATCAACTCTAATGTATGTAAATAAAGTTTAATATTGCTTAAATATTAACATAACTACAGGTTTCGTAGACACTGGTCACTATGAAAACAAAGTTATGTAATAATCATTCGTAAATTCGATCGTATTACACAAATAATAAAGTTTATTTTCCAATAACTTGTACAACGACTACAGGTTTAAGCGACACACTGGCTCGATGTATGGGGAGGTGTAGCCCACTTTCTTCCGTTCATCTCAGTCTTGAAACACATCTCCATGACTTTGGACTGAAATGGGAAATTAAAAAAAAAATAATTAAAAAGCGCGCGAGTGCTGTGACATTTGTGCTAGTTTTTTTTTCTTTAAATCAATTTTTTTTGATAGATTTTGTTTCTTTTTTTTTAATTATTAAAGTGTTTTTGTGACTTTGGAGTGGATATATTTTTAAAGATGGTAAGTTGCACTTTTTTTTTTAAATATAATATATAAAATATCTATCAGTAAATATTAGTACAATGTAAACTTATAAATTATGACAGTAAAAAAAGGAATAAAATAAAATCACAACAACAATAGACATCTACAGGATAGGAGACTTTTTTATTACAATTATTAAGATTTCAAGCATTATAATTCGTATAATATGAATTAAAATATACAGACTATCAAATTTCATTAATATTTACTTATCTGTTACGTATAAACTTTTTGTTTTCATAACTTTCTAGGCGAAATCCCATACCATACAGCCAAGTAATTTTTACTTTCTAAGTAAATCAAGTTTTGAATTATCTGCACATCAAACATCAAAAGATAATCAACAGTTTTGCAAACTTACACATTACTAATAATATTCTATTAATTTTAACACGAATTTGTTAGGTTGAATGAATCTTAGTTCTAGTAGAATCTTTTTTATGCAAAAACCACTAAAAAGTTTTGTTTATCGCTGTTGCAATAATTACAATAAGACATTTGTTAATGTAGACATTTTTTTTTCTTACAGAACTTTTAAAATATAATCAATAGATGCACTAAATTTATAATTTAAAATTTCAACTCTAAGATATATCATTATTATTTAGTTATGAAATTGTTATCGTCCTTAGTATTATTTTATTTTCTATTTTTTTTTTGTCTGTGACGATTTTGTTGAATTTTAGTATAAGCTAGCTAGCCCCTCTTCTCGAACGCGGGCATAGACACGGATAGAATATATATTATAAATGACAAAAATATATAACGCATAGTATATATACTTCATATAATATAGATATAAAGCCCAACGATCTCCGAGTCCTAACGAGGCAACGGGCAAGAAATCTGCCTTTCACGTGGCTTAACGTGAAACGTAATCGTTCTCAACACTACACGCACCAGAAGTGACCGTCAATAACGTTACGTTACGTTACGTTACGTTACGTTACGTTACGTTACGTTATAAACGTTGCAATGTGTAGATTTGAAATTTCATATCACACTCAAGTTTGAGCAATGACTGAGCTTCTTGGATGTTCTTTAAGAATCTACAATACGAACCGATGGTAGCTTTAAATTAAAACTAGTTGATACCGCGGCGTAACCCGCACAAAATTAATAGAACATCATGATTGGTCTAAAATAATATTTTCCTTACTTAAGAAATGATTGATTCCCGATAAATAATTCCACCGCCCTTTTCACACAATTAAGAGATGATTTCCGCGATAAAAACTAACCTATGTCCTTGACCGGGATTCAAACTATCTCCATACGAAATAGTATCTAAATAGGTTCAGCAGTTTAACCGTAAAGAGCTAACAGATAGAGTTACTTTCTATATAATGACGATTCAGGCGTGCTTACAAGATCATACTTCGTTTAAGTGATTTAATATATTTATAGAACTTTTTAATATAAAAAGATGAATAGTTCAATCTATTAAATGTCCAGCTTCAGCCTTATCCACTCTTGTAGAGAAGGATTTGAGCTTTATTTCAACACGTAATTTCAATAGAGTTTCCTGGATACACATGTGATAGAGTTACAGTAAAAATTTACCCAAACACGTTGTTTAATTTTAATGAATAGGCAGGCGATGATCACTTAAGGATAAGTGGTCACCACCGCCCATAGAGATTGGCTAACTAAGATATTATATCCCTTATGTCTTTAGTCATTTAAGCTCAATTGACTTGAATATATGATGAGTGTTACCTACCTTGACATCCACAAAGCCCTAGCCATCAAGTAGGAAGTTTCCTCACGACGTTTATCCAACCACCAAACAGTAGTATCGTTGTGTTCCGGTTTGAAAGGTGAGTGAACCAGTATTACACAAGGGACACCTTACTTCCAAAGTCAGTGGTGTATTCGCGATGTAAGGAATGGTTAATATTACAACGCTGTCTATGGGCGATGTTGATCATTTACCTTAACTGTCCGTCTGTATACTTAGATCTATACATATAATAAAATTGGAGTGTCTGTTTGTAATATTAAAATAACCGCTTTTTATGAAATGCATATGTATACACGGTACATATACCGATTTTTTTTTTTTTTAATTTACTTTACAACATCCACGGGCTCACAGTTGCCCGTGCCTTTTTTTACATTTTATAATTATAAATTGTGGCGTTATTTTATATTTTTACTGAACATCAGCAGATCTTCGCTGGACTTCGAGCTTGTCGTCTTCTTGGAAGACGTGGCCGTCATTTTTATTTTTTTTTCAATTTAAAATAAATATAATATATAAAAATACTGTATATGCATATAGCGAAATATTGTTTTTTTACAATTTTTGTCTGTTTGTTTGTTTGTTTGTTCCGGCTAATCTCTGGAACGGCTGGACCGATTTTGACGGGACTTTCACTGGCAGATAGCTGATGTAATAAGGAGTAACTTAGGCTACTTTTATTTTAGAATTATATATATAAAATTGATATAGAAAATATATATATAAAATATATAAAAAATATTTTATATATATATATATAAAAGATTAATAAAGCTATTATTTTAAGTTTTTTTAGTAATTTATGTATTTTTTTAGTGTTAAATTCAAAGGTTTGCGAAGTCGCGGGCACAGCTGAACAAAACTGTAAACATATAACAAACGCACTAGTTTTCTAACCTTATAAGACGATCAGGGATAGAATTTTCTATTTAATTTAAATCAAGCGTCGCTTGCGTTTTAGTTGTTGGTTGTCAGATATTATTTACACAATATCTTTATAAATTATTGGCTACGTGTTATTCTGATGTATAGGCTATATTATTGTAAAGTTTCATTAAAATCCATTCAGTTGTTTTTGCGTGGAAGAGAAACAAACATACATACGAAATATCGCCTTTATAATATTAGTAAGGACTAGTCGTTAGACGTTAGACGTTAGGCTTAAAAGTATTCTATGTCCTTCCTTAAAGTTCAAGATTGCTTCATACCAAATTACATCAAAATCGGTTCAGTGGTTTGAAAGAGCAACAGACACACAGACAGAGTTACTTTCGCGTATTAGTATAGACGTTTATTTTTAACACGTCCGGTATTAGCTGAGCTATCGTAACATACAAATAAAGACGATACGATTATTAAACAAAACGTATAAAATATTATTTTATTTAACGACATCAATAATCCGTTAATTTTAATAACATTTATTGTTCACATGTAAATTTATGTAAACGCAAAGTGAAGTGAAAGTGTTCAAGTGTATCTCGTTAGTTCGTTAAGGGGGTTATGAGTAACGCATAGACTTTTTTAGGGTACCGTATGTCGGAGTTTAAATTATGTTACTTTTAAGTTTTGGACGTCAATCAGACGAGACTTAATAAAAATTCGTCAGTAAATTGTATATGGGGTTAAATAAATTCTAAATGGTATTATTATCATAATCTCTACAAAGTCGCTTTCCGTCTTTACGGTTTACATAGTATTCAAAGTCGCTTTCCGTCTGTACACTTAGACTTAAATTACGCAACGGGTTCAATGCGGTTTTCATCAATAACACATGCATAGTATAGTAGAGAAAAGACGAGAAATTCTACAAAAAAAAAATCTTCGAAAGAAAAAAATTAATAATAATTTTGTAGAAATTAGTATAACAAAAAAAAAAAAAAAAAACTACAGTAAAGTTTGTTGGCGGATCAATATTATATAAATTACTAAAAACAAATTTACAAATACAATATTAATCGTACGGGACTCTCTCCACGCATCTCAACTCACTCTGGTCGGGTTTATTATTTTAATTTATTTAAAGTAGGCAGATAGTTCCAGCACGACAAGAACTTGACACCTGCCTGTTAAGACCACCTTCAGTTAGTACCTCACCAATGATCACACGATTTTTATCCATTTATTTAATTATAAACTTTTTGCACAACTAAATGTGTATGTTACGTTACGTTACGTAACTAACAGACAACCTCATAAAGCACAGATACGATCCATTCTATTAACTTTTACTACTAATAATCAATATACCATTTAATAAATTTAAAAAGATTATTAAGACTAAATTTATTTATTTAATTCACGAGTCTCCAACAAACGATACACAATAAATACATATTCTTAAAAATTTGACAAGTTAAGGGTTACAAGTTATGTGCTCCTTCAAATATAGGTAACTACACCAAGCTTAAGCTAAATATATATATATTAAATACGATTAAGATAAAAAGTGAAAAAATATACATAGAAGTAAAAATCAAACATAAATTAGTAACTTAAAATAAAGAATAGCTTATTCATTAAACATTTTTTTTGTGTTAGGTTAAAAGTTTAACTAGACACACTCTGAATTTGGGCAAATTGTAACTATGAATATCGAGGTCATTATTATTCCTAGAAAGTATGTTATATTGTCCATTTAATAAATTGTCTAATTAATAAATAAGTCTTATTATTCATAAGAAGAATACTTTTTAGAAAAAAAAGCCTGGATTTAGGCTCGGGTTCCATCACAGGACAGGAATTATTGTAAAAAACAGCATTGTAAATCTGTTTATTTGAAAAGAGCAACTGTGCGAGTTTTCGTATTTAAATATCGACGATTCAAAAACGCTCCTTTGTGAAGTTAACTTGAATAAATTGATTTTGATTTAAATTTCACTATGATATGTTCCCGATTCTACTCCGACCCCATTTCGACAATTCCTCACACAAATAAACCTTAGTTTAATCGTAACTGAAAGCCATCTATTTATTTAAATCGATTACGATACAATCTCGATGTCATTCCGATTCAACTTCGACCGCAACGAAACTGGATTCAGTTAGACTAATTAGCGCCCGTATAACAAGTTAAAATACTACAATATGATTAGATACATATATTATTGAACTAATCAGCTTTTCGATTGAGATCGTAAAGTTTTAATTGCGTGTTAAGAATAATTACGGATTTAATTCAATCTGCATTCCGACCAGTGGTAACTTCAGATCTAAATTAAAACTAACAAAAAAATAATTTTAATTTATTTCTAATACAGAGTCTTGACGTGAAGATTAATTGACAACTAGACGACTAGGCCTCTAACTACGACGCCAGCGAGTTATCCCAACAGGGTGGAAGTAGCCAACGGAAATCGTATTTAGAAGAGTGATATTCCTTGGTAGCTTTCAAATTAATGTTCCAGCAAGGTGGAAGCAGTATTTATGCCATTATCAAGGTCCCTAAGGCTCGACACAATGCAATTTTATTCTCGGATATTTATGCAATTTACATTGTTACAACGTTAGCGTGATTTAAAATACAACTAACGCCATCTATTGGCATATATAGTGAACTAATGTAAAATGTAATGTGAAATGTTTGGAGTAGGAACATGTTGCTGTTACATATTATAAATAACTCGGTAGATGTGAAAATGGTTTACCTGATGGTAAGAAATCAAAAATATTAACCATGCGTTATATGGAAATGGAATGGCCACAAGCTCCGAAGGGACCCCGACCATATCCCCAAACAAGCTTTGGACTGAAATCTCCAAGGGAAAAGAAAGCGTGGCCGCCTTCGTCAAACTGGCGACGCACCGTGTTGGCAGAGGCGGTGAGCATCGGAATGACGTGGAGCGAGGTGAAGCGTGAAGCTCAAGACCGATCGCGACATAGGACATTCATTATTATTCATATTATCATGCGTTATATAACTAATTTTCGTTATATCACAAGAAGATCAACTAAAAAACCCTCTCCGTCTCTCGACACGGGATCCCTTCGCATACTACCGTGACCGATGCCTTACATCACCGATACGCCAACCTTAACTTGTGACTTACAATGTGTTAAGCAATGCAACGACATCCGAACGATAAATTACGTCAACAATAGAATTTGATAAAACAATGATAATTACATTTCGTCTTGCGATGTCGAAATTGCAAACGTAATTGCGTTTTGAAACAGACGAAAAATTTAATCAAATCAAATTATACTTTAGTCAAGTAGGCTTTTAATATCGACGTTTATTCGATTAAATTTAAAGCTACCTCTGGTTTGGAATGTAGATTCTAGAAGACCCGGAAAAAAGCTCCTTATTTTCAAACATTATAATAACAAATTATTATAAATCCTGCCTAGACATCAATGAATACTAAATCCACGCTTTTTTATCTTTGACTAGCTATGCCCGCGACTTCGCACGCGTTTGAATTTAAAACTTAAAATAATAAATTTATTATTAATTTAGATATTATATAATTCTAAAATAAAAATAGCCTAAGTTATTCCTTATTACATCAGCTATCCGCCAGTGAAAGTCCCGTCAAAATCGGTCCAGTAGTTCCAAAGATTAGCCGGAACAAACAGACAGACCGACAGACAGACAAAAATTGTAAAAAATGTTATTTTAATATAACAAACGGACACTCCAATTTCATTATATGTATAGATATAATCTTGTATTGAGTAATACGTCTTATTTATCAATCGTCTTTTAAATGAGGTTTAAATTATTTAATTCTACAAGTATCGCAGAAGATAATTCCTTGCCCGAGGAAGTTGACAGAAGAGGAAATCAGGTGTTACAAAATGTTACAACTCACTCATAAGAGGAGTTACTTGTTAAGTTTAAAGCTATGCGTGGGGACGACAATAGCTTAAGATCGAACCCGCGACTGCTTATGACAGGTCTACGCTAATAATCGCTGTACAAATGACCGCGAGGAATGCTGACAGGAATCCTGCTCTGCTTTAGACGAGAAATGAGTTCTTCCCGTCATCGGTGTAAGCGGAGTTATAATTGTTGAAATCTCGTTGAGTTTCTTTCGCCGGTTCTTCTTAGGGTATTTTCTTTTCCGAACAGCTGGTGTACAATTTGACAGTCAATAAATAAGTGTAATGCTTCTATATTGAATGAAGAAATTTGATTTGGTTATGATTGAATACGTGCAGAGAAAACATTGTACCCATTTTATATTTCGACGATTTTTTTTTTATCAGAGTTCAGATATTTAAATTTTATGCATAATACAAAAAACTTCTATCTATTCTAATATTATTAATGTGAGATTAACTCTGTCTGTCTGTTTGTTTGTTATATTTTCACGGCTAAACAAAATTTAATGATATTTCGTATGAAAAAAGTTCGAATCCCAAGGAAGGATATTTAAAGCTATACATTTTATATCTAAAGCCAGATGACAAATTCTGAAAACGCGAGCGAAGCCGCGGTGTCATATAGTCATTACACAGTATAAAACAGTCGCTTACCGCTGTATGTCCCTATGTATGCTTAGATCTTTAAAATTACATAACGGATTTTGCGGATGTTTTTTCTTAATAGATAGATTGATTCAAGAGCAAGGTTTACATGTATAATACATGCACAATATAGTAGAGAAACACTGATAACAAATTCACTTTGGACTGAGACTCATCGGTGCCCAGAACACCTAGTGCTCTATTGTAAACCGCAATATCCACTAAAAAACCAGCGGTATCCTCTACGTCTCTTCTGCGGGCGCCACGGGATCGCTTCCCATGCTACCGTGACGAACTTTATATCTAGTCTAGACCGACGAGGCAGTCAAAACAGTAATTAAATTAAAAAGTAATATAGCATATTTAAAATTATATGTTCAACTAGCTGTTGCCCGCGGCTTTGCTTTTGCAAGTTGAATATATATACAGATTAACTTAAAATTTTACGTTAATTTTAGACCTCTTTGTATACCACATTGGTGTGTGTATTTCACCCCTTAGGGGTAGAATATCTAGAAACGCTTAAGCAAAAATAAAGTTTCACGTTTCAAATTTAAAAAATGACAGATTTCCATACAAACTTTCAACCCCTATTTCACCCCCTTAGGGGTAGAATTACCAAAATCCCTTCCTTAGTGGTTGTCTACTAAATAAAACGAACCCACTCACCAAATTTCATGGCCCTAACTTTAACAGTTTACGCTCGGCGATGATGAATCAGTCAGGACATGTCATTTTATAAGTATTGATAGATAAATTTGAAAGCAGTCATAACTTTTTAGAAAATACTCAATTACAAAAGACAGGAGAATATATTTAATAAAAAGCGACTCTCGAAGATTTCTCTACGAACTATATGTTCTTAAATACATATATTATAATCAATCATAGTTAATAATATGAACGATCTCTCCGTCCGTGCAAACGTTTTACTTAAGGCAACACTTCACTGGGCTTTGCGTAGCGATGCCATGACATATACAAGTTTCGTTAAGTTTTTCAAAGGCAATTTTGAATCGTCATGTTACAGTATTGAATTAAATTTGAATCTACAATGTTTCGGAAAGTAGATTATATCGAAAACCGACAAGAAACTCAGTGGTTGGTATTTTCCAGCATTTGAGATGCAAAGTTATGTCAGTTATAAACATTAATTAACAATAGCAGCCTGTAAATTTCCCACTGCTGGTCTAAAGCCTCCTCTCCCTTTGAGTAGATGGTTTGGGGCATATTTCACCACGCTGCTCCAATGCGTGTTAGTGGAATACACATGTAACAGAATTTCGTTGAAATTAGACACATGCAGGTTTTCTCACGATGTTTTCCTTCACCGCCGAGCACGAGATGAATTATACACACAAATTAAGCACATGAAAAATTCAGTGGTGCTTGCTTGGGTTTGAACCCGAAATCATCGGTTAATATGTACGCGTTTTAACCACTGGGCCATCTCGGCTCCGTTATATCAGTTAAATACAATTATATATATATAATATATCCTGCCTTAATGTCAACTAGTATTAGCTCCACGCATTATTAACATCTCTATAATATCGTGTTGAATAATATTTATTAAGGTTTTTTTTAAACAAACGATTTGAATTCATCGGCAAAGTTAAAAAAATCCACGCATTTATTTTAAATACGAATACATTGCCCCAGGATAAGGTACCACCGGTTCGGAATGTAGATTCTACTGAGAATAACTAGAAAGCCAAGGACTCATTTTTTTCACTAATTAACACAGATAATTAATTCAATTAAATTAATTAGTCATCCTCTACTAAAATCGATGAACACTAACACCACTCTCTATTTGTTGATGGTAGAACTTTGTTGAAGCACCTCTGGTTAGGTACCATCCATTCATCAGATATGGTACCACAAATTCGAAGTGATTGAGTTTACAGCCACAAGAGACATTTGACGACCTCCGTGTTCGAGTAGTGTGTACACCGGTTTTCATGGGTACGTCACTCCGAGTCGATGTAGAAAAAGTTCATTAGTTTCTATGTTGTCTTGGGTCTGGGTGTTTGTGGTACCGTCGTTACTTCTGATTTTCCATAACAAAAGTGCTTTAGCTACTTACATTGGGATCAGAGTAATGTATGTGATGTTGTTCAATATTTATTATTTATTATATCTCAGTTACCAAGGTTGGAGGCGAATGGCGATGGAAGGAATGGTTAATATTTCTTAGGGCGCTAATCTCTATGGACAATGGGCAATTTGCCACCATGACCAACCAACCAACTAGTTCGTTTGCACTTTAATTTTACTTCCAAAGTTCCAGTGAACCTGTGTAGTCTTTAACACTAATGAACATAATTAATTAAACACAATTAAATTCATTATTCGTCTACGAAATTCAAAACGCAATATTCTCGAAATCACAATGAATACACACAGATTATACAAAGATCTCGACCGATGACGTCGCGTCAATTGAATGTCAAAATTCTTTATTTGTTTTAAGACCACATTTGGAATAGGAACACATTGTTGTGTCCTTAGAATTAATGTAAATAAAAAAAAAGCGGCCAAGTACGAGTCTCGACCTTTCTCGTGCGGACTCGACCTTGAAGGGTTCCGTAGCAGCAAGTAACAAGTTTTATGTTTATGAAATTAAATTATTTTTTTTTATATTTGAGTTGATTGAGTTTCAACAATATAGTTCTTATAGTTTCGGAAAAAGTAGCTGTGTCATACGGACAGACAGACGAATCTATAAGGGTTCCGTTTTGTGCAATTGGCTACGGAACCTTAAAAACGCGTATTCAAACGAAGCTCTTTGAAAACGCTATTATTTTATTGAAAATTCTTCAGTATTTAGCAGTTACTTAAAATACATTGCATTTTTTTTTAAAAATTATTGAAAAAAACTATATGATATCCCAGGACAGGATTAAAAAGGTCATCAAAATGTATGGGCATGTTAAAAAATGAAGTGTTTAATATCGTGAGTGACGTTTTACACTGCTTAATACAAAGCTGTCGCTCATAAACCGCCTAAACCTTCACTGAACGCGGCAAGTCATTACTCCAACGTGAGACTTTCGAATCTCATGCGAATATAAGCCGTGTCAGCTTATTAATAAGACGGACTTTCGCGACACATGGAGTTCAAGATATTTTTTGAAAGGCCTGCTAAAGGAAAGTAAGCGTACATTATGTAAAAGACGCAGTGTGATGTTTAATTGACCTTACGCAAGATAAACTTCATTCAAGTAGGCTTTTATTTGCACTTTCCAAACGTCATTTCGCGGTACTAAGTTTTAGTACCAATTCATAATTGACGAGTCGTTTGCTATAGGTAAAGTTTCATACATTCACTTGATGGTAGGGCTTTGTGCAAGCCCACCTGGGTAGGTACCACCCACTCATCAGATATTCTACCGCCAAACAGCAGTACTCTGTATTTTTGTGTTTCGGTTTAAAGGGTGAGTAAGCCAGTTTAACTACAGGCACAAGAGACATAACTTCTTAGTTTCCGATGTTGATGGCGCATTGGCGATGTATGGAATGGTTAATATTTCTTACAGCGCTATTGTCTATGGGTGGTGGTGACCACTTAACATCAGGTGACACATTTGCTGGTCCGCCATTTACAACATTAAAAAATATATATTATATGTATAATACGTGCACAATATAGTAGAGAAACACTGATAATTTTAGAGGTTTCTGAAGTGATGTCGTAAATAAACACATTTTCTGCGCTTACATTGCAAACGCTGGCTGACCCTATGAGATAGATTAAAATAATGTACTACAGTATTGTACAACTTAAAAAGATCTACAAAAAAGTCCACGATGGTATATGTATGTCTATCTCTTACGGTTAACTCATAATAACCATTTATATATTTTTTCCTTTTTACGAGAAATATTGGCTTATTTTCGAAGCGATTTTATGCAATACAGCACAAATCCTAAACCACTTAAGTACCTTAAACACATTGTGCATTTAATACAGATCAATACGGCCATTTACAGCATGTAATTTAAATGAATATTTTCGAAGATATCACAGATTTAAAACGCAGTGACATAGCGGTTTGTATCGTCTAATGACTGAAAAACTGTGAACGTCGTAAGACATTCTGTAGTATATATTTAGTATCAGCATCGCACCCGTGCGAAGCCGGGGCTTTAGCTAAATCGTAATTTAATCGGAACAGAAACGCTTAACACATTCAAAGTATTAAAATCACCAATTATAAAGCCACTCTCTATTGATAGATCGTATTACTACCCATGTATTTTAGCGAAATTTCTCTAAAGATCATTTTTTAATCTCACTTTCGCTCGTATTCGTTTTCTATTTATTTTTTTACGTTATTAATGTATTTAAATTTAACGTATATATATGTGTATATCATTAATATATTATGAAACAGACAGATTTCTACATGGTATAAAATAAAGTCGCTTCACGTCTGTACGCTTGGATCTTTTAAACTACGTAACGGATTCTAATACGGTTTTCATCAATAAAAAGAGTGATTCTAATAAGTAGAGAAAAGGCAAGATTTTTTCTTTTTAATGTTTGTTCTTAAATCTAAAAGTATAGACTATTACTGTATCCATGTTAAGCCGGGACGGATAAGTAGACTAAAATATAAATAAAGCTTGAGTAAGGCAAACAAACAAAGCACTCAACCCAAAGAGAAGACGTGGAAGTTATTGATCTCTAAGCTCCGAGTGCTTATTTTATTCTATCTGTTGCTAAGTGAAAGATAACATCACGAGGCAACCTGCGTTTGTTGTATAATTGTATTTTAATGATATAACTTTTTATTTCAAATGTTGCAATAGAGTAACTACTGAGTTTTACCGAGCCAACATTTTTTAATGAATTTCTCAGTGTCAACTACACCGTGCCTCGGATAACACGCGATGCCGTTACTCTTGCGTATGAACTCTCAAATTCAAAAGTGCTTGTAAAAATCTAATTGAATACTGTTTATTTTGATTTTGAATACTTTGAAAATTTATCAACCGGTTTTGGAGTGTGGTCGAAAGGGTATTTATTATACATAGAGGATCTTAGACTTCTAGACAACAGTCACGAGAAAACGTAAGTTAATTTATTAACATTCTGTTTTCTTTAAACTAAACCTTTTCTAGAGATGTATCTCAATGTTAGTAATCTTCTACGGTTCTATGAACATTTTTAAAAAGTTTTTTACGTTAAAACCACATCGCGTGTCAAAATCGTTCAGGCGATACATTAAAAATTGTATTTTCTAACATTACTTGCTAAATTAAATTAAGTTATACACTTGTCTTGGATTCAAAGCTAATTAAATAATATATAATATATATAATATAAAATTAAAAAATAATAATAATAAAATTCAGTGGTGATTGCCTGGGTTTGAACCCGAAATCATCGGTTAAGATGCATGCGTTCTAACCACTGGGCCATCTCGGCTCATGTAGTTAATAAAACTAAACTAAAAATAAAAAACGACAAATAGTTTTAGTGATTTTATCAAAGTGACATTAATATGGTCTAGCCGGTCTCCCGCGAAACTTCGCGTTTATACAAAAGATTTTTTAATAATTTCGAAATTTATGGTTGAACATACGATTATTTTGATTTCATTTCATTGTAAACTGCAGGTCATTTATCTACATTTGGCGCTAAAATTATGAAACGTTATTTCAATGAAATTTTTAATGTTAAATAGTATACATTAGTTCAGTTAGAATTTCAGTTTGAAGATATTTAGTTATATCGATGGTTTCGAAACACAACATGCGTGAAATGGAATCTAACTTCACCGTATGTGAAAAATGTAATTGTATTCAAATGTCTCGAACGCAGCACCGTAAGTTAGTCACGATTCATTAAGGAATTCAGATACGCTTTTAGTAAATTCAATCACGAGAATCTTCTATCCGAATTCCAGCACTTGAGGTTTGTTTCAAGGTCATAGTCAATTGATCAATTTGCGTCAGACTGGTAAAAGTTTTTTAGGCGTATCCAAATGTAGCTTGCTATAACCTCATTTCAAGACGTGGTGTACCCCAAGGTAGCATTCTATAACCTATCTTCTCTTTGTTCGTTAACATACTAAATTTTTATTTGAGTGTTTCCATCTTTACGCTGATGATTTTAAGCTATATATACACATCACGATATAATATAAAGTGTACGCAATTGCTGTCATCAATTATATACTATCTATAGCATAAACTGATCTAGAAAGTTCGAGAAACATATTAATCCTAATAAATGTCAATCCATAATTAGTCTAATCTTAGTGCCTGTCACTTTTGATGGATTTGTAATCAGTTTCACAGGTGATGTAATGGATTTTTTTAAAATATTTAATTACATTGGCAATAGGGGTTAGTGGCCTCTATCCCGTGTAGACATTGCCACTGTTAGAAATATTAACTAACCTAACATCGCCATTGCTCCACCAGTCTTGGGAACTAAGATATTAATGTCTCTTATACCTGTAGTTCTATTGGTTCACTCACCCGTCAATCCAGAAAACAATAAGTAAAGTTTGGCAGTGGGTGGAACCTATCTGGACGGCCTATTAAAACCTCTACCACTGAGTGGTATTTACATTGAAAGCTTTCTAAGCTACCTTTTTACAGAAGTCAGCTGTGTCAATACCACCACTTTTAGCTGTTCCAATCAGCTTAAACAGGTCCCATTTTAACTCCAATAGTATTAGTATAAACGTATAGTATAACTATTTCCTTCTCTTGTCTCTTAGACGCGTTATCCGTGACTTTTGAGTAAATTGGATTTACTTTGTCTTCACGTACCTGCATGTATTTATTATAAATATAATTTAAATCTTAGGATTGACTATACAACTATTAATTAGACTTAACGATAAATAGTTCATTTCGAACTGTTGTGTTACCAAAGTAGTCTTCTTTGATTGTTTATCTATCTTTGGAATTTGACCAGTCTCTCAATAATTGCAACTATTATGATAGTCGTCTTCGAGATCTTCATGTTGTGCGCCATTCCTGTCTTCTTCATCAATACCCCCAACACATTGTCGTTTACCTCAGTGTAAACTCATATTACCAATGTTATATCATGCAGATATGTAATTAAACCTTCATGAATATCTCCTTGACATTTTAGATCATCTTATTAACAACTGAACCTTCAACCTTCATTAACACGATCATGTTTTTTCCTTCCTCTTTAAGGTTGGATGACTTGCGACTTATTAGCTTAGGTAGCTTTTATGTAATACTAGCGACCCGCCCCGGCTTCGCACGGTTGTAATGCTGATAATAAATATACCAGAGTATGTCTTTATATATAACGCACAGATTTTTGTCATTAGACAATACAAACTGCTATGTTCTAACATTTTAAATCTGTAATATCTTCTAAAATATTCATTTAAATTACATGCTGTAAAGGGCCAAATTGATCTACATTAAATGCACAATGTATTTAAGGTACTCAATTGGATAAAGATTAATGCTGTTTTGCATAAAATCACTTCGTAAATTAGCCAATACTACTGGTAAAAAGTGAAGGATAACAATTGGTTAGTGTGGGTGATCACTAAGAGATAGACATGTACCAAGAATAAACAGATGAAAGCTATTTTCAAATTAAGATGACAGATCCACACATACTAATAAAAGTTTAATTAAATCATTTAAAGTAAACGTCTTTACGTTGTTTTATCAATTGTTCGGACGCATTACAAGTCGACGAGTAACATTCAACGCTCAGCTGTTAGAGAGATCGACGACCTTTCTAAGATGAATTTGAAAGTGTATCAAAATATGAAAATCTCTGCGTAGAATGTATGCTATTATCTCAACATATTGTAAACTATATATGTGTGTGTCTGTAAACATTTTTTTATAAGTGACTACCTCGTGATTAGCTTTTGCTACTGGTAGGTTTGGTGCAACATTGGTACCAACATATGTAGCCTTTTCCACGGTTTTTTTTTTGTAGCATAAGTGGCAATTGGGCCAGCTGATGGTTACCAACCCACAGACATTGGCGCTGTATAAAATTTAAACCATTTTTTTAAATTGCCAATGCAAAGCCAACTTTTGGAACTGAAATGTTATGTCCTATTTTATTTTATTAAATATATATATTAAATAGAATATATATATGTTCTAGGTGACTACAATTATAATATTAATATGATATATCGAATATGATATTTGAAAAGAAAACGGTGACAATCAACGTATAGACACGAGGAGGGAAGGTAAACTTACCACAAATAGTTTCCGACATCGCAAAGTTAATACATCCTTCCTGCGGGTATTCGCGTCTATAATAAGATTCGACAGTTATTTTTAACTTGGCCTATTGAAAAATCAAAAGCTCATGTCAAAAAAAAACATTGATAAATAAGGTATATAACTTAATACAAGATTATATCAAAGACTAGCTGTGCCCGCGACTTCGTGCGCGTTGTTTGAATTTAAGTTATTTGGATATTGTAGCGTGATTGTATTTTTATTCTATATATAATTCTGAAATAAAAGTAAAGCGTTGTATTTTGTATCTGCCAGATGTTATCTTGTTTCAGTGCTTTGGGCTATTTATATGAAAAGATATTAATACATTCACGAATAAATAAATTAAAACCTTATATAACTAGCTGTGCCCGCGACTTCGCGCGTGTTTGAATTTAACAAAAAAGTTATTGTTGTAGCCTAAGTTATTCCTTATTACATCCGCTATCTGCCAGTGAAAGTACCGTCGAAATCGGTTCAGCCGTTCCAGAGATTAGCCGGAACAAAGAGACAGACAGGCAGACAAAAAATTGTAAAAAATGTTATTTTGGTATATGTACCGTGTATACATATATATGCATTTAGTAAAAGTGGGTTACTTTAATATTACAAACAGACAGTCCGATTTTATTATATGTATAGATAAAAAAGCGTGAATTTAGTATTTATTGTTTACAAGGCCTGTTGATTTTGTTATGAATAAACAGTTCGAACCTACAACCTTTAGGTTAAAATTCAAGCTTCCCAACCACTGGTCCTCATCACCTTAAGCCATTAGGTCATTGGCCCCTCTCCCACCGTCTCTTGAGTATTCTAATGGCTCACATCTCATCGTGACTTAAAACACTAATAGTATCATGAAAAGACATCAACGGTACTAAAACAGTGCCATTTTGAGCTGTTCCTAATGGTTGGAGGCCATTATATTGGCTTCATTTCGTCGCGAATGCGGGCAATACACTAAGGCAAATTTATAAGCTTTGAAAATACTATGACGAGATAAGACCTCGTTGTGTTTTGTTTTAAATGCGTTATAATGTCGTTCAAGCTTTGACAGTCCGAACCAATGATATCGCGTCAACTTAATGTCAAATGTTTATTTTGCTTTACACCTTTTTGGTTGAAATCTCTATTAATATTATAAATGCGAAAATAATTCTGTCTGTTTGTTACGTTTTCGCGGCTAACCAAATTTGATGAAATTTTATTTCAAGTAAGTTTAATCCAGTGGATAGAACGCGTGCATCTTAACCGATGGTTTCGGGTTCAAACCCAGGCAAGCACCACTAAATTGTCATGTGCTTAATTTGTGTTTATAATTCATCTCGTGCTCGACGGTGAAGGAAAACATCGTGACGAAGCCTGCATGTGTCTAATTTCAACGAAATTCTGCCACATGTGTATTCCACCAACCCGCATTGGAGCAGCGTGGTGGAATAAGCTCCGAAAACCTTCTCCTGAAATGGAGAGGAGGCCTTAGCCCAGCAATGGGATATTTACAGGCTGTTATTGTAATTAATCACCAGGGAAAGATAGCCTACTTTTTTATGCATAAAACCTACCGCTGCTCCTAATACGGAAAGCTGCGGGCGAAAACTAGTATCTATAAATGTGTTACAGGTAAATACGTCATATCGGTCATTAGTTCCAATGATAAGATTTCGTTTCTGTATAAGCGTGTTCGAGAATTGCGCGTCAAAAAACATTTCTACAAACACTTTTAGCCGACTTTCTTACTTTTCAATCGTTGTACTTTTAACAACCAGAAGCGAGGTAACAAACAAAAGACTATCACATTCAAATACTGCAAACTTCAATAATAACATCGAGTCAAATCAAGGCTTATGTGACCTTAATGAAATGAAATGAAATATACTTTATTGTACACCACAAACAAAACGAAACACACAGAAATAAAAGTAAAACAAAATTAGTAAAATAAAAATAAAAAATAAAAAAAAACGTAAATTAATCATGGCCGACGGTCTATGTCACCATCGTCCGTACCATACCACCGATAGCAAGCCAAATGTCACGTTACTTCTGATATTTTTCGTCGGGTGATTAATGGCGATGCATAAAAAATCCTTACATATGCATGAAAACTCCTTACAGTACATTATTTGATGGTCTCGTGCGACGAAGGAAAATATTTTAAATCTGTATTTGTCGAATGACAATATCTGACACATGTCAAAATCAAAATCAAGCAGTCACATAAAGCGCTTGAATCGTCATGTTACCGTGTTGAATTAAATGTAATTCTACCGTTTCGGAGAGAAGATTCGGAATATTAAAATTAACCTCGTAAACCCATTCAACAGTCTATTTGAATAAATTATATTAATTATAATTTACAGAGAGCGATTTTTACGTAGTAAAATCACGATGTAAGGTATATTCACCAGTAGAGCTGAGAGTACTGGTTTTCAACAGCCGTGTGACGACATTCTTATAGAGAAAGTATCAGTCAGGTGTCAAATGAAAGTTCAGACACATATATAAATATATACAAAAGTGAGGTCATACGGCCGTCAAATGTAATTTATATATATATATGTAATAAATAGCTTAATTTTTATATAATAAAATTATTACGAATAAATTATTATTTTAAAAATAAAATCTGTAAAAAATTCTGCAATTATAGTTTTGTGATTTGTTTTTTTTTTTTTGGCAATGATGTTAAATCATACAGTTTAGTCTCATAGTAGTTTTAATCTCACTAATATTTATACAAAATTGCGAAATTATTGTTTTATGATTTGTTTTTTTTTTATTGTTTTTTTTGTCAATTATGTTAAATCATACAGTCTAGTCCGTTAAAAGTTTTAATCAAAAGAAATTTAAATTCTATGTCAAAAACAAAACCGGAAGTAACTCTGTCTGTTGCTCTTTTACGGTCAAATCACATAATTGAATTTGATGAAATTAATTAAGAAAGGACGTATGCCTTATACAATGACCGTCTAAAACGCGAGCGAAGTCGCGGGCGCCTAGTCGTACGTCCCGATGTCACAGGTTAAATAGGGTCTACATTTGCATCGTAATTATAATATCATATCTATACATATAATAAAATTGGAGTGTCTGTTTGTAATATTAAAATAACCTTTTTACTAAATGTATGTATACACGGTACACATACCAAAATAACTGTTTTCTTTAATTTTTGTCCGTCTGCTTGTTCCGGCTAATCTCTGGAACAGCTGGACCCATTTTGACGGGACTTTCACTGGCAGATAGCTCAACCAAGCGTTACCATATCTCAGGCAATTTACACAAAACATAATGAATTACACATCTAAACCTTTACGAATCGCTCCGTCCATCAGTAGAGCGTATGAATATCCGCTGCGTGGTATTAATGGCCGGATATGCGGGAGGGATACCGGGGCAACTGCCCTGGGGCCTCAACATGCATCCGACGAGTTAATAAATATTTAGATATAGTTAAATTATAGTAACTATACTAATAACTGTTTTAAAAGTTACAAGTAAATGAATTATAGCTTACTGATTGAAATTAAAATATTCTAATTATTTCAAGATATAATTATTAGGGTATCCACGCCTCTTTTGATCAAAGGCCTCCAGACCTTTAAATCCGACTCTGGTGGTATTTGAGTTTAGCGTACGGATAGACAGACGCGCCAGGGACATTGTGTTATTATATAAAAATACATTAATTACAAAAAGCTTATTCAACGCAAGATTATATAGATCAGAAAAAATCGTAGATCTAATACTTCTTGACTTCCTGGTAGGACATATTATATAAATACGTAATTGTATTTAACTAATACAACTTTGTATTTTAAATATTGGAAAAGAGTAAGGGGCCATTCATTTATTAAGTAAGACTATTTTCGCCTGTTTTTGACCCCTTCCCCCCTATTATAAGAAAAAATAAGAATAGGCCGACGTTAATATTAAACAGGGCCTCCCCCCTGTTTAATATTAATTACGTAAGAATCTAAAGGAAAAAATTAATACAAGTTTGGTTTATTTTAATGTTTATGTTTCAAAGAATCAATTTTTTTAAATGAAATATCTTTGCGCATTTTTTTGATCTTACGTAAGAACTATCGAGACTCCTTTCCACCCCCTTGTAAGAAAACATAAGACATGGTCGACCCGTCTCCCCCCTAAATCGTCTTACGTAATAAATGAATGGTTTACCCCTAACTACTGTTTCTAGCCAGTTACTCTCGGTGGAATTTACAATCCGAACCTGTGGTCGGTTCACTTAATATAGTTTGTTAAATGACGATTCAAAAGTGCTTGTAAAAGCCTTCTTGAATAATATGTAATTCGATTTTGATTTTGATAGTATGTTGCGATGCTCGTGCTGGTAACTTTTTCTGGATAAACGTACGGCTTTGAAATTGCACGTGATTATAAATTATTGATTTAACATTAAAATTGACATTTTTCGTTTTTATTTAAATAAGAGATATAAATGTTTGTGTTACTTTCACCAAATCACGATCGACAAAACGACAAATTTCACTTTTAACATGGATACGTTTATATCGATGACGTAATTGAAAACACAAATTAATATTGAGATTATTGATCTCGTTTGGATGTGTTGTATACCACCTATATTTTATATATATGATAAGTCACCATCGCTTACAGACATGGTGCAATGCTGACACTAAATATACTACAGAATGTCTTACAATGTTCACAGTTTTTCAGATATTAGATAATACAAACCGCTATGCCACTGCGTTTTAAATCTGTAATATCTTCGGAAATATTCATTTAAATTACACGCTGTAAAGGGCGCCTTAAACACATTTAATATTGATCTATATTAAATGTGTTTAAGATACTTAATTGGATAAGGATTAATGCTGTATTGCTTAAAATCGCTTCGAAAATAAGCCATTATTTGTCGTAAAATGTAAACGATAAAAAATGGTTATTGTGGGTTAGCCGTAAGATATAGACATATACCATCACGGACTTTTTTGAAGACCTTTTCGAGGTAAACAATACTGTAGTACATTATTTTGATCTATCTCGTAGGGTTCAGCCAGCGTTTGCAATGTAAGAGCAAAAAATATGTTTATTTACGACATCACTTTAGAAAGCTCTAAAATAATCAGTGTTTCTCTACTATAATGTGCATGTATTATACATATAAATCTTTCCTTTCCTCTTGAATCATTCTATCTATTAAGAAAGACCGCATCAATATTTGTTGTGTAATTATAAAGATCTAAGTATACATAGGGACAGACAGCGGTAAGCGACTTTGTTTTATACTGTGTAATGACCCCTTACATCGCCAATGCGTGACCAAGTTTAAGAACTAAGATGTTATGTCTCTCGTGCCTGTAGTGTACAAAACCAGAATAATAACAATAAGTATTACTATTTGGAATAATAATACACTTATCATATCAAAAAAACATTGATAAAAAGGGATATTACTCAATACAAGATTGTATTGGAGATAAAAAAGCATGGACACATTTGTTGAATTCTAGGCAGAATACTTAATTGGCATATTCTGTAATTAAAATGGTGATAAAGAGTAACTGAGTTTCTTGTGGGTTCATCTCGGTAGAATCTACTTTCCGAACCGGTTTCGGTGGTAGTACATTTAATTCAATTGTATCATGACGATTCAAATGTACTTTTATGATTCTAATTGAATAGAGAATATTTTGAATTTTGTTTTACGTGACGCGTGTCTGGACCAAGTAAAGTTCCACGTAGTCGATTCGGTTGATATTTTGCAAACATCTTCAGGTGTATATTTTTTTATTAATTTATACTTTGTTTCTTTACAGATACCGAGATGGGGAACGGTGAGGATCATATTGCCATTTTTTTTTAAGTTGTTACCAAATTGGAGCCGAGATGGCCCAGTGGTTAGAACGCGTGCATCTTAACCGATGATTTCGGGTTCAAACCCAGGCAGGCATTACTGAATTTTCATGTGCTTAATTTGTGTTTATAATTCATCTCGTGCTCGGCGGTGAAGGAAAACATCGTGAGGAAACCTGCATGTGTCTAATTTCAACGAAATTCTGCCACATGTGTATTCCACCAACCCGCATTGGAGCAGCGTGGTGGAATATGCTCCATACCTTCTCCTCAAAGGGAGAGGAGGCCTTAGCCCAGCAGTGGGAAATTTACAGACTGTTTATGTTTATGTTATGTACCAAATTGGATAAATATAAGGCTGCAGAACTCTAGGAGCTGGGTTCAAACACAAAGTCGGACCGATAGGAGCTTATTGGGTTTATCACCGAAAACTTCTCAGTAACAGGCCGCGGTCTCGAAGTTGTAATCTGTATAGTCGTTGGTCTTGCATCTGAACTCTTTCTGGTCGCGATATGCCGGCCCATCGGATTGGATGGATGAGAGTGGACCTGTGTTGCACGCACTCTTGCACTGTACTATGTACTCTGTCACGGGCAAACCACTGGACCGAATTTGATAAAATTCTTGTATGGACCGAGCTTGAACCCATAGGCTTTTTGAAGTCTAACAATTGACCTTAAACTAAAAAACGTGTGAGGCCGCGGGCGGCAACTATCGTCCCATAGATATGCAATCCAAATTGCAAACCTGCTTTTTCGAAGTCGTTTTCAAAAACAGTTTTCACTTTTAACCGGCTGCGTAGTTGATGCGGTTTGTAATAAACATGAGCGTATAATTAACAGCCATTAAAAAAGTCACCTGAGGTTCTGTAGATACGGAACACGACACAGACCTACATACGCGGACACTTAATGCGTTCTTAATGGACATTAGCTGTTAAGTATGTTTGTATGTTGTATATCTTATGAGATGTTAATTACTAAGCGAATGCTCGTTTTTAATACTAAGTATTCTTGACGGAATTTCTAATACGAAGGACGATTTCAAGAGCAAGTTTATTTCGTTATAAATATAACATGTCGGAAGGTCGTCACGATTGTAATCACCTTTCGCATCAGACATGGTAATACTATCGACTTATGACGCAACGTAACGCAACGCAAAGTAACGCAACGCAAAGTAACGCAAACATAATAGTTGTCTATACATAATTTGGTTTACATTAAGCACAATAATCACAATAATTCAATCACATTTAGCAACAGCAACAACAGAGGAATACGACCCTGTCGACTCTGCGCTGGTCCCGAAGTTTCGTTAGAGCGAACTTCCACGCCATCTGTCGGGCAACTGCGCACTTTGTCCCTTTAAAAGTCAAATCAGCGCCTTTTTATTATTATTATATATTGACGACCTCCGTGGTCGAGAGTAGTGTGTACACCGGTTTTCATGGGTACGCCTCTCCGAGGTCCCGGGTTCGATTCCCGGCCGAGTCGATGTAGAAAAAGTTCATTAGTTTTCTATGTTGTCTTGCGTCTGGGTGTTTGTGGTACCATCGTTACTTCTGATTTTCCATAACACAAGTGCTTTAGCTACTTACATTGGGATCAGAGTAATGTATGTGATGTTGTTCAATATTACCACTGCCCATAGACAGTGGTACTTTAAGTAAGAATTACCATTCCTTTCTTCGTCAATTGATATTCCTTTCTTAGATAGATGTAATGACCTTTCAGACTGGCACAACGATGCTAAGTATTTCTGATTTGCGGTAGAATTTTTAGCACACAAATTCGAACTCAAGTTATCGCCTGCGATTTTGCTCGTGCTTTAGGGGCTGTTCTTTGGTTTTAGGCATAAAAAGCAGTATGTCCTTGGGGTTCATGCTTCATACCCAACTTCATCAAATTCGATTCAGTGGTTTGGCCTTGAGAGAACAACAGACAGAATTACTTTCCAATTTATAATCTTATATTATAAAAAGCGAAAAACTTTTATGTCCCAGTCATTATGAGACGATGGGCTGCATATGAAAATTAATATTTTAGTTTATTAATTTTTTATTCATGGTTTTGTTTTTTTTTTTGTTTTGTAACTTGAAATTTTGATTAGTCTTTTATTTGTTTTTTTTTTGTGCTTTAATGTATATGTTGCCTTACTGTTCATGCAGTTATCACCTGTAATTGAGGTACCACTTCTTTTATTTTTTTTATTTTATGAACTGTGTGCTGTCATGTATCAGTGTGTACTTTGTTGGTGATCAAATAAATAAATAAATAAATAAAAATCGATTATGGTCTCATTTTGAAAAGCTCCAGCCGTTGATGTGAAAAATCAAAGAGCATTCTTGATTGCAATTTACTAAATTGTTACGATTTAACAGATAATTAATTTTAGAGACCGAAAAAAAGTTACTGGCCGCTTAGAGAGCGGTACTACGTCTAACTAACTGAACTCATGTATACTATTTGATATTAAAAAAAAAAAAACATTTAAAAGAGGTTTCATTATTTCGGCGTCAAATGTAGACGAGTGATTTACAGTTTACAATGATACACTAAATACAATTATTGTATACACTAATATACACTAGACTATATCTATGTCTTTCCTTAGAGTCTAAGCTTGGTTCGTAAAAAATTACATCAAATTCGATTCAAACAGACAAAGTTTATTTCGCATTTATAAGATATAGATATAAGTACAGATAAATAAACATTTCACATCGGATCTCTTAAATCGAAGTGCAATTATCCACTTTTGAAAGTCGGGGTCTTCGGCCATAAAACAAGAAACATTACGTCTTCCTGTTCAATTATTACTTTCTACTGACATTCGTAATAACAAGTTGCTCGATTACGTTTCAGATGAACGTGATGCGTTTTATTAATATTATGATTATGATAGGCTATCTGACAATGCAAAAAATAAAGTGTCAATTAATGTAATCAGTATATGTTATGTGATTAAAAATGGTTATTTATTATAGAAAGTTGAAAATAACAATTAATTTATTCAAAAATCCATAAATAAAAATGCATTTTTTTAAACGTTTGTCACAAAACGCTCCTGATTGGTCGCGTTTGTGCTTGTTAACCTCGTTTGCCTGTTGTGTGTGGATTATATGTACCATAGATTACAATACAGGCAAGCGAAGTACCGACCCCATTGCAGCGCCATCTTGTCAAAGTAGCATTTTCGCGCATGTCAAATAGCCTAATACCAGTTGCCATATATTGAGGTCACAAACACCCATAGACAATGGTGCCGTAAACTAACCTAACATCTCCCTCATTACACGCTACGAAACGCTAATTAAAAGAAAATTCTCGAAACTAATCAATTACGAATATAAGTACCAATTATTATAATTAAAAAAAAAACAAACTACATAGTATAAAACAAAGTCGCTTGCCGTCTGTACGCTTAGATCTTTTAAACTACGCAACGGATTTTAATAGTTTCAACAATAAAAATAGTGATTCAAGAGAAAGGTTTATATCTATAACACACGCATATTATAATAGAGAAAAGCCGAGAATTTCAACTTTCATAGCCGGAAATAAACCGAGAAAATTTATTTTTGTGTTCTTGTAATATTAAAGTTGTATAACTGTTTATTAAATTTAAATAAAACATCACAATAATTACTTCACACTTAAAATATCAATCAAACGGTTACAATTTAGTTCGCGACATCTAAGTCAACTCAACAATATTATTATTTAATATTAACTTTTCCAATGATTCATCTCGATCCTCCAATTCCCGTCGCAGACTACATAACTGTTACGTCATTCCCGCCAAAAACGTAAAGATGGCGCCTCGACCTCGACCCCGCTCAAGGATTGGCTGTGATTGCTCGTGTCGTATGATGCAACATTTTTTTTACATTAACAGCCTGTAAATTTACCACTGCTTGGCTAAGGCATCCTCTCCTTTTGAGGAGAAGGTTTGGAGCATACTCCACCACGCTGCTCCAATGCGGGTTGGGAAAATACACATGTGGCAGAATTTCGTTGAAATTAGACACATGCAGGTTTCCTTGCGATGTTTTCTTTCACCGCCGAGCACGAGGTGAATTATAAACACAAATTAAGCACATGAAAATTCAGTGGTGCTTCGAAATTTCAAAATCATCGGTTAAGATGCACGCGTTCTAACCACTGGGCCATCTCTGCTCGATGCAACATTATAATATACTAACTTTGAATGTATTCATGACAATAAACGTAACAATTCAAATAATATTTAAAATTATCACTAAACTATTCCGCCCCTTTTTCCGATATATATTGTACTAGCGACCCGCCCCGTCTTCGCGCGGTTGCAATGCTGACACTAAATATACTACAGAATGTCTTACAACGTTCACAGTTTTTCAGTCGTTAGACAATACAAACCGCTATGTCCCTGCGTTTTAAATCTGTAATATCTTCAAAAGTATGCATTTAAATTACATGCTGTAAAGGGTCATATCGATCTATATTACATGCACAATATTTTTAAGGTACTTAATTGGATAAGGAATAATGCGGTATTGCTTAAAATTGCTTCGAAAATAAGTCATTATTTCTCGTAAAAAGAAAAGGATAAAAAATGTTGTTGTGGGCTATCCTTAAGAGATAGACGTATACCATCGCGGACTTTTTTGAAGACCTTTTTAAGTTGTACAATACAGTACATTATTTTGATCTATCACGTAGGGTTCGGCCAGCGTTTGATGTTAGCGCAAAAATGTGTTTATGTATGACATCACTTCAGAAAACTCTAAAATTATCAGTGTTCCTCTGCTATATTGTGCATGTATTATACATATAAACCTTCCTCTTGAATCGATCTATCTATTAAAAGCCGCATCAAAATCCGTTGTGAAATTTTAAAGATCTTATCAGACAGCGGTAAGTAACTTTGTTTTATACTATGTAATGATAATGATGATTTATTGTGAATAAGTCCCCATTGAGTTCACCGTAGCTCTGCACGAAATTATTACTTGAACACACACTTACTGAACGCACCCGTAAACGTCTAACATGACCGCCCGTTGAACTGTCATCTCATTGAATTTTACGGATTTAATATCGAAATATCTCGATTTTAACGATCCATAATCGTGGATATGTTTCGATCGGGTCCATCGTAGACCTGTACGAAGTTATTAATATATGTATACATTATCAATGGTAGCACGATTACAATCACAAAGCTCATCTGTCCTCATTCTCACCTCCATTAGGTTAAACACTAAAAACCCACTTATAACGACATTGTCTTTCAAAACTGTAACAATGTTAGTTCCCAGAGTTCTTATCAATAGTCGGAAATATTATACCACTTATAACTAGTTAAAACCAGTTCTCGTTCATGTTAACTAGTAAAAAAAGCTTTTAGTAGTTCCGATTCGAAGAAAATAAATTGATTAGTGAAATATATACTTTGTACAGCGCCAGCAAGCGGTGTTCTGGCGAACCCCGTCACGTAAACGTGTTGTGTAAGTGGTTAAACCTGTGTATGAACTCTTTCCGGTATGTCGGATTTGCAATTCCACTGGGTTATAATGCTGACCGTATCGAGCGTCCTGCTTTGTGCACACGCTTGATACTATATACCTGCGTAGTTGGCTGGTCTCCCTTGCAATTGGAAACCGCGGCGGTATTGATCTGGAGGATCACCGATTCCAATCTTGTAATATTAAAATAAACGTTTTTTACTAAATGCATATGTATGTATACACGGTACCACCGGTTTGGGCCGAAACTCGACGCTCGAGCTATTAGGAAGGCACTATTAATTTAAAAACATTATTAATTTAAAAATATAAATTTATTGGTTATTATTAACAGAGATCTAGTGGCAATTTCTAAATCGACCAATCAGTATGGTCTTAAAATAAGCACTACCAAGTCACAAGTCATTGTTATTGGCAGCCCAGCTATGACTGCAAGAATTGATTGGGCGAACATTCCCCAAGTTGTATACAACGGCACTAATTTATCTTACTGCTCAACAGTTAAAGACCTTGGCATACATCTTGACCGAACACTTCCCTGGTCAGAACATTTAACTGAAATTAGTAAGAAAACATACGCGTCATTGAACTCCTTGCGACGTCTACAAAAAGTATTACCAATTCCTACCAAAACTATGTTAGCAAACTCCCTTCTACTATCTTTTCTCGATTACGCGGACGCAAGCTATCTTAATCTAACCGAGGACCAGCTTAATAAACTTGAGCGATTACTAAATCTAGCTATTCGGTTTATTTTCGGTCTCCGAAAGTATGACCATGTTTCAGAATTTCGTTCAAAGATCAAGTGGCTCCCTATACGCCGTCGCCGAAACTTGCATACTCTCTCTCTTCTGTACTGTGTGTTGTTTAATCCGACCGCTCCTTGTTATTTGAAGGAGAAATTCGAATTTCTTGGAGATCAGTCAAGTATACGATCATCACGAAGCCTCATCCTAAAACTGCCTACCTATAGCAGTAAATATTATAAGCAGTCCTTCACTGTGCAGGCAATAACACTTTGGAACAACTTACCGCTAAGCATAAGACAATCTAAATCGTTACAAATATTTAAAAATTCTCTGAAGAAATTCTATTTGGACACTAATAATGATGACATTTGAGATACAGTTATTTAATATCCTATTATACTTTCTATTATATTTATTAATAATATTATATATATTTTTTTTTATTACATATACTATATAGATATATGTATGTATATATGATTTATTTATGAATATCTTTAATCTGCTTTATATTCTATTTATTAGTATTTTTTGTATTTATGTATTTGCTATATTTATTGAGTTGTATTCGTTATTATTTCATAATGTAAGTTTTTACTGCACCACCATATTGCCGTCTTCCATACACATTATCCTTCTAACCCAAAGGTTGTCTGGAAGAAATGGCTTATAAGCCATAAGACCGCCTTTTGCTTGGCCAATTTTCTTTTAAAGAAAATATATTTTGTATCTTTATGTATATTTGGTGTGCAATAAAGAGTTAGATAAATAAATAAATAAACTAGCTGTGCCCGCGACTTCGTGCGCGTTGTTTGAATTTAAGTTATTTGGATATTGTAGCGTAATCTCTGGAACGGCTGAACCGATTTCGACGGGACTTTCACTGGCAGCTAGCGGATGTAATAAGGAGTAACTTAGGCTACTTTTATTTTAGAATTATATATAGAATAAAAATAAAATCACGCTACAATATCCAAATAACTGAAATTCAAACAACGCGCACGAAGTCGCGAGCACAGCTAGTTCAATATAAAAGTAGTTACAAATGTGTTACGATTATGAAAAGCGCCAACATCGGGGGTCGCCTGAACTTTTTAACCTGTAAAGAGGTTATACACGAAGGTGGAAAAAGAACAGCCTAGACAAATGAAACACCTACCTGTGATATCTGTCTGAACTCTAAAAAGCTATGTGTCGATAAATCTTTTCCCATCACTACGTAAACTAGATTGTTCAAGAGCGTGCGAAAGGTGAAAGTATTTTTTTTTTAATTCGTTGACCTGCGAATGTTAGCTGGGACGTTACATCTCGTGTGTGACTGTAGCATTATTTAGTTGAAACTCTCAGACTGAAAATGAGTGATCATATCTGTACGAATAGATGACAAGGCGCTTATAGTAATTTCTAAATGAAAATTAATAAAATATACATTAAACTTATACTTTGTATAATACTGCGTTTGGGAGGTCTTAGTATTTTTATTTATTTATTTAACTAGCGACCCGCGCCGGCTTCACACGGGTGAAACGTTCAGTTTTTCAGTCGTTAGACAATACAAACCGCTATGTCCCTGCGTTTTAAATCTGTAATATCTTCGAAAATATACTTTTAAATTACATGCTGTAAAGAGCCATATTGGTCTATATTAAATTAACAATATATTTATATAAACCTTCCTCTTGAACCAATCTATCTATTTAAAAAAATCACATCAAAATCCGCTGTGTAATTTTAAAGATCTAAGCATACACAGGGACAGACAGCGGTAAGCGACTTTGTTTTATACAATGTAATGACTTTTGAGTCTCCAACTAAAGATACACACTAAATACATTTTTTTTTAATCAGACAATATAAGGGTTACTAATTGTGGGCTCCTTCAATTATAGGAGACCACAGCGTGATGCGAAAATAACTATGTTACCTCTTCACTCTTTAACCGCTGAATCGATTTAGATACGATTTCGTATGGAGATAGTTGAGTCCTGTTCAAGGACATATATATATATATATTCGATATTTAAAGAGTTTTTTCGTTAAAACGAATATGCCAATCTGTAAAATTAAAAATAGAGTAATTAAAGTTAAGTTAGTTAGTACTTATAATATTACGTTATCATTTCTATTATTAACGCCGATCGTAACTAATTTTATTCATTGAGAAGCTTTTTCTGTATTGGGATTAGGTGAAATATTTGTATATATTTCACGCGGGTAACGTCGCAGGTTCAGCTAGTTATGTTTTTTCTTTAATTTTACTTTTTTGTCTAATTTTGTTACATGCACTTTTATTTTTAAATTTATTTATTTTAAGTGAATATACATTTTATTTATATTGTACTGTATTAAAGAACGATTTAACAAAAACCCTATTGGATTTATCCGTACATCGGTATCCGTTGTCAACACTTATAGACTTAAAACTATACAATAATAACAAAGTAAAATATAAAAGGAACAAAAAGCAGGTACATAGCAAATAAATAATGTTACAGTTAGTTGTTTGATTTTTATTTTCTATAGGACGGTGATAAGTGAATAGTCCCCGTGACTATACATTCAATAAAAAAGGAAAGCAGCAATGCCTATTACCTTTTATAAGGAATTACAAATATTCCTATTCACTCCAATTGGGCTTAAAGATTCTGCTAGGAGTACGGATGGAGGGCCTAAGGTCAGGGTCCAACCTGTGACTTTTTAAATCGCGATGGCTTGTTCGAATTTTTTTTTGAATAACATTTTTCTGATTCTCTTTAATTTTCTTATTCCAGTGGGCGGTGGTCTTGCTGGCGGTGCTGGTGATCGCTGAAGACAGTCCACCCGGCCTGGTCAACAAGGAGAACGAACAGGATCTAGTCGCTGAAGCATCACAATCTGGTATTTCCTCTCATTTATAATAAATAAATAAATAAAATTAAAATAAATATTTATTGCCGACTGAACCGTCTACCGAAGAGGACGAGCTATCTTTGCGAAATATATGTCACAAATGTCAACGCAAATACTTACACAATTTTTTCACTCTAATAATCCGATGGGACAATCAATCCTAGGCGACTGGAAAGAGCTTACTTCCAAGGCCAATCCTTTACGTGCTTAGGAGGCACTCGTCAACACCCCGACACAAGGACTGCGGAAAAATCGACGGAAATCCCAGTAACTTTTATTCGCTCGACTCAGGGTTTCAAATCAGGTAAAAAATGCACTGTTTCTTGTAAATATATTAGGCATAGTTTATTTATCCATACTTATACTATAAATGTTTAGGTTTATAGACATTTATTGTGTTTGTTGGTGTATTAACGGCTGCTTCACAATATATTTATGATAATATAATGTTTATACAGAAGAATATACAAAAGTATTCCATAAAAGCTGATATACATACTATTAATACAAGAAATAAGAATAAACTTGTAACCCCTGCTTTCCGTTTGCATACGGTACAGAGAACGTTTTTGGGCAATGGTATACGCATATATAATAAGATACCGGGAAATGTAACCAATTTACCATTTACGAAATTTAAAAAGTTTATTAAGACTATATTAACAAATAAATATTATTATTCATTAAAAGAGTACTTTTTAGAAAAAATCGCCTGCTTTTAGGCTCGGGTTCCATCACAGGACACTAATTATTGTAAAAAACAGCATTGTAAATCTGTTTATTTGAAAGGACAACTATGCGAGTTTCTTGCTGTTTCTTCCCGCTGGAGGCTGCTTTCCGAAACTGTGGTAGTATTTAACTATCGACGATTCAAAAACGCTTCATTGTGAAGTTTACTTGAATAAAATTGATGATTTGATGAGATTGAAAGTGTAATCACAGGCACAAGAGACATAACATCTTAGTTCCCAAGGTTGGTGGCGCATTGGTGATGAAAGGAATGGTTAACATTTCTTACAGTGCCTTTGTCTATGGGCGGTGGTGACCACTTACCATCAGGTGGCCCATATGCTCGTACGCCAAACAATGACATAAAAAAAATATATATATTCTTACAATTTTTTTTTACAGTGGATGTAATTAGCCAGTTTGGTCTTAAATGCGTTAAATTAGTTTACATTTTTTTATGTGAGCAGGTACCTATTTTATTATAAAGTTGCGCTCCTTCGTATGTAAGGGTTTTTTTAAATGCAAAAGTCTGTCTGTTGTTCTTTCAAATCATTAAACCGAATTTGTTGAAAATCGGTACGAAGCTTGAACACCAAGGAAAGACAAAGATTACTTATTATGCCTTAAACTTAACGACCAACGGCTAAGGCCGCTGTCTGTCCCTATGTATACTTAGATCTTTAAAGTTACACAACGGATTTTGATGCAATTATTTTAATAGATAGTTAGATTCAAGAGGAAGGTTTATATGTATATAATACATGCACAATGTAGTAGAGAAACACTGATAACTTTAGAGGCTTCTGAAGTGATGTCGTAAATAAACACATTCAGATCAATATGGTTCTTTACATCATGTAATTTAAATGAATATTTTCAAAGATATTACAGATTTACAACGCAGTAACATAGCGGTTTGTATTGTCTAATGGCTGAAAAACTGTGAACGTTGTAAGACATTCTGTAGCATATTTAGTATCAGCATTGCACCCGTGCGAAGCCAGGGCGGATAGCTAGTTTAGCAATAAAGAAAAATAACTGCTCTCAATCTATATAATTCTGCTATACGACTATATGTCACTGAGCTCCTTTACAACTGGACCGATTTTGATACGGTTATTGTGTGCAGGAGTGGGAGGATTAGATCGGACCGGGTAGGTCATGATGCGATCGAAATTCAAAATCTCATTTCAACCATTTGAAGTCGTGACTGCTAAAACAAAGTACAATATTATTTGTTGAGCCAACTAACTTAGAAAATTTTTTATCGCAAAGACATTCGCTTGATATTCTACCTAGTTATGATTCCATTAGAATTACAAATGTCCAAATATTTGAAAATACTAACAAAACCCAAGGCCGTGCCAGCATGGAATACACTTTTAAAATTCCCGTAGATTCCTTAGAGGGAGTTATTTTTCTATAACTTTAAATCAGCCCAAACGGGAATCATCCCAAGCAATAATAATTTTCCAAATCGATCCGTAAATGACGGAGATCAGCGGTAACCAAGATAGTAAAATATTTTTTTTTTGAGATATAAGGTTAAGGTTAAGGTTAAGCGATGCCGTCGCGTGTTGCATATCGAGAGAGAGTATAACCACGCGCATGCGCGTTGTGAGGCGTGCAGTACAACCTTATTGATAACCGCCTTCTTAATTCGAATCTGGTTAAAAAAGTATCATCTGTCAAGTAATTGACAATCATATCTTTAACAAACGTTTTGTAATTTCCAGGTGCGCAGGCGCAGAAACGAGAAGGAGGTTTATCAAATTCCTACGGAGAGCCGTTACCCCCGGATGCGTATGGACCACCATTGAACATACCTAGTGGTGGGTAGTTAAATAATTCCTTACATTTTGTTAAATAAATAATTATGATAATCAGTATTGTTGTGTTCCGGTTTGACCGGTTAGTGTTAGTGTAATTACCGGCACGCACATCTTAGGCACAAGGGACGTAACATCTTAGTCCCCTTATCATTTTTTAAAGCGTCAACGTCTATGATCCCCGATCGATGGGGACCATTTACTACCAAGTGGGGCAAATTGTGCTCGTCCAAAATTACCTGTAAATAAAATTATAAAAAAAAATACTTCCTACTTATATCTGTATGTTTGGCATAACCGGTAGTATTTCCATTGAACTATTGTTATAAACCTACCGGGTGTGTACTGTCGGTCACGTGTCTTCGTTATTCTCACTAGAAGTCATGTAGTTTAAGAAATACCAAACAATAGCGCGATTCAGCATACAACTAACGCCATCTAGTGAAGAAAAATAGCAGTCGATATAATAATGAGAGTTGTATGAAAGTTAATAATATATATTTTTTTTCAGATTTACCGCATCCTGCTCCCGTTTATGGAGTACCAGATACACCATCATTTTTAGAAACACCTCCAGGTGCATACGGCCCACCATCTCCGGTCGTATTCCCGAACCAGAACTATGAAGGGCCCCCACCACCTATCGGTAAACCCAAGCCAGTTTACGGGCCACCAAAATACCATTCAAACAAACCAAAACAAACATATGGACCACCGAAACCGATTTATGGCCCACCTAAGAAGAACTATGGTCCTCCAAAACAAACCCTTCCAAAACCAACATATGGGGTACCTTTTAAGCCACCGAAGCTATCTTTCCCGAAGCCTGTTTACGGAGTACCAAAACCAGTATACGGAGCACCTAAACCTGTGTATGGACCACCAAAGATCAGCTATGGGCCGCCCTTACTAAATGTGCAAAGTTTCCCTGAATTACCAGTGTCTTTACCGCAAAATCTAGGCACAGTTACTGCAAGTATTGGTAACATTGGAACGGGTGTGGGAAGTATAAGCACTATTGGAACCAACTTTGGAAGTTTAGAAACAAGTGTTGGAACAAGCATTGGAACCAATTATGATGTAGGATTAAATCTTCCAGCTCCAATATACGGCACTCCAATCACTAGCTTACCAGGAAACTTGAAACCTAATTTCCCCATACCAGCAGACACTTATGGACCTCCAGGACACCCTCTTGGCCCTATTGGACCAAATGACCAGATAGTGGTACAAGACTTTGGTAGCATCGGCCATTATGGACCACCACAGCCAGACCCCAACCCAAGACCACCCCATCCAGGTATACCAGCACCACCAACACCTCCCCACGTTCTATACGACGGATGGAAACCAATTCCTGGTATTTCAAAACCATTGTTCGATAATATTGAAAATGTACACACGATACAAACCATTCAAAATATTGGACACAGCAATGGACATATTGAAATTTTAGACCAATACGGACCCCCACCACCGTTAGTCCAAGAAGTGAGCATCAACTTAGACGGACATTCCCTACCGGATATCAACCAAGACGCACACTTTTCCGGTGCACAAATATCATCTGGCTATTCAACGGTTCATCAAGATGCTTTAGCAAACATCGATTTGAACGCAATCGTCGGTGGAGACTCTAATCACATTGACCAATCGAAGACGGTCTTCGAAGCACATTACACCGAAAATAATAACCCACAGTCCGATTTCACATTCATACAATCCTCTATACCTGAAAAGGCAATTTTTGACTCATACGGTGCTCCACCTTTAGACTCACTGTCCAATGGTCCCTATCCTCCATCACATAGACAACAAGGAGCCAAAGGCCTCATACCACCATCAGGTATATATGGAGTTCCACCAGGTAACCAATACGGCGCTCCACCGAAACCGTTACCAGCTAATCTACCTATACCCTATGGATCATTTTCAGGTGGTGGTCACGCTATTCATACCGGTGGTCATTCACCAAGACATCCTATTAAGTTCAGAGATTCAGTACCCGAAGGTTTAATTCAGCAGATCGGCCAAATATCCCACCATAAAGACTCCCATGGAATTGATCATGTGAAACAAGGCCCCGCGTATTTACCACCACCGATTCGTGAGGTCAAAGATTCAAATCATCACTCTGGAAACCATGGATTTAATGGCGTCTCATTTTCTATCGAACCATCGAATCTCTACAGTCTACCACACTCAGGGCAACCGATAAACTTCCAATCCCAGCAACCGAGTAACTTGTATGGTTCACCAATTGATTCGTATTCAGCGCCACTTTTGACCGTCGGAGATCATACAGCTTCTGGGTCTACCAGCAACGCTGTAGCAGCGACAATCGATGGTACTATACTGGCTAATTTATCTAACTTAGAAGCGGCTGCTATTTTAAAGCACTGCCCCTACCACGAAGCTATATTAAAAGCCGCTAAATATGGTGAGAAAATACCTTCAGAATTAGCATCAAGCTATGTCGCAAGTTTGAGTTCACTGGGTTCTGCATTCCACAAGCACCATCAAGAATTATTGTCTTCCCAAAATGTTTTCAACACTCCAGCGGAAGGTAGTGAATCCGTTTCTTACAACACGAAAGATTTATCGACAGCGTCCCATACATTAGTCCAGACGATCTTACCAAATCAAATCGATAACGGAAAGACAGCGAAAACAACTCAAAAAGTAAAATCCATAAAAGATGGCAACAAAAATATTTACAAACAAAATTCTCTATCAGACCAAATTTATCACACATCGGAAAAGATCAAGAATTTGAGCGAAGAAACGAAGCAATTACAACAGAAGATCGTGTCGTCGAGTCAACATTTACATCAAGTAAATGAGCAAATTGGTCAATCAGAAATACCAATTAAAAACAATCAGGCAACGTATTCTGTTCAAATTCAATCAGCTGATGACGGCCGGGGCAAAGGAACATCGCCGTCGATACCTCACGAACAGCTTCTATCAGAAGGATTACTTCAGAGCATATTGCAAGCTATAGAACAACCGTCTCAAGTTAAAAACGAACACCAAAGCCAAACAAAGAATGTTTTTAAGCAATCATCAAATCATCATCAATCAAATCAGAACTCATATCAAACAAATGTAAATTTCGACAGCCTTGACCAAGGATTGGTCCTTCCAGCCGGATATGAACCAGTAGACAGGTCTAAACAACAAAAAGATCAAGAAATACAAAGTACTAACGATATAAAGCATTTATTGCAAAAGGAATCTCATCACCACTTCAACGACTTCAGTCACGGTGACTGTGACCAGCGAGCAGACAATTCCGTCACTCACACGATAGTTGTCCCACCACCGAACGTTGAAAACGTCCAATCTGTTCAAGAAGTCGAAGATAATGATGTAGCTATTTACTTCGGAGAATCAGCAAAAGATAATAGTGAGGAGAAAAATCAAGAACCGGTTACGGAAATATCGGTAGCGACAAGTATAAGTGAGAACGTAGAAAAATATGCCAAAACGCCGGAGTTTGGAGAGAAGATTAAAAAGACGTGAAATTCGTTATTTATATTTTAATCTAGTCTTTATTGAACCAGTGAGCTGACAGTTAAAAACGGAACAAAATTAAAGCCAAGTCGTTTTTTTGTCGATTTTGATTGTTTGCGTCCGATTTCATCCGAATCATTCTTTCGATGTGGCTGATAAATATGTGAAAAAATGCATTTAATTCAATAAGGGACAGATTAATAAAAAAAGAAATTCCGCCGTTTTTCGAATTATATTCAAAGTTTAGCATGAATCTTTTAAATGTCAAAAGTAATGTTGCTAGTTGAATTAACTTAATTGTAAATAATAATGTTACTCTTACGACTGTTTGATAAATGTCGGTAATATTATTTTCATGCAAATTACGCCACAAAAGAAATGCACTCATTGTTATTTACTGTTACTATAAACTTAACAGTCTTGCCTTACAATTGATATTTTTTTCTTTTCAGTTAGAAATTCATGTCAATATAATATTGTTTAAAGTTAATATGTATATTATTAACATAGATGAGCTCACTGGGGCCATTTAAAATAATTAATAGAGGCTCTTATTTAAATTATTTCATTAAGTTATTATTAAACAGCGCCATCTGTCGACAATTTAAAACTCGTCCCCGTTTTATCGATCTGTTTAATTATAAATCTTTCGAAACTACGGACGCGTTTTAAATGTATTAATTTTAAATATATTTATACCAATAATCTTAGTTTTAAGAATATTTTCTGGGTATTCTTTCGGTAATTTATTATTAAATTATTTTTGTAACTAGTAATTACTAGTGTGAATCGATTTATTTATTTATAATCGTATTGACTGTCATTTTATTTAATTCGTTTTTAAGCATGTAAAAGCGATTAATAAAAAAATACATTTATAAACGTCTTTTTTTTAAATTTTTTGTCTCTTCTCTCTCTTACTCCTGGAATCATTTGCGCCTTTGTAAACGAAGATCTATTTTAGTTAAAATTAATTAAAACAGTAAAGTGTTACATAAGAATAAAATAAATAAAAATTCTAATTTTTTACATAATTATCTGTCTCTTGCAAACAGATAATTTATTTAATTGACAATGTGTCAAAAGTTAATGTTTTTGTTTCTTTTTTTATATTTAAGAGTGAGTCAAATGTGGAGCTATGAATTTATTACCTTTTTTTTGGTGAATTAACAAAGACCGCGAAATATTTTTTTGTTTATTTGAAATGAAGATACTCAATAGTCATAATTAATTGATACTGCCTGACCCCTTGTCAACCCCTTAATTGATAACTAAATGGTAGATGTAAATTTCAGTCTAGACACGTAATTATTTAATTATAAACAGTCTTCCTGTACTACTTGAACGTACTGTAAAATGCTTACAAATTTTAATTTTAATTTTTTAATGGAGATAGAAAACGATGATATACCAAATTAAGAGATTTATTTATATCATTTAAGTCAAACCTCTTTAGGCACGTCATGAAAAAAACATAGGAGTATTTTTTTTATAATGCGCTCGCACAAGAACTTTGCACGACGAAGTTAGTTACTGAGCCGCCAATTAAGCGGGTCTGTGTAGCCACTCAACTTTACACAATATATTTCCATCTCACTTACTCATTAAAAAAACACTTTATAAGGCATATTGGCTACATATTATTGTAATTAATAATTTGCATGCAAGTACTCTTACACACGTAAATAAGTGCACTTACTTTTTTTATATATTCATATCTGAACTCTGACTTTAAGATGCCACAGATAAACACAGACAGAGATAAAAAAAAGAAAAAAGATGAAGTTAGTGGTCATATAGTATCCATATTCCATAGTTGTCGAGCATAGTGGATAGTCTTGTATTCATCCTGCAATTTAAGCAAATATGTGGAGTTCGCTTTATGAAAAGTATTTTATTATACAACCATAATGCAAATTGCAATGTTGACATTTGAAATTATGGCAACTTTGAAAGGATTGAATTTTCACCTGTCATAAAATTTTATTGATGCAATTGAAAATAAACAAAAAAAATTAAGTGATATTTGAAATATTATTTAACTAAAACAATAGAAATAAGTATATATATTTATAATGAATTTCAACGTCTGTGAAGGTTGCTTAAGCAAAAATAGAAACTTGAAGACTGTGGATGAGAGCGACAGAAAATTATTTTACAGTTTTATCAATATTGTAAGTAAATTAAAGTTTTTTTTTAACTTAAACTATAATATCGAAATTCATTTGTAAATATAATATTTTACTATACAGCATCGTAAAACGAAGAAAGTACGACAAAATTGTTTTCTTAGCTCAAAATAAAGAAAAAAGATTGTATGAATTTAACATGTTATGCTTCTAGTGATTCTAACTCGGTCAAAATATCGCTGTTGATAATATAAGGCAATAGCGAGAGTATTTTAATGATAATTTAGGCTAATAAAATGTATTATTCAGATTATAACTTGTACTCATTAATTGGATTTTAATGTCATCAAATTATTTACGTCAAGTTTAGTAAATGCATTTATTAATCGTTCAGAAATTAATTCCTTTAATTCCTTACTGAAATAAAAGTAATTCGAATATATTAATAGCTTATTTATAGTAAAATAATTAATTGAACTGCTTTGTCCAATTCATTAAACAGTTTGTAATATTTCTAATCATACATCTATCCAAATGTAAAAAGCTTGTAGTTTAAATCATTCAATAATAATAATAATTGCTACTAAATCTATATATTATTTGTGATGATCAAATTTTTTACCACTTTTTGAGTATATTCCATGCACATATAACACAGGCATAAATAGTATGTCTGGTTCTGTACACATTTATTTAAAATTTTTATGCAATTATTGATAGTTAAGGCTACTTATAAAAACAATTTTATAAGTCCTGCGGTAACTGATTAAGGCTACTTATAACTTTTGGTCTGATGTTTATATTTAAAGTTAAAATATTTGTAATTTACATATAAATATAAGTAAGCCAACAAAACTCAATGCACTAATTACGTTTTCTAATATTTAGTACTTAATACTCAAGATGACCACAAAGTTTATAATGCTAAATTAGTTTCCCCCCTGAGCTTGGTAAGGTGACCGTTTTTTTCTGATGAATGATTGAGTATTTAAGAAGAAAATGCGTAACAAAATAAAATTACGAAACAGATTTTAATGCGGTTTCATTAATAGATAGATAATAGATAGCTTGATACAAGAGGAAGGTTTATATGTATAATACATGCACAATATAGCAGAGAATCACTAATCATTTTAGAGGTTTCTTAAGTGATGTCATCAATAAACAAATCTTTTGCGCTTACATTGCAAATGCTGGCTGAATCCTACGAGACAGAACAAAATAATGTTCTACAGTATTGTACACCTTAAAAAGGTCTACAAAAAGTCCCTAATGGTATATGTCTATCTCTCCGAGATAACTCACAATAACCATTTTTTATCCTTTACTTTTTATGAGAAATAATGGCTTATATAGTAAGTATCCTTAAATACATTGTGCATTTAATATAGATCAATATGGCCCTTTACAGCGTGTAATTTAAATGAATATTTTCAAAGAACAGATGATTTTGAAAATGATTGATTTTCAGAATTATAGCAAAAATCAATTGGAGCTGTGCTGGGAGTGTAGGGCACTCTTGAAGAAGTTTAAGAGGTTCAAGACTCAAATCAGAAACGCGCATGACATCCTCGTCAGTTACATGGTGAGTGTGAAGTTTAAATAAATTTTATTAATCTATAGATTCAGAAATAAACCAAAGAAACGTTGGATGGATTGCGTGAAAGACGATACGGTTAGAAAGAATGTTACTTGTGAGATGACGTCTGACAGAGAAGTATGGAAGGAGAAGATATGCCGCGCCGACCAGAAGTAAAATTTGGATAAGGGCAGGTGTATGAGATTCAGAAATATTGCTCGTAAGTAATTACACATACTCATGTGTCTATTTTATTGAAATTATACTTGTTATGAATAAATTATGATCAGGGATCAGGGTGACGTGAAAACTACACGGTGAAGTTGCTCGTTAAACCGACTATCAAGTGTCAAGTCGCTCGAAGTAGACAACTTCACACGTTTATTTTATTATTAACTAGCGACCCGCCCCGGCTTCGCACGGGTGCAATGCTGATACTAAATATACTACAGGATGTCTCTAAAATTATCAGTGTTTCTCTACTATATTGTGCATGTATTGTACATATAAATCTTCCTCTTGAATCAATCTATGTATTAAAAAAAACCGCATCAAAATCCGTTGTGTAATTTTAAAGATCTGAGCATACACAGGGACAGACAGCGGTAAGCGACTTTGTTTTATACATTGTACTGATAAGTAGATTATTATGTTTTTTTTGCATGCAATTAAAAACTATGTTTAACTACTTCGAAGAAGTAGAACTTCTCGCTGAGTTTTTTAATAAACTACCTTACTTTACATCACAAAATATTCGTACGTTTTTTCCACTGTACTTGTATTAGTAGGTTATTGTAATGTTCATCGTATTATGTACGCCTATTCAATTCATTTTGTAATTTTCTCTGTGAGTGATTTAAATATAAATCTTTTAAGAATATAAATGTCTCTAACCGTAAGTTTTACTGTTTGGCGGTATAATATTTAATGAGTGTTTTGTACCTACAACCAAATGTTTTTCTTTTATGATATCGGTAGGCGGACGAGCAAATGGGTCACCTGATGGTAAGTGGTCACTACCGCCCATAGACAAAGGCGCTGTAAGAAATATTAACCATTCCTTACATCACCAATGCGACACCAACCTTGGGAACTAAGATGTTATGTCCCTTGTGCCTGTAGTTACACTGGCTCCCTCACCCTTCAAACCGGAAAACAACAATACTGAGTACTGCTGTTTGGCGGTAGAATATCTGATGAGTGGGTGGTACCTACCCAGACGGGCTGGCACGACGCCCTACCACCGAATGGTTACCTAATCGATACAATTTTAATTTAAGCTCCATCATTCAACAATAACGTCGCTCTCCAGTCTCTCGACGAGTGTGTGTACCAATGAAATTATATACAATACGAACTGCGCTCGTAGTCCAGAAACACCATCCCTGACCTTCGTGAAGATCGAAGACGACTGTAATGATTATCACAGCAACGTGACCGAGGAAGTCGGTTACGTCAATGACGACGACGACGACGACAAGGAAGGCGCTTTGATGGTAAGTTTTTCAGTCTGATGTTCGCTCCGTGTACGATTTTCACTGTAAACGTTTGACAATAATTGTGAAATTATATGATTTAAATTGAATTTTAAAGCTCTTTTCAAAAAACATTGATAAATATGACATATTACTCAATACAAGATTATATTCGTAATAAAAAAGCGTGGAGTTGGTATTTGTTGATCTCTATGTAGGATATAATGTATAGCTTAATTCAATCTTCAATTCAATTTTATCTTTAAAACTAGCGACCCGCCCCGGCTTCGCGCGTTTGCAATGCTGCCACTAAATATACTACAGAATGTCTTACAACGTTCACAGTTTTTCAGTCGTTAGACAATACAAACCGCTATGTTCCTGTGTTTTAAATATGTAATATCTTTAAAATCCGAAAATATTCGTTTAAATTACATGCTGTGAAGGGCATATTATACATATTGATCTATATTAAATGCACAATGTATTTAAAGTACTTAATTTGATAAAGATTAATGTTGTATCGCTTCAAATCGCTTCGAAAATAAGCCAATTATTTCTCGTAAAAAGTAAAGGTTAAAAAATAGTTATTGTGGGTTATCCCTAAGAGGTAGACATATACTATTTCGATTTTTTTTTAAAAAACCTTTTTAAGGTGTACAGTACTGTACCCAGCTGTTGCCAGCAGCAAAAAATGTGTTTATTTACGACATCACCTTAAAAACCTCTAAAATTATCCGTGTTTCTCTGCTATATTGTGCATGTATTATACATATAAACCTTCCTCTTGAATCGATCTATCTATTAAAAAAACCGCATCAAAATCCGTTGTGTAATTTTAAAGATCTAAGCATACACAGGGACAGACAGCGGTAAGCGACTTTGTTTTATATAATGTACTGATGATCTAGTACTACTAGTGGCCATTTATTTAAAGATAAATTCTTTTTTCAAAATGCCTCCTTTAAAGTAAATGTGGCTAACCGCATAGAGTCTTGTCGGGTATCTTAAATAGATTCCACGAAACGAGCTCCCAAAGTAAAGGGACCCTCTCATTGGCTAATTCGCTGACGTCAATGTCACGTACTGTCGCGATATTGTCGTTCTGTTATAGTATTCGAAACAAAAAAATGATTTGATTGTGTAATTACTGTGGAGTTATTTAAAAATTAAACCGTTTGACAGTTGATATACGGCTTTAATTGTAACCGCCACCCTCGGAAGACGTAAATTTACAATATGAATACATAAATTGAATTTCAGATCGATCTTAAATTCGATCCAATTGAACACGATTCGTCGCACAAGTCGAGAAATATGAAATACAGTGGAAACGAGAAGTTTAATGATTCGGACGACGAGCCGCTGCAGATCGTCAAAGAGGAGAAGAATAAGGAAATGAGGAAGTTCGTGGATAACGGTGAGCCTTTGATATTGATTTCAGTTTGATCGACCCACCTAAGGTACACCCAATCCATTAGCAGCCTGTAAACTTTCCACTGCTTGGCTAAGACCTCCTCTCCCTTTGAGGAGAAGGTTTGAAGTATTCTACCACGCTGCTCCAGTGCGGTTTGGTGGAATACACATGTGGCAGAATTACATCACAATCACGATGTTTTCCTTAACCGCCGAGCACGAGATGAATTATAAACACCAATTTAGCTCATGAAAATTCAGTGGTGCTTGCCTGGGTTTGAAACCGAAATCATCGGTTAAGATGCATGTGTTCTAACTACTGGGCCATCTCGGCTCATAAACGACTGCTTTTGACTTCTTCGTTGGTCTACGGGCTGGATAAAAGAGCACAGATCCTGAGGTTCTTGGTACAAACCGCCGATTAAAATTTATTGGGTTTTTCCGTCGAAAAATTCTCAGTACCCTGGTGCCAGTGTACTTACTGGCTCACTCACGCTTTATATTGAATTTGACGACACTAAGTTTTGCTGTTTGGCGGTAGAACACATGAAGAGTGGGCGGTACCTAACCAGATGGGTTTGGTCAAGGGCTTAAGTTGGAAGAGTCCGATAATTCTTTACCAAAACTTTGTTAAGGTTCCTTTTGCTCGAGAACTGTCGTTTTCGATACTTTGACAAGGTTGCAGCTCCTCCGTTTATTTTGGCTGCAGATAAATTAAACCCAACAAAGGATCCGAAACGCGAGACTTCCCCCGGCGTGGTGCGGAATGCGCGGGTCAGCAAGAAGTTGCAGCAGTTGAACGTCAGCAGCGACCAGCTCGAAATGGTGGTGCTGACTTGGGAGGAGGTGAGCTGTCATCTGTTAGTTTAAAGCTCATATCAAATAATTACTTTTGACTAATGGGGGGGTTACTAGTAGTAACTAATTATTTTGATGTTTTACTGAACGATTTAGGTCATGGTACTCATTCTCAACGTAGACTTTGTGCGTACGCTGATTTTCGATCTTGCAGCTAGCCTAGGAGTTTTGAAGTATTTTAAGCTAGCTGCTAGAAAAATTCGGTATCTTATTTCAATTTAGATAAAATATATACTATTGCAGAATGCCAAATAATATGTTCATGTACTAAAATATGACGAATGTTAACACTCTATCTTAATCCGTGAGGTTGGCTCCAGGGTATATCTGCGAGAGAAGGGAGCGCTAAGAACAGATCACTGCGTTCGCCAACTGGATTGCCAAGCGTGATCTTTATGGCAAATCCAGGGAGAGACGAAAAACGACGACCAGGTTCCCGGCAAGCCTGCTATTCCCTCGGTTATGGCTGTGTTAATTATAGGGCGAAAAATATTACTAAACTACATTGCCAGTGGAGGGGGATCACATCCTACGTAGAATCGATGGTTGCTAGGGCAGAAAAGTTTTTAGTGACCATGAACAGCCATGGTCGAGATCCTTAGGGGAAGCGGTTTTCTGTAAACAGCAAGAAGTTCTTCTCGTTTTCGAAACTGTCACGTCGGTAATTTTAAATAGCATTTAGATTTAGTGCAATTATAGTATATTGATCCGTGCACCGTACTCACTAAAGTAATATCGTCCCGCAGGTGGAAGCGGAACGTCAGCGCGCATTGCAGAGCGAGTCGTTCACCCGTCACGAGTACCGCTGCTACGACTGTGCGCTCGGGTTCAACCATCGCTGCAAGCTGGAGGACCACATGAAGAAACACGATCCGGTGCGTCCCACAACAGCCGTGTATATATAAGGCGGGGCGAGAGAACGTCCCGCTGCTCGGCAAGGGAAGTACCCGCCTACTCCTGCTCGCCAGCCCACGCCTACGTTCTGAGAATAAATAAACAATTGTCGTTGTTCCATGTCGGCAGTCGTCCGGCAGCGCCGAGTGCTCCGTGTGCCGCGTGCGGTGCCGCGACAAGCACGCGCTGGCCGCGCACCGCCGCCGCCACCGCGTGCGGTGAGTCCGGCGCACGGCCGCGCACAGCTGGCTGTGGGCGTGCACTCCGTGACCAGTTCGCGTGCGCGCGCTCAGCCGGCTGCGTGCGTGCACCGGGAGGCCGGCGCGGGCGCGCGTGTACAGCTGGCTCCGTGTGTGCACCCTGTGACCGGTCTTTGTGCGCGTGTACAGCTGGCTGTGTGTGTGCGCTCTGTGACCAGTTTGTGTGCGCGCGCATAGCTGGCTGCGTGTGTGCACTCTGACCCCTGTCTGTTTCCGCGCCCAGCCGACTAAGCGCTGTTACTCCCCGTGACCGAGTGTGTGCACAGGTGGCGCTGCTCGTGGTGCGGCTGCGACTGGTCGCGCGCGGCGGTGTGCGCCGACCACGTGGCGCGCGAGCACGGCGGGGAGACGCCCACGCACACCTGCTCCGTGTGCGGCCGGGTCGAAACGTGAGTCGGCGTCCTGCACTATACACAGCTATGCCACAGTGCATTACTCTACACTAGACACAACTGTGCCACAGTGCACTACATTACACTAGACACAACTGTGCCACAGTGGACTATACCACACTAGACACAACTATACCAAAGTACACTCTACTATACTATACCATACAATAGTACGTCTGCCAGTGTAAATATCTTGTTTAATATATCGATCTCTCGACAGATCTCTAGGAAAATTACGCAATCACATTAAGAATCACTCGGAACGACAGAAGTGCGAGCTGTGCGGGAAGACGTTCCGCGACCGGACGTCCTTGAGGACGCACCTGTTGTGAGTATTACTTATGTGATACCCATCTCGGTCTGTTGATGGTAGGACTGTGGCACGGGCCGCTCACCACCTGTAGTCTCATTATAGAGACTACATTATTTTTATTTTTAATATTTAGGTTAATTTATTCGGCCACCTCGTGGTGTGTAGTCACCACCGCCCATAGACAAGGACTTTGTAAGAAATGATAACCATTCCTTGCAACACCAACACAACAATATTAAAGTATTGCTGTTTAACGAATTTGTGTTATGGTATAATCCTTAAAGTAATTATTTATATAGGAATATATGAATATATAAACATTTTTTTTTCAGCATTCACAAAGGTGAGAAGGAATACGAGTGTCCTCGGTGTGGAAAGAAGTTCCTCTTCAAGAAGGCGATGGAGATTCATCTCGTGACGCATGACGAGTCCGCGCACCTGTACTGTCATCAGGTGAATACATTCGTTATGTTTGGTGACCCCTTCTTCAGTACTATTCACGATCTCCTGGTACACAAGGCACTCCATAACCAAGATTGGTGTCACCCACGTTCGGTGAGACTTTCTCACTTACTGCATGATCTCTTGGTACATGAGACACTCGCTACATAACCAAGGTTGGTGTCACCCACGTTCGGTGAGACTTTCTCACTTACTGCATGATCTCCTGGTACATGAGACACTCGCTACATAACCAAGATTGGTGTCACCCACGTTCGGTGAGACTTTCTCACTTACTGCATGATCTCCTGGTACATGAGACACTCGCTACATAACCAAGGTTGGCGTCACCCACGTTCGGTGAGACTTTCTCACTTACTGCATGATCTCCTGGTACATGAGACACTCGCTACATAACCAAGGTTGGCGTCACCCACGTTCGGTGAGACTTTCTCACTTACTGCATGATCTCCTGGTACATGCGACACTCGCTACATAACCAAGGTTGGTGTCACCCACGTTCGGTGAGACTTTCTCACTTACTGCATGATCTCCTGGTACATGAGACACTCGCTACATAACCAAGGTTGGCGTCACCCACGTTCGGTGAGACTTTCTCACTTACTGCATGATCTCCTGGTACATGCGACACTCGCTACATAACCAAGGTTGGCGTCACCCACGTTCGGTGAGACTTTCTCACTTACTGCATGATCTCCTGGTACATGCGACACTCGCTACATAACCAAGGTTGGTGTCACCCACGTTCGGTGAGACTTTCTCACTTACTGCATGATCTCCTGGTACATGCGACACTCGCTACATAACCAAGGTTGGTGTCACCCACGTTCGGTGAGACTTTCTCACTTACTGCATGATCTCCTGGTACATGCGACACTCGCTACATAACCAAGGTTGGTGTCACCCACGTTTGGTGAGACTTTCTCACTTACTGCATGATCTCCTGGTACATGAGACACTCGATACATAACCAAGGTTGGTGTCACCCACGTTTGGTTTGACCTTCTCACTCACTATTCATGATCTCCTGGTACATGAGACACTCGCTACATAACCCATATTGGTGTCACCCACGTTGGGTGAGACCTACTCACTGTGTCTCAGTAGAGTATATGGTGTATGGCAGTATAATATCTGATGTACTATTAGAATCAAGCCACTGAATTATTAACACATACAAATTTACTGAAAATAAACTGGGCCTTGCCTTTCAATAACTGTTGTTTCGTTTTGTTTCAGTGCGACATGAACTTCAAGAACCGCATGTCGTACAACCAACACTTGAAGTACAATCTCAAGCACATCGACCCGGCGAAACTGAAGTACGTAAGAATTCTCCCTCTCACTCTATCTATAATTCCATCTTCTTCCCTCGTATGCTTTCAAACTTTTTTTTTCAGTCGAGTCGAGTTCTACGCTCTAGTTATTCAGCCACAGATTTTAATAACTTCTTTTTTATATGTTTTTAAATTTAAAAATGACTGACTCCCATAAAAACTTTCAACCCTTATTTCACCACCGTAGTGGTAGATTATCTAGAAAAGCTTAAATACGTATCAATTCTGTTCTAGAATGTTAAATAATATAAATGTTTCTGTACTTAAGTACATTCCAATGGCAGGAGGGGTAAAGATAGATAAATTACTTTGACATTGAATATTAATTTGGGTTCACTTTTGAAAGTAATATTAAAGTAGATATAAGTAGTTAAGTGAAATTGTGTTTTATTATAAACTAGCTGTGCCCGCGACTTCTTGCGCGTTTGATTTTAAGTTATTCGGATATTGTAGCGTGATTTTATTTTTATTCTATATATAATTCTAAAATAAAAATAGCCTAAGTTACTCCTTATTACATCCGCTATCGGCCAGTGAAAGTCCCGTCGAAATCGGTTCAGCCGTTCCAGAGATTAGCCGGAACAAACAGACAGACAGACAAAAATTGTAAAAAATGTTATTTTGGTATAACATTAGTAGTAAAAATGGGTTATTTTAATATTACAAACAGACACTCCAATTTTATTATATGTATAGATAAAGATATATTAATCCAGGACAGTTTCCAAAATCACACGTTTACCACATCTAACAACATACTATGGTTACTTAAATAATGTTGCCAGTCTTTTTGGGTATGGACTTAATAACATTTACTCCAGAGTTTTGTAAAAATACTATAAGAAGTATTCCGCTGAATGATTTTTTTTTTTTGAGATAGGTAGGAAGACAGACCTGATACTAAGTGGTCACCATTTCCCACAGATGTTAGCACTCTTCGTGATACAAGCCATGTTTACATTGCTATAGACAGGCTTTTTATGACTAACATCTTAATTCCCAAAGTTAGCGCGTGGTCGTGGAAATGGAGACCTTGTGTCTTTAGTTCGCTTTGCTTAAGCAAACCGGGTGAAAACGACGTTAAGTATTCCTATTTGGTGGTAAAACATGGTGAGTGGGTGGTACCAACAGGGGGCTTGCAGAGTTTTACCATCAAGTCTTATTATAATCGTGTGTTTGTCTGTGTTCTGTGTTGTAGATACGCTTGTCAGTTGTGTGACAAGAAGTTCGTGAAGGCGACTCGCCTGGAGGAGCACAAGCTCGCCGTGCATCTGAAGGTCACCCCCATCACCTGCTCCGTTGCCGGCTGTCACTTCGTGAGTACACTGGGGGATGAGGGGGGGTCGTAAAATAAGAGATTGTAACATGTCTATGTGTACCCCAAGCCGCGTATTACCCCTCTTTCCTCTTCGTACTATACCCCGCGCCCCTGCGTCCGCCCGTAGGTGCCGCCATCTTTTATCTAATGTAAAAAAAAAAATACCGAGACACTAGTCTAAACCGCGCCGACGCAAGGGTTGCGTTACGCTCGCTTGCTATCATAGATACTACATATAAACTGAAACTTGCTATTATTTCTGTGTTTTTTCCCGTTAAGTATTGTAATACCGAATAACTAATGGTGGTTTCACTAAGAGGTTCAATACTTGCATTTCGAATTATTTGGACATCATTCTGAGATATATGTTAATATCGCCACATGTCCGTCAGAGCTGCTCGTCGCGTCCTGTGCTGCGGACACATATGCGAATGTTGCACCGCAACGCGCGCCTCACGCGCAATCACGTGTGTGACGTCTGCGGGAAGACTTATACCGTGAGTATACACCACACGCCAACAGACACCACACCACGTTCAATCACGAGAATTAGACGTATCTCGATGAGATTGCTCAGTTAATCTTAACTGACATACAGACAATCACTCGAGTTTCATGTGTTAATGTGCAATTATAACTCATCTTGTTTGATGGTGGATTAAAATCTAAATCTTATATGCGTATAATTTATATGCACAGACCAAGAAGAGCCTGGAGGGGCACCTGCGCACACACACAGGCGAGCGTCCGTTCCGCTGCGACAAGTGCCCGGCCGCCTTCGGCTACGAGGCCGCGCTCTACAACCACAACAAACTCGTGCACTTGAAGCCTAAGGTGAGTTCTGTTCAGCTCGTGGTCACCAATGGTGATATCTTTTATCGTGTTTAACTACACATGCATACTAGCTGCCTGTCCCGACTATTCCCATGTGAAATAATAATTATATATGTTTCTTGATCCTAGCGCCACCTGCCAGGTCCAATCTAAATCATTCAGGAAACAACTCAAATTTACTCAGAACATTTAATAGCAAACGATCCAATCATTCGGGAGTTCCGTTACGTACGTAAATACTAATACATGAAAACCTTGTCGAGTTATACATTAAAAAAAAAAAGCGCGCGCGATCATCTGTCATCTGTCAAAGAGGCGAAGTTTTGAGTGCTTCGGACATATTATTGCTGAGTCATAGAACATTGGACATTTTATTTGTTTTTTTTTTTATTAGTTTAAAGTAATTAATGCTATTGTTGATTGTTATTTTAAAGTTCGATAATTTTCACTTTTGATCGATAAGAATATATATCATGTTTTTTTTTCTTGGTGCGTCAATTACCTGAATACTTTAACACTATTTATAGACCAATAGAAATCGTCCGTAGATGTATGTAGGCTATAATTTTTTTTTTTAATTCCGTTGGCCCCGTTTTTAATGCCCAACGACGCTTGGTTCAAGCCTGGGTTCCATACTTCCCATATTCTAATTCCACGAAACAGCATTAGTATTATTGTGTTCCGGTTTGAAATGTGAGTGAGTCAGTGTAACTACAGGAACAAGGGATATAACATCTTAGTTGATACCGCATTGATATGAGGAATAATTAATCAATGCAGAGGTGACTTAACATCAGATGTCAATTTTCCAATCCGCCTACGTTGAATCATCGTTGAGAAAAGACGCTGAGTTCGAATACAGTACGATACAATGTGTTTTTGATTTATCTAGTGTGGCCGCAGCCGTATGACAGTGGACTGGACCATCAACGTGCCCGTCCCGCCGCAGACTTCCAACGAACTGACTTAATGTGCTTATAGACTAATAATATATTATTTTATTTGATGTTGTGTTTCATTTAAATATAATAGATATTAATAACCTACCTAGTTTTATTTCAAATATAAAAAAAAAAACATTTTGTATATTAATAATACATTGTTAGTGGTTGTCTATGACTTTATTTGGTGAATAAAATTGTCTCAAGAGTAGTTTTTACAGTATAGTCTATTCATACAAATCATTTAGTAATACTATCAGAATGCAGACAGTAAAAGGATATCACACGTGTGTCTAAGATCATCAATCATGAATCGTTTTAGGCTAGCGGTTGGAATTGATAAAAAAAATTGTTTAGTACTGAGTGAAAAAGGATGGAAGTATTTATAATTATTAATACTTATTAATAGTCTATTCTTATCCTTTATTATCAAAAAAGGTATGTAGGTAAACGGTGTGTACGAATGTTTATACAATATAACAAGTACATTTAAATAAAAATAGTACCATATATTCACAAAATCAAATTTATTGGAAGTAATTAGACTTTAATAACTTTTACGTATAAATAAACTTATTATCATAAGAATTAATAACATTAAGTGCTTAAATGTATACAAATTTGAATTAAAAATAGTTACTGTATAAATCTTGACCGCGTGGAATGGTGGCAAGAATGCTAGCAGCATTTCCCCGTTGAATCGCAATTCCGATCCTCGGCTAAAAACTAACCCCAGTCTACAGAGGAGGCAATAAGGCGAGGTGTTATACTTTTGATGAAGCTTTTTGCACCACTACTCCATGGGCCAAATATTTCGACAGCAAATGGGACAAAAAATATGTAGTTGACAATATTGTAGATTATTCGAATGTAGTTTCCGAACAATATATTAAAATGTTATACGTCAGTGTCAATGTCAACCTAAAATCTTTCAATCTATGAATGTCAAATAGAAATTATAGAAAAACAATACAGTATAACCTAAATTTATAAATGTATATCCAAATATGAGGCTTGCCATATTATATCGCGGCCCTAAATTAGCATTTTCACAAATAACTCGTAACCTATCGAATGATAACGTGCCTAAAGCTTTGCGTAGCCTTAAATCAAAATCTACTCGTAATAACCCACAATATTATGTAGATTCTTGTAGAGTTCGAACTGTTGGAGGGAATGGGGGTGATGGATGTGTGTCATTCCTCAGCGCTTGGTGCAAGGAACACGCCGGGCCAGATGGAGGCGACGGAGGACATGGCGGGCACGTTATTTTTCAGGTATCGTTTGGTTTTCATTTATTTATTTAGAGCTGATGAGCTTAACATTCTAGGGTTTTGAATCAAAATAAAAATATTCTTTATTCAAGTACGCTCATACAAGCACTTTTGAATCGTCATGTTATAGTGTAGAATTAAAAAAAACTCAACCTAGATGAACTGCCAAGAAACGTAGTTACTCCTTTGAAGAATTAAACAAAATTAAATTTATTATATGCTTAAAAATCACCTCAACAACCCCCTAGCCCTACACAAGATGAACTTGCACAAAACTTACCACCAGGAACCAAGATTATATGTATTTGAAACTAATGTATTCTGAATGAAACTAATGTAACTAGTGAATTTCCAGGCTACGCACTCAAAAAAGAGTTTAAATCATTGCAATTCAGTGATTCAAGCAAAACACGGCGACAAAGGCACACGAAAGGACTGCAATGGAAAAAATGCTCAGCACATTGTTGTACAAGTGCCACTAGGTATGTTTATACATGTGCCTATGTCCAGTAGCTAGGTTGTATGGCAGATCCAGGTGATCAGTTCAAATCCTGACATGGAAGATTTCTTAGTAGCAATCAAAATAATTTATTAGTTTTTGCAATCTCATACCTCGATGTGCACATACAGTGTCATGTGTCAGAACTCTCAAGTACTGTTAGATGATAGTGAGTGCATCATGATGGTAAGAGGTCACCACTGCCATTGCTATTGACACTGTAAAGAATATTAACCATTCCTTACATTGTCAATGCTCCACCAACCTTGGGAACGAAGATGAAAACAATTTTAACATTTAATTAGTGGCCCTTGGTTCTATTCACTAACTATTGCTGTTTGACAGTAGAATATCTGATGAGTATGTGGTACCTATCCAGCAAGCTTGCACAAAACCCTAACATCAAGTGGTAATTCTGTGACCAAAATTGGTCAAGAAGTAATCATTGTATCTTTCTATTCTATACGGCTGTATATAAATATCATATATGTGAGTCCTTACACTCTAGCTCTATAAGAGATGTAAACGACTTTATTTATAGTTAATCAACAATTGAAAATGATTTGAATCGAACTGGCTTAAATGAAATTCTTTCACTATGTTGCATACTGTTTTTCAGGTACTATAATCAAGGATAGTACCGGCTGTGTTGTTGGAGATTTAGAGGAGGAAGGCACGATGTTTGTGGCAGCGAGGGGTGGTGCTGGAGGACGGGGGAATAAATTCTTCCTAACAGATACAGAACAGGTATGTTTTTATTACTGGTATATATACATATATTACGTCAGTCAAATGTTTTATATCAATACAAATAAATAAAAGTACAAATGGACTTATTTTTAAATTATTGAAGATCAAGCTCGCTCTCACCATTTTTTTTTGTTACTTACGCATTTATAATATTACAAGCTGCTAATAGGTATAATAGCCGCTATAACTGCTAATTTAGAACCTACAGCTTAACCTGCGCGAAATTTATAAAACTTTACCTATGCACGGCACCGGTACCTGCATTTTACCCCCTCGAAGAGTGAATTAAAAAAGTAGGCTCCTTTTTATGTCCATACCAAATTTAATCTAAATCTGTTCAGTTGCTTGGCCGTGAAAAGCAAAAGACAGACAGACAGAGTTACTATCACATTTATATAGTATAATATATTTCAGCACAGATGTATATAAGTATACTTTATATGATGAGTTAACATTCCTTTATGTATAGACTTGCATTTTTCATGTTTATAAATTTTCAAAAACAAAAGAGGAGATAAGAGACGAGATGGTACAGTGGTTAGAACGCATGCATCTTAATCTATGATTGCGGGTTCAAACCCAGGCAAGCACCACTGAATTTTCATGTGCTTAATTTGTGTTTATAATTCATCTCGTGCTCGGCGGTTAAGGAAAACATCGTGAGGAAACCTGCATGTGTCTAATTTCAAGGAAATTCTGCCGCATGTGTATCCACCAACCCGCATTGAAGCAGCGGGGTGTAATATGCTTCAAACCTTCTCCACAAAGGAAGAGCAGACCTTAGCCCAGCAGTGGAAAATTTACAGGCTGTTAATGTTATGTTAATGTTGGAGGAATATCCCAGGCTCCGATGGTGGCAGAGTTCGGTGCGATAGGGGAGACCTATCAGTACACATTGGAAGTGCGGTCCATGGCCCACCTCGGTCTCATCGGGTTCCCCAACGCTGGGAAGAGCACCCTTCTGCGGGCGATCACTCGTGCTAGACCGACCGTCGCCCCTTACCCCTTCACCACGCTCCGACCACACATCGGTATAAACGACCTTTCTAAACATACATATTGTTTTAAGTATATACATATAATATATAGTTATTTATATATTTAAATGGTTGTCACGGTAGTTGAACAGTGTAGATATCAATGTGCTGCAGCGACATCCAGCAACATCATAAAATATATATGTTAAAACTTATAGATTAACATACATGTATATGATCTATTCAACAGTTGTGTGTATTTCAATGGAAGGAGGAGTAAAGATAAACAAACCTTAGATTTACATATTCCATGTTATTTTCTAATAGCTCTGCAATGTTTTGCCCAAACAGTTCTCCATTAATATATCTTACTATTCCACTTAACTACTCGTATGAACTTAAAGTTCCAATAATAACTTCGCTTAAACTATTTTTTTATGAATACACAATTATTATTTTTTTATGATATCGGTAGGCGGACGAGCAAATGGGCCACCTGATGGTAAGTGGTCACCACCGCCCATAGACAATGGCGTTGTAAGAAATATTAACAATCCTTACATCACCATTGCGCCACCAACCTCGGGAACTAAGATATTACGTTCCTTGTGTCTGTAGTTACACTGGCTCACTCACCCTTCAAACCGGAACACAACAATACTGTGGACTGCTGTTTGGCGGTAGAATATCTGACGAGTGGGTGGTACCTACCCAGACGGGCTTGCACAAAGCCCTACCACCAAGTAATTAACACCACAGATTATAGATCTTGGTCAATAACGGCATCTATTTTCTCTCTTTCACTCACTATGACGTGACGACTGTGTATCACATTGTTATGTCGGTAGGGATGGTGCCGTACGATGATTACGAACAAGTGGCGATAGCTGACTTGCCCGGTTTGATTCCCGGGTCGCACAAGAATTACGGATTGGGTGAGATTTGCACTTATAACAGATATTAATGTTTTGGGTATTTTTTTATTTGTAACGTCAAAATGTTAGTTAAGAATATTTTTTAAGGGTTTAAAGCATCTGGGATTTTCAATGAAAATACCATTAAAAGTTACAGAAAGTTTGGACCTCGAAGGGGAATACCTCTTTTCTCAATATACATTTAACAGAGTCCCAGGTGACGAAGCATCAAGTTTCCTCGCGATGTATCAGCACCCCCATAACTTTGTGCGACCGCCTGTCCGCCGCAGGGATCCAGTTCCTGCAGCACGTGGAGCGCTGCCGCGGGCTGGTGTTCCTGCTGGACGGCAGCGCGCAGCCGGCGGAGCAGTACGCGACGCTGACGCGCGAGCTGGCGCTCTACAGCAGCGCGCTGGCCGCCCGCCCGCGCGCCGTCGTCGTCAACAAGGTGGACCTGCCGGGGGGGAGGGGGGCGTTCGAGCGCATGAGCAAGCGGGGCGAGCGGGTCATCGGCATCTCCGCCAAGACCGGCGCCAACCTGGAGGAGTTCCTGAGGGTCGTGCGAAGCATGTACGACGCGGACGCGGACGCGAATCACTAATTAAATAAATATAGATTAAATATTTATATATAGTTTATTGATTAAATATTTTAATTGAGAGAATTTTTACTTATTTACCATTTTATATAGTAATAAGCTTAAGAATCAAGATGTTATCTCCCTTGCTGTGAGTCTTGCTGTAACCTTATGAGCTTGGGCAAAGCGCTACCAACAAGAACTCCAGGATTTTTTATCTTTACTGTTCCTGCCATTGGAATATACATATTATAGTAAGAACGTCCTTTTAGATCATTTGTATTTTAGTATGGCCGCCCTGAACAAAGTTAAATCTTTATTCAATGTAGAAGTGTAACATTTACTTATTCATTAACAAAAATCTGCCACCGTGCACCGGTTCGAAAAATAATCACCTTGGAGTTTGGTCCCGAGAATATTTGGCGAAAGAAACTCAGCTTGATTTTTTTATCTCAAATTTGACAGATATGAGTTGCATGACAAAAATAAAATACCCTTTTTTTAAATTTTATATAGCGTGGGGACGATTGTTTCATTCCCTAGGTATGTAATCGTTCTTCGTTGCAGCTTAGAATCTACTGATACTATGAATGGTTCCGTCAATTAGGTCTAACTTTTCCATATTTAGTAGGACATCCGTTTTAACACATTTAACAGTTGAAATAATCAATTTGATACATTTAGTGTTTTTACTATTTCACACTAAAACTAATATACTATTTCTGAGAGCATTGTTTACATCGTGAGACAATAGCTTGACATATTTTTACTTTAAAAATCAAAGAAGTATTAAGAAAACAATTCTATAATGCTAGTCATCTAAAAAATAAGGTAGGTCATTTATATAAACGAGGAAGAGAAATGGAACAAGAATTGATCCTTGAGGGACACTCCGATACGAAACTAGAAGATTTAGTTCAGCGTCTCTAATATCTATAAAAAATCTATACTAATATTATAAATGCGAATTCTGTCTGTCTGTTACGCTTTCACGGTCAAACCACTGACGCGTTTTGATGAAATTCGGTATGGAAATAGTACTAAAACCCTTTATCAGGTAGGAAGACTGTCTGGTATTAGGTAGTGAAACGACCAAAACATTATAGTATATTATTTATTATAAAGCGCTGCGCTAGACGGGCCCCGGGGACGGCAGCTCGGCCGATGTCTTCTTGTTCTTCTTGGTCTTCTTCGGTTGAATTTTCATCTGAAAAACATAAATAACAATTTTCAAGCACTTGTTTATAATCCAAACCAAATATTTTTATTTTATCTATTCTAGAGTATTTTGCTCTCTTAATTAAATAATGAAGACAAGTGTTATGTGTGTGGGGGGGGCGGTGTTGTCTGGTTACCTTGTAGTGCACCTCCCGCACATGTCGGTAGAGCGAGGAGTACCAGCCGAAGGCGGCGCTGCACTGCTCGCACGAGTACGGCGTCTCGCTAGTGTGCATCGCCACTATGTGGTACTTTAGCTTAGCTGCGTTCTGCGTACAGACATATTTACACGCTTAGCATATATATATATTTTATCACCAAACAGCAGTACTCAGTATTGTTGTGTTCCGGTTTCAAGGGTGAGTGAGCCAGTGCAACTACAGGCACAAGGGATATAATATCTTAGTTCCCAAGGTTGGTGATGTAAGAAATGATTAATATATTTCTTACAGCGCCATTGTCTATGGACGGCGGTGACCACTTACCATCAGGTGGCCCATTTGCTCGTGCGCGTACCCATATTATAAAAAAAAGAAACAAAAATCTTTAGACTTGATTGAAAACCTACAACGAGGACGTCATTATCATATTGAGAAAATGCTTACTCACCTGATAGGACTTCCCGCAGACGTGGCACAGGTTGTCTTTCTTCTCCTTGTTCCTGTGAACGTTCTGCATGTGCACGTACAGCGACGTGTGGCACTTGAACGGCTGGAACAGACACGCAAAGGACACGTCAGCTCATTTCAAATTCGTGAATGTGTTAAGCTAGATTTTTCTTGGGCAGTTACCACCTACTCATCAGATATTCTATCGTCAAACAGTGCAAACAAATGTCTATAGGTGACCATTTACAATTAGCCCATTCGCTCGTCTACTTTCAAATATTATAAAAAAAGACTTCCGAATATCATCACACCTCCCTACCTCGCAACGCCCCCCTCACCTTGTCGCAGAGCTGACAGCGGAACTTGATCTTGTTGAGATGTTCCCAGTCGACGTGGTCGCGCAGGCGGGTCTTGTTCACGAACCGCTTGCCGCACTCGTTGCACATAAAACTGAACGCGACGATCGTAAATGGGGGGTCCAAATCAAAACGTACCACACGCGTCATTCTACCACCGTTGTTATTTTATGTATTTATATTACTGTATATTTTAGAGTGGTAAGTCTTACGGACGTTAAAAAGAGGAGGGGGAAGGTCGTACTGTAGTTGTACAAAACAACATAATTGGAATTTGATGGCTATTCATGATTTGACCATTAAGATGCGTTCTAGTCGCTTCGACATTAAGCTCTGTGCTCCTGCACAGGGGAGGTTTGTGTGTGCACTCACGTGAAGTCGGTTTCGGCCACGTGTCGGCGCGACACTCGCAGGTGCTGGCGGTAGGTGGCGACGGACGCGAAGCGCTTGTCGCACGTGCGGCAGTGCAGCTCGCCGGAGTCCCGCGCCTGCGTCAGGGATCAGAGATATGGGTCATGTATGGGTCTGTCTGAGCGCGCTAAACTCATAAACTACACAAGGGATTTCCATACAGTTTGCACCAATGGATGGATTAATTCACAAAGAAGGTTTAGGTGTATAATTAATTAAAGTTTAGTGTAAATAAGCTGAACTATGACGAGAATTGTTGAAGATGTCCAAAAAAATCAAGTAGACTGTGAGTTTTTCTGGTGCCGAGAGAACCATTAAAGTTATATGTACTATATAAACTTTGTATGTGCCAAGCGAAGCTTCGAAGTTACAGCATAAATTGTTTTTTTTAACAATATTTGACATGTCTCATACCCCCCACTCGAAGAGAGGTGACCACGCGCCCCCAAGTTGACAATTCCCTCATTCATTAAAATATCCCACAGCTGAGTAAACGCCTATTAAAGTTCCAAATTTACCTTATGACTCCTCATATGCCGTCCCAGGTTCGATTTCCACTGGTAAACTTTCCCGCACCTCGGACACGGATAACGGTTCTGTCCTTTGTGAAGTACACTGTAACACAAATACATTTATCAGTGACCGAGTGTAGCGACTGTTGTTCCAAAAGGTCGTATGTGAGTGCTCTTGTATTTGCACAAATCAGTTAGGTGATCATATTAAACCGGACTTACTTGAGATGATATCTATAAGTCTTTCTGGAGCTGAAGATCTTCCCACACTCGACGCACTGCGGCTTGTCCGGCAGCTGCTCCTTGCTGCGCGGCCTCACGCCGTTCTTCTGAACGGCTTCCTGAACATCGGAAATATTATATACAGAGAACTCGATCCAAGCATTGGCACCAATATATTTAAACTTGACCTGTTTTTCTATGGAGTAGTATGTCTTAGGGCAAATTAAAATATAGAATCGAAAACAGAAGCTATCTGAGTACGTTTTAAGCACTACCGAATCTCCATGTTTGTGTTTATAATCTCGGCGGTGAAGGAAAATTTTGTGGAAACACGCATGAGTCTATTTTAATTAAATTCTGTCACATGTGTATCAATTATGCACGGGCGATATCCGATTTCTGTGACATCGGTTGTGTAACGGATATTCGGATTGAATATCGGTGTTGACATCCGATTCCAGATGTCGCCCTGCCTCTGTTTAACTTTAACTTAAATTATTCTTCGTGTAGTTTTCATACACTCTCATCATTTTATCATAAAGCGCGAAAAAAAGCGGAACTTCAAAAACGAAAAACCGCGTGCACAACACTTCTCAATTTGATAAATATCAATGATATGTCATGATAATAACAAAGATGTTATCAACCCAATAACAGACACTAGCGTTGAGTTCAAAATATTCTTAAATCGTCTGTGAAGACACAAGATGTTTTAGTGATATTTTGAGACTTATCTAAGCCTTTTGATTGTAATCAACATGAAACATTTGGTAACAAATTTGATCAAGGCAAAATTAAGGAAGAAACTCTTAATCTTCCGATATCGTAGTCGAGAAATCGAATTCATTGGAATAAATTTATTATTAAGACACTTCCCGGGGCTCCGGTACATATGAGAGTCCCACAGGGGCCTTTTATTGGTCAATATTTTTTCCTCGTTTACATTAACGACTTGCCTTATCCGGTAAATAAACACGTAATAATACCGTTCTGTGGATTAGACTTATGACGATGCAATCAATGCAACGAAATTACATAAAGTAACGACCTCGCTTTCTGCACCGCGCGACTCTAATTACTTGTTATTACAATTTATAGCAATACTTAGTACTGTTGTGTTTCAGTTCGAAGGGTGAGTGAGCCAGTATTACATGTACAAGTTCGCAATGTTGGTAGCGTATCAGTCACGTAAGGAACGTTTACATCATTGAATATATCTCACAGTACAAATGTCTATGGGCAGTGATGACCGTACCTTTGCTATTTTAATACCTATTACAAAAAAAAAAACAGGTTACCTCACAATTATTTCCTTCACCGAACATATAATGAATTATGAACCATTAATCTTTGGATGATACATACATAAACTAGTGGTCACCTTAGCTTATTAACACAGCTTAATATTAAACCGTAGGGTTCCTACCTCAACAGCATGTTCACTATCAATATGACTCTGTAACTCCATCTCATCTTTGAACACCGTCCCACAGTCCTTACACTTAAATGCATCAGTCTCGTTATCAAACCACTTCTTGTTTTCCGTCTCACTCTCAAGGCACTCCGGTTCAACGTCACTCGCTACTTTTATTATCTTCTTCACTTCTATTTTCTTCTTTTTTAACTTGACTTTTTGTTTTGTTTTCTTTTTTGTTATCTATAAAGATAAATCTATATATATATGTCGCAGCGTCAGATAATTAAATACTTTGATTGTAATCTCTAAGTTTTGAGATTTGATTCTGGATGGCCAGTGAAGTCAATAACTCTTTGTAACGTTAGAAAAACATAAAATGTCAGTTGTCAAGAAGGAGAAGACAGATGTGGTCGCGGCCAATGAAATATTGTAAAAATCAATATACGATAATCCAGCTATCGATTTGTTGTATTATTTGTGAATATGTATGACGAAGATGATGACCCCGAACCAAACAATATTGCCGGCTCGCCGTTATATATATATAAGGTTATTTTTACACAAGTTACAAATTGCAATTTTTTTGTTACAAATTTTATGTAACACTAAGGATTTTGCTGTTCTTTGCTGATGTAATATTTAGTATTGAATAAGGGAAATAATTTTCCAAATTGGACCAGTAGTTCCTGATATCAGTGCGTGCAAACAAATTCTTCAGCTTTACAATATTAGTATAGACTATGTACTAAAACCTTCTCCGAAACACGCTGCATCTTCTTGTACAAGTTTAATTCATATTGGTATAAGAATTTTACTAATTACGCATTACGAAAATCAACGACTTACTTTTTTTACTTTCTTATCTTTAATGTCATCATCAACGACTAAATCGTTAACAAATGTCTCCGGCTCATAGTGCGTGTCGTCATCATCTGTTACCTCGTCTTTAACATTAAGATCTTCAATTTCAACTTTAACTTCAAACTCTGGATAACTTATATTGTGTACGGAATGCATTTGTATCTTCGGAGCCTTTTTTAGTACATGCTTGAGGTCTGTTGTGTTCTGAAATTAGGAATTATTACATATTTAATGCCCGAGCATACTGAGGTATATTTCAACTAGATGATGAAAATAATCAAATAAATAACATTTGTTTTAATTGACGTGAATTTACTGGTCGAGAGCTTGAATAATCTATGCCATTCATAATGGTATTTCGAAATAATGGCATTTTAAATGTTGATGAAGTTGTTATCGAAACATCGGAAATATTATTTTTTTCATTTAATTATAGTCGTAGTTATTTTGTAAACTCATATATATAAGCTTCTTTTTAAACAAATAAATTATTATTATTATTACATTGGAAGTAAAACAAAGTTTATATAAATAGTTGAGTGGAATAGTACTGTATTATAAATACATAATCAGCCTGTAAATTTCCCACTGCTGGGCTAAGGCCTCCTCTCCCGTTGAGGAGAAGGTATGGAGCATATTCCACCACGCTGCTCTATTATAAATAGAAATATAATTAATCAAGAACTTTCAGTGATATGTAATATAGTTTAGCTTTTAGCAAATTGCATGACTACATATATTAAGGTGATTTGGCTAAATTATATTATGTATTAAATTAACAACTACTGAGTTCAAATGTTTTTTTATTAAAGCAAATAAATAGGAAGAGGAAGAGCAGGAAAGGTCCTATGGAGGGGTTAGCGCTTTGTCCGTTCGACTGCTCTGCCAGTTCACACTGTAACTTTTTTCCAATAAAAAAAATATAAGACTCACATAATCCAGTAGTTCTTTGTAGCAGTATTGTGCTTGCCTCTTGAATTTTATGTAGCGATGTAGCATAGCTTTACACTCCCAACAGAGTCGGATGCAAAGGGACAACATGTCTTCTGAAATCTATTACATAAAACTTAAGTAACAACTCCTTACATGCTATGTGATATATGCAAAAAATTGTGACATTTAGAAAAAAAAACGAAAATATTTAGACGAAGTGTTTTGTTAAATTAATCATAAATGTTTTTATTATTTGGAGGATTCATTCATTAATAAAAAATTAAATATTATAAAGACTTTTATGTTGCATTACCTCGGTAAGATTTTGTTCAGAAATATATTGAAAACCGCTCAAATATTACAAACAATCATAAAGAGCTTAAAACTTACAGAAACATTAAATTGTAATAAATAATAAATGAAGTTATTCAAATAAATATTCTTAATATATCTTTTTAGTTAACTTTAAAATTTACTTACAGAAATTTCGTTTAATATTTGGATATAAGCCTGTTGTAAATCTGTTCCTGCGATGTAAGACAAATATCGCCCTGAACATAAACAAGCCGTACACAATTCCTCCATTTTTATGTTTTAATATTTTCCTAAATGTTGTCCAAGTGTCATTTATTCATTTTTTAAAAAATATTGATTGTATTGTTTTTTTCTGAAATAGTTTAGCGTCCTCTTGCATTCAAGAATGCCCTTTGTCATAAATTTGACATTTGGCGTTTGTTAAATGTTGCCAACAGGCAACGCCGCTTTGTTTTTTAATTGTTATCAATACAATACGTTTATAGATCACTACATACTATAAAATAAAGTCGCTTCCCGCTATCTGTCTGCCCCTGTGGATGCTTAGATCTTTAAAACTATGCAACGGATTTTGATGCAGTTGTTTTTTTCTAGATAGAGTGATTCAAGAGGAAGGTTTATATGTATTATTCATGCATAATATAGTAAAGAAACCCTGATCATTTCAGAGATTTCTAATGTGATGACCTAAATAAACACATTTTTTTGTGCTTACGTGGCAAACGTTGGCTAAAGCTTATGAGTTAGATCAAAATAATGTCCTACAGTATTATACACCTTATAAAGGTCTACAAAAAGATCCTTGATAGTATACATATGTCTTTCTCTTAGGAATAACCTACAACCATTTTTCATCCTTTACTTTTTACGAAATAATGGCTTATTTACGAAGCGATTTTAAGCAGTACAGCATTAATCCTTATTCAATTAAGTACCTTAAGCAAATTCATGAATAATTAAAAATAATAAGAAGTGGCTAGTCTTATTATAATTTAACTTCAGTAATATTTCCAGACGTTAGAAAGCCGAGCATTTTTCATTTTTTTGTCAGATAACCTTAAATTGGGTATTAACAAAATTGAAGACATGATAATAATTATATTTTTTTTATGGTTTATATATCATGCTCATATGATATGTATTTTTTTCGTTTTCATTTAAAATACAACAAATTTCAAAATAATCTGAATACTTAGCTAACAAAGCCTACCGAAATTTTAATTTTAGTTACTATATTGACGTTTGATGTTCAAAAATATATAACAACTTTTTGAAACGATTTTTTTGTTATTAAAAAAAAGAAAACGTCTCTCAATAATTTCTAAAGAATTGCGAGAAGAAAAATCTATTCAAATGTGATATCTTAAAAAAATATTATTATAAAGCCCAAGACAAAATGCATTTGGAGGAATTACTGAACGCCACTCTTGATAGAGCTATGCAGACGGCGTTTCAAACTCTCCTTTTGCATTTATGTCCGAGGGTATCACACTTTGTAACAAGCATAAAAATTGAACAGCTAAATCCCAAGAGTTCGACATTTTTACATTTTTAACTTTTTTATTTGGATTTGTGAGTAATCAACATGGCCGTCACAAAGATACACGAAGATGACGATTATGTTATTGTCAATAAACCATTTGATATGTTCATTAACGCAAACGATGAGAATGAAAAGGTAAGCAAACTAAGTTTCTAAACAGGTACCTAAGCATAAATACAATTTTTATAAAAATCAAATAAGTCAATTTTAGGTTATATTTTTGTTGTTAACTGCAACTTGCAGTCGTAATTTTTTGTATATATCACGTGACCCAAAACACAAGCCGCCATGGTGTGGCGTCAGATAGGCAAAAACTGTAATTTCTCTATCATCTGAAACTTTGATAAACAACTTTTCTGGAGTTTTAATTTAGTATTTGTATATTACACTCCAACGAAAGCGATTGTAATCTATTATTTCCCCAAAAAACACCAAATATTTATAGCTGTTAACGTTGAATGAGTACCGGTCGTATATACATGACTGTTGTTTTTAACAATTTGACATCATCAAAATGACTGATAGCGTTTTAGCGGGAATAAAAAAGGTTTAAAATTTAATTTTATGGCAAGAATGCGTGCTTATTTTGCCGAAATATATTTTTTTGTGCCATTGTATTAGAAAAATTAACGTTTTGAAGTACTGTTTCAAACATAGTAGAATACCCTATTATTTCATTCCATAGACTATGTTATGTAAACCCTATGTGCGAAGACGAGACGAGTAGCTAGTTATAACATTTATAATTATTACTTGGTAGTAACGCTTCGTGCAAACCCTTCTGGGTAGAAACCACCATTACGTATTCTACCGTCATTTGTCAAACAGCAATACTTAGTATTATTGTGTTCCGGTTCGAAGGTCGAGTGATGTGTAATTACAAGCACATACATCTAGTTCCCAAGCTTGGTGTGGATGGCGCTGTAAGGGATGGTCATTATTTCTTACAGAGCCAATGTCTATGTTAGGTGGTGACTAATGACTCTGTTTATCAATCTGCGAAACTATGAAATAAAATAAAGTATTTTGGATTTCCAGAACACAGTAGCGTGCCACATCGCATCACACGACTCCCATCTCTCAACATCATTGAATCCTTTACATTTCGTCCAACGTCTTGATTACTCAACCAGCGGTGTTCTTTGTATAGCCAAGAATAAAAAGGCTGCTGCTAGAGTTGGCAGACTGTTTGAGAAGAGGCTGACGAGGAAATATTACATGGCTGTCTTACGACGGCACCTTCAGTTTGATGTGGCGGATATTAAATACGCAATTGGTGAGTGCTAGTTGGAGCCACTAAGGCGTGAATATATACGAGGTACATTAAAACTTTACATTACAATAAATTTTTCGGTATTCTCTCCTCTCTTAAGAGTAATAGGTGTGAAAATTATAAATATAAGTATGGTACCCTCTGTTTATAATAATAATACAAAACCAAGAGAGCCTTGGGCTCATTTCTTCAGTATGTATTTCATTTTTTTTTTGTGTATTAATGTGCGTAAGTTGTGCTGAACAGACCTGTGACACTTTTCTCCCCAAACACAGAGCACAGAGTAATGCCCAATCGAACAAGGTCGAAGAAATAATATATCTACTTCTCAAAGTAAACGTGAAAGTTTAGACTTTTCACTTTGTTTTACGGTATCTTAATGAAATTTGGCAATAAATGCGTTGTGACGTCACGATACCGTAACGTAAGACGTCGTGACGTAAATGTATGACAAAGCTATCCTGGCCTCGGGGCCGCGTTACAGATTTACAGTATGGCTGTTTTAAGAATCAAATCAGAATATACTTTACTCATTATTAGATTAAATCTATAGCTATCATTTATGGATGTTTGTTGATACGTCACGTTCGTACGTGTTCGTCGCGTCGTGACGTTTTCGTGTGTGGCTACCCTAAAATCTATACTACGGCCTGTAATGAACAGCAGTAAAATATCACTTCTTACTGTCATTTAGTAAAATAATGTTGCCACATTATCTCTAGGAGTTGCAGTTAAAATACTTCGTTTTAAGTTTTGATATTCGAATTAACCGTAAGCTATCAAACGTTATTTGCATTGATCGGAAAAAATATTTTTTTGTAGTTTTATTCACAATCACACACACATTCACAAATCACGCATACATTCACAATCACACACACATTCACAATCATACCTACATATGGTTCAAAACATGAAATTTCCAACTTTACTTAATCATTAAAAATTATGATGGCAGGTAGATTTTTTATAGTTTTCTTTGTCGTACCAGATCTTTTCAAAACTTTACTCACAAAAATCACGTCAAAATAAAAGCTACGAGTGGCATGTATTTAAGACTGACCCCCCAACCAGTGCGAGTTGAACCCTATCGAACTCTACCGAGCTGATTGGTTATATACGTTTATAGGATTATTTGCAAAATATCACAAATCTCAAAAATCTGAAAAAAATAAAAATATACCATAGTCATCATACTGTATTCATCCTCAAGGCGTAGATGAGTCGTCGGACGGCGCGCACCGGATGCGCGCGGTGCGCGCGGCGCCGCCCCCGTGCGCAGCGCGCGCGGCGCACACGCGCGTGCTGGCGCTGGAGTCGGGCGCCTATTGCGGGCAGCCCGCCAGCGTGGTGCTGCTCAAACCCATCACAGGTCCCGCAGCGCTGTGCTGTTATTTCATGACGTCTCGTTGTTCTAGTAGCCTGTAAGGCTAGTGGTCTGTAAGGCCGCCGATCCAAAACACACTGGCTATTGAGTTTTCCTGTAGAAACTTTCTCAGTAACGGCCCGCGTCTTTAAAATTACGTATAGTCTATTCCAAGAGAAGAAGGAATAAAAATAAACAAACCATAGATTTAAGTATTTCATGCGATTTGCTAATAGCTCAGGTATATTGTAGACTACTAACGGTTCTTGATTAATATTTCTTTATTTATGATCCAACACTATTCCACTAAAATACTTTTATCCACTTAATTTTACTTCTAAAGTGTGGATAACAGTTTCTTCCAAGTTCAAAACGCCGTCTTTTCGCAAATCCATAATGAATATAATTCATTCAAGCTCAACCAATTATATCGCATCAATTCGATCCCCTTGTGGTTGGAATATACTAAAAAGCCGTTGATCTCTTTCCGGTTCGGTCGTATTTTATCACATCTCGACTCTCATCGATGTTCCCTGGTCTCCGGTTCAGGTCGCACTCACCAGTTGCGGGTGCACTGCACGACGATCGGTCACACGATCCTCGGCGACTACACGTACAGCAACAGAGAAGACACCGCGCCGCATAGAATGTTCCTACACGCTACTAGGTAACTATAACAAAATCGCCATTACGTAGGAGATTATAGTTGTCTGGACAAACATAGACTATCTCAATTCCCAAATAATTGTTGTAACTTATTTCAGTCGATAATTTTCTAGGTTAGTGTTACCATTTCAAAATAAAACGTTGGACATCCAGACGGAGGAACCGTTTTTCACGGACCAACAGTTCGCGTCCAAATGGGAGTCTGAGAAAGTTTTCTTTAAGTACAGAAGTAAAGAAGATTTCGTGTCTCTCTGTGACGTCATCGATGAAAACCGAGTCGACGGGCTGCGGTACCAAGAATTCTGCTTTCAAGAATAATATCGTGATCGAATAATGTGTCGTTTTATTTTCCTATATTCGTAATTCCGCAAGGTCTAATACTAACTGACACACAACGCTCATATTCTCATTCAATTGAATTGCATTTTTTTTTAAAGATTCGTTCTTTATTACCAACTAACTGCTCCGTGCCTTTTCACCTCCGTTAAATATTCCTGCTCACATCTATTACATGTGGGTCGTTGCGTGATATTATGGAGTGAGCTGAAGAGGCTGTAAGCGGAGTGGAGTGGAGTGAGGTGAGAAGCGAGGTTTTGATGGGTTGTTAAAATGTATTGGTATTGTGATCGTGTTAGCAGAGGTGCCAGTTGCCTGGAATATAAAATGAGAGAAATAAAATAATGAGTAATTTAAATCGTACTGCATTAATATTTTGTGGGAGGGCTTTGTGCAAGCCTTTCTGGGTAGGTAGTAGGTACCACTCACTCAAACAAATATTTTTTCTAATTCGAACTTCTAGAGATTAGCTCTGTTTAACATTATACATACATAATATTATTAGGCAGCCCCATCTTAAGTACAAGTCTAAAAAAATTTAAGAAATCCGTACCTACTTTGAGTTTAGAAGCTGGCAGTTTCACTCTTGTCTTGGAAATCAATTTCCGTCTCATCGGATTGTTTTTTTACTGAGAAAAGGTAGGCAGACTTGCAAGTAGTGGTCACCACCATCCATACGTTGATGCTGTGAGAAATATTTGTGAAGAATAGGTCACATTAGTAAAAACCTAGTAATTTTGTCTTTGTAATCAATACAGATCACGAACGACCTGCACGAAATTATTAATATAGAAAGAAGAGCGACATTCTTAATTGGCATTTTTAATTAAATTAGTGCCATAATTAAAAAAGTTTTTAATCGACTATTTCCTGCATTTTTAATTGTATCATTTGGTATTGGCATTATAACTATAACTTTGACAAAGAGATTATTATTTAACTCCTAAAATGTTATTAAAATAAGGGTTGGTGAGGATAATAAATAAAACTGCATTATATATTATTAATCTTTATCGCCTTATCTAGAACACAGGACATTTTAAAATTAAGAACTAAAAGTTCATCTTACAAAATGAATCAATTGTGTTGTATACAAATCTTCAACTAATTTGATTGAAAAGACAATCTCTTTTTAACATATAGCATTAAAACGGGATAGCTATATTATAGAAAGAACAGAATAGTATATAATGCTTTAATTCAAACCTAGATAAACACCCCTGAATCCGTTACAAAACATTGTGAAGTAACCTGCATGCCTCGGATAAAACTCTTCAACTTGAGTATCCACCAAAAAGCATTGGAGCAGAGATGTATGATATCTTTGAATCCAAAGAGTCATTTCCGAGCCGATAATAGCAATTGTCCTTACGAGCATGAGACGAATTACAAAAGCAAATTAAAATTCATCGATACTTGTCCGGTTTGAACTCATAATCATCAGCTAAGTATCATGTTAACACACTGGACTGTCTGTAATAATTTGTAATGACGGCTATAATAATAAAGATCCAGATTGTATACAACACAATCAAAGATAACGAACATGTGTTTATTGCTTCGAACACATACGGCTTTATTTATAAATGCCATTAAGGAGACAAACATTTATAAGTGCAGTCGTATGTTTATAAAAAAAATCCACTATTTCTCAATCGTCTAAAACTCGGGGATTCCCATACTCACCGTGACTTCTGAACATCCCTCCGCCTCTTCATATAACTTCTAACATAAGAAATATACTATATCGGACCGTGAATTCTCTTTGAAACGTCAATATAAACTTGGAGGGGGAAACTGGAGTTTATACTCCAGTATTGTATTAATGTTTATACATTGGAAACGACATTTTATATGACATATTTGGACAAATATGTCGGTAAAACACTTGTGTGTGTCAACTTGTCAAGGAAATAAGGGAAATGTTTGTGTTGACTGTACACGTTTAACGCGCTTAGTATATGGAGCTATTCCCATGTCCAGTTTGCGGTAATATTCGATCAAATGACGCGTATGTACACGATACAATCGTATATAACTGACAAAAGGAGTGACTACCGAGTTTCGTAGAATCGGACGAATCCACATTCAGAACCGGTGATAACTTAACTTTCAATTGAACACGCTAGATTAGTATCGCTTCGTCTCTTTCTACAAAGTTACGTTAAATCAAAACATATTGCCGAATTATAAAATATTTACATATATATATTGGAAAGAGATCTATCACCAAAAAGCATTTCATCTAAAGTTTGTGTGTGTCACTGTGGAAATTTATGAATGTGTGTCATAGAACAATCAGCTCAGTCTATCCAAGTCGGCTATTTGAACTAAGTTAAGTCAGACGTACCACACACGTGGTACAGACACGAATGTCAACGACCTGTTACACACTAGTAAAGTACGGTTAGCAAAACAAAAAATGTCTCATTAAATTTATGAATTTTAGCTGTTGGAGCGATTTCAAGTGGAAGTTACGGACAGGTGATAGTCCAGCGTCACAGTTACGTGAAGTCGAATCTAGCGGACGAGTCGTGCGAGTGTGTGTGTGTAGTTTAATAGTTATAATCGTCTCCGTTGGCGTCCTCAGGATTATATTTATTTTCATCCTCGCTCGGTTCCTGTTTAATCTGAACGTCGAGGGCCGGCAGGCTGAACTCTGGATAATCTGTGAATTGCAATACATATTCGTTAATAGGGGGAAAAGGTTACATTTTAATACTGTGTCCTGAAGCTACAAGGGCATCATTAATCACCCCTAACCTATCTAATCAGAACAGAAACGAAGAGTCCAGTCTGTTTTTTCTTTCTGCTCTGATTTCGGTTGTTTTATATAAGCTGCCTCTCTCTAACTCTCCTCTACTCTTAACTCTCCCCAAAGAAAATGACACGATATAAATGTAACTCACCGTCCTGCGGCTCTTCCTTGATCTTGATGTCCTCGGGCTTGACCTTGGGCTCCTTCCGCTCCTTGTCCCGCCGCCGCCTCTTGTCGCGGTCCTTGTCGCGGTCCTTATCCCGCTCCTTGTCGCGCTCCTTGTCGCGGTCGCGACGCTCGCGGCGACGCTCCGAACGCGAGCGCGACCGCCGCCGACGTCTGCGGGTAGACGCGATTCGTTGCAACGTGTTATTGTATGTGTTTAATGGAAATACACTGGTATTCTTTATGGAACTGAGATGAACACTAGGAAAATATTTTACGAAAATCTTCTCCTGAGGGGTTTAATAGGAGGTGCTGTATGGAATTTGATATTAAGGCATGCGTTTAAGAGAAAAGGTCAGTCATCGTACTAAAATATTCGTGCTTAAGCCACTATTGACTTGTTACTCGGTTAGGGATACCGAACAGTCAATTTTATTCTACTTTCGTCTCATTTTATAACAGAGGTCACCACCGCTGTAAGAAATATTATCCATTCCTTACAGCACCAATGCGCCGACAACGTGGGAACTAAGATATTTCCCTTAAGCCTGTAGTTACACACTCACTCTTCAAACCGGAACGCAATTACACTAACAATATATATTGTTCATTAGCAGTGGAATATCTGATGAGTGGATAGTACCTACCCAGACGGGCTTTCATAGAGCCCTACCATCAAGTAATCTCAAGTCTCGACAGTTCAAACACATCAAATATTAAAGCACTCACCTCTCGGTATCGTCGTCTCGCTTCTCCCTCTCCCGTTCCCGTCTGCGCGAGCGAGACGCGGAACGTCTCCGGGAACGAGACCGACTGCGACGCCGACCGCCTTCAAAACACATACAAAGTTAATACAGACTGCCTTTTATAAAATCCGTGTTTTGTCGCGTTTGTCGCGTAAAATCCGTGTTTAACAATTTAATATGTATATTTGTTGATTGTGTTAAGGTTCTGTTACTGTAACAGTACTCAGTATTATTGTACAAAAGCTGGATTGCTGGTTGTCGTGAACTGTTAACAAAAATCAATTAAGAGTAATCGAAATAGGACGAACCTGCAATGACGGCATAATTAAATAAAAAACAAAGTGACGCTTGTTTCTGTCGGGACGATGTGGAATGTGATTCCAACCACACCCCGTGTATACAGATCAGGTCAGCGTCCAAAGGTGGTGGCGTAATGGTGGCACTCACGGTCGCGCTCGCGGCGCTCGTCGCGGTCGCGCTCGCGCTGCTCGAGGCGGTACCGCTCGCGCTCGCGCTCGTTGTCCTCGCGGCCCGAGTGCTTGATGTTGACGTCCGCGCCGCCGCGCCGCGTGCCGCCCAGCCCGCCGCCTGCGCGCGATATATTATTGCACACCGAACCGCTTCGTATCCGAGTACTGTATGTTCAAAGATCACTCCTGCTCACCGAGTCGCCGCGGCAGCCACCCCTTGACCGTCCTCGCTCGCTCCACGTCGACCAACACGCGTTTCCCGTCGATCTTCTTGCCGTCGGCGTGCTTGTACGCGGCTGGAACACATCGCACGGAACCATGTAACACTCCATCGACTTGCTTCCGGACGAGCGACATTTATATATTTCATATTTTGGAATTAGCAACTGTAGGCGAGTGGGGGGGATAAACATTTCAAATCGTCAACAATTCTAGTATATTGAATATTAGCTCCTTTTTCAAATACTGAAACGTCTTTGAATGTCTTTAAGGTGGAAGGGAGGGATGTATCTACTTTTTGAACAAACGTCGCCCGCGCGGAATATTTCTAAACAGTAATGAATAGACTTACATGGACATTGAACAAATACGAGTTATTATTAATTTAGACAAAGTTCAAAAGAAATCCATGTAAATCCATTAACATTCAACGTTGCTGATATTAAATACGAAATGAGCAACATCGAACGTTCTATGTGACAACATTTAAAAATACGAAAAAGTTTTTTTTTTAAATTGTGTCAACAAAAAAAAAAAAAACAATTTCACGACATTTACACATATACCTACTGTGATACCTACCGACCGAGCCGAGACGTGATTTGACATGACTATATACCTACCATCGGCGATCACTTCGTATTCCGAATTATATACTTCTTAATATTTTACTTACATATATATATTTTTTAAATCGCAGCGAAGCGACGCGGCGTTAACATTACCATTACCTGGTGCGCTTTACTTACGTTCCTTGCGCATATTTAAAAAAAAAAAGTAATATTCCAAATAAAAAAATAAAAACGACTTTAACTTTGTCTGAGAAAATAAATGTCTAAATAAACTTCCATACTTATCTTACGTGTGAAGTTTTATAATCCAACACTTTGTAACACTTTAAAAAAAACTTATCGAAACAAATAAAAAATAGCATCGTTATTTCCTTTATAACGGTTATTTTCGTAACGTTATATCGTTACTCGTTAAACATTATAATCGTTACTCGTTACGTTAAACATTCATATAATATCAATAAGCTATTTCCGGTATATATATCTTGTATGCTGGTATCGAATCTTACCACATACAAACCTATACTATAACGCCGGTTATCTCGACATTGTGTTGTGTCAATACGGCTGGGTCTGTGGTGTGAATAGAAAAAGCCACTTATTAATCACAGTACATACTATTCAACCGACTTACGTACGTGGGCGCGTTGTTACAAACTGCTCGGAGGGTTTTATAAAAATAACGTTATTTTATAATCCGTTACTAGTTATAACACTTTAAAAGTAGAGTATACAAAATAATTTGTTTTATTTTTTATTTAATGTATTATTATTAAATTTCACTGCAACGTTTCTGACGTAAATAAGTTTCACCTCTTTCAAATTAATTTGACCAGACCTAAGTTATATTGGTAATTAATTACTTTAAGTTGTAACGCTATAATTGTAATTATATTTCATATGACGGGAATATTTTGCTAATGCACACAAATATAGATCCGCTGGTAGCTGAGTGAATGGTACCACTAGTTAAACAAGTAATACTACAATGAACTAAACTTTGTTTTGTAGACTGTACCCTATCTCTATTTCACTTTAATAAAAAGATAAAAATATCAAATATATTGATTTGAAAAAAAAAAGAACAAAAAATATATTTCAGTGAATATTACATTTACAAAAAAAAACCTTCCAAGCAGTTTATATAAACCTAACTTTGTTAAAAATTTATAGAATGTATTATATAAAAAAATATGTCATAATATATTTAGATAGTTAAATCTGTCTGAATTCAAACTACTGGAAAAACTAAAATCTCCCTTCGCCCCCTTTGAAATATCTAATCAGTTTTTGATTCACAAAGTGGCCTTGGGGTTGAGCCGAGGATGCCTCTAAGCACGTGGCACTAGCGAGGCGCAAAATTTAACGACAAATTAAGGTGAAAAAAAAACAACTGCTGTCGTGGGACACTTGGAACGGTTGGAACGAAGTTGCTCTCGCTGCATATTATGTATAAAATAACAGACACATTAATATAAATTAACAATCTTTGAGAATTTATAACTATTAATAATGATCACGTGTGACTTAAAACAATAATAAAAAACAAAAAAAAATTATATAAAACCGTATACAATAAATAGAGACAGAGCGAAAGATAAAGCGATCGAAAGTTCGCATGGAGGGGGCATAACTTAAACCATTGCTGTAATTTTGTAACTGTTTATCTAACGCTACTCCACCACTGAGCGTGTTTGTTTAACGTTACGTAACGTACACAGAAATAATATATAACAGAATAAACTGTATGAGGTCATGTTTACCTATACTAATATTATAAATGTGTGAGTTTGGATGGATGGATGTTTTTACTCAATCACCGCAGAACGGCTGAACGGATCTGAATGATATTTGGCACAGAGATTTGGCATATAGCTTAGAATAGCACATAGGGTACTTTTAGCTAAGCTAGCGGAAACTAGTATTAAAAAAACAACAATTTTAAGAGATTTATGATATGAAATGATTGTTGTATTTTTGAGGAATCGATGGGCAAGTTGAATGCTATAATTAAGTAAGAAATAGTTTTGCTTATTTCATAAGTGACAAGAAAACTTGTATCTGTTGTGGTAATTGGCAAATTAAAAAAATATATATATATATTTGATTCTTTCCCAAATTTATACTGATGATAAAAAAAGCGTGGAGTTAGTATTTTTTTACTTTCAGACTGGATATATATAGATTTAATTGTATATTGTAATAAAAATGTAACTAGCTGTTCTTTTCAACATGTTATGATGTGATTTGTAATTCTGTAATATGACCGTTCAAAATTACTTTTACTTAAAAAGCTTACTCAAGTAAAGTTTATTTTAATTTTGATACAATTTGATGATTATCAAATATTGAAATAAATTTATATTCATTACCACTAGTAAATTCAATGTTAGTTCAGCTTTTGATATACATTGAACGTATTTGTCTGTATGTTTGAACTGATCTAGAAAAACGAGACATACAAGCTCGGGGAGAATTCTTCATTATAAATATCTAAATATATTACGACTCGACATATTTATGATAAAGACTCACAAATATGAACATTATCAAGTGATACGGATCAACAAAGAAGTATGGCTGGTAGTTAATGACATCGCAACTAGCGTTAGGAACGATAAACGCGACTGGGAGTTCGTTAGTCGACTACTCCACCGACAACATTTGAATATTTCCATATATATGATCAGGGGTACAAAAGGACATAACACCTGCCCCTACTAACACGCGAGTGGAAACTAGTAGATGAAAAGAATTAAAATACCAGCGATATTTCTTCTCTTGTTATGTTTACGAGTTAAATATTAACCGATCAACTTACAGTGCATGTCTCTCTCATGTTCGTACTCAATGAAAGCATATCCTCTTGGTTTGCCATTGTCTTTATTATATATCATATGAATCTGGAACAAATTAGAGCAGTTTCAAAAGTTGGTCCTTCTAGCCGGATATCGGTCATGGTTGTTATTGTTAACCTAAAACTAGTTAACTGCGCTGAATTATAATTCATTATAGATACCACTGATGGAGACACACTCCAGTGTTTCATAGTGATATAGGATATATTAAGAAATTCAAATCAATTTAAATTCAATAGTGGCCAAGTGACTTTGATTTTATGATATATCAATAAATAAATATACATAGAGATAATGATTGATAAATATATACATACTTTCTTTATTACTCCGTACCCTTCAAACTCTCTCCGAAGCTTGGATTCGGATGTGTCATAGTTCTGTAAATAAAAAAAAACACTATTAAAGATTTATATTTCTATTTCTAGAGAAGATAAATTGTTAAACAGATGAATTTCATATGAGTGATGACTGGGTTTAATCTGAATAACCATCACTGACTTTTCAGATATTTCTAATATTGTGAACGCTTACCAACCTTAGTAACTAAAATGGTACATCCCTTGTGTCTGAACATATATCTTTTCACAAATAAATTAAAATATAGGTGTGCTGTACTGTAGGTAACAGATATAAAAGAGCAATAAATACTATTTACCTACATATGCTAATATTATAAATGCGAAAGTAATTTGTCTGTCTGTTGCTCTTTCAAGGCCAAACCACAGGACCAAACTTGATAAAATTTTGTATGAACCAAGCTTGAATTTGTATAGTAATATTATTTAGAGGTGAAAGTTGTTTATTTGTATGTAGGGAGTAATCTCCAGAACTAATGATCTATATGATTAAAATTCACCAGTAGAAAGTTACATCATTTCACAGTGCTATAGGATCTAAAACATATTTAAATCATAACATTTTCTTCATTAGTAAATTACATCTATGCAAGTTGGGATGGGTTGTTAGTTTTTGATATTGTTAAACATGTTATATTGGATTTTTAGAACATTAACAAAGTAAAACTTTGGAAGCAAATAAATTTGTTATTATTTACTTATTGGACCTATATTTACTTATAAATGAGTACACATTTTTATGTAAAAAGTAAAAGTAACAATTTGCAAATTAAGAGATTTTGAGTTTATTCCAAGACCGCTCATTGGAGTGTTGGAATAAACTCAAGTGTGTTACATTGGTGGGTGTTAGATTTTGTAATGCCTGACTGAAAATGTTTTCTCATAATAGCCTATTCCAATCTAAGTATAAAGTGTTTACGATTAATATATTTTTATTTATAACACAACACTGTTACACTTTATTACTGATTTTCACTTTAATTTTATGTCACAAATTCCGATAACAGTTTTTTTTTTGATTATCAAAACACAATTTTTCCACAAATCCTTAGTGAATATCATTATTAATCAAGCTCTAATCAATGATATTGCGTCAATTTGCTGTCAAATGTTGTTTATTTGGCTTTTCCTCCCTTATGTTAGGAATAGAGTATAAATGATTAATCCATATAAATTTGTTACAATGGGTAAAAATATTTTAATTTATTTATATATACTTACTATCCTAGCAACAAACAATGTCTTGAAAGGATCGCCCGTGGCCGGTGCATTGGTTGTGGGATCCCATAATGCTATTTCTTGCTCCAATTTGTATGCCGTCTGCTCAGCACGCTCCCGTCTTCGTCTTTCAAGTCTTTCTTCTCTTGTCTCAACTCGTGTAGGTGGAGGTGTTTCAGACGGGTGCTATGGTATCAAAAATACATTCTTTTATATAACTTTTACCTTTTTATATTCTACTTTTCATATAAACACGCATTTAAACCATTAAATGTATAATTATATATAAGCTTAAGCATGTAATTCAAACTCGTCGTAAATAGTCAAAAGCATCAGTATAAATACAATATTTATGTAGCCATACACAATATTTTGAATCTTAAAAGAAGACTTACTATTAATATTAAGTAATTGTGTTGTATTTAACGTACTTTTCGAAATTTAATTATTTAAAAATCGATTATATGGCATAATTAACACATCGGCACGGCATTTTAACTAACCTCGAAAATATGGAGAAAAGCGCCGACTCCATCGTAGCCTTTTTGTTTCTTTTCATGGGGAAGTTTTGCCGCTGGCGGCAGATAGGGAATTGGATCCCGTGCCGCAAATAGAGCAAGAAGATTTGGTGGTAGAAACTGCGTCATCGCCACGCCATATAATTATCATAAATACATTTATTTAATAACTTTCACAATCCCAACCACTAACACATTCACAAATGTACCCCGATCTCTTCGTGGCGCTTAATTAGGTAAACGAGTGTTTATTAATTTATTGAAATTATTCAATGTCACACACAAATATAGTATTGTGCTTGTCACAATGTGAACGCCAACGCCATTTTTAGTTTGACGATTGCGACGCCATATTGTTATTTGTAGCGTTGTATTTTTAATCGTTTCTGCTGTGGCTTCTTGCTCTTTGAATCATACCATAACTTACATTATTATATAAAATAATAAAGCACTACTACAATTTTTACAAGTATTTTAGGATACAACAGGATGAATTTTTGAAATAGGAGCCAAACATCTAATTACAAATAGCGAAAAACCGGATTTCTTAGTGTCGGCCAAATTCAAACACCGTTTGATTCACTGCCAAATGCCGACAAGCCGACAAATCCTTTTGTCGGTTCCGTCCCGCAACGGTGCGGTGCCGTTTGTCCTCGCCAACGGAAAATACTGCGGCACTCATCAATCGCGCCGCCGACCAACACCGCCCGATACCGCGGGTGTCGGTATCCTTTAAGCAATTGCCGCCGCGATCATATATAACGCGTACACGCGTCCTACAACGATAGTTCACAGTGACGCCTCGTGTTGAGCACATGCTCCGCCTTATTAACTGTATAATAATTGTAACTATAATTTGCAATAAATAATTTATATTTTTGGGGTACATACCGAGTTTTCACTTAAACCCCAAAGACTCGAATTAATTACAGTTATTGGTGTTTACTTCACAATTTTATCTTATTTGTAGCATATACTCTTACAAAGGGCTTACTATTCTGAAGCTTAATTTTCAATAACTTTTGACAGCGTTTTATAATAATAGCGTTACGAAATAATTATTCTATATTTTGGTTAAATTGATGCTAATAAAAATAAACTTTACCAACAAAGAAAAGTAAATAAATACAATCTTATTTAAAATTCTAAATAATTATCTCAAAGTTTTTAAATACTTTTATAAAAAGAAAACGATTATTAAATGAGAAATAATCTTAATATAATAATTGGTCGATGTCTTGTGTGTATTTTGTCAATAATTAAGAGTATTACTTTAATTTAAAACACAAACACACATTAACCACATGACAATTCAGAGCTTGGGTTAGAATCCGCCATCTTCATTTAAGAGGACAGTCCTTGCGGAACGCCTAAATAGCGCTTACTGTTTTCGAAATATCTTAAAACTGGAGCATTGATCATGGATGAAAAAAAACATTCAGTATCTTAATAGATAGATCTCAAGTTTCACCGCATGATAATTATAAAATTTGTATTAATAACTCAGTAAATTCATCGTCAACATCACTCCAAACACTGAAATCGACCTTTTCTATTATCATTTTTTAAGCTATTTAGCTGCTAGTTTATACATGTATTTTTGGTTAAATGGGGACACAAAAGTGTAAATAATAAGTTCACCGTGTTAAATTTCTATTATATCACATAATATATTAGTAATTTTTATTTAAATATTGCTTACTTTTTGGCATTCGTCGTCCATACTTTTTAGTATGGAGAAAATCATTTGACGGTTTTGACTTATTATTCGACATCGCTGTCAATAAATTTTCAGTCCCTCCCCAGATCTCAAGGTGGGAGCACGTTAATTTTTATTTCGAGCCGAGTCTTATAATTTCGCGAATCGTCTACGCACACATAGACAAGTTAGCATAAGGGTGGGGTGCGAGTGTCGTGGGATGCAATTGTTAATTTTTACTTTTCAAGATTTATCGACTATTAGTCAAGTCACATATTATTAAGTTAGTTCTTTGATAAATAAATATTTTTGTAATAATTAATAAAAATTTAACGATTTTAATTGGCTTTTTAATTGCCCTGTATGAATCTACCTCATGGCGTACGAATTTACCGCATTTACTGTACGAACGTACCCCTACCATACCAATACGTGGGGTACATTCGTACAATTATTTTATGTAGAAAAAAGCCTATAACCCTTTAACCTTTTGTCATAATAGTTTTGGAGTTTTTTGTAACAAACTATAATATATTTGTTACACTTAAGCACATAAACTAGGTAAATACGACAATTAATCACATCGTAAAAAAATAAAATCTGAAAAGTGTACGAAGGGTAACTTTTCCCCTAATGTTGAATTAAAAGTACAAAATTGTAAGGATGAACTTAGTGAATACCCGAATGAACCTGAATGTAATGTAATTTTTGCACTATCCTGCTTATTTTTTTCTCTTAATACGAAATTTAAAACAAACGCCAACTCATACCCAAACTCATGTCGTTTAGTTCGTCTGCTTAATTCCAAATTATTTAAATGCTTAATTAAAATAGTGCATAGTGCTAAGCAAAAACGGTTGATATACATTCCATTTTCTACTGATGCTATACTTAGTTAGTACCTTTCATGACCAGATACCGTCAGCGGGCCGCCCCCCTGATTTTTGTGTAATATAAAATAATTTTAATTGACTTGTTTAACCAAGAAAATTTATGTCTTTAGTTTTTAGTTAATTAAAAAAAATTGATTAATATTTACCTCCATTATTTTTATTTATAAAATTTAAGTAAGTGATTATTTAATGTGTCTTAACGCCCTAATTCGTTATACTTACCAATCTTAAAATATCCAGAAAATAATAATTTAGTTAGAGGAGAGCAGTAGAATCAATAAAAATCATAATGTATATGAGGCATCTTAATGCACTCTGACCGCACCCTATGCTAACAAATAATTTATAATTGTGTTTGCGAGTGACAACCTTATAGCTAATACATTACTCATAAATAAATGTATTTTTATAAATCCTACGTTATGAACGCGCAATGAAAATTTAATTTATTCGTTGCAACGAAAACAAGCAACTAATTGTCTAGGGGGTGCGTACGATACACTGCACAATGCAAGTGTATTATTGGAAAGTACCTATGTGTGTGTTCTAAAATAAATTCCCACGCTTACAAACTATGCTCTTAAGATTCACGTATTCCACTGGACCAAATCAGCTTTTTCATTTAGTTGTAGGAAGTTGTTTCAAAAAAGTATAGGTACAGACCATTCATGAGATGGAATTGGTCGTTTATCTTGCGTATGAAAGAGGCACGTATTATCCAACTTAGCTTACGGAGAAACGTTTGTCATAAATAAAATAAAAATAATAAAATATATATTTCAAACAAAACAAAGACATTAATTTTAAAACGAACACAAAAAATTCAAGTTATATATGCAAAATCAACCATATTCCCGAATTAATAGAATGGTTATAGTCACCAATAAGCTAAGAACTGCTATTGAAATACCAAAGAAAACAATGCAACGAAAATTTCGCCCAAGGCATGTGTTTTCGCCGTGTATGGGAGCATTTACCCTTAAAGCGTTAAAAGCCGCCGATCCTTGGACTTTCTTCTTGATACTCATCGTCTTATCACAGTGTGCTGAAATTATAAATGGCTTTATCAAACCGATATCTAGATTATATATAGTGGCCCTAGTATTAGGAGTAAAAACTTTTTAAAATTCAATGATTGGACTACTATTGGAATTCATAAAAGTAGACAACGAATGTACGAGCTTTATAATGAAAGGACGTACAATCACAGTGCCACTTTTGCCAACTATGTAAGTAACTATTCAAAATTATTTAGAAAAATGTGCTTTTTGGCAAAGTCTTTAACTATAAAAAATAGAATTAAGAATGCACATGACAAAATAAAAATGACTTGGAAAATTATTAATTGTGAAACTGGTAGAGGTGGCAGTCGCAGCTCCGAATTGAACTTATATTATAATAATAAAGTCATAAATAGTGAACGGGAAGTTGCTTCAGTTTTTGAACAATTTTTTGCTGACATACCAGTTTCTACAACTAAGTTACTTATTTCTTCTCGAGCAGTTGCCGAATCATTGATGAAAGAAAATGTACGAGAATGCAAATCAAAATTTAATTTTACCCCTGTAAACACCAATGACATAATTTGTACGTTTAAGTCATTAGACATTAAGAAAACTGCTGATCTATGGGGTATTTCTGTAAAGGTGATTAATTCAATTATTTATGTGATTGCACCTTATCTTGCAATAATATTCAATGATTGTGTTCAACGTGGTGTATTTCCTGACCTGATGAAACATAATAAAGTCATTCCAATATTTAAATCTGGTAACTCTTCAGATCCTAACAACTATAGGCCAATGTCAATACTACCAACCCTCAGCAAAATATTTGAAAAAAATATTCTAAATCAATTATTAGCATATTTCAATAGACACAATCTGCTTCATAGAAAACAATTTAGATTTACGAGGGGTCGCACGACTACCGACGCAGGTATCGAACTTATAAGAAATATCTATGAAGCCTAGGAGAAGTCGCAGGATGCCTTAGGGATTTTCTGCGACTTATCCAAAGCCTTTGATTGTGTTCAACATGAAACTCCGGTCAGAAAACTATATCACTATGGAATTAGAGAATGTGCACTCGACCTTCTGACTTCTTATTTTAACAATAGAATTCAGAGGGTTGACGTTAAAGGAACAAGATGTCCTGGGGTCTCAGTTGGTATGGGGGTCTAAAATAAAGTAGTCTAAGTAACTCCTTATTACATCAGCTATTTTCCAGTGAAAGTCCCGTGAAAATCGGTCCAGCCGTTCCAGCCGGAATAAACAGACAGACAAAAATGGCAAAAAAAATATTTTGGTATGTGTACTGAAAATACATATGTACATATGCATTTAGTAAAAAACGGTTATTTTAATGTTACAAACAGACCAATTTTATTATATGTATAGATATAGATGTGTAGATATAGATATATAGATGATTAAGTAAAACTAAAGTCATTATTATTCATTTTTATTTATTTTATGTTTAAGTTGTTACAGACTTGAAATAGTAGCCAATAAATTGATAGTTCCCCAAAGTCTAACTTACTTTCAAAATTAACTGAATCCCTGGGACTACAATGGAATGTCTAGATCTCTTTCAACGACCAAGCAATTTAGTATATCGAAATACCGCACGTAAAATAGAAATACTTAATTTGACTTACATGCTTCTGCACTTGTAGTAAAAATTTAACGATCAGCACAGTGAACGCCAGCGCCGTACTGCTCAGTCCGATTATAACGAGCCATGTGACACCATCTTTTATACGAATGGACCGAATTCCTTCTAATACTTCTGTTTGTGTACTCCTTACTACATCTACCAGATAAATGGAAATATAAATTAAAAAAAAACTATCTTCAAGTAAGATAAACGCTTTGTGCAAGTCCGGCTGAGTAAGTATCACACACTCATTATACATTGTATTGCTAAAAGTAGTACTTGGATTGTGTGTTCCAGTTTGAAGGCTGAGTGATCCAGTGTAACTTTATTTGTGTAACAAGCACAAGGGATATAACATCTTAGTTCCCAAGGTTACTGGCATATTGATGATGTAAGTAATGGTAAACATTTCCCACAGTATCAATTTTATAGGAGGTAGTGACCATTTACGATCAGGTCGCACTTTTTCCATCCAAAAAAGTATAATAAAAAAAGGCTTTTACAAACACTGTCACATCTATCAAATCTGATATTTTAGTTCTACGTGATAGGATAACAAGTAGGAATTCATTAATTCCTCCTTTGACTTATTTAAGTACCTAAATTACGTCCTCTTGACTGATTGCCATCAGCTACGAAGTACGCAGGAGATATTAAAATATCTAGCCTTATAGTGCACAAAAGAGTGTGTACTTGTACTGTCTATTCATTTGTTCTTTTCAGATCTATTCAGATGTTCTCGTCATCTGTTATTCGGTCACGATCAAAATAGGTTCACCATAGGACAGCTTTACGAGCTTTCCGAGGCACGAGAAATTGTAAACATAGTTTGAAAACACCAGGCCGCCATTTCGAATTTCTTGAAAGGAAATCCTAATTAAAATAATATAAGAAAAAGTTCGTACTTACAAATTTTATTACTGGTTGCAATTGAAATAGCTCTAAAAAGAAAAAAAAACATATTAGAAGTGTTATTTAAATTCTGTGTCAAAATGAACGGCGTTCATTAATTCATGCCTACCTTAAAAATAATTGTGCATAGGCTATTGACTACAAGTTTTTGGCATAAATATCCATTGAACCCTATTTAACCTTACTCTATGCTAACTGTATTACCGTTTGCAATAAACAATCTTTTTTTTAAAACAATGCTTAATTAGCATGAGTCCAATGCTTTTTAATGAACAGGCCATAGATAATAATTACTTTTAAATGCGGCAAAATGAGAGCAGTTTTAAAATTTAAATGTTATTTAATTTAACATAACATATTAAGTAGTTGGGTTATGATTCTGATGAAAGTGCGATACGAAGCTACGTAAATAAGACAGAGCAAAAATAGTCCCATTGATAAGTAATTTTAAAAAATATGCCCTACTGCGTTTTCGTCCACAATATATATAATGTAAATTTAAAGAAGAAACGTACTTGTTATCGGTATTCACGCTGTCTGTCATTAATTTAATATTGAATTTTGTAAAGCAATGTTCATTGTCACCAGATTATTACGTTTGCCTCAAAATTATAAATACGTAATGACAATGTAATTTATGTTCTGACAAAAAATGTAATTCAACCTTCTTTGTGATTTATTTACAAAATAATCTGAACCTTCGCACGCATAGCGATTCAATTTGTCACAGAAATTCTCCTAAATCTGTCATTTTATAGTTTTGTAAAATTGTAATTTATACTTCTTTTGGTGCGTTATGATGCGCGTCCACAGTACGATTTAATGCCTATTTCTCTTGCTTACGGCATCACACGTGATGAGGCTGGACCGATTTTACTATTTTTTTTTTGTTTTCGTTTCCGCTAGTTAATAATAAAAGTATCCGATTAAAATAAAAATAAAACCACAGACTATATAGAACAATATTTATTATGCATTTACAGATACAACAAGCTAAGTATTGTGCACTTCAACAGAGTTCAGATGGTGGCAATGGTGACCAATAAAACTATTACAACATCATAAACTCGTAATAACAATGTAAGCTAAAAAAACATAAGAAATAACAAATTTTGCTCTAAAATTTAAGTCTTTGTCTTTATTTAATTTAAAAAAAAAATAACTATCTGAAGACTGACAAGTGCTTTTACGTGTTAACTACTCAAGCGATCGTCAGAAAATATTGCATAAGCGTTGTCAGGGGTGCGGAGATGGGTAATGTGGTACATAAAAAACTATTTTTTAATAATTCTTATTACAACTCTCATAGCCTGAAAACTCTTCTTTTCATTCTTTACTGTAAAAATGTTGATAGTTTAGTTTACAATCGGAGTTGGAGAATGCAGTAAACCAAATGAAAAAAAAAATGATAATCTTCAGGATACATGCTAGTTATTTGTTATTTTGAAAACATGATGTAATTAATTTGGTACGATAGAAAAAAATCACAAAGTTACCTCTAAAAAAATCTTTTAACATATAATAACTATACTTATATACATTCAACAATTCTGGTTTTTTGTTAGATTATTCTACAAGCAATATACTACTTATCCTGTGTGTCACTTTTTTAATAAAATCGATAGATTTTTTTAAAATTAGATATTGTTATTTTCGAACAAAATGCGTACGCATGTGTGCGTAAACGCCGTGTACAGACATTGCCGGCCGAGGCCTGACGCTATACAGATGTGTCGATCTTTTCGCCGCATCATTACGTTACGAGATATTTTTTTGTAATTTTAATTGTAAATTCATTGTTTCATGTTTTCTTATAATAAATATTATTCTTTCTTGTAAATGAATATATTCAGTTAAAATAGTGTAGTATTAATTAGGCATTTGTTTTTTATTATATTATTTGTTATAAATTTTAATTGTGTAAATCTGGGAAATAAAGTGAAACGCGTGAGGAAAACTAAAAAACGTTTATATAAATTAAGCGCCGAACATACATATGAACGATATTAAAAGGTAAGAGTATTTTATTACTAAACATATTTTTTTTTTTTATAAATTATGAATATTGAAAACATCTATTAGAAAAAATGTGCAATCAGTTCGCATAGAATCAGATTTTTCGATCTATACTTTAAATATTACGATAGAGTATTTCGTGAAAGTAAGGAAAACATCAATTGAGAGTGACTACATTCGATCCCCATGAACTCGAAGCAATTTGATATTTTTCATTAAAACTACTATGGGGTATATTTAGATACATATTTTTTAAATACATACTTTTATAATTAATAAAAATATAATTACTAACATATATTTAATTTTTACAGAATAAAGAAAGTCGAAAACAATAACACGGAAGCTATTTATATTGCGAAAGAGTTTAATTTTATCGATTTTGTTTATAATAGGAATTAAAGTTATGTATGAACTAATTCGTTTTTTTTTTAAATTGAATATATATTTTATCTTTGTGAACCGATATTAATAAAACGAACAAACACTACGCTATATGTTACCCCTCGGTTACTACACTACAGATTTCGAACACTTGCGATTTTATTATATAAATAGATTATCAAATTTTTATAAAATGTTAAAAATTGGTATGTTTTAATATTTAGTATAAGAATTAATTGTGGTAAATAATAATATAAATAAAAGAAAAAAAGGTTAAAACTAACTGTCTATTTTATTGTATACAAAATATAAATAAAAATATTTAAGTTTAATTGAATCAGTTTTATTTTATAATCATTTGTTAACTAACATTGAAAGAAATAAAAACAATTCTGTTGTCCTATCTATTTTTTATGAGATTTATGATTGATCTTAGTTCGCTCGGTTTGGCGCCATCTATTAGAATGTTTGGGCGTAACCTCGTCACCTCAGTTAACCATTAGTTCACGGGCTTGTCGTTTTTGTCGATTTTGTAAGTGTGTGCGTGCGATTCTCAAGGGCACTTAGCTCTTGTAGTCCTCTTAAGGTAGAGACACAGTTAGCTTGGAAAAACATTCTCCATGAGAAACCATGAATCTTGTTCATGTACCCTTGTTCAGGAATCCCCTAAAACATAGAATCGTAAGACACACCTCGAAATATGTCGATACACTATTAAAGGACTTTTTGGGATTCCCTAAACTAAAACAAGGTTATTTAACACGTATTCTTTGAAATCTTGAGAAAATTATTACGTTTCGGTAGTTCGGTTGGACATCACAACAGATATAAATAGAAAAATGTTACATTCGAGTCCACTGGGCTTTACTTTCAATTTTATAACATTAAATTCCTTTTCATGCAACTTAATATGTTTAATGGTAACAAAACTTATTTTCTTACAGATAAAATAAGTAAAACTAATTATTATGCAACCAAATTTAAAACTATAAAATTAAAGTGTGAACACACATAAATGCTTACATTATTAACAAAAAAAAAAAATCAACAACTAAAATATTTTCCTAGAAAATATTTCAAAACTGGCAACATAATGTCTTTTAAACAGCAACACTAAGTATTATTGTTGGCGGTAGAATATAAAATTAAAAAACAACATTTTTCACGTAAAATTAAAACTAAAAAAGTAGAACATCTCTGGTTTAAGTTCATATTCAAGCAAACAGGCAAGTGCTTACCAAAATATATTATAATACTCTGTATTTATGCTACAACCACACCTGTGGTTATCATTCTGAAGCATAAATGTGACAGAAGCATTACATTTCAACAACATTAACATGAGATCTCTTAAAACTATTAAATAAAATCTCCAAATATAGAAAAGACAATAATTATTATGCAATACATTTATTTAAATCTTTTGTGAATAAATTTAAACCTCCCCCCCCCCCTACTCTCCCTTATTATCATTATTATTCATTCATAGTATAAAAGCATCTTATCATTCACTCACCAATTCTATTGTAGATTATGTACATTTTAAAAAGTGAGTGAGCCAGTTGTTTTATACACCTGGCAAAAATTAGACCCCATACTTGGCAGCAATCAGTGTAAGAGATATTTAATTATACTAGTAATGTTGACCACAGACCCTACCAGCCACCGTTTCCAAACCCTAGCCTACTCCTCTCTCTCTACTCTGGGCTGGAAAATCTCAAGAATAGAGACATTTGATTGTATGATCACATAATCTGGAACCCTGACTTGACCAACTATTACTACAGTCATATTGATATACATATCTGTTAAGTGCGTGGTAACCACATAGGCAAGCGCTCCACCTTAGTATATATAAACCACCTTAATATATATATATGTCGAAGCATCAAAAAGTTTTATTAGGATTTATTAAATTTTATCTTACATGCTGGCAACGTCAGTATGACGTAGAAGAACACGTGACAGTCGAAACGTGTCACAGTTGATGGGATATCGAAAAAAAGATTACGGATGTCGTAATCATCTGATAACGAGTTGATACCTAACCCCACGTTACATATATATTTATATATAGCAAATAAAAGCTAATAAAGGCACTCCTTGGACATTATTATTATTATTCATACATGTATGGACTAGTGAAAAATGATGTCCATTGTGACAACATTATATTCCAATAACAGGAGAGGTAAACAGATCTTAGACTTAAATATTCCACGGAGACTCGCTAACTACTCAGCTATATTAGGCACAAACAATTCTTGATCAATATATCTCTATTTATAACACAACACTAATCAACTTAACTACATATAAACTCTTTAGTTTTCCTGTCAGACTTTAGTTACAATAACAACTTCGTCCACATTAACCAAAATTTCTTAAATACCATATTTAGATCTCGACCAATGATATCGCTTTAATTCAAGGTCAAAGTTGATTATTTATCTTAGCGCCTCCTGCCATTGGAATGGAACGTACTATAAGTTTAAAATATATTAAGACATTTAATATTAAATAAAACTTTGCCCAGCATATCCCACAGCTGGGTCTGAGTCTATTTAAATTCATGTAATCCTGCAAAGTTCGTTCGTTTCATCAGGTTTTTGAGTTTTATCTTCATCAGCCTGAAATGAAGCAAATTGATTGGATGATTCAACTCGTAATTTTTCTAAAATTACTAAATACTGAATCCTGATTGGTCAAAAGGGCAAGTCCAACCAATGACAAAAAAAAACACTATCCTCTTTGCATTTTTTGCAAAGTTTATCGGCGTTACGTCCGAATTCGTTCGCAAATTAATACTCACAATGGATGAATCTTTGTCGTTAAGATAAGGGACCGGCCGTCGCAGGAACCTCGACAGCGCTCCGCGAGATTTCTCTTTCTTATTCTTAGGCTCTTCTAACTGGAAAATATAAAAAAAACGCAGTCAATGTGGGTCACTGGCAACCATAAAATATTAATGAATTTAAGTTGTGCTCAGAAATTAATCTCTAGTTTCATTAGAGGGAAAGGTGCATGTGTTGTATTCTAAAACATGTTTATACACCAATTCGCAATGGAGTAGCGTGGTAGACGCTCCAAGCCTTTGCAATAGGAGACAAGATCTTTACCCAGCATAACTTACTACCTATATAGAATTCGTTTCATTACAATTTTCCTACAATTGTAAGATGTAATCTCACAATTAGCAAACATTTCGGAAAGTTAAAAGGGAAGCAGAGCTTTTGCAATTAAATTTGAATGAAAGATTTTCTGTTTTTCGTTATTAAAACTATCTCAATATACATTAATACTAGTGTTGCATATCGATAGAGGACTATCAATCTCTCTCTCTCTCTCAATCGATAGTCTATCGATAGTTAAGGTGAAGGTGGAGGCGGGGGGGGGGGGGGGTCTGTACTTATGCCGTTCTGCCATCCAAACTGACATTTTTAACATTACTAAGACTAATTTGCTTAACAATGAAATAATATCTCACCTCATCCTTTCCGTTCGTTTCTTGCACGTCTTTCGTGTCGTTTGAATGTTTATTTATAGCTGGGTCAACTATTGTTGTGTCTTGTTGAACATTTGCGTCATCTAGGAAATTACGTTGAATTAAATTATTTATAACACATCAACATAACATCATTAAATTACATAATTAAACTCAGTGTTATTTAGTGGATCATAATCATTTAAATGGGTTGCCCCATTATGATAGACCTTATGGTCAGTGGTCAAGGAATTGGAAGTTGGCAATGACTAATTAAATTTTGATACTCCAGTTTCATACATACTAATATTTATTGAGGAATTCTCGACAAGACTCTGGAAGACTACAGTTTGTGACATAACATCCCAGTTATCAAGTTAGGTGAAGGTTTGTCGTTGTAAGGGATGGACAATATTTGTCAAGCCTCAATATCTATAGGCAGGGCCGGACCGTGAGTTTAGGGGGCTCTGGGCTAACACTACTCAGGGCCCCTACTTAAGACACACCTGAACGTATACTTGAATTAAATTAATTGAATGGGTTTGATTAATTGCAGGATTCACAGGGTTGCAAGCCATACGATCTGTTTAATTTAATAAAATGATGGATTCTTTCGCACTATCGTCTATTTTTGACTTTGTCTTGACTTAGCTGGGGGGCCCTTGAATCCACGGGGCCCTGGGCTGAAGCCCAAAAAGCCATACGGTAGATCCGGCCCTGTCTTTGGGCGGTGGTGATACCATCAGGCGGCATATTTGTTAGTTCACCGATCTATTTGAAATAATAAAAATCTCTAATTATGGCAATGATATAAAAAAATAACTCACTATGTTCAAAACTGTACCCGAGCGTCTGTCCGCTGCAGGCGGGCTCCTGCGGCCGGAGCGCTGCGCGGACGCGTCCTTGTGAGTTCGTGCACGGATTGCTTTGGCCTTTGATGAGGCGTTTGATTTCTTCAGCCCTCTCCATGTATCTAACGCAACGACGAATATTTCGAATTAGTTTACAGTACAGTGTAATTCCGCTGCAAAACAAAGGACTTTCGTCTGGTGAGCGGATCTTTTGGACTATTTAATCAGGCTCGAGTTCAGTTTCGAACATACTTGTCTACGTTGTTCGTCTAGTGGCGTCGGACCAATAGAAATAGATTGGCTCAAAAGTTGGCAATGTTTGCCGATGTTTTCAAAAGTACGTAAAGACTTTGATCCGCAACAAACTCCGAGAGTGTCAGTCTGTCGTCCCATTGGAATATGACAGAGTCCGTATTAAGAGCGCATTGTGTGTCGTTTTGTAGTTAAAATTGTGAAATAAAGAGCTTTGGTTATCATTTCGTTAGTGATTGAATACGGACACATATTTTTCGATATCGATCGCACTCTCGCTTTACTGCTCTTTGATTTCACTTGATTTCACAAGCACAAATTAAAATAATCAAACCTCATTGGTAGTTTGAATTTTATCAAGCAATAAGCGAATTACACACGTATGTTAGTCTAAGAGAATCAAACAGCGGTTGGCGATGCACCGGTTTGTTTAGACATAGATTAAAAACACAGTAAATATTACGTCACCCTAACATTTTGATCTGAAATGAGATATTCTTGGATACAAAAATTTTACTCACCTAGTCAACTTAGCGGCTAAGGCGCTTCGTCTGTCAGCGTCAGTTTCAATACCGACAGCCGGCACTAAGTACCTGAGACTATCGCTGTAGGCCTCGAGGGCTTCGGTCAGGCGACCTGAACAGTCTAGTTCGATAGCGTGCTTGATCAGGAAGACTGCCTACCGATAAAATAACACGTTGCAAAGAAACTAAAAATGGATTTATGGATAACAAAAGTTACTTAAGTTTGTATGGACAGCAAACACATTCAAAATATATATTTTTAACCGTGAAGGCAGGTTTGATACTCATAACAATTGTATTGTTTAAAGGGTGAGTGAGCCAGTGTAACTAACCACAACTTCACAAGGAACGCGACATTTTATTTGCTAATCTTGCTGGCGCATTGGCCATATCAGAGATGGTTAATGTTTCTCAGTGCCAAAGGTGTTGGTGACCACTGATCATTAGATCATCCACATGCCAGTTAGCCTACCAATTTGTTTAATATTTCGAATTTGAGTTAGCACTATGTCTAAAATTTACATAGCTTAGTTTATTTAAAAAATAACTACCTTATTATAATTCTCCTTCGACGGCATGTGATCTAAATCCAAGTACTCGTGGTTGAAGAAATCATCATACGATATCCTCTTGTCAGGGTCGTGCTGTAGCAGACGCGTCAAGAGATCCAAGCAGCCGGCCGAGATGGAGGAATTGGAGGGAATCTAGAATGGGAGTAATGGTGATGTACCTCATAGACTCGGTCACGGCGGACTGACTTCAAAGAGACTAACCTACTGCGCGGAATATATTGTAGCTCAAGTGCCTGTGTGCAAACACAAACATAATCAGATTTGACTGCAATTCGACGCAAACAGAGAGTTTAGGCTTAGGAAAAAATTAGAATGTAATAAATTGTGTTAGAACTTCAAAAAATATTAAAACATTAACATTCAGGACATTTGTAAAGTAAAACATTTCCGAATCGAGTGATCAAATTATATTTTATAAAATGATAACTTTGTTGAATAAGATGTTTGTCATCTGAATAGCTTCTGAAGCGTTTGGAAAGTGTTCATTTAACATATGATTCTTGTCAAACATTATTTAGTGTCAAATACACTAAATAATGTTTGACAAGAATTATTTAGTGTATTTGACACTAAATAATAACAAAATTTAGAAGTTACTTATTTTGAACGTAATCGTTTTATAATAATCTTCACTTACTGCGATAGGTGCTCGTCTTTGAATCTTGTCGAGTAATTCTTTAAATGTCGCTGAGGAGTACGGAGCTTTACCGAACAGACATTCGTACATGATCACACCTGAAAGGATTTCACACTTCCTTACTACTAAACTGACATTTTAGTCAATAAAATTTCTTAACTCGTAACTCTTCATCTCATAATCAAGATTAATTAATTTAAAAAGGTTATTAGTGGATCGTTTTCTCGAATTACCACTTTACACATTTGAAGATTTCCCAACCCGTAACTAACCAACACTCCAGAGGTCGACTCTCGCGTCGTAGTCCCCGAGGATCATTTCGGGCGCCATGTACAGCGGCGACCCTCGGACGCTCTTCGTACTATCCTCTGATAGATATTGAGCGAAACTTTTAACAAAAAAAAAAAAAACAAATGTTACTTCATGCGTGTGTCGTACATGAGGAAGAAAAATGTTGCAGAATTTCACCTGATTTCACAAACATAAATTAAAAGAATTAAACCTCATTAGTGCTTTTCTGAATTTTATCCCTTAATCCGTTTAAGATCCACGTTTGTTCAATACGATTAACCGTTTAAAAAGTTAGAGAGCGTTTAAAACATAAACACACATGGAATTTAAATATTATAAGTGTCCCAAAATTTATGCAAGATTCAGTATCTTTACTGGATTTATGGCGTCAAATTTGAATCTTGCAGCTGCCCATAAGAAAAAAATGCAGCGTATCAGCGACAGTTTTGGGTTACTATATATGGAGCTTTAAACGAAAGAACTATGAGTTATTAAGAAAATAAAATTTGCAAAACCGCACAAAATATGAAGTAATCTTGAACTCCAAGGAAGAACATAGACAATATATATTTAAAAACTGACTACTTTGAGTACAATAAAATCAAATCATGCGAAAATCCGGGACATGCTTTAATATTGATGTCTCACCCAAAATCAGCGACCTTAAGCATGAATTTTCCCTCAGATCCCTTGTGCAACAACATGTTATGCGGCTTTAGATCCATGTGAACGACACCTACAAACATATACATACATATTATTGAATTAAACACGATACTAGCAAAATAAACCGAATATTTCATAATATCACAATACCATCGAAATTGACTAGACTTCAACTCCAATTTATAAAAAAAAATATAATTGTAATTCTGTAAAATGACGATTCAAAAGTGTTTCTAACAGCCAACTTGCATAGAGTATAATTTGGTTGAATTGGCATTTTGAAAACACCTTTGATTCAGTTTGTAAGAAATGAAGACTACAATCAGCATAACAAAATATATATTTAGATAGATTTAATTAAATTTTAATTTATCATAGTTTTCAATTTTAATAATTTCTCAAATTTGAATACATTAACTAGTGTTAATTCCGAACTCGTAACTTTTCATCACAAAATTTCATTTAATATAATTACTATTTTTAAGTAACGGATATATATAATATGAGTAAAAGTAAAGAGCCTTTAAATATCCCACTGCTGGGCAAGGCCTCCTCTTTGTTCAATGTGGCACACATGTGGCAGAATTTCAATGGAATTAAACACATGCTTGTTCCATTTTTTATGCTATGCCACCTGATGGTAAGTCACCTGTCCATAGACATTACTGTAAGAAATGTTAATCATCCCTCATATCCACAATGCACCGTCGATATTAAGATGTTATGTCCCTTGTGTCTGTAGTTACACTGACTCTTTGTTCAAACCGACACAACAATAATTCTTTTGGCGGTAGAATGTGATTAGTGGTACCTACTTTACTTTATACTTTATTGTACACCACACAGAGAAAATAAATAAAAACAACATGGATCCAGCTTAAATAAACGAGACGTACAATTTTGGCGACCGTATCGCTACACAGCGATCTCTTCCAGGCAACCAACGGTGTAGGTTAGGAGGTGGTGCTGTTCTAATAAATATGTACCTACCAGGGCTTGCACAAAGCCCCACCAAGTTAACAATGTTATCAGGAGATGAGTTATATATACATTCTACATTTGTAATGATCAAACAAAATGTCTAAAAGATAAATTCATAGACGCAAGTACCTTTTTCTCTGAGGAACTTTAACGCCGATGCAAGTTGCTGCAGGAAATATAATACCTGAAACGTCATTATCAATGTCAACTATATATTCTTAAGTAAATCCCCCACCCAAAGACACGTCTAGATTGAAGCGAATGGGGGGGGGGGGGGTCTCGTACGTTATGAATGGCAAAAAAACTACCTTGGTTAATTAATGTGTTGCTTTTTTTTAAAATAACTTCCACTTCTGATCCCTAACAATATACTAACTACCCGTCCTGACTTCTTTCTGAATTTGTCATAATTTCGCATGGGATATACGATTTTTGTGACATAGTTTGTAAAACGGATATTTGGGTTCAATACAATAATATCAATTTTGACATCCGATTGTAGGTATCGCCCTGTCTTTGTTCAACTTTACATTTTACGGTTTGTGAGAAAGAGACGAAACGAATGTAATATCGAAATCGGTTTCACATTCGCTTCATCTCTTTCTCACAAACCCTACAATGTAAAGTTAAAGAGAGACAAGAATGTTTCATGCGTTTAATGTAATTGTACTTTGAAGATATTGACATACCCGAACAATGTTCATAGTTTTTTAAATGTGGTAAAGTCGGTTAGCCGTCAACGTCAAATCGATGACGTCTGACATCATCAGGCCTAGTCATAATAATAGTGGCATGTATGTATGTTTACTCACCCGTTTCTCAGGAACTCTTCCATATTTGTGAATGTACTTGGACAGATCACCTCCGCAGCAATATTCCGTAATGATATAGATGTTTCTGAAATATGTATTAAACTAATATAAAAAAATGCCAAAGTTTTTTGTTAGCGGATATATGGGGTTTGTGCTGCCGACTGATTGTGTATTCTAATGCTAAACAGCAATACTTTCTTTGGAAGCATTCCAGTTTAAAATTTAGTGTAACTACAGGCACAAGGGACATAACAGCTAAGTTCACAGGGTTATGTATTCTCTCTTAGCCCTGAATAAGGCACGGTTTAGGCTCCCGGTACCAACCATTTGTAGAAAAAAAGCATAACACCTCGCCTTATTGCCTCCACCGGTAACCATTCCACACAGTCATGATTTGTACAGTAAGTTAAGACTTTGTTAATAAATAAGATACGATATACAGGTATGCAGGCAGTCTAACTACTCATAAAAAATGTAAACTTATTAAACATTATAATATTTAAGTTGTTCGCACTTGTCGTCCCATGTGAAGTGTTTCATATGTACTATGTGCGGATGTGTGAGCGTCTTCAGCAGCCTTATCTCTGTTATTAAATTATCTATTGCTGCTCCAGAATGCTTCACTCTCGCCTTGTCTACGCATTTTATAGCAACGATCGACCGAGCCCCAACCTGTAAATATTAATATCAAAGATTTATTAGTTGTAAGATTTTGATAGATGTGTATGTTAAAATTGTTGTATATTTCGCACTATATGTAAAAAGTTGCAAACTATTTAAGTTGTTCTTCTATTATAAAAATGTATTATTAGTAACTTAGTTTGATTTTTAATGGATCGATTAATGTTTCCATTATTAGATGTCAGAGGAGCCGAGATGGCCCAATGGTTAGGACGCATGCATCTTAACCAATGATTTCGGGTTCAAACCCAGGCAAGCACCACTGAATTTACATGTGCTTAATTTGTGTTTATAATTCATCTACTGCTCAGCGTTGAAGGAAAACATCACGAGGAAACCTGCATGAGTCTAATTTTCATGAAATTTTGCCACATTTGTATTCCACCAAATCACATTGGAGCAGTGTGATGGAATATGCTCCAAACTTTCTCCTCAAAGGGAGAGGAGGAAGTAGCCCAGTAGTGGGAAAGTTACAGGTTGTTAATGTAAAAATGTAAATATTAGATGATAATTTGACTAAATCTGCGATAACCAATCAGAAGCCTTGCCCAATGTCAGCAATTATTATGTCATAGTTGAGCCTGGCTGTTTGAAAACCCAGGCCAGAGTGCTTGCCACTTTGGTTTGGGCATTTAATTGGTTTATTTTCATACAAAATTAAAACAATAATTATAAATGCAAAAGTAACTCTGGTTGTTACACTCTCACGGCCAAACCATTGAACTGAATTTGATGAAATCTGGTATGAAGCAAGCCTATAAAAATTAGTCTTTAATAGCCTCCCTTGAAGTTCAACTTCAATGGTACACTTCAACAGGGTACTTTTTTATGCCTATCATCCTACGACAAACTCCTAAAATGCAAGTATAAAATAACTCCTTAATGCAGTATTTAATTTAATGTACTTTAAACTCTCAAAATCAAACAAAACTTCGTGAAATCACTTTCGCAGCTAGAGGTTTTACCAAAAATAAATGAGACTCCCAATTTAAAGTAACTACGAAACAATCGAGGTGTTTATTTTTTGTTTCTTTTAAATAACTCATTATAAAACTATAAAGATACTACAATTAAATTACTTTAAGCTTTGTAACAGAGACCTTCATTAAGAGATTAGTTACCTTCGTACACTTTTTTCATTATAAGTGTATAACATACATGTTATGTAGTCCATACATAAATAAATACAACACTTCAGTAAGATAACAATGTAAATACATAAAGATTGTTCACCTTCGTATATGCTTTGTATACCGTTGAATAACTCCCTGAACCTAACTTTTCAGTCACAACATACCCTTCGATCTTCGGGAAAGACATATTAGTCTATTTCATATTTCATTAATAATATTTCAAATTAATAAATCACGATTTATACTGATTATTTTCATTTGTCAAAAAACGATAAATTTTGATTCAATCTTTGTGACTGATGAATTGACATTAAGCAATTGACAGTTTATTCATTATTGAAATGTTACAAAGATTTTATATTAATAATATTTTATTAGAGTTTGGTTTTTATAAGAAAACGATGATAATTTAATTAAAAAATAAAATAAAATAAACAGGCACCTCAATCATTATTCACTGATAATTATTAGCATATTAGTTATTCAGCTAGTTCATAGATGGCGCTTTGTTTCACAAAGAAGGTACTCCCAGAGAGAGAATTTTACAGTTAAGACAGAGAGAAAGAGTATGACAGCTTGCTGTAAAATTAGATACTTATATTAATTTTGAGAGTAAGTGTTAATAGATAGCTTGATTCAAGAGGAAGGTTTATATGTATAATACATGCACAATATAGTAGAGAAACACTGATAATTTTAGAGTTTTCTAAACTGATGTCGTAAATAAACAAACATTTTGTTGCGCTCACATTGCAAAAGCTGGCTGAACCCTACGAGATAGATCAAAATGTACTACAGTATTGTATACCTTATAAAGGTTTTTAAAAAAGTCCGGGACGGTATATGTCTGTCTCTTAGGGATAACCCACAATAGCCATTTTTTATCCTTTACTAATTACGAGAGGCTTATTTTCGAAGCGATTTTAAGCAATACAGCATTAATCCTTGTCCGATTAAGTACCTTAAATACTTTGTGCATTTAATATAGATCAATATGGCCCCTTACAGCATGAAATTTAAATGAATATTTTCCAAAATATTAAAGATTTTAAACGCAGGGACATAGCGGTTTTTATTGTCTAACGACTGAAAAACAGTGAACGTTGTAAGACATTCTGTAGTATATTTAGTATCAGCATTGCACCCGTACGAAGCCGGGGCGGGTCGCTAGAATATAATAAATTCAAATTTTTTCCTCAATTAAATGGCGACTTTGTGATTGAGCGCCTCATGGCTCCGACGTCATTCAAGGGGAGCTCATTGTCCTTTTAGAGATATTACCAGAATTACATGGAGAGTACCCTTTAGGCCCTTTTTATTGATAAATGCCCGCCATACTTGCATATTACTATATTAAAATTGTTACCTAGTCGGAATTATATTTTTTTGAGAATCTATTGTGTTGGTCCCAGGACATTTCTCCCGGTTTTCCCAACGACAGGACATTTAGTGTATCTTCCTAGGATTTGGTGAAGTTTGCATTCTATCTCCCCCCAAAGAGAGCAAAAGTTTATTAAGAGACCTTCTGTGGTCCTTTATTTGCACCCTTTGCACACTGGGTTAAGATAGACTTGGTACGACAATGTCGCCATCAAAAGTTTTGGATTGCAGTTATAATTTGTCATGTAACTCTACTGCAAAGACATCTTAAAAAATCATGGTCATGTTTCAGTCAATTCACATAAAATCATAGTTAACTACCCTTTTTCCATCTATATAATCTATCAATACGTCTTCTTTATAAATATCTTGTTAACACGAGATTTATACATATTAACAAGCAAAGTTTATAGAAGCTGTCACACAAGTTCAACTTGTTAGTGTAGTTAGTCATGCGATAATCATAGCTTACTTTAAACTAGCTCCAATTATTATTTAAAAAGTATTTTGATTCCGATATTGGTTTTTCGAATAGTCTCCTGTGATATTTTGTAAGTGTATCTGTTACTGTAAAAACTCGAAATACGGTAAATCCTAAGATTTAAGATTAAGTCTTAGGGTTTACCGATATGAGTTGGTAAATGTAAGTATTTCTGAAAAGTGGACGATTTTTTCCGGCTTTTACCATTCGAATTCAGTATATGCTAGGTTTTACCGCTGTCAGCTGGTAGATGTTGGTTTTAGGAATAAAACAATGAGTAATTCTTAATCACTTATTTCAATTAACTATTAGTCAAAACCTTAGGTATCGAACGATATTAATTAAATAACTAACCTAACCTATTTAAATTATTTTCATTTCGGATATTATTTTATAACACGTTATGACATGATTTTTTTCAACGTTTACCGTGTCCTTAATGTAAATCCTAAGATTTACTAAGTGAATGGTGGCAAAAGTCCGAATCGCAAACCGTTTTGGGCATTTACCATTAAGAATTGGTAAATCTTAGGTTATACTGGAAAAACTTAGGATTTACCGTAGTTCGAGCATTTACAGTAACATATCGACCACTCATTTATTCTATCAAGGACAATGCCGAATTTAAAGGTTTAGAGATTCTTTAAGCCCGGAAACAGGAGAGTCTAAAGAAAATTATTCAATTACACCAATGGAAGATGTTGCTTGAATGTAAGTTAGGAAGCTGTTTGGAAGCTAGGTCTGTTAGTAAGCTAGGTTGTTAAATGAAAGGCTAATCAAGCAAATAGCCTACCATATATCCAAAGACTACTTGAATAGTTTTGATATTTTTTAGGAATATGTCAATCAGTAAAAAGTATTAAAATTGTCTATGTCTAAATCTCATTATCTTCGATTAGTAAAGATAAACTTGTAAACACCGGGATTTTGACTTCACAAAGTTAGTACATCCTTCCTGGGAATTAAATACCCGAATATGGGTATTTGGTTCTATGTTAAAAGTCCGCAGGACTTTTCACATTTGCCTTACCAATCCTGCCCTCACAAACAAAAAAAATATACAAATGATCGACTTCTGAGGAAACAAACGGATGAAAAAACTTATAGGTAGGTATATTACTTATTAAAAATGTATAAGTTTTAGGCCTATGTTTTGGTTATGTACCAACAAAATTCGGCTGCATTATTATATATGTAGACAAACCGTTAATAATGACTTTTGTCTCATAAAATATATGTATCGCTTTGTGAGTTCAACATGCATGCGGAAACGCTCATCATACAAAACAAGTGTATTTGCGTTTATTTTGCAATAAACGAGTCGTATTCCTTTGTAATAAACGCCATTTTAACAAAAACGATTGCCAAATTGAATTTTGTTTTACAGAATGTGCTGTGCTGTTATTAGTAATATAATTTCTATTCAATAGATTATATAAGTATTTTGCGTCTGATTAATATAAATAGCATTAAATGATTTACGCAAATTATTGCTATTAACAATTTATAAGGCGCTAAGAAAATAATCTAGTTTTTGTACCACGGGCAAAATAACTGTTTTTAAATATCCTACAGCTGGATTATAGTCTCCTTTTGAGGAGATTGGAGCTTACTTAAAGCTTTTCCAATGCAGCAAGTTGGATACGAGATGAGTTTTAAGTATCAAATATTCATATGAGAATCAGTGTTGCTTGCCTTGGTTTGATTCGGGTAAGATTCACGCGTTCTAACTACTGACTGACACTCAAATAACAATTCAGAAGTGCTAACAAGAGCCTCCTTCACTGAGACAAAATATGATGATGATCTTGATTTTGATTACCTATAATTTGTTTTAGTGACGAACCTTGACTATTACTTTCACGAATAGATCATTTCATTAATTAAATGTCAAAAAGGTTTATTCAATATATAGATAGAATTATTAGTTATTGATAGTCAAATTAAATGGTTTCGGAAAAAATAATCTTACCTGAGAAAAATGTTCGAGAGAAACTCAGCGGGTTTTTCTTTTAAATCTTCTTTTTTTAAAAATTGAATTTCCAATGAATTTAATTATATTTTTATTTGAAACTATCTGGAAACCGGGGAGGAGGCCTTTACATAATAATAATTTCAATTTAACCATCATCATGCAACTCTTATAAATTGGTCCTTATTTTATTATTAAATACTCAATTATGTACTAACAGGATATTAGAGCCGAGATGGCCCAGTGGTTAGAACGCGTGCATCTTAACCGATGATTTCAGGTTTAAGGTTTCAGTTGACTAATTGACAGAGGAAAAAATTACTGAACAGTTTTGTCTTTGTCTAATCTTAAAAAAAATAATAATTAATATGTATAATTTTAATTTTATTTTAATTTATATAGGCTCCAAATAATACGCATCCTAGTTGAAGTTCAAGGGCAGTTTGCACGCGATCCTTGCGGTCTACGGTCGTGAGTCGTGAGCGTGACGCAGGACGGCAGGACTGCATCGCGGTTCCGTTAACATAATAATACTATACCGTTCGTTCATCTGTCCTATTTTCAAAATAATAAAACATTTTAATTATCAGCATAATTTCTAAGTAATATTATAAATGGGAAAGGTATTTAGTTTATTTTGTTTGATTGTTAATCTTCCGTGACTTAATTACTGCACCGATTTTATCATTAAATTTTTCATACGCGTTTCGACAAGATTTCACTTCGTATCTCACTTGTGAAATGTTAACAACAGACGTACAGTGATGCGCCATTTTGATTCGAGTATACCATAAATTTTATAATAAAATCAAAACATTCTTAATTCCAATTTAATAAATAACTGTATGTAGTCCAACGCCTTATTTATTAATGTTTTTTAATAGGCAAAGTTAAAAATATATTATGGTCAATGTTGCATACCACGCTCGTGTTTTGCGGTGAGTTTCGAGTTTTTCTTACAGAATAGTTCTACTGAAACTATTAACTGAATATTAAAAACGCGAAGTTTGTTTTATAGCAATTTATTTTAACAAATTATGCTAAAATACATTTTATTCCAGTAAATTTTATGTTGAATACAATGCATTACGGTGATATTAATTAATAAGTGAAGGAATAATCGTATAATGACATTTAGGAACGGATCCATCATTTCGGGTAGACAATGCATATCTAGGCGCCGTTAACCTTTTCCTAACGTCCTAAAACCTAAAGTATATTATTTTCTACTACAAAACAATTTAATTCATAATCACGACGATTTTAGGTATATTACGAAGACATGCCTCATAAAAATCATCATTAAAATTAGAAACTATATCGTTAAAAATGAATTTAAAAACTTTATTATTAAATTCAGCCCAAAGCTACCTAGGTTACCCCACCCGATGTGAGGCCCCCAAACGGTTAACACGTCAACTTCAAAACGACAAACTGTATGGAAACTGATAATACAATATACGAACTTAAAAAGACACGTGAATACAGGAATGAATTATTATTATTATTATTAAATTTGTTGGGAAGCGGGCTCGCTCACTTTGCTTCACTGTAACACTTTTATTGAAGGTTCCCAAGTCGAATTGATTCAGAAAAACCGCCGGCGAAAGCTGTATCCACAGAGTGACGCAGAAAATGCTTTAAACTTCGCGCTTTTGTTGTTTCCGAACAACAGTATAGTAAAATTTCATTAATATTTACGTAGTAAAGTTTGATATTTGAATTGTGGATCCTTATTTATATTACTAAGTTATCGTCAAACAGCAATACTTAGGATCGTTGTGTTCCGGTTTGACAGGTGAGTGTCTACCGGCACAAGGGACGTAACATCTTAGTTCCCAAGGTTGGTGGCGCATTGGCGATTTAAGGTGGTTAATATTTCTAGCGCCAATGTCTTTGAGTCATGTTTCTTACTGTCAGGTGACTCGTTATATTAATTTTAATTATGTTAAACATATTGGTTATTTGTTCCTTTATTTATTTTTCAAATTCGTCATTACACTTACTTATTGTTTGTCAAGGAGCCGAGATGGCCCAGATTGCAAATTCAAATCCAGGCAAGCACCACTGCAAATTAGGCACATGCAAGTTCCTCACGATGCTTTCCTTCACCGCCGAGCACTAGATGAATTATAAACACAAATTAAGCACATGTAAATTCAGTGGTGCTTGCCTGGGTTCGAACCCGAAATCATCGGTTAAGTTGGCCATCTCGGCTTGGCTTGCAGTTAATATTTAACTTAAATTATTACACGACTCCGTTAACAGCGATATAATTTCGGTACCTTGCATCTTAAATATGAGGCATGTGTGTTTAACGGCACTTAAATAATCTAATTAAATTGCCTCGTCGGTCTAATTGTTAGTTACACTAGCGAGCAGTGTGGAAGAAGGGGGTGGGTTCAACAACACCCCCCGAGAAAAGCTCCGCCGAGCCGTGAGCGGTACACAGCACGGGATGACGCGGATGTATTCAAACGATCCTTCAGCCTCTAAGACGGTTCCTAATAGTCCGCACTATTACTTGCGTTTCTACTGCGAAAAAGTTGTTGTTTTTAATTATTGTACTGCAAATCAATACCGTTTGTTAAGTCATTGGATTTCAAGGAATTTTCAGAAACAGTTCGAAGCCTGTAAGTCACCGGCTAGCAGTGTAATACTCTCGTGCTTTGGACGTTAACATTATATCGTTGGTCATTGTATTGAAGCTGTAGAGGTACCGCAATCCAGTCCGTTATTCAGCAGGGTATACAACACGTGCCAAGAGAGCGTTCAAAATACGTCTTTTGCTAAATTAAAAAAAAAAACTGTCAAAGAAAGCTGGTTTCAAAAGGTTATTATACAATTACTGAGTTCATGTTTGATAGCACACCTGAAGTTTTCTTTGTTATCTGTACAAATATTATAAATGCGAAATTAACTCTGACTGCTGCTCTTTCACGGCCCAAACACTAAACGGAATAAAATTCCTCTAAAACAATCTTGAACCCGAAGGACGGACGTACGCTATTTTATTCCTAACACATGAAGAGCAATTTTACACACCTTTGAGGAATGATTTCAGCGATAAAAACTCCATACGAAATTACATCAAAATAGGTTCAGCGGTTTAAGCGTGGAGAGGTAACAGACAGAGTTACTTTCGAATTTATAATATTAATAGTAAAAATTAATAATTGACGACCTCCGTGGTCCAGTAGTGTGTACACCGGTTTTCATGGGTACGCTACTCCGAGGTCCCGGGTTCGATTCCCGGCCGAGTCGATGTAGAAAAAGTTCATTAGTTTTCTATGTTGTCTTGGGTCTGGGTGTTTGTGGTACCGTCATTGCTTCTGATTTTCCATAACACAAGTGCTTTAGCTACTTACATTGGGATCAGAGTAATGTATGTGATGTTGTCGAATATTTATTTTATTATTTATTTATTTAATAGGAATAGGGTCTTATACTGTCAAGTTAGATCTTAAGCAATAAATTTCCACAGGCCATTTAACTAACGAAGGCACAGTGATAAATGTCAGCGAGACCGCGACCTATGTCGGCTGTCAGATAGGACTATAAACCCTCGAAGCAAGTTGGGATCGTGCCAGGCCCAAGTCTAAAACTGCTCGTTGTAATACCGCTGCAAATATTTTTAAGCGAGATTGCTGGATTTATTACCACGCCATCCTTGACGTCGTACCGGGACAAGTTCAGTCTTGATATTTAAATGATCAGATAAAAAAATGAAACACTCAATCTGCAAAACAATAATAAAATCAAAATGTATTTTTTTCAAGCTTTTTTTAAATTAATTTTACAGAACTGTATTAATAACAGTTACTACCGGTTCGGAAAGTATATTCTACCGAGAGGAACCTGCAAATTTTTTTTCAAGCATTCGTCTACCTCTGATCAGCAATCCTTTCTATTGTTGGGTTCCAGTTTGTTGTATGTTATATTTATTGTAACATGGATTGGCGGACGAGCAAATGGGCCATCTGCTGCTTAGCGATTACGACTGTCCTTAGATATTGGCGCTGTAATATATTTGAACCATTCCCAACACCGCCAATGCGCCATCGACCTTAGGAACTAAGAGGTTATGTCCCCTATTCCTGTAGTTATACCAGCACACTTACCCCTCAAACCGGAACTCAACAATACTAAGAATTACTGTTTGGAAGAAGAATATCTGTTAAGAAGGTGGTCCATACTCTGGCGGGCTTCACAGAGCACAACTGTCTAATCTTCCATTGGTGATAGATTTTGGCCAACATTTGCCATTTCTCTGTTTGTGGCGGTGTGGATATCACAAAATATCTCCGCAGTTAAACGTTGCCATTCTATTAAAACTTTTATTAGCGTCTCCTTGTTTCCTCGTATTATCCTGGCATTGAGCCAGTTCGTACACGATCCAGATCTGACGTTACACGTTTTACGACCACTTATCTCTCGCGGCTGATATTTAAATGTTTAAATTCTTGGCGTATTTCATATCAGATGGTGGTCAACTTTCATTCCCATTGCTAGAAGTATTAGCTTGCACATTAATTACCATGATAATGTTAAAGCTAGCATCGGTTTGGATAAGACAATACCCTCACCTCGGTGCGGGATTCAAGATCAGCACCGCCCTGCGCTAATCGAAATTTTGCATAAAGTTGCTAAAGTTTTAATAAACAATTTTTAAACAAATTAAATAACTCATTAATAGCAGAAATTTATGATTTGTTTTAATTATTTATACTTTGGAAAAAGGTATTTTTACGTGACGATTTTTTTTTCTATACATCCTAATTTTACCGCAGTGTGAATCCAGATCTGACCTGGGAACACCTGGCAAATAAACCCTAAACCCAAAAGTCATTTCATTATAAATAGTGAAAGAGCTCAAGGTGAAGATGTACGGGGTCGTTGGACATGAAAACACCACCGAAGAGAAGGGATCGGTAAGTTTTGTATAATTATGGCTTTACGTATTGGGTCCTTAGTCTTGTTCAGTTACTATTTGCACTATTTTATGTATTAATAGCGTAAGCCGATTTTTGTCCCGGTGATTATGGGACGATGACTGCATATAAAAAACAGTTATGGTCTCATTTTGAAGAGTTCCAGCCGCAGATGTGCAGAAAATTAAAGAGGATTCCATCAAATATAATACTTGAAAATGTACGGTCCTCGTGGAAATTATTGTAAGAGACAATATTTTTTTTTAAGTTCTTTAGTAAGGAAAAGAGTCAGTTATAGATAATTGAAATAGTAGGGATTGAAAAGAAAATTTCGAAAATAGTACAATAAAAAAAAATATAAACGTAAGGTAAACATGTTGTTTTGGCCGGGTTGTCATGAGCATTGAGGAACCCGGTTAACTTTGGAGCGCAGTAACAGCGTTTTAAATTAATGCAATTTAAAAAAATATATAGTGGATAATCATCACGAAGAGATCCTCTACAAAATTGTATTGACATAATTTTTTGGTAAAATCAATAGAAAAAGAGTTATTATGTAAGAAAGGAAATTTTTGATGAGTTTTTTCACCTTTTTGCTCATAACTTTTTTAAATTTTGGATTTATGACAAATAGTCAAATGAACATAATTGTAGGCAAAGCGTTTTCCTACAAAATATGTTTTTACAAATTTTTTATAAGATTGATAGTTTCCGAGATATCACGAAAAACGTCGCCCCCTTTTTCCAAGATGGCGGCCGAGGGACTACGGCGGCAACTCCACAAACTTAAGGTTAAGCTTGTATTGACCCCCCTACATGTTCGATAAATAAAATTTCGTCTTTTAAAAAATGTTCAGTTTGGCCCTAGAATTTTAACATTTCAATGGACTAAATGGGATTTAGATATAGACATAATTACTTTGAAGTTTTATATTTCTAACAAGTTTTGGTATTATATATATATATCGAGGTGTTTCTTAACGACTTCTGTAACGAGCTTTAACAACAGAGAACAGCCAACTGTGTAGAAGATGTTCGAATAATCCGATAGGAGGGCAAATCCGAAACTACTGGGTAGTTCAGGTGCAGAACTTAAAGTTTTACGTGTTTCCCGAGGCATGGGAATGTAAAAATGTTGTTGCAGGGCTTTGTGCAACCTGTCTGTGTAAGTACGTACCACTCATCACCTACTTTTTTCCTCAGTATAGTTGTGTTCTGGTCTAAGGAGTCAGTAAACTAGTGTAATTACAGGCACATATCACCATAGTTCCCAAGGTTAATGGCGCGTTGGTGATGTAAGGAATGGTTAATATGTACACCTAACAGTATCAATATCTTTGGGCGGTGGTGAAGAAGCCTTCGAATTTCCATAATCCGGCCTGCTATTAAGAAGTTCTCCATAGATAAACAGAGTTGATAGCCCGGTAAGGAGTACGCACGACCGCAGAATCGACGGCCTTATATCTGGCCACGAGACAAAAGAGGCGGTCAATATAAAAACAAGTGAAACCACGCTCGTTCGCTAGTTATACTGTAAAAGTTTTTGTAATCGTAATACGTGTGCATTGAGTCGGCGCGAGTTTGAGAGGTCAGAGAATTTATCGTGTCTGTAGTTAATGGTTTTGCTTTTCGACGGTAATGACACATAGCTTCCGTTTTTTGTATATTGACGTTAAAATTGATATGTTTTATTCGCTTTTAAATACATTTTGAGGAAATTGGTTGCCTTCGGTGAATATTATACAAAAACTCATCTATTCAATACAGAAACATTAAATTCACCTCAATCGTCTAAATTAAAGCGTGTGAAATTGCAAAGGGCAACTATTTACATAATAATAATCATTACATTGTATAAAACGAAGTCGCTTACGGCTGTCTGTCCCTATGTATGCTTAGATCTTTACAATTACACAACGGATTTTGATGCGGTGTTTTTTTAGTAGATAGATTGATTCAATATTTACAATTACACAACGGATTTTGATGCGGTTTTTTTTAATAGATAGATTGATTCAAGGTTTATATGCACAATATAGTAGAGAAACTTTTTTTTTTATGTTAGAGGTGGCAAACGAGCAGGAGGCAAACGAGCACGAGGTTTTGAGCTTACATTGCAAACGCTGGTTGAACCCTACGAGATAGATCAAAATAATGTAGTACAGTATTGTAAACCCACAATTACCATTTTTTATCCTATACTTTTTACAACAAATAATGGCTTATTTTCGAAGCGATTTTAAGCAATACAGCATTAATCCTTATCAATTAAGTACCTTAAATATATTGTGCATGTAATACAGATCTTGATCAGATGCTTGGAATAAAATGCAGGCTTACATTATTTATAAATAATGTTCTATAGCAACAGCACGGCCAGCATGTCTGCGGGGAAATTGTATATAAAGAAGGGAACGTGGGAGAATGTGGGCGATCATCGTCCATCTTATATTTTTCGGGAACGCGGCGAAGTCGGACGTAGCTGTATGTGGCCTTTTCTTTTTTTCTTTTATTAATAACAACCCTTGGCAACCGTCAGTTGTCAACCATCCCCAGTGTTGCCCACCATCGTATCCGAATACGCCCAAATCGATTAGGATTTGACGTTCCGCTTTCCAATCTCCGACATATATATAAAATAATATATTGAGTAGTATCAATTAGGTTTCCTACAAATGCGTTACACTTGTTTATTGGTGATGAAAGTGAAAAGTACTCTTCGGAAAATACCCAACCTTGAGAACATTTGAATGAAAACCAACGGTTTGTTTTAAAGTTTTTGTTATCGTACACAATTTTCAATATAACGAAGAAATAGCTTTGAGACGATCATTCATAGGTGCTATTATCCATGGCCCTCTTTCTATATCTGTTTCTTTCCTCTACCCTAAGGTTGCCTGGAAGAGATCGCTGTTTAGCGATAAGGCCGCCTCTTGTGCACCTTTCTTAAATGTGATTCAGCTTTATGTGTACTGGTGTACAATAAAGAGTATTTTGATTTGGTTTGATTTGACCCCATAAGTTCATAATTTTTTTTAATGTGGCACAAAGTTAGTTGGCTTAGGTGGGCCTATGTGTTCTGTATATGTTTCGTCACGGTAGCATGCGGAAGCGATCCCGTGACGCCCACCGAAGACACGGAGAGGGTGTCGATGGTTTCTAAGTGGGTATTCCGGTGTACTACGACGCACTAGGCCACCCACTTCATATGGGAGAAACGCCGAACGAGATTTTCCAGCGAGATCGAAAAAAAGTCAGAGTCTGTTAAATTGGCCACCTTACAGTTGGTGGGCACTGTAAGGAATATTAACCATTTTAAATCCCTGTTCACCTGGTTGGACAGACCCCTATCACCCACAAAGTAGCCAACAAAACATATGTTATGACAACTGATTCGTTAATAGTGTGTATTTATGTTTACAGATCGAAGAAACACTCGACGTGAAGAAAGGATTTCGAGAAAAAATACTGCAGTACATCAAAAATCGCTTCAACCAGCAGATCGGTGAGTTTAGTTTAGCATGTGGTCGTCCAATGCTGGATTGACACGACATTAAGAACTTTGGCTTTTATTTTCCAATCGCCGCTGGTTTTTTTCCAAGATATTTTTAAACTGCAATGTAAGTGTACATAAAGGGCGAAATCTTGCAACTCAATTTATTTATTGTGTGTCGTCATTCTAAATCCAACATGGCGGAATACCTAAGATGGCGGACCAATTATTCGTATTTAAGTTTATATCAGTAAAACTCTAATTCGTTTTTGTAATTGAATTTTGTTTTGGCGTAATGAAAGCGATACTTCAAGTTCGATGTCGAGTGTAAAGTTTGTATATAATGGCAGATCTCCACCTCTATCAGGATAAGTGATTTGATTATTCCCTTCTTTAGAAATTACAATACCACAATATAAAGATTATAAGGATTAAAGGCGCTTCGTCACGGACGTTTCTCGCTTGCAGACTACCTCGACAATAATGGCGGCGTTCAACATTCCCGCCAACGCCCAACTGTCACAACGCTTTACCAGATCGACTAGCTGTCAAATCTTGTTTCCTCATAATTTAAAAGATGGCGCTAGCGATGTGCTGTCATCTAGATTTTTATTTATTTTACTCTTTATGTATTTATTGGTTTTCTTTGATTATAACTTTTAATAGGTTAAAATATTGGTGTTTTTAATTCTATTCTTAGTAAACCTTCGAGTATTTCAGCAATTAAAATTTATGAATTTGTTAGTAATTCTCTCAAACTGATTTAGTGTTTTTGAACCATTTTTGATCGATTTTAGCGTGTAATGATGGGGCTGACATATAGGCTGCCAATAAAGGCCCCTTAAAAATACTAGAACAAAGAAAAACTTTTAATAACAATGAATTTCTATGTTTATTATAGCTGTGTTAAATCTCGTGTCATTTTTGATGTGTACTTCCTTATTAGTCCTGCAATCTGTAAGATTATTGATTTCGTGTAAAGGGCTGGCAGTGTGTAACTGGAAGGCAGGGCGCTTCCCTGGCAAGCTATTTGATTTGAACAATGAGCTCGCGGTGCTAGAGTTGGCACCAACACATTTTCTGAGTGGATATCATTTTAATGTTGCTTATTACCATCCTGAGGTCAGATGCATGCTGCGATCATGCAGCGGTACTATGCCGTGGAGGTGCCCCGGAGACTCTTTTGACCGTTCGAGTGTGTGATATGGCGGACAAAATCTCCACGGTGGACGTCCTTATATATTTCATGTGTAGTGTACACAGATCTATAGTAACATATTCATTAGCATTAGATTTATATTTTATATAAATATATATTATGTGTATTTTATGCATCTGTCATCTCGAGTGACACACATCGCAAAAGCGCGGGAAAAGAGGATATATAAAAACGGGCGCGCGGTGAAGACGGCGTGTGTGCACAGCGCGCTGATATTTAAATATAATATTTATTTTATTTAATTGGTAGATCGACTTTACATGTGAACATTACAATATGCTTCCATAATTATTTTTGTTTAGTTCTTGTAACATCAAAATTATATACAATCGCCATCAATTAATTACAATATGTAGGAACACGTGTTTTTAATTTTGGAAATTGATGTTACGAACATTCATTTTTGCTATAACTAATTAAATATAAAGAATTTTTTATTATTTTTTCATATCAATAATATTGTAAAGACCTAAAATATGTATGTTTTTGTAGAAGTAATACGATTTAGAATGTAAGCATCAAAAACGGTTTATTAAAAACAAGTGCAAGTGACATAACATATTGACAGACACCAGGAAAAAGTTAAGATATGACAAAAAAGTATTTAAGCCATTAGGCGTTGTTTAACTTCTTCCAACAGTTTTTATGTAGGGGTAATCTCCGGAATTAATACTCCAATTCTGCTACATTATTCCTTAGCCAAATACGATATAAATTATATGAATATAATTTCATTTTCTGTATTAATACATTGCAGCCTTCATAAAATAACTATAATTTTTTTTTAGCGCCATCTGTCGTTACTTATATGAACTACAAAGATTGTCAGCTTAGTTCTATTTTGTATTAACAGGTGGCGTTGTATTGTTCCTTGAAATTTTCGGTCTTGTGTCTCGAGAAGATTCGGAGATTATTCCACGGGGCTTTTTCAGTGCTAGTTGTTGGTGAAGTCAAAAAATCAAAATATACTTTATTCAAGTACGCTTTTACAAGGACATTTATTATTTAATTAACTATATTAAGTAAAGCTACAACCGTTTTGAAATGTAGATTCTACCGAGAAGAACTGGCAAGAAACTCAGTAGTTACTCTTTTTCAACATCTAAAAATTCAGTCATTTTAGTTAAATAGAATTATATATGTTTGTTATATCGAATAATATGCCATCTTCACCAAAGTATTTTTTACAAATTATTAGAATTTAATAAACGGAAAAGTTAAAAATGTCTGCGGAACGCCACGATTTCATCTAACAATAGTTTTATTTTTGTTAGGGATACAAACAGTAAATTTTACAGGCATATTAATTTTGTAACTACAGGCACAAGACATAATATCTTAGGTCCCAAGGTTGGTTGCGGTGGTGACCACTCACCATCAGGTAGCTCATTTGCCTACTTATAACATAAAAAGAAAAAAAAATGTACATAAAACAACGTAATCCACGTATATCTAATTCATACATATCAATAAACGCAGAACACGTTAGTACGTATGTATACACAAACTAGGACAATGATTCAAAGATGTATGTGAAAGTGCGTTTTACGTTTCAACTAATTAAACCATAGCATTATTTTGCATACATGTCGTCTGGAGTGTGGAACAGGACTTAGCGTACCTAACACCTGTCTTGGGAGAGACGAAATCGGTAAATAATGAACACAAATTACGTACTTGCCCTGATTTGAAGCCATGAGTAATTTTTACGGGCTAATGGGAACTATTAGTAAAAATAAAAAACTATATATTATGTATTAAATAACATACACAATTACATAAATTTACAGCGTTTGAGAATGTATAAATGACAAAAAATAAAATTGTCAATAAATAATATAATAGTTTAAAAAACTAAAAAACACGCTTTTAGCACTCACTAAAAATTACAAATGGTGCGTTTTGTCCAAAAACATTTTTTTTCGTATTCCTGACAGTAAACCCTTTCATTTGATACCCATATCATCAGCCAGTCCGCCATCTTGGGGAGGCCGCCATATTGGATTTGTAATGACGTTTAGTAATGACGCTAGTCATGTATTGTCATCAGAGATACTTGTTCGCTAAACCAAGAGTTATGTGACGTAGGATTTTCGAAGATGTCGAAAAATGGTAACAGGGAGTTTCACTGACGCCGCGTAAACCGATTGGTTTATATTATGTTTTATGATATCTACGTTTTATGTATTTATCCTAAGCGAAGCCGGGATAGCTAGTTAGTTAATATTGTATAAGTATTGTAATAAGTCATTCTGATCGTCTCTGCGTCCGGTGTCCGTCGACCCGTGAACCACTAATATACCGATCTTTGTTTCTGACAGGGCATTTTTTCAGAGTCGCGTTGGATATTAGACGATTACAAAAGATTCTCTCTTGCGAATGATTTCGTGCTAAGATGAATGTACTTTAATAATAATAGTATTAATATACGGTTACAATAATACTATTTTTTTTTTCAAGTTACAGGTAAACACAATTGGAGCCTATACACTATAACAAACATCATTTTCACGTATTTTCTCGCCTTTCATATTTTAGGGATGATTTAAAGTATAACTAAAAGTAATAAAAGCCATCATAAATAAAAATGATTTTCAAAATAGGTTAATATACGGCGGAGTTATTTAAACATCGATTGAAACCAATTTCAATAGAAGTCCCGTAGCAAACCCGCTGAGGTTGTTACGTCAGAACATTTGAAATCAGTTATAAAAACGTGAATTGCGTTGACCAAGTACTTAGAACACGTGAATCTTAATCGATTTCGGGTCCAAACCCAGACAAACACCGAATTATCATGATGTTAATTTACAAACATCGTGAGTGTAATTAGAATGTATTACCTTATATAATACTAGATGTTGCCCGCGGCTTCGCCCGCGTTTATGTGGTCGGTTGTCATGCGTTAGGAAAAAAAGTAGCTCATGTCCTTCCTCGGAGTTCAAGTTTGCTTCATACCAAATTTCGTCAATTTCAGCTCATTGGTTTGGTAGTGAAAGAGCGACAGACAGACAGACAGACAGAGTTACTTTCACATTTATGATATTAATATAGATAATTATTATTATCTGTATATTACAGACGAGTATCTGTCACATTGTCTTTACATGCACATAATAATATTATATTTATAATCTGTTAACATGAAAATTGACAGATACTCGTCGTCGTGGCGGGAAAATTGATTCGTATCGAGTAAATTTAAAATTCTTATCAAATTATATGTAAAAGAAAACCTAATAAACATTATTTTATTTCTGAGTTGAGACGTAGTTCTTACATGAGTAAACCTGCTTGTTTTTGATGCATACGTCATTCAACACTCCTAACGTCGACGGCATTTGAGGTACGGCGTCGCAGGAATCACTATTAAACCAATTTTCGGTGGAAGTTTGCATGGTAATGTACATCATGTATTTTTTTTTTTTTATCATTCTCTTCTTTTGGAAGTTAAAGGGGGAAGGGCTACATCTTACCAGTTTGGGAGTGCCTCTCGCGTAAACTATTCAGTTTAGAAAAAAATGATATTAGAAACCTCATTATCATTTTTGAAGACCTATAGATACGCCACACGTATGGGTTCGATGAAAAATGTTGTTTGAGTTTCAGTTCTAAGTATGGGGAACCCAAAAAAATTTGGTTTTTTTTCCTATTTTTGTGTGAAAATCTTAATGCGGTTCACAGAATACATCTACTTACCAAGTTTTAAGAGTATAGTTCTTATAGTTTCGGAAAAAAGTGGCTGTGACATACGGACGGACAGACAGACAGACATGACGAATCTATAATGGTTCCGTTTTTTGCCATTTGGCTACGGAATCCTTATAATGATGAACTGCCAGACTAACCTATGTAAGAAATGTCAACTTTCAACCCTTATTTTACCCCCTTAGGGTAGAATATAGAATATACAGAAACGCTTAGATAGGTACGTTTATGCCCATGTTTTATCAGTATCCCAAAAATAAAGTTTCATGTTTCTAACTTGAAGTTACAACAAAGTTTCAACCCCTATTTCATCTCATTAGGGGTAGAAATTCCAAAATTCCTCCTTTAGTACGGGTACTCTCAGTAAAACGACCCTACTTCCTAAATTTCTAACTTTAATAGTTTACGCTCGGCAACTGATTCATCAGTCAGTCAGTTAGTCAGTCAGGACATGTTGTTTTATAAGTATAAATCAATACTGGATAAGTTAATGAAATACAATTGAATTTATTATTATACCCCGAACGAATATCAACGGGAACTTACGCCGAGCGTTTTCTCATACAGTCTTTTGTTGAGTAATGAGCTTTATTTATTGTCAAAAGATTTAAATTTATTCATTGGCAGCGTTAATTTATCTGTGACTACCTTCGTCAGGAAGGATTTATTGACTGCGGAAAATGAGCGTTATAGACCCATCCTTACTTTTCGTGTGTATATATGGATTTATAGGTTGTCATCTGTGACTTCGCTGACATTTTAGGTCGTCAAGCATATGCGATTCAGTGGTTTTAGTGGAATGAGTTCAGGTTCAGGTCAATGACTTTTTATCTGATCTGTGAGTTTGAATCCAGAACCTCGAGGTCTGTGGCCTTACATCTAGGCCACTAGATAAGCGAGACTGATATAGATATAAAAGCCATTAGTTATAATACCTCTGACCCTCACGAGAAGTTGATCATTAAAAATATCAATAGAAGTATAAAACATTCTACAGGCGATTAAAAAAATACGTCTTGCAAAGCAACCCCCCACCCCCACCTTTAGTGAGTCTAGCGGCTGAGCGATCTTTACTGGCTTGTTTGCATTGACACGTCTACTTAGTGATGTGCCGTTGTTACGGTTATCGATATTTATATTATTTATTTAATAAATTTTCGCCCGCGATCTTCCCTCTCTTTCTATATCACATTGTGCATATTCTACATGGTTTTATATAAAATTATTTAAACTTATTTTTTGTTATTGTTTTAATCTACACGGGATTGTTAGTAACAATTTTGTTGTTACAATTATTTTCAAGCGTTTTTAATTTATTTCATTGTCTGTTATTTTATACATAATATATAGCAAAAGTAACTACGTTCGGCGCAACTTCAATATACTAAAAAATAAGTCACCTACTAGATCCGGTAGACTATGAGTGGCTGGGATCTACCCAGGTGAGTTTCTGGTGGAATCCACTACTATTTCAAAGTAAAATCTAAATATTTTTTATAAAGAGCGCCATTTTTCGTACTCGTTGAAAGCTAGGACAATAATCATTGCTGTCGTTTCAAATAAAAAAAATCGATATCGATAAAATTAGATAATTCGATTTAATTTAACACTGTAAAATGACGATTCAAAAGTGCTTTTACGAGTATTTAGATTTTGATTCATTATATTTTTTTAGAAATACCAAACAATTCGTAACATAAGTCCAACCATAGGATTAGGTTTATCGATAAACCATCCCATCACTCGTCCAGGTCAAGTAGTCGACGTCGGAGTTAAATTTTAATTTGTACCTCAAACACCTTCCCTCATAGGCTCGTTAAGGAAACTCCCGACTTCATTTAACGACCTCCATTATGGTAAGTGAGTTAGTTCGTGTATTCAGTTTGCGGAAACTTTTACTTTACAAATACACGAATTAAATATCTGAAAGTGATTTGAAGAACTCGTTACAATGTTAAATATTTAAACTTTAAACTGACTGAAATTGATTGTCTTTTTGGCTAGATATAAGGCCGTAGATTCTGAAGTTCTAGGTCCAGATCCCAGCTCGAACCCAAAAAAAATATTGAGTCAGTAACAGTGCGGAGTCTGATATGTGTACACTTCCGTGCCTTGGAAAGCGAGTAAAGCCATTAGTAGCCTGCGCCTGTCAAGTCGTGTCAAATTTGCAGTCCCTTCGGATTTTGAGAGCGGAGTGCACCTGTGTTGGTACACACTTTTGCAATATAATATGTCCTGCGTAGTTGGATGGTTTTCTTTGAGATTGGCTGGCGTAACCGACATCGGTCAGGATGACATCATCACTAAAAACTCGCGGTTCGGCTGTCTTGTGTGTTTTTATGTTATAGTTTGTGAACGAGCAGGACGCTCACCTGATGTCTGATGGAAAGTGATTACAATCGTCCATGGTCATCTGCAAAACCGGGGGGCTTGCAAATGTTTTGCCGGCCTTTTTATGTATAGAACTACTGTAAGGATGGGAGGGGAGATGTTTTACACTTTAAGTCCTTTTGTGTACAGCTGAATAATGTATGGAAAATGTCAGAAATGATCTTTGGAGTAGTCGACTAACGAACTCCCAGTCGCGTTTATTGTTCCTAACGCTAGTTGCGATGTCATTAACTACCAGCCATACTTCTTTGTTCCGTATCACTTGATAATGTTCATATTTGTGAGTCTTTATCGAAACATACAGTTTCGTTTTTCTAAAACTTTTCTTAAACAAACAGACAAATGCGTTCGTAGCGTTATTGTATATAAAAAGTTACACTTATTCAAATATTATTTTATATACTTTATAAAACCTTGAATTTTATTAAGAGTTGTTCAAGTTTTGAGCAAGTCGCCCTCATCAAAATAAAATCGAGACGTGCGACTTTTAATGCCTTATTTATTCATTTCATACAGCGACCTGGGAACCAATTCAACTAACAAATTTACAATTTCTCTCAATCAAAATAGAACTGTAATCATTATCGTTGAGCTGAGTACCTACTTACAAACGCAACAATCCAGCTGCTGTTCGCTCAAAGTTGGTTTTGAATAAAATAGGGAACTGGTCGTTATATTTGCAACTTAGTAGACTGGGCTGACTTTCTCTGAAAAAGGATTTATAACTTAGTAGAACTAGGACATCATTACGCGAAAAATTTAAAGAAATAGATGTATTAACGGCTGCTGCACAATATACTTATGATAATGTAATGTTTCTACAGAAGAATATACAAAAAAAATCCATAAAAGCTGATATACATACAATTCATACAGGAAATAAGAATAAACTTGTAACCCCTGCTTTCCGTTTGCATACGGTACAGAGAACGTTTTTGGGCAATGGTATACGCATATATAATAAGATACCGGGAAATGTAACTAATTTACCATTTACTAAATTTAAAAAGTTTATTAAGACTAAATTATTAAATAAGTCTTATTATTCATTAAAAGAGTACTTTTTAGAAAAAAACGCCTGGATTTAGGCTCGGGTTCCATCACAGGACAGTAATTATTGTAAAAAAACAGCATTGTAAATCTGTTTATTTGAAAAGAGCAACTGTGCGAGTTTCTTGCCGTTTCTTCTCGCTGGAGGCTGCTTTCCGAAATGGTGGTAGTATTTAAATATCGACGATTCAAAAACGCTTCACTGTGAAGTTTACTTGAATCAAATTGATTTGATTTGATTAGACATAGCCCTCCAATTATGCTATGACATAGTTCTACGTCTTTTAAACTTAATTGATACTTTTTTATTGAATAATTTAGATAGGTGGACGAGCAAACGGGCCACTTGATCATAAGTGGTCACCACCGCCTATAGACAATGGCGCTGTAAGAAATATTAATCATTCCTTACATCACCAATGCGCTTCCAACCTTGGTAGCCAAGCTCTTATGTCCCTTGTGCCCGTACTCACTTGCCATTCAAACCGAAAAATAACAATATCAAGCATTGCTGCTTGGACGTAGAATATATATTAGTGGGTGCGACTTTTCCACCAACCCACATTGGAGCAGCGTGGTGAAATATGCTCCAAACCCTCTCCTCAAAAGGCCGCTGACCGCTTTAGAGGATACCACGAACAATAGTGGCTGCTACAAATGAATCTTTGTCGACCTCCGTGGTCGATTAGTGTGTACACCGATTTTCATGGGTACGCCACTCCGAGGTCCTGGGTTTGATTCCCGGCCGAGTCGATGTAGAAAAAGTTCATAGTTTTCTATGTTATCTTGGGTCTGGGTGTTTGTGGTACCGTCGTTACTTCTGATTTTCCTTAGCACAAGTGCTTTAGCTACTTACATTGGGATCAGAGTAATGTATCTGATGTTGTCCAATATTAAAAAAAATATATTATTTAAAAAATTATATCATATAAATATGTTTAACATATGTCTTACATAACGAGTTAAATAAATCGACGTTCAACATTATATAAAGAGAAAAAAAAAAACAATTTTGTTTGATATATGTCAAGCAGTTTCGGTCCAACGAGGACGATTCTTTAAGCTAAGGCTGTACTTTGTAAGGCTTATTCTGAGATTTCATATAACACAGATAGCAAGATTGAGATTGGAGTCTTAGATTATATTTATATCTAGATAGAGTGTCTACGTGTAACTTGGTGGTAGGGTTATTCGTAAGCTCGCCTGGAAAGGTACCACCCACTCAGTATATATTTTACCGTCAAGCAAAGGAATACTTATTATTGTTGTGTTTTGATTTTGAAGCATAAGTGTAACTACAGGTACAGGGATAAACTTCCAAGGTTCATCGTTTATAGTTCGCCGTTCATCAAATCGGAACTTTTTAAATAAAATGAAAGTAGATAAGTGGATTGTTGTTATATTATAAATGTTTGTAATCATTATTACACAGTAAAAAACAAAGTCGCTTACCGCTGTCTGTCCCTGTGTATGCTTAGATCTTTAAAATTACACAACGGATTTTGATGCGGGTTTTTTTTAATAGATAGATTGATTCAAGAGGAAGGTTTATATGTATAATACATGCACAATATAGTTGAGAAACACTGATCATTTTAGAGGATTCTAAAGTGATTTCGTAAATAAACACATTTTTGCGCTTACGTTGCAAACGCCGGCTGAACCCTACGAGATAGAACAAAATAATGTACTACAGGTTTGTTCACCATAAAAAGGTTTTCAAAAAAGTCCGTGATGGTATATGTCTATCTCTTAGAGATAACCCACAAAAACCATTTTTCATCCTTTACTTTTACGAGAAATAATGGCTTATTTTCGAAGCGATTTTAAGCAATACAGCATTGATCGTTATCCAATTAAGTACCTTAAATACATTGTGAATTTAATATAGATCAATATGCCCCTCACAGCATGAACTATAAATGGATATTTTCCAAAATATTATAGATTTTAAACGCAGGGAGATAGCGGTTTGTATCACATCTATTAAAAAATCGCATGGAATATATAAATCTAAGATTTGTTTACTTTTTCTCGTCCTGCCATTATAGTTACGACGTAATAGTTACGAATATGCTGTAGATTGGACAGATTGCCCCCAACATAAAGGGAGACCAGTCAACTACGCAGGACATATCTTAGAGCTCAAGTGTTCGTGGAAACACAGCTGCACTTTACTCTCATAGTCCGGACATGGAACGTCCAATCCGACACGTCTGGAATGAGTTCAGGTGCTGGACCAACGGCTTTAAGTGCTTTCAGCTGGAGCGTAACACCAATCACTAGCCTCTACGCTGTTACTGAGAATTTTGCGACGGAAAAGCCTAATTACATTTTAACGGGCCGACCTAGGGTTAGAATCCAGGACCTCGGAATCTCCTTTTTTCTATCGCATTGGAAATCTTCAGATATCTTTGGTTATGTGGGATTACTACCAATTAAAATAACTGCGTTGGCCGTTTTCAATACGGAAAGACTGCGAGATTGCGTCGATGTAACACTGCTGCAGTGCTCCGCTCGTGGCTCGGCGGAGCCTCAGGGGGCGAGTCTGGTCTCGCCCCCTAACCTCCTCGCTATATATCGCCACTAGACCAACGAGGCAGTCCATATAAATAAAGTTTAATTAAAAACATATCAAAAGAAATACTTTGAAAGAGTTTATGTTTGGTTCTATAATTTAATTCGAATGCGGTACGGGAATATAAAAAAAACATAATTCGGTTTCAAATGTATACAAATACAGGAGTGGGTTTATGTACGAATAAACTTTTCAAGCCTTTCATAAAAATGTGCTGAATACGTATACACGTTTGTTTGTGTGCGACCTCGTGTTAATTTGTTAATTGTATAATTATACTAGCTTCTCGACTTCGACCGAGTTAAATAAATATAATATCCCGATCTTTATACTAAAATTTTAAATGCGAAATTAACTCTGTCTGTCTGGTATTTCTTCTCGGCCAAACCACTGATGTAATTTGGTATGCAGCAACCCCTCCTCCAACAAACAACATAGTACGCGGGCAAAGCCGCAGGGGATAACTAATTGCTTATATAACAGTCTCTTCCAAACTGCCTTTGGGTACAGGACTTGAAGTTGAATGCACAAAATTCCACATATGTACATCAATTAAAATAAATATAGAATTTAATTTTTAACTAAACCTACACGACTTATATACAAATGTCTATACATACATATAATAAAAGTGGAGTGTCTGTTTGTAATATTAAAATAACAACCGTACACGGTACATATACCAAAATATTATTTTTTTTTACAATTTTTGTCTGTCTGCCGGTCTGTTTGTTTCGGCTAAAAAGTTCAAAGTTTTGGCCGTGAAAACGTAACATACAGACAGATTTACTTTCTCATCTATAATATTCCCTTCCCTCCCTTGAAAAATTCGCTTCGGATCCTCATTCATGGACGTCCATTTTGAAAGGGTCTCCGACGTTATTCTCTATTCAAGACGAACGTTGAACAGAAATACATTGAAACCGAACCATTTACAGATTTTGTTAGCAATGTAAAGGTTCTTAAGGTGCTCGGTGAGGTTTTTGTCGGAGCTTAACGACTTAGATTTTGTTTAAATACTTGTATATATGCATGTTAGCAGCTGTGCCCGCAGTTTTGCCTGAAGTTAAGCTTTGGACTATTGATTGTGTGAAAATGCATAATGCCTCTCCACGTGACCCCGTCCTCTATTTCTTTAATATACGGTATTTTTATAAATGTGTAAATATATCGTGCGACATTAAGGGGATCCTCCGCGAACTTCTTAGAAAACATATTTGTATGTTTTCAAACGCGAAATAATTGTCTATATATTTTTTTGGAAGCAATGGTTGATTTTAGTTGGTGAATGATTGCAACACGTACCTTCCTTCCCAAAGTTACTCCTTAGCAAGTACTATGCAGCATGAGTGGCATATCGATGTAAATATTTCTGCAGCCTCCCCAATCCACCTCGAAGGTGGCATCGAATGGTTTTAATTTCAAAATTCAAAATAAAAAACGCCAAGATAAATGATATTTCTTCAAAAGAAAGCAATCACCAGTTCGGAATCTAGATTCTATCGATAAGAAACCCAGAAGGTAACTGTTTTTCGACAATCAATTACTAGACAACAATTTGACATAATACCCCGCCCCCCCCCCATGACCAGAAACTTTCGAAGTTATCGCGACAAAATATACTCATTAAGCCGAATGATACTTGTCATGTTAGTTTTTTGTCCTACGTACTTTATTACGTTGAAAACTTTTTCGTTAGGTCTCATTTATTTACGAAGTTCAAAACGTTGATGTGTCCCCGCGGGCTGACAGCTCCGTTCCCGTCTCGTGAATTATAAACTTTCACGTCGAGATGTATGGAGTTAAAGTTTTTCATTAATGCGGTTTATTTGAAGGTTTAATGTTTTATTGTTTTTAGACTGGCAAATGGTCACCGATGATCAAAGATATTGGAAATGTATGGAATAAAAATCCTTGCATAGCCCATGCGTCGTCATGTCAACTAAGGTGTTATGTTCCTTGTCAAAACGGAACATAACAATGCTATTTTACGGTAGAATACACGATGAGTGGGTAGTACTTACCAAGTAGATGGCCTTAGCTATCTCTCTTTCTAACGAGGGGTTTCAGTTTATTCTTCTCCAATGCTTGGCGGCAATGATCGCCCGCAGGTTTCCTAAAAATTTTTAGGGTTTCGTTCCTCTATAGGAAAAAGGCAACCCTTATAAGATTGTTGATTGATAAGATTGTCGTTGTCTGTTTTTCCGTCTGTCCGGCAAGACCCTTTTTCTCAAGTACATAGATGTATTTTGTTGGGGCTGGGACTGTAAAAAAATAAAATACTCTAAGTCTACGCAATCAAAAGATTTAACCGTTTATGTAGCATTTCCCATACATTCGCAGAGGAAATCAAAACCTTCAGGATGCTTCCTATTAACCTAGAATCATGAAATGTGCCAAGAAGCAATCTATTAGCACAAAAAATTCGAAAACCATAAATTTGTGTTACATCAGTGTCTGTTTGTCTATCTGTCTGGTAGGGAAGTCAGTCCTCAGTGAGCGAGTCCAAATCCCACTTGCTAGGTTTTATACCTTCACCCAGAACGAGATCATTACAAACACAAATGCTTTAAAAGTCTAATATTTTTAATAAACAAAAAAATATTCGTACGTAATATATATATTACGCGAGTATTCCTGGCCAAAATATAGGAGTTTTGTGCAAAGCCGGGATATATTACTAGTATCAAATATGTTTATACGTTTAGATAATTTCGAATGTCTCCAAGAATTCTGTTTAGTGTCCACGGGTTGTTCTAAATATCTTTTAAGCAAATTCCAAGCGCTAAGTCTCGGCTTAGCGTTAAAACAATTCCCTAACTTCTAGTATTTTAGATAAGCTAACTACAGTCTGTGGTTTCTTCTTCATCGTATTCGCTTTTATAAAATATATAAATTTTATCGTACTTTACTGACATACTCTGTAATTAAAATGTTGGAGAAGACTACTGAGTTTCTTGTCGGTTCTCAGTGGAATCTACTTTCCGAACCGAATGATGATTTTCGTAGTCCTGACTGCAAACCCTTTCATTTGATATCCATATCATGGGGGTGGATTTCAAACAGCCAGTCCGCCATCTTGGGGAGGCCGCCATATTGGATTTGTAATGACGTTTCTTAGCTAGTCATGTATTGTCATCAGAACTCAGAGCGTGTGCAAAATTTCATCCTAATCGAAGACCGAGAAGTGGGTCAAATTAAGATTCCATGATTTTCTTACATACATAGTTACAAGTGAAGCTAATATAAGCGCGTTAATAAATATGAATGACCTTTTTAAATTTCTAAAATCTCTGACTTTAAAGCCTGTTATTAGTTAACGAGAAATTAATCACCTCTTATTGTTAGTCGAAAGGAGAGGACGAGACTTGGTTCGTAATTCATTAATAACATATTACGTTAATGAGAATTTATTGTAATTAATATTCGTTGATTTTGACGACATACGAAATGTACAATATCTATACGCATAAATCAAACTAAATTGCCTGTTTATAATGACAAACACAACGATAACAGCATTATACTAAATGTATATCTAAGTATATACGTTACTTGTAAAAATATAACAATATCTAAAGTTTTGTGTGTCTGTTTATTCCAGCTCATTTAGGAAACGGCTCGACCTTCGTTTCTATAGTAATTATCTATATATATAAAATAACAAGTCCTGACTGACTGATTCATCATCGCCGAGCGTAAACTAAAAAATTTGGGCCATAAAATTTGGTGAGTAGGATCGTTTTGTAGAGTAGACACCCACTAAGAAAAGAATTTTGGAAATTCTACCCCTAAGGGGGGTGAAATAATGAGTCAGTAAGAAACAAACTTTTGGGATACTAATTAAAAATGAGTAGATCGTTAATTTAGTAGCGTGTAGTATATATATAAGCTTTTAAGGAATATTTTATTATATTTACATATATATAATGGCATATAGTCTCACAGTCATATGTCAAAATATTTTCGTACATTCTTAAAAAATGTGCTCCAAAACTTTCCCTTATGGCTTTCTTTGTTTCAAAGTTTCACAAAGGCGAGATGCGGCTGCAGTAGTTTTGAGATCATTCGCACTAGTGGCTGCGGACTTTCGTATGTATTAGACGAAATGAGCGAGGCCTATCTTGCCTTAGATATACTAGCTGAACCAGCGGCTTCGCTAACGAAAATGCTTAAAAAAATCAGCAATTTTAACGTTTAGCCTAAAACTTTAAATCATTATAAACATAATAAATAAAGACTACACGATACTTTTAAACATTAAAAAGGCGAATTTCTACACAAAATTTTATTTCCAATTAAACGATCGATAATTTTTCAAAAATCCTGAAAACTGTATAACTTTGAGGTAATCAGATGAGCAATGTTCTGGCAAAGTTGGGGGAGGGTCCAAAAAATATTTTTAAGAGAATACTGGGTCGCCTCACTGATGTTCCAAAACTTCTATCCTTGGTGAGGCAATGAGTTTTTTGTATACTGCAACCTGCACCCTAGACTAAGACGAGCCTAGAAATAATTCACTGATTTAATATTTTGCATTTAAAAAATATAACCGTATTGAAGATTACCATGAACAAACTGACAAATGACAAAAAAAAAATAGGTTTAGTTGAGGCGACTCAAAAATATTCATATTAAATTAAAAGGAAGCACTTAATTTGAAATCACAGACGTCAACAATAGCTCAAGGGTTGTAATTGGAGTCAAGACCCTTCTTCGGCTGAGAATTTTTTTCTAATCTCCTCGATAAACATAGATAGAGAGGCTATAGACGACGATCCTTTTTAGACGATTCAAAAAATACAAGCTACTTGTAAAAGTCTACTCCAATAAAGCATATTTAGATCTTGAGTTTAAGAGACGTCTTCATATGGAAAACTTTTGAATTCTAATTTAAGTTTTAATTTCACCTACTATTAAATATATTAAAGAAACTAGTTGTACCTGTGGCTTTACCCGTACGAAATTTATCAAAAAAATTACCTGTTGCACAAACCCAAACCCATCAATTTAGCCCGCCGTGGGTTGAATTTAAAAAATGGCTCAAAGTATCTCCATACAAAATTTCATCAAAATCGGTTCAGCGGTTTAAACGTGTAGGTGTAACAGACAGAGTTACATACGAATTTATAATATTCGTATAGATTAAACGTTCACAAAAGTCTCGCAATTTTTAGAACAATTTGAACCAAACGTATAGATATCCCGCGGTTCAAATCTTGAAATGCACGCTGCGGAATGCACACATCAATATCGCCAATGCAAAATATACCCTTACACAATGTAATAAAGGTTATTTCGATTTGTTAAGTCTTTTTCCGTACAAATTGATAACTGTTACGAAGAATGTAATATTCAAATATCTCTTTTCAAATTGAAATGTTTGTTGAAAGATTTTCATGTGGTTTTTATTAAATCTGCGTGATGTTTCGTGTGCTCAATGGCTTTTTGAAAAGATCGATCCGCAATGAAACAGAGTGGAATGAGCTCCAAGCCATTTGAAGGACAGGAGGCCTGAAAGAATATACGTAGCTATGCTGACGAGCTTGCACAAAGCCCCACCAAAGAAAAACAGTTATTATTCTTTCCTAATGAATTATGCATTAACCGAAAATACTCTAGGATAAAATTAATCTAACTACGTGTAATGAAGCGCTGCAGCCGCTTTAGTTTATCTGAATATATTAGGCTCTTAGATGTAGCTTTAACACTACATTTAAGCGCCTAAGCGCTTGGAATTTAGCTCAAAGCTATTTAGAACAATTTGTGGACGCTTCGTTAGACGTAGTGGATACGCTGCACTACTTGGAATATATACTTTTTTTCACGCTGCGCAATAAGTTTTTTTTACTTTAACACTTTAAAGGCATCATGAAGGTTTTATATAATTGTATTATTTTTATAAAATAATTAGTACAAGAATATACCAGCATTTAATGGGCCCCTGAGTTTCTTGCCGGTTCTTTTAGGTAGAATCTGCATCCCAAGCCTAAAGTATCTACATTTAATATAGTTTGTTAAATGACGATTCAAAAGTGCTTGTAAAAGCCTACTTGAATAAAGAATATTTTGATTTGGATTTTGATTGGTGCTCTGGGTAAAGACGGTACTGGACTGTTGCTTGGTAGCTTGTGGAGCCCCGAGGGTCAGAGTTCAAACCTCAGGTCGGACAGATAGGAAGTTATTGGGTTTTGTTATAGAAAAAATCTCAGTAAATCAACCTGTAAGTAAGAGTTGTACATTCCCGTGGAAAGCACTTAAACTCGTTGGTCCTGCGCCTGAACTCTTTAGCGTCAGATTTACCGTCCCATCGGATTATGAATACTGATTATGAAAAAAAAAATAGTGCACCTGTGTTGTGCATACTAGTGCACTATAATATGTCCTGCGCAGTTGGCTGGTCTCTCTCGAGATTCTCCGTGACCGAAATCGGCTTGGACGATATTATTAGACAATTCAGCACATGTTATAATTGTTTCTATAGTAATTTATTTGGTTCTACATTACAAACTGCATTTTCGTTTAATGTTTTCATTCTACTAAGAAGAGCAAACTCTTGCCAAAATATAAAATTATCTGTGTCGGAACTTAAATTGCTATAATAATGCACGTTTATCATATTACGAGAACTATGAGTTTTTCTTTGCCTACATTGAAAATAAAAGCAATTTTATAAGAGTTTTATTGTAGTTTTTTTATATACTCGTACTAACAAATGTTAAACTAAGTGAACGTATTTAATATATATAGACTAGCTGACCCTGCGGCTCTACCCGCGCGAAATTTATAAAACACATAATTCCAACCGCTGTTTTACACCCTTAGGGGTTGACTTTCGTAAAATCCTTTCTTAACTGATGTCTACACCCTCCAAGGAACTTACTTGCGAAATTCCAAGTTTGTAGGTGTTACAATTTCTGAGATTTCGTGATTAATCCGTGCGTGGTATTTCGCTTATATAGATCCGATTAAAAACATAAATGTAAAAATGAGAGCCAAGTCCAATATTATGATATATACCTTGGTTGTTGACTTCAACGACAAAAGAAGTGAGATTTAAATGGGTGCCAAGTTGAATGATCCTTCCTGAAATTTATTTATAACTACATAAAATATAATTTCTTCTTATAACTTAGGATAATATATTGTTGCTTAAGGTCTGTCTTGGCTGATACGCCAATGTGCCTGTAACACAAGCTGTGCACAAGCTCACACACCCTGTCAAACTGAAACCCAGGTGCACTCTCTAATCTCTTACTCTCACAGCCCGATGGGACGGTAGATCTGACTCGAAAGAGTTCAGGTTCAGAACCAACAACTTTTACGTGTTTTCCCACGCATACGAGAGGTTACACTTCCAGTATTTAGGATCGTTTCTGTGCTCACATACGTATACAGTTTTATATCAAATTTTGTATTTTATTTTACAGGATTTTTAATAACAATTTCGGCATTGTCATTTTACTTAATCCTTGTTGTTAATGAATCATTACATAGTATAAAACAAAGTCGATCACCGCTGTCTGTCCCTGTGTATGCTTAGATATTTAAAATTACACAACTAATTTTGATGCGGTTTTTTTTAAAAGATAGATTGATTCAAGAGGAAGGTTTATAGGTGTAATACGTGCACAATATAGTAGAGGAACACTGATAATTTTAGAGGTTTTTCAAGTGATGTCGTAAATAAACAATTTTTTTGCGCTTGCATTGCAGACGCTGGCTGAACCCTACGAGATAGATCAAATTAATGTACTACAGTTTGTACACCTTAAAAAGGTCTTCAAAAAAGTCCGCGATGATATATGTCTATCTCTTAGGGATAGCCCACAAAAACATCCATTTTTTATCCTTTACTTTTTTCAACGAAAGCGACTGCCTTCCTAAGTGGGTAAAATGATGGTAAACGGTCACCAGCGTTAATTAATATTGGCATTGTAGACAATATTAACCATTCCTTACGTCACCAATGCGCTACTAAGTTTGGGAGTTTAGATCTTATATTCTTTTTACCTGTTAGACTGGCTTATCCGTAAAATCAGAACAAATATGAAGTATTGTTGTTTGCCCAGTAAATACTTTTTGAGATTGAACTCGTAATCTTCTTTTTCCACTGCGCCATCGCGGCTCTTCAAGTAACTCAAGTGTACCTTATAGCTTTAAAAATGCAGGTTTCTTTATGACTCAGCTCACAGGAAGTAATTCTATGTAATATTGATGACAATATACTGAAGCTAGTCGTAAAGAATGTAGCAGAATGCCTCTACGAATGCTACGTTTGTAGACTATCGTAGCTACCGTAGGTTAAAGTTAAAGTTTATACTTGTACTAGCTGCGTCCGCGACTCCGCGTGGAATTCAGCTTTTCATTATATAGTACATATTTCTTATATTATAAATTCGCTCGCGTTTTCGGATTTGCTTGTCAGGTGTTATGCATAAAAAGCCTATCTCCTACCTTGGAGTTCCTTGAATGAAATTTCATCAAATTCGGTACAGTGAGAGCCGAGATGGCCCAGTGATTAGAACGCGTGTATCTTAAATTGATTGCGGATTAAAACCAAAGCACCACTGAATTTTCATGTGCTTAATTTGTGTTTATAATTTATCTCGTGCTCGGCGGTGAAGGAAAACATCGTGAGGAATCCTGCATGTGTCTAATTTCAACGAAAATCTGCCACATGTGTATCCATCAACGCGCATTGGAGCAACTTGGTGGAATATGCTATACCTTCTCCTCAAAGGGAGAGGAGGCCTTAGCCCAGCAGTGGTTATGTTGTTGTTTCAGTGATTTGGGTGTGAAGGGGCAACAGACAGACAGAGTTACTTTCTCATTCATAATATTAGTTTAGTTTGTATGTATAAAAATAGTTACTGTATTTTTGATGGGATCAGTAAATTATTTCTTCAGTAAAATCTTTGTACCTCTTTATAAGAATAGTAGCTGCTCGTCCCGACTTTGCTTGGCTGTATTACGGACTCCGTCATACACGATTTTGTGTATATTGGCGTGTGATATAAAAAAGTTGTAAAAGATTGGATAGACGAATGTCTGTTACACTAGAATGGCTGAATGGATCTGAATGAATATGGCAACATAGATAGATTACAGTCTGGAATGGCACATTGAGTATCTGTAACCAGCAAATTAAAAAATGTATGAGAATCAATTGTTATTTTTATTAAATTTCCAAGGAGTTTCTTTTGAAAATAAAAGCATAGTTTTGTTGTTATTTTATCGGAACGAAGTTCTTCTACGAGGCTTACAGTAGAGCGAACTGGCAGAAATCGTCACGTTAGGAAAAAGCTTTAAGCCTCCTCTTCACTCTTCTCTCTCTCTGTTTCTCTTGTTCGCGGTCTCTTTCTAATATATAGTTTTTTGTCATCGTTTTAATTAAATATATTTTTATTTTTATAATTATTATTTTAATAAGATATTTGTCATTTAATGATTCTCAAACGTTGCTGATACATTGTGACACTTCGCTCTCATGACACATCTTTTTTTGTCCTACATTGCTAGGTCGACTGGCAAATGGATCGCCTGATGGTATGCCACGGCCCATTGACATTATTATTGTAAGAAATGTTAATAGTTTCTAATATTATTAATGCGCAACCAATGCTGGGAACTAAGATGTTATTCGGAGACAAACGTCGTGACAAATTTGAACGTGTGTGTAAAATTAGGTAATGTATATGTTTATATATATATAAATAAATAATAAATATTATACAACATCACATACATTACTCTGATCCCAATGTAAGTAGCTAAAGCACTTTTATTATGGAAAATCAGAAGTAACGACGGTACCACAAACACCCAGACCCAAGCCAACATATGAAAACCGGTGTACACACTACTCGACCACGGAGGACTATATATATATATTTTTTAAATTATTACTTTAATAGAACATAATACACTTAGTCATACTTCTTAGGCAAATATATATAATTCGACTTTTAGAAATATCTCGTTGTCAAAGTCAAAGTCAAAAATCTTTATTCAATATAGAAGTGCTCACACTTGCTTATTGATTGTCAAAAATCTACCACCGGTTCGGAATTTAGCATCTCGGACCTGAGAAGAACCGGCGAAAGAAACTCAGCGGGATATATTTTTTTTTTTTTTTTGTAACCATTATTATGTACAATGATAATTATATTTTAGTTATTTGAAGCAGCCTGGAGGCGATCATTTCATTCCCAAGGTGTGCAGTCAACTAAAAAGTCATTAGTGTTGTAATATCCTTTAGCACACAAACGCTCTTTAACGATTCTTTTGATTTTATAATTGAATAATTTTGAACGTTTTCTGGGATCCTGTTGTAAAAACGTATACATTGCCCCATACACTGCATTTTCGCTTCTAGTTTTACCCGCGTTAGACCAGTGTGGGACTGGTGCTGGTAAGAATAGTATCCCCCCCAAACGTGACTGAAGTCACGCGTGGAAATTAGTAACGTTTAAAATTTCATTGTATTATAACGGATGCTCGTCCGACAGTTCGTAATAAATTATGTTCGAAATACTAAGGAATCCTTTTAGTTACGGCGTGTTTCGGGAAAATTAATTATTTCGAAGATATTTCGAGACTGAGATGAAATACACGGAGCGACGGGCAGACGGCACGAAGTAATATCTATGTAGACTGATATTGCAAATGCGTATGTAACTCTGTCTGTTGTCTGTTTCCTTTAACCGCTGAACCGATTTAGATCAAATTTTTGTATGGAGATAGTTTGAGACCCGGGGACGGACATAGGCTATCTTTCAATTCACCCCTCGAGGGGGTAAAATGGGGTCACGGTTTGTGTGCTATAGGTAGTTTTATGATTTTCACGCGGATAAAACCATATGTTTAGCTAGTGTTCAATATTATAAACTAGCTTTTACCCGCGGCTTTGCCCGCGTAGAATATGAATATATTTACAAATTAACTTAAAATGTTACGTTAATGTAATACCTCTTTGAATACCACATTGGTGTGAATTTCAATCCTTAGGGTAGAATATCCAGAAACGCTTAAATGCGAATCAACTCATATTTAATCGGTAGCCCAAAAATTAAATTTCGACCTTCTAACTTCAAAATGATAGACTTCCAGACTAACCTGAATACGAAATGTTAACAACTATTTTGCCCTTTAGGTCTAAAATATCAATAAATATCCAGAAACGCTTAAATACGTATCAAATCATTTTAATCGGTAGCCCGAAAATAAATTTTCATGCTTCTAACTTAAAAATGACGGACTTCCAGACTAACACCTGTATACGAAATGTCAACCCCTACTTTTTCCCTTTAGGCGTAAAATATTAAGAAACGCTTAAATATGTATCTACTCATTTTTAATCGGTATCCCAAAAATAAAATTTCTAGCTTCTAACTACAAAAATTACAGACTTCTAGACTAACCTGTTTACGGAATGTTAACCCTATTTCTCCCCTTAGGCGTAAAATATCCAGAAACGCTTAAATACGTATCTACTCATTTTTATTCAGTATCCCAAAAATAAAGTTTCATGTTTCTATCTTAAAGAAATCCATACGAACGTTCAACCCCTATTTCACCCATTTAGGGGTAGAATATCCAAAATTCCCTCCCGAGTGGGTGTCATGATATTATGTTATTTAATAAGTGTACAGCCTAAAATATAAGTTTTATGCTTCTAGTTCTAAAAATTCTAAACATGACAATACTTTCAACAACTTACAACTTTCATCCCCCTTTTCAACCCTTCACAGCACTTTTTCCAAATAAAAAGCCTATGTCCTTTCTCAGGCTCTAGACTATTTGTGTACCAAATTTCATTTAAATCGGTCCAGTAGTTTTGGCGTGAAAGCGAGACAGACAATCAGACAGACAAAGTTACTTTCGCATTTATAATATTAGTATGGAATTATGGATTGTTATTTCAATCGCTAGAGAGCTCCGATAATAACCGCGTCCGATCGCTGCTAAATTCAAAGTGCTACAGGGAGAACCGTGGCCTCCGACGCGCCTATAGCACGCTCCCGCAGCCCCGGCCGGCCGGTACCACCGCAAACGCTGCGTTCCGCAATTTTTAAACTGTAATATCTTCGAAAATATTCATTTAAATCATATGCTGTAAAGGGCCATATAGATCAATATTAAATCAACAATGTGTTTAAGGTATTTCATTGGATAAGGATTAATGCTGTATACATTAAAATCACTTCGAAAATTAGCCAATATTTGTGGTAAAAAATAAATAACAAAAAATTTTTATTGTGGGTTATCACTTACAGATAGACACATACCATCGCGGACTTTTTTGTAGACATTTTTGAGGTGTACAATTCTGTAGTACATTATTTTGATCTATCTAGTAGGGTTCAGCCAGCGTTTACAATGTAAGCACAAAAAAATGTATAAATTTACGACATCACATTAGAAACTTTTAAAATTATCAGTGTTACTTAACTATATTGTCTATGTATTATATACAAAAACCTTCCTCTCGTATCACTCTATCTATTAAAAAAAACCGCATCAAAATCCGTTGCATAGTTTTAAAGATTTAAGTATAGACAGGAAAAGACAGTCAGCGGGAGCAATTTTGTTTTATACTATATAGTGATAACAAATAGGTACAACGCACACAGTTTTCACTCATTAGGAAATACAAACCGCTATGTCCCTGCGTTTTAAAACTGTAATATCTTCGAAAATATTCATTTAAATTACATGCTGTAAAGGGCCATATTGATCTATATTGAATGCACAATTTATTTAAGGTACCTAATTGGATAAGGATTAATGCTGTATAGGTTAAAATCGCTTCGAAAATTGGCCAATATTTGTGGTAAAAAATAAATGACAAAAAAATGATATTGTGGGCTATCTTTAAGAGATAGACATATACCATCGCGGACTTTTTTGTAGACATTTTTGAGGTGTACAATTCTGTAGTACATTATTTTGATCTATCTAGTAGGGTTCAGCCAGCGTTTCCAATGTAAGCGCAAAATAATGTATAAATTTACGACATCACATTAGAAACTTTTAAAATTATCAGTGTTACTTAACTATATTGTCTATGTATTATATACAAAAACCTTCCTCTCGAATCACTCTATCTATTAAAGAAAACCGCATCAAAATCCATTGCGTAGTTTTAAAGATTTAAGCGTACAAAGGGACATAGGGACAGCGAAAGCGACTTTGTTTTATACTATGTAAAGATACGAAATGTAACCCCTATGATTAGTAAAGCCACGGGCGATAGCTAGTTTCAGTAGAATGAAAAGGCAATGTATGTGAAGTGCAAGGGAAGACCGAAGGTCGTTGGAAGACAATCGCTTGACCCTGATCAGGGGCCGGCGTTGGCTTTGCTGTACTCTGCTATTCCTAGGGAACCTTCAAGTAAAGAGCGTACATATTTCTTAAAGGCCGGGAAAGGAACCTGCAAGCCAGTTTTGCAGATCTCCAAGGGCGTTGGTAGTCACTTTCCATCAGATGAGCCAGCTATACTGCTCGTTTGCCAGCTATACCGTTAAGAAATTAATAACATATATTTAAGATTTCGACCAATGATATCGCGCAAGTTCAAGGGCAAATTTGTTTATTTAACTGTGACATAAATTCCATAACAACACTTTTCTTTTTCGCACCGTGAAGAAATGGAATTCTCCACCAGCACACGTGTTCCCGTCTTCTTATAACTTGGGTGCCTTCAAACGAGGCATGAAAAGGCACCTTGCGGGCTGGCATGGCGATGGCAATCTTCCTGACTGTACGGAGCGTGTTCGCGTTTGAACTTCACTACCACTTACCATTAGGTGGATTGGAGTCATAATTATGCCCACCCGGAAAATGTATATAAAATAACAAGGGATGTCATGGATTTTCGGATACGAAATTATTTCGGATCGTTTCGGATAGCTTCATTAACGGATACAAGATTGTTTTGAAATTGTCAAAGAGAAGATTACAATTATTTGACATTAACTGTAGAATATTCAGTATTGGGTGTACTCACGTTAATTACAACACTACGCGAAAATAAAACAAACCAGAGGTGTCGTTGGAGTGGCGGTTGAAACGAAGTTGCTTTCAGTATGTATTATATATTGAATAACACAATGAAATAAATTAACAACTATTGAGTATAATTCAATTACAATGATAAAATTGTATGAAAGAGAAAGACTTGGTGGTAGGGCTTTGTGCATGCCCGCCTGGGTACCACCCTCTCATCGGATATTCTACCGCCAAACAGAAGTACTCAGTATTGTTGTGTTCCGGTTTGAAGGGTGAGCCAGTGTAACTACAGGCACGAGGGACGTAACATCTTAGTTCCCAAGGTTGGTAGCGCATTGGTGATGTAAGGAATGGTTAATATTTCTTACAACGCCATTGTCTATGGGCGGTGGTGACCACTTACCATCAGGTGGCCCATTTGCTCGTCCGCCTATCGATATCATAAAAAAAAGAAAAAGATAGGGAACGGTTGTGTGGGAGGAGCATAACAATTATTCCTTACGTGATGATTTCTCCCAGATCACTCTACTGTAAGAAAATCCCTGGGTTTTACTCCTGCGGTTGGAATGAACTTTAAGTATGTATGTGCCAGCCCTAATGCACTGGTGTCGTGTTTTTTTACAAACATTAATTAAACTCCAATTTCAGAAACATATCTATTGTATTCTTCCGAGTTGGCGCCAACATGCCTTTAATTCAATTTAAAAAAAAACATATTATTTTTAAATACATAATAATAATTTAAACCTTATCATTCGCTGCGTAGAATTCAAAATTAATTGTACTTATTTCCTCTAGAATTAAATCCCATCAAAAACATAAATGTAAAAATGAGAGCCAAGTCCACTATTATGATATATATCTCGGTTACAAGGTATTGTAAGTTTGAATTTTTGCGTGCTTAATTTTTGTTTATAATTCATTTCTAACAGGCTTAGAACTTGCGAAGGCTATAATATATTTCGTATATGAGAACTAGCCAAGTCAGACCTTAGGTAACAATATATTATCCTAAATTATAAGAAGAAATGATATTTTATGTAGTTATAAATAAATTTCAGGAAGGACCATTGAACTTGGCACCCATTTAGATCTTACTTCTTTTGTCGTTGAAGTCAACAACCAAGGTATATATCATAATATTGGACTTGGCTCTCATTTTTACATTTATGTTTTTGATGGGATATCACTACTTTTTGTATATACATTATTAATAGGTACTTATTAATAACAACATTAATACTAAATGGTTTTTGTTAAACTATTCTATTTTCCTACGTTTACGGGGTATAATTGTCTTTTTTGTTATACGTTTTATATTTTCTTGTACCTCTGAAATGTTCGAGTGAATTGCCCATTCTGTGTCCGGATTTTTTTTACGCGTTTTCTGTTTATACTTAATTTGGCCAAGTCGTTTGCTGGTTCTTACAATATTTTTTTTACAGTTATTACAGGAACTAAGTATATAAGTGTTCCTAATAGACCCAATAAAATGAAAAATTATAATAAAATGATAAAATTTTATCAGTTTCAAATTTTTTCCTTTGTATTGGCCTAATTATCTACCTGCATGCCAAATTTGAACTTTCTAGGTCACCTGGAAGTAGGTTATAGTTTTGACCTATAGGTCAGTCAGTGATAAAAATGACGATTTTTAGATGTTAATATCTAAATAACCGTTTGAGATGCGTTTATGAAATTTTGAAACACATGTATGTATCTCGCGAGTCTCAATATATGAGCCAAATTTGAAAAGTTTATGTCAAATAGATTTTGAGTTATGAGGAGGTCAAAAGTGGCTCCAGATGGTTCGTGTAATATTACACACGGTGCTGCTCGCCAGTTCTGTTACTTGAACTTGGGTGACACGCTACCGCGCGTCTAGATGAGCCTCCTTTTATCATTTTTCCTATTCAAATCAAATGGTAAGCGAATTTTAGTCTTATATTCATATCATAAGGTTTAAATCAGACTGTGGCCTTTTATTTCATAAGACTATTCGAAAATTGAGACATCAATCTTGTCAGATTTTTAATACAAAGCAAAATTAACTTTGTCGTATTCGAAAAAAAAATTCAAAATTCCAATACTGTTTTTGACAGGACACATTTTATGCGGATGTTCGAAACATAGTGCATTGTAAATTGAACTTTAATACACTGTAGGTACGGTTGAATTTTGCATATCATGAGTTTAAATGTCGGTTCGCATGCGCGGTTCCGTTTTAAGTCCCGCTGCTGCTGGGCTTCGGAGCGGAGCTGCTTCAGTCTGGCGAAGGCTGCGGTGCCGAGCGGTCGTACGCAGTCTGACGTCTCGCGTCAACCACCTGTTCCACGCTTAACAAAAATAAACACAGTCCTATTTGTCACTGAACGAAATCAAATCGACATATCAATTTATATTTAATAATAATAATACCAGCAATTGATTCAAAACTTTTGTCCACTTCAGGTTTCACACAGTAATAGTCAAGGTAATTTTTTTTCTTTTACTATTAAAACATGGCGTTGCACGATTTAAGGACGGAATATCCTTATTTAAGGTGTAATTATTGATTTTCAGATTACATGGATTATTAAAATACTGCGTAGCAATAATATATGTATGTTAAGATATTATTACGTATATATTAAATCATATTGTATCTTATACATTAAAATCATAATACTATCCAAACAAACGGTTAATCTAGAATAAGAAACACTAATGGTACCTTGTGCTGTATGGGTGGTACAAACATACCTTTTATTCTACCACCAAACAGCAACAATTAATTGCTATAGTACAATGACATTTCAGATTTGATAGTTGGCTTGTTGTACAGCGTTAATATTTATAGACGAAGGTCTTTCACTATAAAGCCCAATTAATTCTGAGTTTAATTAAAAAATAAATAATTAAATGCTATATATGTCAAAATATAAACCATAGATTATTTTTCTTGGAATTTTGACGTTCATTTTATTACCAGGAATATGTCTAAGCTAACCTCTGTTACCCGACTACTCCAGGCTAGTAATTCATTTGTGGTATAATCTACGCGTTACAACGGGGTCCCGGGAAACGTCCAGAATTTTTTATTGTAAAATTCAAATAAATAAATAAAAATTAAAGAACGTTCGATTATAATCTTTATTAAAAAGATAAACATATTAGAATTATTTTGTTACGATCTTATTTTAATCTGCTTTTATTTTTTTTATAACGTTAGCTAGATTTTAAACTGCAGGCTCGCGGAACTAGTGCCCAGGACGGAAATTATTCGCCGTTTCATTGAAAATGCTTTTACATAAAAAATGCTTTTAAATAAAAATATTAATCAATACTATAATATTATTAATTCGAAAGTAACTCTGTCTGTCTGTTACGATTTTTACTATAAAACCACTCAACCGAATTTGATGCTATTTTTTATGAAGCAAGTTGAAACACCAAAAATGTTCATAGACAACTTTTTTATACCTAAAACCTGATGAGCAACCCCCATGGGGACAATTAGTTAATAATACACTACAGACCCGACCTGGCTTCGCACGGCTGCAGTTTATTAAAATAATATCATATAAATTATATTTAAGCACAAAGGAATAATGGTAGGGTTTCGTGCAAGCCTGGGTAGGTACCACCCACTCATCAGATATTCTACCGCCAAGCAGCAATACTTTAAATTGTTGTATTTCGTTTTGAAGGATGAGTGAGCCAGTATAACTACAGGCACAAGGGACATAACATCTTAGCTCCAAAGGTTGGCGGCGCATTGGTGATGTAAGGTATGTTTGATATTTCCGACAGCACTTAAGTCTATGGGCAGTGCCAACTTATATCATAAAAAGCTTTCTACTAATGAAAATTTTCGTGAAACGTTTCAAAGATAACCCCCGCATACAAATAAATAAATTTTACTTCTTTATAATAATAGAATAGATTTTCGTCTATGAATTCTTCTATGAGTAATTATTCTTTTATAAAAACGAATGTAAATAAATTTTGCATTAATTATGGCGAATCCCGTTGTTGGCCACATAAAGTTACCAAAAAGAGTAAGAAAATAGTTTAACAAAGGAGGGAAAAAGGTGCTACAGTATTTTGTCAGTGATTATTACTGTTTAGATCACTAGTTGTCGCCCATGGTTTCGCTCACGTTTTAGGAGTTTGGCGTTAAGCATAAAAAGTATGCCTATGTGCTTTCTTGGGGTTCAAGCTGGGTTTTTATCAATTTCGGTTCAGTGGTTTGGCAGTGAAACAGAGATGATGATAATGTCCTGATATTGGTCACGGCTACAAATCACAAGGGAGACCAGCCAACTCCGCAGGACATATAATAGTTCAGAATTTTGCGCGCAAACATTTGCACACTCTATTTCCTCACTTTCATAATCCGATGGAACGGCAAATCCGATTCCGACCGGAAAGAGTTCAGGCGCAGGACGTGTTCTCCGAGAAACGGAAGTGTACATACTTTCAAGGAATGGTTAATATTTCTTACAGCGCCATTGTCACTTACCATTGGTGGCCCATTTGCTCGTCAGCTTACTTACATCATAAAAAAAACTTCCACACTCCGAGCTTCTACTGAAAATTTTTGGAAAAAAAATCCAATAAATCATATTGGCCCGACCTGGGGTAAAATTAAAATCCAGAACCTATAGCCATATATCTAGAATCAAGAATAATGATGTAGTCAAAATAAATAAGAAAGAGAAACAGACAGACAGAGTTACTTTTGCATTTGTAATAGATAGATAAAACTAATGGCCATTTATATGATGGTACACTTACAGTAAAATGATTGCCTCCAATTCCTTTATTCAACATAGAAGCATTACACTTACTTATTGATGGTCAAATTAAACACTACCATCGGTTCAGAAAAAGGAACACCCTGACCCAGCGGGTCTTTTTTTTTTGTCAAATTAATTAGATACATAATTGTATATGAATAAAAACAGCCAGGAGGCGATCGTTTCATTCCCAAGGTGTGCTATCAAACATAAACTCACTAATTGTATAGTAACCTTTCGCACACAAGCGTTCCTTAACAATTTTTTTTAATTTGGTAACAGAAGCAATTTGAACGCTTTCTGGAATCCTGTTGTAGAAGTTTATACATTGCCCCACAAAAGACTTACTAACTCTATGCAGTCGAGTAACAGGAGTAACAAGATTGTGTTTGTTCCTTGTATTAATGTTATGAGAATCACATTTTCTCATATACATACGACAATGCAAAGTATTATGCGGCGGTAGACGGTACCCAGACGGGCTTGGTCGAAGCCCTACCTCCTAATGACATTGATTCATTTTGTACCACTAAAGAAATCATCACATCACAAAAATGTTTTTTTTTATAATTATTTAGGAAAATATTATGTCCTTACACATGAAATTGGCATTTTGTCGTACTGACCACTCTGATCTGAAATATCTCCTCTGTGGTTAAGAATTCCAAATTCAAATTTATAAATTCGTTTAGCTGGTACATTTCAGTTATGAAAGCAGTCATTCATTTGTTTTTTCCTCATTATTTTTTTCTTTGGCTTCGCTTATTATCGCACAATGGAAAACATGAATTATCGGTATATCTACGAGTACGAGTTCTACCGTGGCACCAGTGCTGCAGAAATAGCTCGAAGGATTGATGATTTGTACGGCGCTGGTGTCACGAAAGAAAGTACGGTACGTTTTTGATTTCAACGTTTTCGTTCGGGAAATTTCGATCTTCAGAACCAACCCCGTGGACGGCCGGAGACCAAAGTGGAAAATGGTGGAAGCGGATCCATCATAAAGCACTTCAGAGATAGCTGCAGGCTCTCGTGTAAGTGATAAAACTGTATTCTGTATTGTATCCACTTGAAGCTAATCGGGAAAATAAAAAAACTTGAATGATGGGGGTACCTCATGAATTGAGTGAATCGAACTTGCAAACACGCGTCGACTGCTGTGTTACTTTGCTCAACCGACATAATAACGTAGGATTTTAAATCGAATCATTACTTGTGATGAAAAGTGGATACTGGAACGATAATCGGAAGCGCTCGTCGCAATGGCTGAACCCTGGAGACCCAGCCAAATCCTGCACTAAAAGAAAATTGACTTAGAAAAAGCTACTTGTTAGTGTTTGGTGGACTAGCGCTAGTGTCGTTCACTACAGATTTCTAAAATCTGGCCAAACGATTACGACAGATATACATTGTCAGCAACTGCAAGCCGTAAAGGAAGAACTAGCTGCTAAATAACCGAGATTGGTCAATCGCTCTAGGCCACTGCTGCTTCACGACAACGCAAGACCACAAACTGCACAACAAACAATCTCCAAGTTAGATGGGCTACAATTGGAATGTTTGCGAGATCCACTGTACTCCCTGGACCTTTCTCCAACAGATTACCTTTTTTGTGGAATTTGGACAAGGGAAAAAATTCAACTCCGATACGGCAGTCCAAACCGCCTTCAATGAGTTTACTGATTCTCGCCCCCATGTTTTTTTTAGTAAAGGGATCAATGAACTACCTATGAGATGGCAAAAAAAAAATAGATAACAACGGTGCATAATTTGATTAATTAAATATATTTTACAAAAAAGATATTCTCCCAAACCAAACGCCAATTTCATATGTAAGGATCTAACTAAAAATAATAAAACGAGTATAATTAAAGCGAAACGCAAGCCGATTTTTCTATCAATCTACGATTTCAATCCTACGATTTTTTCCATATTTGAAGGCTAGATTAACTAATAGTTTTCATCCGAGCGTTCTTTCGCGTGTAAGAGTTTTAGGTATAAAATTCATTTCATTCCAAATTTCATCAAATTCGATTCAGTGGCTTAGCCTTGAAAGCGTCACAGGCAGACAGAGATACTTTCGCATTTATAATATTAATATAGACTTGTGGGTCTCGCGGAAAACTTCGCGTTTATTCGAAAGACTTTTTAGGAATTTCGAATTTCGGTTTTGTTTTGATTTCATTGTAAACTGTTTATCACTCATCTACATTTGGCGCCAAATTGATGAAACCTCTTTTAAATGAAAATTTTTAATATCAAATAGTAGACATTAGTTCATTTAGAATTGGAGTTTGTCGATAGCAATTTATTTTAATTTTGTTTACCTTTTTGTTGTTGTGTTTGTTTTTCTTTCTTATACAGCCGTAGTACTGTTCTCTAAAGGGCCAGTAAGTTTTTTCGGCTTTCTAAAATCTCTTTGTTAAATCGTAACAATTTATTAAATTGCAATCAAGAATCCTCATTAAACTGCACATCTACAGCTAGAGCTCTTCAAAATGAGACCATAACCGATTTTTTATATGTCGTCCATCGTCCCATAATCACTGGGACAAAAATCGGCTTACGCTATTAATATATAAGATTGCCTTTTCCAATCGCAAGAGTGAAGGCAAATAAACTTTAACGGTGAATTGACGTTATCGTTGGTCGAGATCGTGAATAATCTGTGATATTCAAAACGGATTCGCGAATAATGGCGTTTTGAATGTCATTGAAGATCTTATCGGAACTTTGTAAGTACGATAAATTGTATGTTGTCAAGTGTTTATCAAGTTTTTAATGAACTTGCAATATAAGTATGTACGTGTCAAATTTTGCAAATCAATTTAGAAGCAGATTTCTTCAACCGATTGAGCTGATATTTTGTGTACACGTTCAGTTTGGATGACAATGCATGATTATCTGTGCGACGTCATTCTAAATCCAACATGGCGGCATGCCCAAGATGGCGGACCAATGTTTACTGCGCTCATACAAATAATTTTCAAGCTAAGTAAATACGAGTACTTAAATTTCGCGACAAGTTTTATATCATACAGGTTTTGTCAAATGGGAAATTACATTATAAGATAACAGTCAAAGTTTTAGTGTAAATAGTTATTTTTTTCTTTTAATAAATGGTTGTTTTTAAAAAGTTTCATTACTTTTAATTTATTTTTATTGCGGTACGGGTAATTGATTGTAAAATATGGCGTGAATTTTCGGCCGAGGAGAGGGTATTGCAATAAAATATTAGCACGTTATAATTACTTCGCTATAATTATCAACTTTAATAATATTTCAATTATAAAATTACAAAAGATTAATGAAATAATTTCTGATTTAACTATGACGTGCGACAAATTCGTGGATGCGTGCGCGCGCCAATTCGTTCAGTCATTGAATGGTCCCTAGCAATCAAGTCGGTCGCCTCGTCAGCGTTTGACGTTACGTCAGAATGACAATCTGCTACCTTCAGAAATGAAAAATTATAGAAAATGATTAAAACCTTTTTTTTGAGACGAATTCCGCTGCGTCTTCAGAAATGTTAATCAGGAACTGTTTTTGCATAATATAGCAGAGCTTTTAGCAAATAAGACGTAAATCTAAGGTTTTAATTCACAGTTATGTATAACTTCATTCCACCGGGCGTCACACGACACGTCTCTTTTCTTAGAGTTCCGTACCCAAAGGGTAAAAACGGGAGCCTATTACCGTTACCGTTTACCGCTAGTCCGTCAGTCTGTCTGTCACCAGGCTGTATCTCAAGAGCCGCGATAGCTAGACAGTTAAAATTTTCTGTTGCCGCTATAACAACAAATAATAAAGACAAAATAACATAAATATTTAAGAGGGGCTTCCATACAAAAAAACCCCAATTTTTGCCTATTTTTGCTCGATATCAATAAATGTGTGTACCTACTGTTGTTTACCTAGTCAATGGTACGGAACCCTTCGTGCGCGAGTCCGACTCGCACTTGGCTGGTTTTTAAAAATGGTATCGCTTAAAAAACCTTCATGTAATCGCATTCAATAAATTACACAATGCAGTGCTATTCTTAAACAACTCACATCGTATCTCACTCGTAAAATGTTCACAACTGCCCATAGTATCGCGATATTAAGTTTCGAAGCGAAATGTAATTAAAAATAGGTAGATTAACTGTCAAATAGGTAACTGGATGGTAAGTGTTCACTACTGCTTATAGACACCGGCTGTTAGAAATGTTTACCATTGTTAATGTGCCATCCTTAATATCAGATCACAATCGCGCTAACCCGCCTGGGTGGGTCCTACACATCAGATACTCTACCGCCACCAGTTATTATTGTTGTGTTCCGGTTTGAAGTGCGAGTGAGTTGAACTGCAGGCACAAGATCACATCTTATTTTACATCTAAGGAATGGTTAATAATTCTTATAGCACCAAAAGTCTATGGGAGGTGGTCGTTATCATTACCGTCTTTACCATAAGGCACATGGGGCATGTGCTCAGGGCCCCCATCCTGAGAGGGCCCCGAAGAACCAACAATTTCCTTCACACGTTTGTGCTCACGTTGACGTATATATTCGAAAGTGATATATTTGTAAGAAATAACTAAAATATGTATTTATCAAAGAAGACTATAAAATAGCCATAAGATTGTACAACCAATCAGATTCCTACGAATTTACAAAAATTACCGTACCGTTTATTGGAAACTATACTTAAGGCCTGGCCATGAGCAAATTATTGGTACAAGGTAGTAAATACCTACCAAAAAGGCCCCAAATTCATGGGTGCCCAAGGGCCCCAGCATAGCTTGAGACGGCTCTTGTCGTTATCATCGAATAAACGAAGATTATATATCCTGCTTTTAAACCGATCATTCATCTGATAAAAAGTTAATATGTTCTGCGTACGTTTAAGAAGGATCACAATTAAGTTAAGAATTTGTCCTCGTACGAGTTTTTTTTCAATATAATCGCTAAATGAAAAATCGACAGTTTACAATGAGGTTGGATTAATTGTAAACCATTGGTTTATATCTCCTAACACGAGATAAAAAACCGGCCAAGTGCGAGTAGGACTCGCGTACGAATGGTTTCGTACCATTGACTAGGCAAACAACAGTAGGTACGCACATTTATTGATATCGAGCAAAAATAGGCAAAATAGCGTTTTTTGTATGACCCCCCCCCCCTTAAATATTTATTTTGTTTTGTTTTTATTATTAAAGTAAAAATACAGCTGAGTATTTTGTGAATATTTCAAGTGCCTACCTGTTGCCATTATCGTTTTTAAAAAATCGCGTTTGTTGAATGCGAGGCCCCCCTTAAATATTTATTTTATATGGTTTTTATTATTATTCAGACAGACAGACGGACAGGCAGACAGCGAAGTCTTATGAATATGGTCCCGTTTTTAACCATTTGGGTACGGATGCCTAAAAAGCGTGGAGTTAGTATTCGTTTAATTCAAGTCAAGATATATACTTTAACAAGCTAAGCGTCTTGTCTTCGGGTAGAGTGACAATGGACTCGTCCTGACCGATTTTAGTCACAGCAGCCAATCGCAAGGGTGACCAGCCGTCTATGCAGGACATTTTATAGTGTGTAAGTGTGAACACAGATGTACGCTCATAATCCGATGGAACGACAAATCTGATACGACCGGAAATATTTCAGGCGCAGGACTTACCGCTTTATATGCTTTCCGAGGCCCAAGAGTGTACACAGTTTCAAAATTCAGACTCTGGACTGACACTGAGAATTTTTGACAGCAAACTTTTTTATCACGATCTGGTGTCGACTTAGGGCCTAACCCAAGAACATTATATCAAATCAAATAAAAATCTAAATATACTTTATTCAAATAGGCTTTGATAAGCACTTTTGAATCGTCATTTAACAAACTATATTAAGAGCTACCGCCGGTTCGGAATGCAGATTCTACCGAAAAGAACCGGCAAGAAACTAAGCAGATTCTCTTTAACAACATTTAAAAATACAGTCATGTTAGTTAAATACAATTATATATGTATGTAATATATCCTGCCTGGAAGTCAACGTATTAACTCCACGCTTTTTTATCAACTGATCTGATTTTTTATCATTTTTATGATCTGCAGCCACTAGACCAATTAGGCAGTCACTTTGTTGGTAAACGCGGCGCCAGTAAAGCTCTCAGTTGGCAGCTTTGACATCTTCAACAATCGCCGACACATTTCAACCAATTTGCACAATGTTTGCACACATTTGTTGCACATAAAATATCGGATATGGTTTCATTTTAAAGAGTTCCAGCCATAGATGTGCAGATAATTAAAGAGGATTCTTGATTGCAATTTACTAAATAGTTACGGTTTAACAAATAATTAATTTTAGAGAGCGGAAAAACGTTACTGGCCTGGTAGAGAGCGGCACTATGGCTGTATAAGTAAAAAAAAATGAAAAACTTAAACAAAATTAAAGTAAATAGATATCGAGAAACTCAATTCTAACTGAACTAATGTATATTATTTGACGTTAAACATTACGTTTAAAAAAAGTGTTCATAATTTTTGCGTCTAATGAGTGACTTGCAGTTTACAGTGAAATGAAACGAAAACAAAACCTGACGTAGGTTTTAAAATTCCTAAAAAATCTTTTGAATAAACGCGAAGTTTTGCGGGAGACCCACTCGTATATACTTCATTATTTATATATATATAAAAGAGGTTATTAAATAATGAATAATGAAATATATATTATTTAATCGATATAAAATACTTCGTACTAAACTTCTTGCTGATATTTTAGTAGAAACTTGCGTTTGATTTCTAGAAAAACTAGCATGTGATACCTCTTCACCCCCATAGTTATAATGTCGGGTTTGGCTTCTGAGGTATATTTTTAGTAATAGCATCACTATTATATAATATATAATATATTATATTATAGTGATTTATTAATTAGTGACGAGCACTAATAGTTTGAACTGAACATCCGGTCATTGAGAGCGCTCGGAGTGTCTTGGGAATATCTGAAATAGCTATTAGTTGCATATAATAATAATGCTCTGATCGATTTGAAATTCTCTTGGTACAAGGTTTGGAGGTACCACTCGTCAGATATTCTACCACCAAATAGTAATACTTAGTATTTATAGATTTAATTTTAAGATTTTTTAGGAATTTCGAAACCTTCAACTGCACTTGACGCAAAAATTATGAAAACTTTTTTTAAAATGTAATGTTTAATGTCAAATAATATACATTAGTTCAGTTAGAAGTGAGTTTCTCGATATCAATTTACTTTGATTTTGTTTACGTTTTTCATGTTATTAACGCGCTTATATGAGCTTCACTTGTAACTATGTATGTAAGAAAATCTTGGAATCTAAATTTGACCCACTTCCCGGTCCTCGATTAGGATGAAATTTTACACACGCTCTGAGTTCTGATAACAATACATGACTAGCTAAGAAACGTCATTACAAATCCAATATGGCGGCCTCCACAAGATGGCGGACTGGCTGTTTGAAATCCACTCCCATGATATGGATATCAAATGAAAGGGTTTGCTGTCAGAAATACGAAAAAATAGTCACGTGACTTAAATCCAACATGGAGGACATCCAAGATGGCGGATTGGCTATTTGAAATGCACCCCCTTGATATGGGTATCAAATGAAAGAGTTTGCTTTTGTAATTGTTAGTTCGTGCTAAAAGCGTGTTTTTTAGTTTTTTAAACTATATTATTTACTTATACAGCCGTAGTATCGCTCTCTAACCGGCCAGTAACGTTTTTTCGCTCTCTAAAATTAATTCTTTGTTAAATCGTAACAAATTACTAAATCGCAATCAAGAATCCTCTTTATTTTTCTGCACATCTACGGCTGGAGCTCTTCAAAATGAGACCATAACCGTTTTTTTATATGTCGTCCATCGTCCCATAATCGCTGGGACTAAAATCAGCTTACACTATTAATATACAGGATATGTTAGTAAGATTTTCTCGCCTTAACTCATAAACAAGTTATAAGGTCGACACAAAAGGACCAAAGTATCTAAACCTGGCTCCACGGACATGTAGGCGAAGCCGCGTAATGAAACTGGTGAAGTGTATTTTGATATCCACAGATGCTCTTAAAATGGCAAATGGCAGCAGGACGAAGGTTTTAGTGTGAGTGCTGTGTATGTATATACAAAACGCGCCCACACGTGTAATGTTTAATTAACATTTTCTGACGCGTTATATTAAATTTTCATATTTTGTTAATTTGGATTTGTTAACATGGACTACAGATGTGAATTCAAATTAAAAATTCGTAACTTTGAAATCTATACTAATGTGAAAATAACTCCGTCTGTTACTTGTTCACGTTCAAACCGCTGAACTGATTTCTAAATAATTTGGTACGGAGATACTTTTTTAAATCACCCCAGGGACCGTAAGTTTAGTAGACTTGAATGAAATTAATTTAATGGGTTTGATTAATTGCAGGACTCGCAGGGTTGCAAACCATACGATCTGTTTAATTTAATAAAGTTATGGATTCTTTCGCATTACAAGGCTTGACGCCCAAAAAGCCATATGGTAGATCCGGCCCTGATTCAGCCCATGAGGGAGTAAAATAGGGGGTGATCATTTGTGTCTTATAGGTTCAGCTAGTATATACATATATCTATCTTTTCTCTATCTATATATAAGTAATTTTTAATTGACCCATTCGTTAAGTTAAGGATGCTGTGGTCATGGGTTTCAGCCTTCGAACCATAAACATTTAAGTTTCCGTAGTGAAATTCTCAAAAGCAGCCCACGTCTGCACTGACTCCAGTCTATGATATAGAGAGAGCAAATTTTCACCTTTTGATTGGATGGTACCACCCACCAGCTCTTTTGTCATTAGACAATTCAAACCGCTATGTCCCTGCATTTTAAATCTGTAATATTTTCGAAAATATTCATTAAAATAACATGCTGTATAGGGTAAAGTATTTAAGGTACTTAATTGGATAAGGATTGATGCTGTATTGCTTAAGATCGTAAGTAAGCCATTATTTCTCGTAAAAAGCAAAGGATAAAAACTTGTTATTTTGGGTTATCCCTAAGAGATAGACATATACCATCGCGGATTTTTTTGTAGATAGTATTTTTTGTAGATAGATTTTTTGTAGTAGGCAGTGGTCACCATTTAATGTTAGGTGCACCATTTGCCCTACCGCCTACCTATATAAAAAAAAAACTTTACCGTCAGTTGGCCTGTCAGGTGGATTTCCGAGGCCTATTTGCTCGTCCACCAAAGCATTTCATAAAAAAATATATATATTTATTTAAAACGCTTTACAGAATATGTTTTACTTTTAACAGACGCCAAAATGGTATCCATAATTCTAAAATGACGAACTTTCATACGAATATTTACACAAATTCACCCTCTAGGGGATGAATGTTTAGAAAAACTTATCAGTTATTTTTTCCTTATAAGCACCTTTTACTAATGCTTCTGTGGGTTGGTACATTTCTGCACAACGCGGTCCAACTTAACCCCTAAACAGACTCACGAGCCTCGAAGCTAGCAAACCGAGGTAGTTAAGTCGCTAACTTATAAACAGCTTTTAAAATTTGACTGAAAGGTTAAAACTGGATGAAAAATAGTTTCATTACAACCAATCAAACAGCGATAAGTTTTTTCGTGTATAAAACGCCGACTTTCTATTGGTTGAAGAGCATTTGTGGAACGTTTGAAATGATTTCGTTACCAATTAGCGATCAAAGTTTCAAGACCGTCGACAGACGGGAGGATTTAGTTGCGGCTTAAAGTCGTTCATCTTTTGTTACTATTGGTGTATTTATTCAATAAATATTTGTGATTAATTCAGGTAATGGTCCATATTACTCAGTATACAAAAGAAAACTGCATTCGTGTTTATTATAGACTAGCTGAGCCCGCGACTTCGTGCGCGTTGTTTGAATTTAAGTTATTTGGATATTGTAGCGTGATTCTATTTTTATTCTAAAATAAAAGTATCTAAAGTTACTCCTTACAGCGGCATTTCTAATATTATTTAAAAAAAAATTATACTTCGATCCCATGAAACTTTTAAAATTATTTTGATAGAAAGTATACTATTGATAAAATCAACAATTCGTTCGCATAAACTCGAAACGATTTAAATAAATTTTCATAAATAAATATGTCAGTCACGAAGACGGGATTTCAATTCGGAACAAAGAGAAGGCCGGATGCTGGAGTATCTTTAATGGAATTATTTTATTGAATATAAAACACCCTTTTAAGCCCCAATTCAAAAAGGGGGGTGTTATCTGTTTGTCCGTAGAATTAGCTATCTAGCGTAGCTCGTCAACGGATGAATAAATTTAGATTTAGTTATTTTTGGTTGAAAGGTATCTTTTCTAGTCGGATTTTACCTAGTCGTGAACAATCTCGATCAACCCTCGTCAATAATATGCAGGTACTGCTGCATAAGTTTGAGGTCATCAGAAATTTCTCAATGAATATACTCGTATATTGTAGAGATTTTTGTCGAGCAACTTAACACCTGTTCCCCTAGCCAACACATGCAGGCAAAGCCGCGAGGAAAAACTAGTTAACATATTATTATATTCAACTAAAACGCGACCTCATTTCGTTAATATGAATATAATTATTACGCGTTTTAAAGTAATCTCAGATTTAGGGAATTTTCGGCGTCAGTGGGTAGACTTCATTAGGGGAGATCATTAATCAGAGTATGAGCAAGAATGTAGAATTTTCCCAGTAGATATATTATGACTAACAGCTCGCTCCAACCTCGCACGGCAATATTACAGACTTTAACAACGCAACGGGAGCTCTTTCTTGGACATTTTTCGTTGTATACTCCTGTCCTATAGCCCTCTTCGATAAATGCACTATTTAACACTGAAGAAATTCCAGATCAGTAGTTACTGAGATTAGCGCTTTCAAACAAACCAAAACGACGCAATTAGGATATCAGTCGTATGGTGCTGTATATCGAGACTGCATAAATGCTACAGTTCCCAAATCTGAAGTTTCGAAACTTCGAGCTATTAAAAAGTTAGAAATATTCGCGTATACTACGATATTACTGTGATTTAAAAATGGATGATTAATAAAACGTGAACTTAGTATTTGTTGATTTCCAGGCGAGATATGTATGAATTTAATTGTACTTTATTGATAAACTCTGTAATTAAAATGGTGGAACGGAGTAACTACTGAGTTTCTTGCCGGTTCTTCTCGATATAACCTACGTTCCGAATCAGTGGTAGCTTACTAATTCAACATTGTAAAATGACGATTCAAATGTGCTTGAAAAAATAATATTTTGATTTTGAAACATGCATCCTAATAGTAAACTCAAATACGCACAAACCAAATCAGATGAATCAGCTTTGAAAGCGCTTACTTCGCTTTCTGATCACTGTAGAACTTCCTTCTTATTTATGTATTTAAACATTTGTGTTATATACAAATATATATACATAAAGCATCAAGTAATGTTTGTAGTACAGGAGACGTTGGAAATTGCATTGAATGTATTTACCATAGTTACATTAACTTGGTCCTGGGGCGAGCCGGATATTGTCAGAATCGTCACTCCGCTTCAATCTTAAATCTATTCCATTTTAGTTCTATTGAAGTTTTAATATTGCAGACTCGTTTAATATTACTAAAAAAAATATTCATTCATGGCTCGTAAGATCTTGACCAACTTTGTCAGTTTAGTCAAGACAATTGATTAAAAACTGCTCGTAACTACTGAGTTTCTTGTTGGTTCATCTTGCCGAATTTACATTTCGAACGAATTGTAACTTTAAATTAAATTGTAAAAAAACGATTCAAAATTGCTTGTCCATGTTTTGAATAAATTTATTTCTATTTCAAAATGATATCACCATAATATAAAACAAAGTCGCTTACCGCTGTCTGTCCCTGTGTATGCTTATATTATCTTTAAAATTACACAACGGATTTTGATGCGGGGATTTTTTTAAGATAGTGATAGAGTGATTCAAGAGGAAGGTTTATAGGTATAATACATGCACAATATAGTAGGGAAACACTGATAATATTAGTGGTTTCTGAAGTGATGTTGTAAATAAACACATTTTTGCGCTTACATTGCAAACGCCGGCTGAATCCTACGAAATAGAACAAAATGTACTACAGTATCATACACCTTAAAATGTTCTTAAAAAATGTCCGCGATGTTATATGTCTATCTCTTAGGGATAGCCCACAACCGTTTTTTTTCCTTTTTTTTTTTACGAGCAATATTTTTACTTATTTTCGACTAGCTGTGTCCGCGATTTCGTGCGCATTTAAATTTAATAAAAAAGCGTGACTTTATTTTTATTCTATATATAATTCTAAAATAAAAGTAGCCCAAGTTACTCCTTATTACATTCGCTATCTGCCAGTCAAAGTTCCGTCGAAATCGGTCCAGCCGTTCCAGAGATTAGCCGAAACAAACAGACAGATAGACAAAAATTGTAAAAAAAATTATTTAGGTATATGTACCGTGTACATACATATGCATTTAGTAAAACGCGGTTATTTTAATTTTACAAACAGACACTCCAATTTTATTATATTTATAGATAGATATTACAGATTTAAAGCGCAGGGACATGGCGGTTTGTGTTGTCTAATGACTGAAAAACTGTGAACGTTGTAATACATTCTGTATATAGTATATTTAGTATCAGCATTGCACCCGTGCGTAGCCGGGGCGGGTCGCTAGTTAACCATAAAATTAAAAACTACCCTCGGATCGGAGAAGAAAATGTGCGAAAGAAATTGAACGGTTTTTTTTATAAGATTTTGTAATTGTATACAACTCTATGATCTGTAAATGGTATAAATCAAAGTTTTTCGCCTCTGTCTGTATCTCTCGTATAAAACCCGTCTCACGCTTGGCACTACCCGCGAGTTTCATTCAACTCGCTTAAGGATTGTTGTTCGAAACTTTGAATAATATATTTTTTTTATTTCTCATCGCGGAGTACAGTTCGCAATAAAAGTTGCTGAATGTTTCAACGAGTACCGTCAACAAAATATTTCGAGTTTTAAATTTCTCAAAAAATAATAACTGAATTTTACTTATTCGTGCGGATAAGCTTGCATATAATGTATGTGGAGGTAAGAGCCCAAATGTTTGTACATCGTAGGTAACAATTCAAATTCAAAGGTTCAAATTTGTTTTCATAATTCATCTCGCTGATGAAAACCATCGTGACATGGACTTATCGATACCAACCATACCATACCATTTGTATCACCGACCCTTATTTGAGTAGCGTGATGGAGTACGCTCCATTTCTTATCTTTAAAATGGGCTTAGTTCAGCTGTGATTTTCACAACCGGAAATTCACACTCTGTTACATGGCGTGAGCTTTTAAAGATCTCTAAATGACCGTCTTCGCTTGTGAAAATTTCCAGAACACATTAAAAAAAAAATCTTATCATTCATTAAGAGAATACAATTTGAAAAAAACGACTGGCTTTAGACTCGTATTCCATCACAGGACTGATTGACAAACAATCGGTGTAACATAATTGTAAATCCTTATATTTGAAGAGATATTTCGTTAGAGTTGCTTTCCGAAACGGTTGTAGAGTTTAAATATTAACGATTCAAAAATGCTTTATTGTAAAGTTTACTTGAATCAAATTTTGAACATTTGATAGAGAGATGTTTGACGAATAACTCGTGGAAAATATTTGCAAAATTGCGAAGGATCTCTAATTTTATACATCACTGTGTATATTGTAGAGATGTTTATCGTTTTGTATGCAAGGAACTGCGGACGAGAAACTTTAATTAAATCGTTTTTTTTTGCTTGCAACACTATTTGCTCCAAATTACATAACTAGTTTTATTTATTATTGTTTATTGAAATATAAACTACTAGCTTACTTGGTGGGTGTTTGTTAAATTTAATTTTTTATTTTTATATTTGAGTCGATCGAATGAAAGGTAAATTGCGGTTTACGATTTACGATACGATATGACGTATTGATAAAAACTACTCACTAGATATCGTTCAAACCAATTTTCGGTGGAAGTTTGCATGGATATATTTTTTTTTTAGTTTTATCATTTTCTTATTTTCGAAGGTATAAGGTGGGGAACACACATTTTACCACTTTGGAAGTGTTTCTCGCGCAAACTATTCGGTTAAAAAAAATGATATTAGAAACCATCCATAGACAACCCACACGTATGGGTTTCACGAAAAAAAATTTCAGTTCTAAGTATGGGGAACCTCTAAAATTTATTGTTTTTTTTTTCTATTTTTGTGTGAAAATCTTAGTGCGGTTCACAGAATACATCTACTTACCAAGTTTCAACAGTATAGTTCTTATAGTTTCGGAAAAAAGTGGCTGTGATAGAAGGACGGACACACAGACAGACACACAGAATAACATGACGAATCTATAAGGCTGCCGTTTTTTTCCATTTGGCTACGGAACCCTACAAATGTAATATTATATCAATATTAGCAATATAAAAACTAGTATTTAATATTGTTAAATGACGATTCTAAAATGCATCACTCGCATAAAGCATATTGGCTTATTAGGCAATAAGCATTTCGAAATAGTCGAATTTAACTCCAAGCGCGGCGTTCATAGATGCTGTTAGTGTAGTTTAGCGCCTAATATTTATTAATAGCAATAATCAATAAACAAGTTCTCCGTTCATAATATTGTGTTTGATCTACATATACAAATAACAGATTCTATTGTGTTGTTTCGCGTTCGTAGTATTCATAGCGTTTCCTGTCAATATCTCTTAAAATAATGAGATGTTTACAAAAATCAGATTCGTCGTTGAGATGAAACTTGCTATAATTTTATGGCAGGCGTTCGACTTTAAACTTTGTAAGTTTAATTATTATACGAAGAATTTTTATATTTTAGATAAAAAAACAGCACTAAGTTTAAACAGATAGTAAGATACTTTGGATATTAATCTTCAACATTAAAGGTGTGACGGATCATAGAACGAAAGTTATTTATTCGATTAGTTATGAGCGATTATCAATTATATTTTATAAAATAAATAAATTAAGAAATTATAATTTTATATAACACGTTTTTATATAACACGAACACGAAAATTTTAATTAAAACCTTACATGGAGCAGACACAACTGCGTACACTGCAATGCTTAAATTGTTTTGTAAATAATTATTATTCGATAATATTCACCTGTTATGTTAATAACTTATATATTAAACTTTCGCTCAACTGTCAATAACTACGGTGAAATACTTATAGAACAAAAACAATTTATATACACGAAGTTAAAAAGCTAAATAGTTTAAAAAACTAAAAAACACGCTTTTAGCATACACGCAAAAATTAAAAAAGCAAACCGTTTCATTTAATACCAAATAATATTTCAAATAGCCAATCCGCCATCTTGGACGTCCGCCATATTGGATTTAAGTCACGTGACTATTTTTTCCGTATACTTGACAGCAAACCCTTTCATTTGATATCCATATCATGGGGGTGGATTTCAAACAGCCAGTTCGCCATCTTGGGGAGGCCGCCATATTGGATTTGTAATGACGTTTCTTAGCTAGTCATGTATTGTCATCAGAACTCAGAGCGTGTGCAAAATTTCATCCTAATCGAGGACCGGGAAGCGGGTCAAATTAAGATTCCAAGATTTTCTCACATACATAGTTACAAGTGAAGCTCATATAAGCGCGTCAAAAATGCTAGGTGTAATTGTAATATATCCGAAATATAAACACTCCTAGCTGACCTTCACAACTATGATTGAACTATTTAGTGTCTCTTGTCTGTCTAGTAGCTATTATGTAACTACTTATCCCGAAGTTCTGGATTTAGTCCCAAGTTAAAATAATAAAAAGTTATCGGTTTGTTTAGTCGGAAGCCTCGCAAAAAAGCCTGCATCTATTCATCAGATAATAAACGTGTAGACTATTTTTAGGTAATACTTTCGGGCACTTTAAGAAACGTTTTGCTGCCGTTAAGAGACCGGGGCCGGGGACACGTGAGGTCGGGCCTCGTGTGTTCTGTTTTAGATAGCCTTAAGGATAATGGCAGCTGGGGTGAACTTGCTTTGCCGTACGCTCAACTAGTGCAGGTTGCAAAAGCAACGAAGAGGACGCGGATCACATCATCATGATCCCTTAGTCTCTCATATTCGACCTGAAGACGACTATCGCAGTGGTTTTAGTGGGCGAAAATCCCACATAACCCGGTAACCCCAGAGGCTGTTTCAGTTGGATAAATAGACTGTGTAACTCTCGGAGACTTAGCTAGTTTTATAATAATAAAACTCCAACGTATTTGATATTGGAATACAAATTATATAATTACCGAGTCAAACCAAACACGTATTTACAAATGTAATAATTCATGTATTCCAATTAATTATATACGATAGCAAATAACTATTCACCGCTACGACTTTCCATGGCATTTATAAACGAAACTAGCGACCCGCCCCGGCTTCGCACGGGTGCAATGCTGATGCTAAATATACTATAGAATATCTTACATGGTTCACAGTTTTTCAGTCCTTAGACAATACAAACCGCTATGTCCCTGAGTTTTAAATCTGTGATATCTTCGAAAATATTTACTTAAATTACATGCTGTAAGGAGCTATATTGATCTATATTAAGTGCACAATGTATTTAAGGTACTTAATTGGATAAGGATTAATGCTGTATTCCTTCGCTAGTACTCAATATACTACAGATATATACGATGTGGCAGTTTATGTTGCATACCCTGTACATGCAAAGGGAGTCGAAACTTATCGAGTACTTCCCATTGACTTAGAACCATGAAATTTGGCAAGTAGGAATATCTTGTGGTACAAGTGTAAAAAAACCGAAAACCGTGAATTAGGTTTTACATCAGTGTCTGTCTAAACTCTTTTTTCTCAAGCAAGCATGGAGTACTACTGTTTGGCGGTAGAATATCTGATGAGCGGGTGGTACCTACTTAGACAGGCTTGCTACCACCACATGAGTCGGTCTTACCAGGTGGCACGCTAAAAAACGTATCACATAAATATTCTTTTCACGTGAGGTCGACCGTTTAGCATCAGGCTTTCGCCGGTGGTTTTTCCGAACCGATACGACTTGGGAACCTTCAAGAAAAGAGCGTACTCCTTCTTGAAAGGCCGGCAAGGCATCTGCAAGTCTCCCGGTGTTGCAGATGTCCATGGGCGGCGGTAGTCACTTTCCATCAGGTGAGCCTTCTGCTCGTTTGCCACATTTAACATAAAAAAAAATCAGGTTGCGACCCTCGGGGAATAACGTTTGACGCGCGTGTAACAAATCTCAGATTTCCTCGCTATATACCTTTGAGTTGTTGAAGCTGCAATGGCGATTGTTTGTATATTTGTCGTGCCCGTATTTCTCAATAGCAGTAGAATATAGATAGCTATGACAGTTTTATATAGCATACTAGATATTGCCCGCGACTTATCTCGTGTTTTAGATGCTGTTCTTCTGGTGTTAAGCGCAAAACAGTATCCTAAGTTCTTCCTTGGAGTTCAAGCTTGCTTGAAAGCATATTTCATAAAATTCGGTTCAATGGTTTGGTCGTGAAAGAACGACAGACAGACAGAGTTACTTTTGCATTTACAATATAAGCCGCTGTCTTTGTCGTCTGGGCGCCCAGGGCTTAAAAGAAGACCCGGGGGCGGTGAATGCTTTTGAGGGGGGGGGCCCACGTTTGCTATTTTAGATAACCCTGAGAGGAACTTCAGCCCGGATGGCCTCGTGCTACTCTACGCGCCAACGAGGAGTTAGGGAGGGAGGTGTCCGGTATCATCTTTGCCTCTGAGAAGAACTAGGCTGAGCTACGAGCGGAGAACTGCACGGGAGGGGCCACGGATGCGCTATATCGACATGATCCGTGCCAAGGACGGCTATCGCAGTGGATTTCCCCCGAGGAGCAATCTTCAGAAAAGTACCTTTCTGAATGTTTCCACTGCGTGAAAATAAATAACAGATGGCCACTGTCTCGTGAATTGATTGTTTTCGATTATTTTTGTATTGCTTCATAATAACCAGACCCATATCTTGCAAAGTACAATTCTCAGTAGCAAACGAAGTTTAGTAACATAAATCCCGTGCATTCACGTGCCTCGGAGAGCACGGATACTAACGACATCCAACCTGCAACTTTAACATCGCTAAGCGGCCCGTTAAGTATTACGCTGGTGACACTTAAAATAATAGTTCTCGTTCGTTTTGAAATTCTAATCCGCCGGGAAGTCCTTCGCCAGCATATCTATCGAAACAGACGAACTAACGATCGGAGTTACAATAAATATTTCAACTCTCGCAATTGTAAAGTCATGAATAAAATCTGCGCCATAAAACTCAATTTATTAGAATGCGACCGAATAAATTTGTTAGATAACGAATATGCGCTTTGACCTTGCGCAGGTATTTCGGGGAATCCCCGGAATATATTAACATGAATAAATTCTAGTTAGTAGTTAGTTTCTGCTCGCGGTTTCGTCCGCTTCTGGAGGGGAACAGATGTTAGGTATCTTTGTTTTAATAGGTGTGTGGAAGATTTCATGATAATCAGTTCAGCAGTTAAATCCTCGGACTTTATGCATTCGTATATTTAAAAAGTTAAACGGCCTTTGAAACCCGTTTGGTCTTATTTAAATTTGTAGAAATAATATTTCCCATAAGTGTAAGATTGTTGGTTATCTTATTGATATATTTAATATATTAATATGTAAGGAGTCACAAACTGACTAATATTAAATAAAAAAATGACAGGTTGAATCTCTTTCGCCAGTTCTTCTCAGGTCAGAGTATTTTTCCAAAAGAAATACTCTCGCCTGTGAATGAGTAATTGTAATGATTCTGTGTTGAATAATGTATTTGAATTTATATATCTAGATAGATTGTCAAAGGTGAGACCGCCTCGAGTGAAATAGTGGCCAACAGTTGGCCGCTAAGGACACGCGCCCTAGTAAAGAGATGACGTTTGGCGAGTGTCAAGTGACCTATCACGCGCACCAAGATTATAAAGTTGGCTCATTGTGTTAGTTATTTTATAGAGCGACACTATCTAGATATACCTATAAATAAAAATCTTAAGTACAATGATTCGATTTCAAAAATTATGGCATGAACTTTTTTTCTCGAAATAGTTTTCTTTGTTTTTTTAGAGTAGTATTTGAAGTTGTTTTTTTTTACAGAAATTTGGTGTAATGTATCGTTGGTGTGATTATTTAATTAAACAATAGAAGTTTTAAATGAGAAGTGCACACAATGCTGTGCCTGATTGTGCTTCGTGCTTGTTTATTGGAACGCAAACAGAACGGGCAAATATTTACATTTGTTCGAACGCCAATAAAAGCCTTGTTCGATGCTTAAAATACAATTTTTAAGCGACTCTTTAATGCTAACGATCCAGTTTTCACTGGTTATATCTGGATGAATTCAGATAAAACGATTTTGTTCCGTAGCCAAATGGCAAAAAACGGAACCCTTATAGATACGTCATGTATGTCTGTCTATCCGTCCGTATGTCATAGCCCAAAGCTTTTTCCCAAACTATAAAAACTATACTTTTGAAATTTGGTAAGTAGATGTATTCTGTGAACCGCATTAAGATTTTCACACAATAATAGAGAAAATAAATTTTCGGGGTTCCCTTAGAACCCCCGGTTCAGTGTTTACTTAGAAATTCAACTCAAAATTTTTTTTGTTCATCAAACCCATACGTACGGGGCACGTATTTATGGATAGGTCTTTTAAAATTATATTGAGGTTTCTAATAACATTTTTTTTAAACCGAATAGTATGCGCGGGAGACACTTCTAAAGTGGTAAAAAGTGTCTCCCCTTTAACTTCATTACACAGTATAAAACAAAGTCGCTTACCGCTGTCTGTCCCTGTGTATGCTTAGATCTTTAAAATTACACAACGGATTTTGATGCGGTTTTTATTAATAGATTGATTGATTCAAGAGGGAGGTTTATATATATAATACATGCACAATATAGTAAAGAAACACTGAAAATTTTAGAGGTTTCTAAAGTGATGTCATAAATAAACATTTATTGCGCTTACATTGCAAACGCTGGCTGAACCCTACAAGATAGATCAAAATAATGTACCGCGTTACTGTACAACTTAAAAAGGTCTTCAAAAAAGTCCGCGATGGTATGTCTATCTTTTAGATAGAAGGATTTCTGTTAGCCTGCAACAACTGAGGCAGCCAAGATCGATCCAGTGTTTTTAAATTCGAGATTTGGATATAATATATTGTATATCTTTGTACTTGTCTCAAAGTAGTTCTAAGAGTATTATTCAAACTTTAAGCTGCAGTTTGTAACTAAATAAGTAATGATGAAGATTTTTTATTGTTATGTGGGTACTTGTTGTATTTTGTATCTGCCAGATGTTATCTTGTTTCAGTGCTTTGTGCTATTTATATGAAAAAATATTCATACATTCACGAATGGATAAATTAAAATATATAATATTATATAATATACTAGATGTGCCAGTGACTTTGCGCGCGTTTGAATTTAACAAAAAAGTTAATGTTGTAGCCTAAGTTACTCCTTATTACATCAGCTATCTGCCAGAGAAAGTCCCATCAAAATCGTTATAGCCGTTCCAGAGATTAGCCGGAACAAACAGATAGACAGACAGAAAAAATATTTCGGTATATGTACCGTGTATACATACATATGCATTTAGTAAAAAGCGGTTATTTTAATATTACAAACAGACACTCCAATTTTATTATATGTAATAGATATAGATTAGGTTTATTTTACACAATAGGATTGTGTATAGAAAATAATGGAGTAACCTTTATTACATTGTCTAAGGGTATATTTTCCATTGGCAATATTGATGTGTGCATTCCGAAGCGTGAATTTCAAGATTTGAACCGCGGGATATTAATACGTTTTTTTTAAATTGTTCTTAAAAATTGCGAGACTTTTGTGAACGTTTATTCCGTAGTAATATTATAAATTCGAAAGTAACTCTGTCTGTTATCTCTTCACGCTTAAGCCGCTGAACTGATTTAGATTTTTTTATTTTTTTTATTTACTTTACAACATCCACGGGCTCACAGTTGCCCGTGTCTTTTTTCACTGAACTGATTTAGATTAAATAGTATGAGATAGTTTGAGTCCCGGAAGGATATAGGCTAATTATAATAATTAATTCACTCCTCGAGGGAGTAAAAAAAGGCTTGTGTGCTACAGGTAAAGTTTTATAAAAATGTCGCAGGTAGCCGCAGTTTCAACTAGTTCATCATCATCATCATCATCCTCCTGCCCTTATCCCAATTTACTTCTGGTCGGCGCAGCATGTCTTCTTCTTCCATACTTCTCTATCTGACGTCATCTCACAATCCATCCATCTTTTAATGGGTCCCCTTCCTCTATATCCATCCACATTCATGCTTAAGACCTTCCTTACAATATGTTCCTCATTCCTCCGCATAACATGACCATACCATACCAGTTTCAACCAGTTATTTAAAAAAAAAATGATGGAAACGTTAAATGTTCTAAATCTGATGCTTCATTTAAAGGTAATACACGTTCAATGAGGAAGAAAAACGTTCCGAGCTTAACCCAATAGGTGTCAGGAAATTGGAAAGCAAAAACGCCATTCATTCGGAAAGTATTTTAAAGAGCGCGTGATCCGCAATATATCTTGTAATTGACTTCTAGACCTGTTGTGTTACGAGCACGGGTTATAAAAATATCTACACTATAGCAAAATTTGGTGGTCGCGCTTTGTGAGAGACCATTCGCGGAGATACAATTGACACATTTTCTACCACAAAACTCCAGTTTAAAATGAGTGGCACCAGGCACAAGGGATATTGGGTACCAAGGTTGGTGATGCATTGTTATGAGGAGAATTTTAAGGGCTTGCTGAAGGTATTATAAGTTTAACGACTTCATAGATGAACGCTTGGGAATGAAACGATCTCCTACAAGCCGTTTCAAAATAAATAATAAAATATTGTAAACGCAATGTGCGTACAAAAAAATGTGCTCATTTTTTTGCGCCGGGTCTTCTCAAGTCCAAGGTGTTTCACTCGGAACAGGTGATAGAATTTTTGACCATCAATATGAAAGTGTAATGCTTCTATGTTGAATAATGATATTTTAATTAGAATTTTAATGGTTAAGAGGTTAGAGGGTCAATTTCCATGGGTATAGTGATTACTTACCCTCAGTCCGTTTACCTGTCCACCGTGTACATTGTACATAAGAAATGTCGTTTTGAAATTTCTCTTAATATCGTAAATTATTTGTTTGACAATAGAGTTCGCTCGACAATGACAACACTCGATTGCGCGTGATAAAAATAAATATTCCCATTCAACGGTTTTGAAGGAGCTTGATTAATAAACAGGTGTTGAATCTTTGAAATAAAGTTTCATTTATTTGTAAGTTCACTGAGCTGATGGATTGCGCGTTCAGATCCACTATTGAATTTACATATGCTCAATTTGAATTTATAATTCTAGGGGAGAGGGAGCTTTGCTTAGTCATGAGCAATTTAAATTAACAATAAACATATACAGCTCAGGTTTAAACACAATAAGAACCCAAGTGAAAGCAGTATTCTAGTCTCCTGTCGCACCTATAAACGGGTTTTAAGAGACCTTCTCGCCAACTTGAATATATTCGGAGTACCCCAACGTATGGCACCCGGCTTTTTTGTATTCCTTGCACCCTGGAATAAATCGGACCTGATAAGACTTGATAATATTAGGAAAACAATATTATATATGTAAATATTATGCAATAAGCGTATATCGAACTTGCATTAATAAAGTTCTACTGTATTCAGTTCTATATGACATTTTTATACACATAGTTGAGTCGTAAAGAGTACATAATATCATATTTGAGCTTATAAATAATAGTTATTACAAAAAATATATTATTTTTATATGAACGCCTGATATAAAATAATAGCAACATGTAGTTTAACGTTAGATCTGTGTTTTTGTTCGCGTATCTTTATCGCAGGAGACGTCGACTGTGTATATGATACAAATATTCACACCAGTATTTGTATTTGAATACAATTGGAATATAAATGAAAGTATTATCTATTTGTATACGTGGTTATAATATGGTATGTATGCACGTAATGTCTCCATTCTTGTTTCAAGACGTTTCATCTTAAATAGTAATGTAATGTTGTACGTTTATTAATACACCAAGAAATTCTCAGTTATCTGGTACTTAAAGCTGTTAAATTCTGTGTTTGAATTGTCTAGAGTCGTATCAGATTCAAAATAAAAAAATAAATAAAAAATAACCCTTCTAACCACTAGGCCATCTCGGCTTTATAAATACTAAGTTCACACTTTTTTTATAATTAATATAAACTTGTATTGAGTAATATGCCTTATTTATCAATGTTTTTTGAGGCGCCAATTAAATAACTTTCAATATCACTCGGGTATGATTTAAAAATTCTAACGAAATCTCATCCAAATCTGCTCAGCTATTTAAATGTTATGGAACGGAACACAACAGTAATAGGTATCACTGAATAAAGCTTAAAGTTTAAAGTTAATATCTTACATAACTCGAACTGTGTCCATATTCGAAGTCCAAGTTATCGAAATTGAGATGAAAACATTTCATAAACAAATAAACTCTCATCTTGCGATCCGTTAACAAATCCGAAGCCAATTTCGGATTCTGCAATGTGTTGCTCGCCGGATATCCTGGGGTCGCGGCGAGACGCGGGGGCGAGGGGTCGTGTTCGTATTGGGGCGATGCCAATCTCGCTGAGCGTATGACTTGTTTGATTTTCTGGACAAATAGTTGTTAAATTACTTTTATATTAGTGGATATTTGTAACGTTAGTTTAACATACATTTATTGAATTAAAATTGCTGTAATTTTTTTTACAGATTTGTATCTGTCTGTCATTATAAAATATTTATTATATGTGTTAGTTGGTATTTAAATGTATACTAGTTTTGATTTTGTATGTATTATTATACATCTGTTATACTTTTAACAAGCTATTATGTATGTTAAAGAAATAAAATAATTTCATGCATGCCTGCGATGGACCCGATCGAAATATATCTATGATACACTGACGTGATAGTTCAACGGGCGGCCATGTTTGACGTTTACCGGTGCGTTCAGAAAGTGTGTTCCAAATAATAATTTCGTGCGGGGGTACGGTAGACTCGATGGAAACTTATCCACAGTAAATTATAGATCGACTTTTATGAAAAATTATACAATTATACACAAAATATTTATTATCGAAATGACATAATTTGCATTACAGATGTAACTTCCGTTATGACTGAAATGACAATAGTCGTCTCAGCAGGTGTGTAAGTGCTCGTATCGTTGGGCCGGAGCCAATCTTAACTACAATCGTTTTGTTGGCTCGCTTGTCGTACTTCGAGCCAACTTCGTTAAGCCAATTTTTGAGGAAATGGAATTTTATTGGGAATTGGTCGATCTGCAAAATAAAAAACAAAACGTATTGTAAAAAAACTGCCAGTTAGTTTTTTTTTTAAGCTTAGCCAATACTTTCATTCAATTTCATTTCATTTACTCGGTGGTAGGGCTTTGTGCAAGCCCGTCTGGATAGGTACCACCCACTCATCAAATATTCTACCGCCAAACAGCAATAATCAGTATTGTTGTGTTCCGGTTTGAAGGGTGAGTGAGCCAGTGTAACTACAGGCACCAGAAACGTAACATCTTAGTTCCCAAGGTTGGTGGCGCATACACACAAGAACTCCATCGGAATGTCATAGAGGCTAAAATTGTCATTGGGTGATGGGTGGGTGAGAAACAGAGTATATTCCACAAATATCTTTGATACCCTCAGAATACCTTTTTAAGTTCAAGAGAGTACAGTTCGCGCTTAAAGTCTGCTTCGTCATGACAGTTATTAAAGCACGAGGCCAAATCTTTAAAATGGCTGGAATAGACCTAAGAGAAGACTATTTTTTGCAAGGAAAGTTCTAAATAGCCTGTTCGAGAGTGAACTTTACGAGCAGTCTGGTGGATGTAGCCCACGAAAGGTGAACTATAAATCTGGTTTACAAAGAGGTCTTAAATTAACGTAATATTTTAAATTAGTCTGTTAAATTATTTATAACCAATTTCCACACAAACAAAGCCGCAGGCAACAGCTAGTAAAATATAAATTACTTTGTGATAGGGTTCTGTGCAAGCCCGCCTGTGTAGGTACCCCCCACTCATTATATAATATATGGTGTCTATGGGCAGTAGTGACTGCCTACCACCAGGTGGCTCAGTAGGTTGTCCGCCGAACTATATAAAGAAAACATCGTGAATCTTGGTGGTAGGGCTTTGTGCAAGCCCGTCTAGGTCTGTCTAGGTTTGTCAAGCCGGGTAGGTACCACCCATGGTAATTTTGCTAACGATAGCGAATTTAGGGTGTTTCGTCTCGTGGACAAAAGTTTTAAATTCAGTGATTAATTCAGATTTATGTTATAGAATTAATTAATATTAAATTCTGTGAAATATTTTGCAAAATTCGACCATCTTGAAACAGGATCTGGTGATTGAAGGCCATTAGGGGATAAGATCTCGTCAGTACAAGAAGAGGATCGAAATGGGTGAGTAGCTTTCTATTGATTTCACCGATTTTTATAATAGTTAATTCTAAAACAGGACGAATAGTAATCAAATTGTAGATTTACATTTTCCATGCAGTTTGCCAACACCTCTGCCATATTAAACACTACAAACAGTTCTTGATTCATATATCTTTATTTATAACACAACACTATTCCAGTATTCAGTTGGTGGTAGGGCTTTGTGCAAGTCCGTCTGGGTAGGTACCGACCACTCATCAGATATTATATTGCCAAACAACAGTACTCAGTATCGCTGTGTTCCGGTTTGAAGGGTGAGTGATCCAATGTAAATATAGGCAAAAGGATCATAACATCTTAGTTCCTAAGGTTGGAGGCGCATTGGTTATATGAATGATTAATATATCTTGCAGCGCCATTCTCTATGGGCAGTGATGACTACTTACCGTCAGGTGACACTTATGGCCGTCTGCCAACCTATACCATAAAAAAAACATAAGTAATTATATAAACTTTAATTTTACTTACAAAGTTTCAATAACTATTTACCTTAACCATATTGTACACGACTTATTAAATGTCACGTATTATTTAGATCTCGACCAATGATATCGCTTCAATTCAAGGTCAGAGTTATTCGTGTCCTGCCATTGGCACAGGCTTTGTATACATCCTGTTTCACTTTTATTTATATATTTACTAAATGTGCCCGCGGAGTTTGTAACTGTAGTCCTATTGTTACTGAAATAAAATAAAATGTCATACATTTTGAAATTTCAAGTCTTTCTTCGAAAATATTAGACTTTCATACGAACTTCGAACCTCCGTTTTACGTTCGTTCTTAGATGTTTACACCCTATAAGGTACCTACCTGCCAAAATTTCAAGTTCGTAGGTGTTGAAGTTTATGTTTCCTGACTGGTATATCGTATATATATGTGGCATATGCCATCTATTGCTTTATCAGACACTTAAAATAATATCGATATCGATATCGATATCATTAAAAATTTTTCGTTATATGTAAATATATTTATATAGATTTACTAGAACGTGAATTTCGCACTGATAAAGAAAAAGACAGTTTCTTCAACAGAACTCTTACCAACCTTATCAGATTAGCCGTTCCATGCGTAGTTGGTTGGTCTCCCTTGAGAAATCGGTCATGACAACAAAATCACACTGGCTCACTCAGTTCAAACTCACGGAAAACAACAATCTAACAATATAATAAAATTAGAGTGTCTGTTTGTAATATTAAAATAACCCATTTTTACTAAATGCATATGTATGTATACACGGTACATATACTAAAATATTTTTTTTTTAAATTTTTGTCTGTCTCTCTGTTTGTTCCGGCTAATCTCTGGAACTGCTGGACCGATTTTGACGGGACTTTCACTGGCAGATAGCTGATGTAATAAGGAGTAACTTAGGCTACAACAATAACTTTTTTGTTAAATTCAAATACGCACGAAGTCGCGGGCACACCTAGTACTAAATATTGCTGTTTCGAGCAAGTATATTTGATGAGTGGGTCGTGGAACCTACCCAAACAGGCATGTATAAAACCACACCACCAATTTACTCCTGTCTTGGTAGACATTTTACGGGGATTTTGTTTTCAATAAAATATTAATCATAAGTCCGGTTCAAGAAATCCCTAATCTTTTGATCCGTTTAGTGATAATGATGTGGTAATGTTGCGTCGACTAATCCTATTACGAGATGAGAGGCTGCATTTTTTATTAAGCGTCCGTGTCAGGTACTTTTATCACGATACTAATTTAAGATACTAATTAATGTCCGCGGTTTCGCATTGTATATGTTGGTCGTCAGGTTTTAAGTATAAGAAGTAGCCTGTGTCTCTCCTTGGAGTTCACGTTTGCTTCATAACAAATTGCATCAAATTCGGTTTAGTGCCTTAGTCGTTAATGCTCTCCGTAGTACACGGGTGCAATGCTGGTACTAAATACACTACAGAATTTCTTTATGTACAACGTTCACTGCTTTTTGTCAGTTCAGGGCCATATTGATCTGTATTAAATGCACGATGTGTTAAGGTACTTAACTGGATGATTAATGCTGTATTGCTTAAAATCGTTTCGTAAATAAGTCATTATTTCTCGTAAATAGTAAAGGATAAACAATGGTTATTGTGGGTTATCAAAAAGAGATAGACATATACCATCGCAGACTTTTTCGAAGACCTCTTTAAGGTATATAATACTGTAGTACATTATATTGATCTATCTCGTAAGCGCAAGAATTGTGTTTATTTACGACATCACTTCAGAAACTTCTAAAATTGTCATTGTTTCTCTACTATATTGCATGTATTATACATATAAACTTTCCTCTTGAATCATTTTATCTATTAAAAACCGCATCGAAATCCGTTGTGTAATTTTAAAGATCTAAGCATACACAGAGAGAGGCAGCGATAAGCGACCAGTGTTGCATATCGATAGTCCACTATCGATTGACTATCGATATGCGGTATTAGCGAAAGTATCGATAGTCTATCGATAGTATTGTCACGAGTCAATACTATCGATAGTATTGCAATAACCATTACTTTTAACCTAAACTATCGATAGTCCAAAACTATCGATACTAGCAATAGTATTTCTTACAGAGAGCTAGAGATATTATCGATAGTATCGCTAGTATTGATCAAAACGATATTGATAGTACTATCGATATCCTGAATAGTTTTCGAGGTCAACTATCGACAGGTCTGCAACGCGGTGAGCAACTTTGTTTTATACTATTTAACGATGCTGATGTATTTAATAACAAACAATGAAATTAACTAAGTGTGAGATTAATTACATCTCAAACAAATGTTAACAAAACAAAAATTTTATACAAAATCTTATATATTAGAGTGAGACAGGGATAAAAAGAAAGAGAGGGTATAATCGCTGGGACATGACGCTGTTTCCTTACGTGACGATTTATGCCAATTCGCTACTTGTAAGCCGCGTAAAAGAACTTCGTTTCAATACTTATAATGAGTATTGAAATTTTTAATCATGACCATTTTCTTAATATATATTATAAACCATATTAATTTTATTAATTACTTAGAGCGTAATCGATTTTATAATATTTTGTAGTAATTACATCTAATGGATCGATGGGACCAGACAATGCCGAGAAACCAGCCGTCCATTATTTAACACGAATACAGATTAACGAGTCGCAGAGCTTGCGGCACCGAAATGTATATTTGTAATTTAATTAAATTTCGAATATATAAAAATAAATTAAAGAATCTGTCTGTAATTTTATATAATGTTGACTTTTGATTTATATTTATTACCGATTTAGATACAAGGAAGATTATTGGTATGAACCCGCAGTCAGTTTTGAAGCAAAATAAACGGTTCTCTCTCTGATGTGATAGCTATATCCTGAAATGTTCTCGATGAGTCAGTTGGTTGGGCTTTGTGCAAGCCCGTCTATGTAGGTACCAGCCACTGAAAATATATTCTATCTAAATAACAATACTTAGTTTTAGTGATGAAGATATTCGGCTGTTTTCGCTAAAGTACATTTGAAACATTAATGGGTGGAATTATGAAACAAACTTCTTTAACTATTTGTAAATGTATATTTTTCCTTTGGGTGATTTTTTGGACGAATTTCAATGGACATAAGCCTACAAAACGCAATATTCAGACAGTGCATTTGGGTACGTTGTTGCCGTCTCGTCGTCAGATTAATTCACACTATGTCCGATTCGGGCGTTTAGACGACTCTTTGACAGGGCGAGATTTCGGTCAAAAAACCTTGATCCGTTCTTTTTATGTTCGTCTAAATGTGAACTTTGTCATATAAATTGGACTTCCATTGACGTATACGTGTCTTTTGATGGACCGAGAAAAAAATAGACGGTCCTTCCTGGCGAGAACGGGCTCCTAGACGAAAGCGAAGTTTGAAATCATATCGATAGTTGAAAATAATTATTATGAAGTGACCGGTTGAAAATGTTAGTCGTGTCTAAAATCAGCCATGACGCCAACTATACCACATCAATATAAAAATATTAGTCCAAATATTTCAATGGTTCACACCAGACAAGCACGTTTGAATTCTAATGTCATGTCCAGTGATAACATACCACACATGTAACCACTGAAACGTATTGGAGCAGCATGGTAGAATTAGCTTTAAACCTCAAGACCTGTTACTTTTTAATACGAACAAAATAAACCATCTCCTCTTAATAAGAAGCGCATTTTAAGCGCATTCCTCCAAGTATCTCTCGTTTTGGCTAAACAGCTAAACATCATCAAACAAATTTAGGTTACTGAAAGCTTTCCTTTGCCTAAGAGATGAATTATTAATATATATTAAGCACAAGCAAAGCCAGTCCAACGAGCCGTAGTATTAAATTATAATACCTCTGTATCTCAATTACTCTGTAGCTCATAATGTATGTCGTACAAGGGAATGTGGACCTTGTCCCGTGAGATTAAAGTGTCAATCACTTTGACAGCTGATGGATTTATTACATTACAGGGCGCGCGTCTCTGAGCTGTCGCGATGTAATTGTGTTTTGAATCGAAATTGTAGATTACATATAACATATTTGTAGAACATTTCAATAATAACTTTACTTTGACTGCTCGCCGGTGTAGTGGCTGGATGGTCCTAGGTTCAAACCTCAGTTCGACGATAAAAATAGTATCCGGCATATTACTCAAAACAAGATAATACAGATGACAAAAAAGCCTAGAGTTAGGTATTTATTGACTTTCAGGAAATCTATATTTATAAAATAGTATGTCCTGACTGACTGATTTAACTATTAAAGTTCTGGCCATAAAATTTGGTGGGTAGGATCGTTTTATTGAGAAGACGTAATATTTTAAGTCAATTTGTAAATATATACAATTTCCACGCGAGCAGCAGACAACAGCTAGTATTATATGAATTTAATTGTATTTAATAACATAACTTTGTATTGATTATTATTCAAATCTATTTGTTAAAGATTGCAGTGCAGCCCCGCCTTCTGAACTAGTGTTAACCGTGCGTCAGAAGTCAGTACCGTCCAGTATATTCTATGGCCATTGTCTATGGGCGATGGTGACCACTTACCATCGTGGGGCCCATTTGCTCGTCCCGCGACCTATACCATAAAATAAATTAAAAAATAAATACATGTTTTATACGGTAGTAGTCTAGTCAATTGTCTTAAACGGTAGTAGGTGTAACTAGACTAGGCAAGACAGTGTACTGAGTTTCATGTGAGCGATCATTTTCTTTGTAGAAGGTAGACGAAACGGATTCACGATATAGTGCTCGTAATAGCCTACTCGAATAAAGTATATTTAAATTTAGATCATAAGTTCTCAAACTCGCAAATGACAAAACAAATGAATACGTTAAAAGACCCGCGACGTTAACTGTAGAAATTGCAAAGCCGGATCCAGGTGTAAAAGCAACAGCCACACTTGTGAAATGTAATTGTCTCGTCGCACTTATCGCGCCGTTTGATTGCACAGGTGCGGCTGTTGCTTTACTAACGACTCGCCTTTACAGCGTTTAATCGCAAAGAAATACAAGAATATGGATGTGAATGTATCGCTTCGGTTCTAATTTAAGCGCATTTGGTTTTTGGATCGAAATTCCGTTTCAGTTCACTTGGAGAATGAGTGGTTATTTAATATAAGGGATCTTATAGAGCTCCGTAACTGTAAGCGGAACTATCGGACATCCAAAAAAAAAACTGATAAAAAAACCCGAAACTGATAATTTTTTTTTTTTTATCATAATTGTCTTTTGATATTCTTGAAGAGACTAGCTAATAGTATTTTAATGTTATCAGTTCATTTTATGTGATTATACCTAATCTTTATCTATACACTAGCTGTGCCCGCGACTTCGTTCGCGTAGTTGTCGGAAACACTATCATGATTATCGTTTAATTGCTCACGTTGGTTTTTGTTATTATAATCGTCAATAAGATTTAATAATATGTTTTACAGTACTTTAGCGTAGATTATATTTTTAGTTTTATTTTCTTGTGGTAGAAGAACATACTGATTTTGCCCGCAACCCGATCTTGACAACGCGACATATAGTTGGCCGTGTGAAAAGCAGTCTTGACGTAAATCGATTCCTACGTGTTTAAATGTTTGGTCCTGTGATTTATTAATGGTTACGGCAAAAGATAACTTAATGGGAAATTGAATTCTTTTAAAATTAAAAGGTACATCATTTGGAATCATTGGGATGCGAGGTATAAGCACTGTTTGACCAACTGCCGGACCAGTCAAAACTGTTGCAACGATCACGTTATTGCGAAGGAATTTTACTTGAAGGCGGGTCCCGTTACATAAATTTGTTGGTTTAAGATTTCTGAGTAAAATTATCGCAGCACCTATTTTTAACTTCAGGGAATGTGGTGGAAGGCCGCTCGGGTTTAAAGAATTGAGAAACTCTTGCGGGTAATGGACAGCATCTTCTTGATCCATTACATTATCAATAGATGTGTAGGTAGTTATATCGCCTGGAAGTTTGGTTAAAATTAGGTCGTTAATTTCGTCAACGCTATTGGTAATCTTTATTTTCTATTTCGACGATATTAGGGTAAACTTTTGATATTAAATCCTCTATGCTAGTCACTTTTTCTCCTAAATCGCGATCAATTTCAATTTTATTTTCAGAATGAGGTACTTTTCCATCTCCTATTAAAAGTAACTTTGAAGGAAAATTTGTACTTCCTCCCCCCAAATGTGCTCTCATATTCGTAGATAGTTTTAAGGTATGGACAAATTTCCATAACGGTGAACTTTTAAGGCAAGACCTTACAATGTCTGCTCTAGTTCCTCTTAAAATTACCGGTAAAGTTTGTCTAAATAAATTACCAACATCTGTGTTTTTATTGCTTATTGTTATACGGTCAATTATGACAACCCTTTTCTTAAACATAAAAGAAATATTGTACAATAGTGTACGATTGCGAATTTTTTTTTTGTTAACAATTCGATGCAGGTGTATCGACATCTGGATGTAAGACAAAAGAAAAAGTCAATTGTAAATAAATAAATCACAAACAAAATTCATACTCTGCCAAAACAAACAAAACGTTCAACAGGAAATGTAATAGTAAATCTGAATGACTTTTCTTTGTCTTGGATTAGGAGAAAAGTTCATGAATTGTAATACCTGACGGTAGACATGTTTGCTTAAACACTCAATTTTGATTCCAATTTTCTGTCATTATATAGGACCACTATGTACGTATAGGGCTTAAAAAAACATCAAGAGAAATGTATTTATCGATAGACCAGATTTACAAATTTGGAGTATATCATATATTTACAAACCTAACTTGGCTGACACCGCCTCCAAAAATAACAATAATTTTAACTATAATATATTATCGTAATAACTTTGCTGACTTTTAAATAGTCTAAATATTTTTAATTTCATTTTACATAGTATAAATCTAAAAAATATTGTGATCATTGTTTGTTATTCATAGGTTTGTGTTAAATTAGATTTAAAGTGGGTAGGTACATACTTACCTCCTTGCGTGGAAACACAGAACGTACCTACATATTGGTAAGTAGAATAATAAGCAATTATTTTTTACTTTTTAGAGCATATTATTTTTTTTCTCTTTTGAAGTCGGTTTTTTTTTGTCAAAATTTTTGTTTCTAAAAGATTCGGCCAAGTATCGCTAACGTGCTCCTTAGAATTGTTCCGTTCCCTTCCGTAACGTTACTTTGTCATGGATCCTATGCTCAGAACCTTACCAAACTTTCACCATAGTACCCTTGAAGTATATCCTTTATAATAAAAAAAGAATCATTAAAATTGGTTGGCACAATTTTGAGTTATTCACCTATTTATCGCGCACATACATAATGCACATTTAAGACTTATATCGTTTTCATAAGGATACCATCATCGTAACAGGATAAAATTAAAATGGGGCCCCGCGGGAAGCACTACCTTTCAAACAAAAAAAATTTATCAAAATCCAGTGAAAAGTTATGAGGTAACAGACATATAAAAAAAAATTATTTTCTCAGTGATGATTAATCTGCATCGGTGAAAGTATCGCTCGCCATTTTGAACTTTTTTACGTGTGTAATGTAATTTTTATACCTTATTTATACCGTGAAACGTTTGAATTGTTTACTTGCAAAGTACGAAGGAATGTTCATTGAAATTTTATCTTATATCGTAAGTTAAAACTACAGCAGATTATGATTTAAATGTAACCGATTTTAAACGATAAAAAATAATGAGCAAATAAGCTGATAACAAAACCTAATTTTGATAAATAATTTAACTATTAAGAATGTAAATTTTTTTAAGTCGTTATGTGCATTGCTACTTCGCAGAACTACACCCGCGGGTGAGAGTGGCGAGCGCGGCGGCGGGGCTGACCCGCCTCCCCCTCATCCGCCGCAGCGCCCCGCCTGCTAGCACACTCTTAACAAATAGACATATAGTGTCACGGACTTTTTTTTTATTATTAAAAGAGGAATATATCTTTCATACACATTTTTTGAGTAACTTAAAACGTTTATGCTGCGCACGCATCGAAAGTCCATAAATGTGAATAATTTTCCCCGTTTTTGCAACATTTCTCACTGTCGCTGCGCTCCTATTGGTCGCAGCGTAATGTTATATAGCCTAAAGCCTTCCTCTATAATTGGACTATTCAACAAAAAAAGAATTTTTCAAATCGGACCAGTAGTTCCTGAGATTAGCGCGTTTAAACAAACAAACAAACAAACTCTTCCGCTTTATATATTAGTATAGAAGTATAGATATAATAAAATTGGCGTGTCTGTTTATAATATTAAAATAACCGTTTTTTACTAAATGCATATGTATGTATACACGGTACATATACCGAAATATTTTTTTACAATTTATGTGTCTGACTGTTTGTCTGTTTGTTCCGGCTAATCTTTGCATAGGCTGGACTGATGTTGTCGGGACTTTCACTGGGAGATAGCTGATGTTATAAGGAGTAACTAAGGCTACTTTTAGAATGATATATAAAATAATTATAGTCACGCTGCAATGTCCAAATACTGTCCAGTACTGCGAGCAGCCCTCGAGCATGCCACCACTCTGCCGTCACGTCGGGTGCCTTCCACCAACGACTTAATATCACAAACCTGCCTAATACAGAATTGATAAGTAAAATCTGGGAACTGAACAAAAACGTTTGTGTTAAATCAAACGCGCACGAAGTCGCAGGCACAGCTAGTGCTAAATAAAACCCTACAAATAAAGACAAATGTAAGGAATGATTTAAATTTCCTACAGCACCAACGTCCATTGCAGTGGTGACCACTAACCAAAAGATGACACATTGGAATCATTGGAACACGTCCAAAAAATTGTAATCCTCATTTTATTAGTTTATTCTATTATTATGAGTCGAGATGGCCCAGTGGTTAGAACGCGTGCATCTTAACCGATGATTTCTGGTTCAAACCCAGGCAGGCACCACTGAATTTTCATGTGCTTAATATGTGTTTATAATTCATCTGGTGTTCGGTTGTGAAGGAAAACATCGTGAGGAAAACTGCATGTGTCTAATTTCAACGAAATTCTGCCACATGTGTATTCCACCAACGCGCATTGGAGCAGCGTGGTGGAATATGCTCCAAACCTTCTCCTCAAAGGGAGAGGAGGCCTTTAGCCCAGCAGTGGGAAATTTACAGGCTGCTAATGTAATGTAAAATGTTCTTCTGACGTCTAAGGTTTTTATTTTCGACCCGTTGGTAGATTTTTTTTGTCAATAAATATGTGGCGCATTGGCGATGTAAGGAATGGTTGATATTTACAGCTCCATCGTCTGTAGGCAGTGGTGACCACTTACCATCAGGTGGCCCATATGTTGACCCTTATTTTCCTGCTCGAAGCCGGCCCGGAGAGCTAGTTTTAAAACTATTCGAATGCACTTATTTTATTCAAAATGTTATCTCGTTATGCTCTGTCAATTTACCGATACTGCGTCTGTACTGAGGCGGATACAATACTTCATTGAAATCAGAACTAGTTGAGCGACACCGAACCGTCTTTGAATAGCATTTGTTTCAACAAGATAACGACGTATACTCAACATGTACTTTGTTCCAGTTGGCACTTATAAGCAATTCAATCATCTGTACTAATATTATAAATTTGAAAGTAATTCTTGTCTGTCTGTTGCTCTTTCACGGCTTAACTACTTAACCAATTTTCGATCGACCGTGAGCTAGGTGCGAATTTGTGAGAACTCATTTCGTATTTCACTCGTGAAATGTTGACAACCGAATCGCGGTGATACGTCCTTTTGATTCGTGTTTTCTATAATTTTGTAATTATTATTGGCGAATTGGAATTCTCGGCTTTTTTATACATACAAACCTTCCTCTTGGATCACTCTGTCTATTGATGAACCGCATTAAAGTCCGTTCCGTGGTTTAAAAGATGTAAGCGTACGAGATAATTATACGGATCAATTATGTACAGTTTCTTTTTACAAGTTATGGCGTTTTAAGTTTACGCACTTGATTGGCGTAAAAGTGTCGGAATATTTGGAAGATTTTTTTACGCGTCTATTAAATTAAATCATCTTTGACATGTACATGATTGATCTTCATTTAATACTTAATTCGAATACGAATACTAGCCGAGATGATCCGGTGGTTAGAATGCGTACATCTTGACCGATGGTTGCGGGTTCAAATCTAGGCAAGCACCACTGAATTTCCATGTGCTTAATTTGTGTTTATAATTTACCTCGTGCTCGGCGGTTAAGGAAAACATCGTGAGGAAACCTGCATGTATCTAAATTCAACGAAATTCTGTCACATGTGTATCCACCAACCAGCATGGTAGCAGCATGGTGGAATATGCCCAGCAGTGGAAAATTTTGAGGCTGTTAATGAAAAAAAAAAACCTGATCTTTACAACCGTGTGATTCCGTGTAATAACAGCGGTATCATAATAAAATTAGTTACTAAAACGAGGCGAAAAGTTTTTTCGATCGTAAAGCATTCTCTTATACGTCATGAGCAGCGCAATACATGCGAGGATTAAAAAAATAGTATTCCATATTGAACCTTTGATTTTACACTGTCATTGATAACTCGTTACGACACTAATTGACAACCAATTAGCGATTTAAAGCAAATGAAAATTAATTTCGTATCGTGTAACTCATTTCGGCTTATTTTATTAAATCGTTTTGGATTCTACGTGACAAGCAGTTATTTAAGTTCGCTTGGTGCAATCCCATCTAGGTACCACCTACCGTCAGTGCTATGCTAATCTATATATATAATAAAATTGGAGTGTATGTTTGTAATATTAAAATAACCCATTTTTACTAAATGCATATGTATGTATACATGGTACATATACCAAAATAACATTTTTTACAATTTTTGTCTGTCTGTCTGTTTGCTCCGGCTAATCTCTGGAACGGCTGGACCGATTTCGACGGGACTTTCACTGGCAGATAGCTGATGTAATAAGGAGTAACTTGGCTAATTTTATTTTAGAATTATATGTAAAATAATAATAAAGTCACACTTTTTTATTAAATTCAAACGCGCACGAAGTCGCGGGCACAGCTAGTACTAAATATACTACAGAATGTCTTACAAAGTTCATAGCCTTTTGTCATTAGACAATACAAACCGCTATGTCCCTGCGTTTTGAATCCGTAATATCTTCGAAAATATTCATTTAAATTACACGCTGTAAAGAGTCATATTGATCTGTATTAAATGCACAATGGTACTTAATTGGATAAGGATTAATGCTATATTGCTTAAAATCGCTTCGAAAATAAGTCATTATTTGTCGTAAAAAGTAAAGTTTCAAAAATGTTTATTGTGGGTTATTAATAAGAGATAGATATATACCGTGACGGACTTTTTTGGAGGCCTTTTTAAGTTGTACAATACTGTAGTGCATTATTTTGATCTATCTCGTAGGGTTCAGCGGGCGTTTGCAATGTAAGCGCAAAAAAATGTGTTTATTTACGACATCACATTAGAAACCTCTATAATAATCAGTATTTCTCTACTATATTGTGCATATATTATACATATAAACCTTCATCTTGAATCAATCAATCTATTAATAAAAACCGCATTGAAGTCCGTTATGTAATTTTAAAGATCTAAGCATACATAGGGACAGACAGCGGTAAGCGACTTTTGTTTTGATGTGTTTTTGTTAGTAGTATAAATTATTTTTATATTATATTATTTGCACTCGTGCAACGTCGGGGCGGGTCGCTCGTAGATATATTAGCCGACAAATTTTGGAAGTCGTTTATTTTCATAATTCAATAAAACGTCGCGTCATCTTACGAACGCTGTTTATCTCTGGAGAGTCCTTCGGGATAAAAGCGGCTTCCGAGCGACGATAAAATATCATTTTTATTCCTGGGATAAGAACTGTTTTAAAAATACACCACTCTAGCGCTTAAAGTTCATTCAGAGGGATCGCTATTTTAGTTTTTATCTTGACAATTAAAAGAGTTTTTTTATGATAATTCTCAGATTCGTCGTTAAAATTAATAATTAATAATGTATCGCTGATTTGGACTGTTTGGAAGTATTTGAATGAGGCATCACAGTTGTTCGAAATATGAATTACAATTTTAGTACCGTTTTTTCATTGTTAGTCACACATGGCAGGTTTTCATCTAACCTTCTGGTATAACTTCCCACTTAAAGTCATTTTCTTTAGGAGCCAATTACTAACAGTTAATGGTCCCAAAAATGGCTTTCAATTTTTGGACCGAAGTTCCTTATCGCGCGTTGTGAAACGAGGCTAGACGGAAATAATTCTCACGAAAACTTGTAACGACACTTTTTGCTATAGTAAGCTATTGTAAGCTGTGCGGCGTGCGCATGTTTCTCTGTCTGTCTCTCTCTCTCTCTCTTAAAGAAAGCGAGTCAGATATTTACATTTCTATTTCGCTTTGAGCAGTGTGGTGTCGCGGCGATTATTTTTGTTGAGTGTAAATAATAATCGTATTAAATAAGATTTTATTTCAATTCCTTCACTAATTAATCGAAAGGAACTTCGTTCCATCCGGGTGTCCCTTGACACCTCTCAACATTTTTTCACATTTAAACGAGTTACAGTACATATTCGATATTATAAATGTGTTTAAAAGCCTTAACATTAAAATAACTAATAACCTGTGGGGTCTTTTCGTGCACCTAATCAATAGTTAATATATATAATATCGCTCCGTATATAGCCTTAAGTTTTAGCAAGTGTTTGGAAACGGGTTTCCAGATTTATTAAAATGTTGTAAATAATTACTTATTAAAAATGGCATCAAAAGCGATCCGTATGATCGTTTAGAAAAATCTATCACCAGTAGAAGGCTCCTGGGCTTACAACGTGTTACTTAGTGGTACTGATTTGTATCCACGCACATTCTCCCACCAAACAGTACGACGACCTCCGTGGTCGAGTAGTGTGTACACCGGTTTTCATGGATACGGCACTCCGAGAGGGATCTCGGAATCTCGGAAAAAGAGTCCGATGTAGAAAAAGTTCATTAGTTTTCTATGTTGTCTTGGGCCTGGGTGTTTGTGGTGCCGTCGTTATTTATGATCTTCCATAACACAAGTGCTGTAGCTACTTACATTGGGATCAGAGTAATCTATGTGATGTTGTCCAATATTTATTTATTTATTTAACAGTAATACGCATTGCTGTGTTGCAGTTTGAACGGTGAGTGAGCCAGTGTAACTACATAAAATGTTAGTTCGCAAGTACTACCAGGTCAAAACTATTTTCGATAAAATAATAAAAATGGTTTCGTTTAAAATCTTATTTTTGCATAAAATGACGTAAAGTCAAGTCTCCGTCGTGATGTAGCATAATTTTGTATCATTATGCTCTGCGGGTTTTCAATCAGCCTAAGTGAGGGTCGGCTTTTGAAAACTGAAATTGTTTTTTTTTTTTCAATATCGACAAGGAATAGAAGCAAATGAAACGGGAGCCGGGTTTAATTTAATTAATCAATAGCTCTACTAATATTATTTAGAGGAAATGTTTGTTTGTTTGTTTGTAATCGAAAAAATCTGATATCATTTTTGGAACGAACTTCTTTACGCGTCTTACAGTTGAGTCAACTGGCAGAAATCTGGCGTTATGCGATCAGGAGATCTTTGCGTCTTTTTCTCTTATTTTCTATTAAATACGATTTTATATAATACTAGCTGGTGCCCGCGACTCCGTTCGCGTGATTTTAAACCTCAAACTCAAATTCCTTTATTCAATATAGAAGCATTACACTTACTTATTGATAATTAAATTAAAAACTACCACCGGTTCTGAAAGATAACACCCTGACCTGAGAAGAACCGGCGAAAGAAACTCAGCGCGTCTTTTCTTTTTTTTTGTCAAACTATTTAAATACATATATGGAATACGAATAGAAAGAGCCGGGAGGCGATCGTTTCATTCCCAAGGTGTGCTATCAAACATAAACTCACTAATTGTATAGCAACCTTTCGCACACAAGCGTTCCTTAACAATTTTTTTAAATTTGGCAACAGAAGCATTTTGAACGCTTTCTGGGATCCTGTTGTAGAACCGTATACATTTCCCCACAAAAGAGTTACGGACTCTATGCAGTCGAGTAACAGGAGTAACCAGTTTGTGTTTGTTCCTTGTACCAATGCTATTAAAATCACATTTTCTAATAAAATCATTAATATTTTTCCGTGCATACAAAACATTACAGACTGTAAAAGGCGCAAATTAGGCCTCACATGGAGTACTGCTCTCACCTCTGGGCGGGTGCTCCCCAGTACCAGCTCCTTCCATTTGACCGTATCCAACGTAGAGCGGCCCGAATTATCGACGATCAAGCCCTTTACGATCTGCTTGATCTTTTAACTTTGCGTAGAGATGTTCGGTTCGCTCTGCATCTTCTACAGAATTTTTCACGGGAAAGAAATTGTTCGGATTAATCCCGGCTGCTGAATTTCACCTTCGGACGTCTCGTCAAAATTCCAAATATCACCCGCACCACCTAGATCAACAGCGCGATTTTTAAGACATTTTCTGCCACGCACAACCACTCTGTGCAACCAGCTTTCGCCAGCGGTTTTTCTGAACCGATACGACTTGGGAACCTTCAAGAAAAGAGTGTACTCCTTCCTGAAAGGCCGGCAACGCACCTGCAAGCCCCCCGGTGTTGCAGATGTCCATGGGCGGTGGTAGTCACTTTCCATCAGGTGAGCCTCCTGCTCGTTTGCCAACTATAACATAAAAAATAAAGAAAATATCTTAATTTCTTTAAATTTATACCTCCATGATTCCTTGGCTCCTAGGTTATAGATTGCGCGAATAGTCCTCTTCTGCATCACAAATATAGTCTGGACCTCGAAATTAGGGGTATTATATGGTTGACATATTTGTGTATCTTTGAGTCTGTCGTGGCGTTGTAGTTATAATTTTTTGGAATGAGAAGGAATAGGGGTATAAACATAATATCATCTGCGCCGAACCCATTTATATTTATAGTATACTAGCGACCCGCCCCGGCTTCGCACGGTTGCAATGCTGCCACTAAATATACTACAGAATGTCTTATGACGTTCAGTTTTTCAGTCGTTAGACAATACAAACCGCTATGTCCCTGCGTTTTAAATCATAACCTTTTTAAGGTGTACAATACTCTAGTAGATTGTTTAGTTCTATCTCGTAGGGTTCAGCCAATTGCAATGTAAAGGCAAAAATGTGTTTATTTACGACATCACCTCAGAAACCTCTAAAGTTATCAGTGTTTCTCTACTATATTGTGCATGTATTATACATATAAACCTTCCTCTTGATCAATCTATCTATTATAAAAAACCGCATTGAAATCCGTTGTGTAATTTTAAAGATCTAAGCATACGTAGGGACAGACAGCGGTAAGCGACTTCGTTTTGTACTATGTAGTGATTTATTTTCAAATGCAAAGGGATGACGGAACACCACTGGAACTTTTGAAAAGGTTTTAACCTCGTCAGCCCTGGTTCCATAACATCTCGATTTTAATATAACAAACGCTATATGTTACCCCGAGGTTACTACAGAATAAATCAGTGAGAATCGAATCCGATACGGTCAAGCCGATTCCGAGACTAGCGGTAAGTAGCCTACTTGAATAAATAATACTTCGATTTTGTGTTTATTTGTTTTTGGAAAGAAGTTCTGTAACGCGGCTTACAGTAGCGTGAACTGGCAGATCGTCGCTTAAGAAAAAGCGTTTTGCTCCAGGTGATCTTTCTGTCTGTTTTTTTTTTTATATTGAAAACGGTTTTAAATAATATTAGCAAAGTAAAGTAATGACTATATATATACACTAGCTGTGCCCGCGACTTCGTGCGCGTTTGAATTTAATAAAAAAGCGTGACTTTATTATTATTTTACATATAATTCTAAAATAAAAGTAGCTTAAGTTACTCCTTATTACATCAGCTATCTGCCAGTGAAAGTCTCGTCGAAATCGGTCCAGGCGTTCCAGAGATTAGCCGGAACAAACAGACAGACAAACAAAAATTGTAAAAAATGTTATTTAGGTATATGTACCGTGTATACACACATATGCATTTAGTAAAACGCGGTTATTTTATTATTACAAATAGACACTCCAATTTTATTATATGTATAGATTGAAGATATGTGCCACTGCTGGGCAAAAGCCTTGTTTCCTTTTGAGGAAAAGGTTTTGATGCGGGTTGATGGGACATGGCAGAATTTTGAAATTAGTAACGTGCAGGTTTTCTCATGATATTTTCCTTCACGGACGCGAGATGAATTATAAACACAAATTAAGCACATGTAAAACTTAGTGATGCTTGGATGGGTTTGATCATCGGTTAAGATGCACGCGTCCTAATCACTGGCATTCCGCACTATGATTATAATATTATTTAAAGATATTCTTTTGTTCTAATGTTAGAGATAATTCATTTACGGGTATACGACCTTTATTAGAATGACAATAACACAACGTGATTAACGTTTTGAAGATTGTCAGTGGGAGATGTCAATTGTGAAGAATACAAGACGGGCCCATATTTTGTTACACAGCCAACTGATGGAAATATAAAGATTTAATGATGTATCTGTCAGTGCGTGTTCCTTTGTTGATTGAGGCACTTGGTCTCTTGGTCTTGGGACAGCGCCAGCGCCAGACGTGCGTACCGACTGAATTAGTAAAACCAACATATCGGAAGACAATAGTAATCGTTTAAATGGACTATCCATATGAATCTCCGACATATATTTATTAATACTCTTTATTTCATATAAGTTGGTCATCTGATCATAAGTGGTTACCACTGCCCATTGTCGCTACCGACCTTGGGAATTAAAATGTCATGTCCCATGTGCCTGTAGGTACACTGGTTCACTCACCCTTCAAACCGGAACATCACAATACTAAGCATTCCCATTTGGTAGTAGAATATCTGATGATTGCTTATTTAGTATCGGGGCTTGATGTAAGGCTGTAGGTCCCGAGATGCTGGGATCAACCAAAGGTCGGTCCCGCGAATTATGAGAAGGCACCTGTGTTTGCTCACACACTTGTGCACTACATTAGTATAACATTCGCAGCCTGTAAATTTCCCACTGCTGGGCTAAGACCTCCTTTCCCTTTGAGGAGTAGGTTTGCAGCAACTTCCACCACGCTGCTCCAATGCGGGTTGGTGTAATACACATGTGGCAGAATTACGTTGAAATTAACATGCAGGTTTCCTCACGATGTTTTCCTTCACCGCCGAGCACGAGATGAATTATAAACACAAATTAAGCACATGAAAATTCAGTGGTGCCTGCCTGGGTTTGAATCCGAAATCATCGGTTAAGATGCACGCGTTCTAACCACTGGGCCATCTCGGCTCTCGACAGGGGATCGTGACATCAAAATACTGATAATGATAGAACAGTGGTGTCTAGAAGCTTGTCACTTCTGCACTATATGAATATAATCAAATGTCCTACGTAGTTGGCTGGTGACCCGTGACCGAAATCAACCGGATTACTTCACCGTCTGATGATTCCAACACATAATCTGCAAAAAAAACGAACAGAACCAGGTGTACTTTGCAAGTCGCACGGAGGCTCACTCAAAGCGCTACTCAAATACAAAACGAGGGCAAACGACTTCTCGGTAACTCGCATACAAAACTTGATCTACATGCCACAGTATTCTTTACAATAAAAACGTAACAACGCGTTGCAGCTTTCTGATTAGCTTTCAGAATAAATAAGCCACGATTCAAAGGTTATGAGCTTATTTGTGTCTAACAGAGGTTGTGCGTGCCTCGTATGTCTTATCTGTTACTAGTTTTTCGCACCGGCTTTGCACGATGGCATATTATTGAAATCTATTCTAATGTCTATACATATAATAAAATTGGAGTGTCTGTTTGTAATATTAAAATACTAAATGCATATGTATGTATACACGGTACATATACCAAAATAACATTTTTTACAATTTTTGTCTGTCTGTTTGTTCCGGCTAATCTCTGGAACGGATGGACCGAGTTTGACGAGACTTTCTTAGGCTACAACAATAACTTTTTTGTTAAATTCAAACGCGCACGAAGTCGCGGGCACAGCTAGTTATTAATATAGATATACATTTTGCTAGATATATGGAATGATGAAGTATATAACGTTACTCACGCAAGACAGTGGAAGGCGGCGGCTGAGAGATGACCGCTTAAGAGAGCGTCATGACGGTTGTCGTTACGGAATACAAGTTGACCCTACCACCGAGGCACGTCACTTGACTTTAAAGTGAATTATCATAAATTAACGCGTGTTCAAAATATCGTGTCTGTACTGTTAGCCGTCAGTCCTTTACCTGTAGCTAATCCTTCGAAGAATCAAGTCATGATTATCATGAAAATGTATTATTGAAACGAAATCAACATGTTCAATTTTAGCTCATTTAAGTGATTCAGATTTCACAGAAACAATCAAACATTCCCGGTTCCTCAAATCGCTAAAAGCGCTTCCGAAGTCTCACATTAAAAGGCATCAACAATTACCCCAAAATCGTTCTTTAAAACAAAGCGCTCGAATATGGCGCATGAAAATTGCTTGAAATTGATCAATTTCTAAAGCATCGTGTATTTGTGTCACGTTCCATGATTACGTGTCGCGCAAACAGTTTTAACCGACTTTTGTAATGGGACCTTTACAAAATTTTCATTTGGATAGAGCATTCTCCATTTGGGTCCACTGTAAATGCTGCGGAAGTCTGACTTCCACATTTATTTCTTAGTAGAGATCTTTTAGTTTAATTATGGTCTTAGTAATTTGTGTGTGTGTTTGTTTAAGATGTTGGATACGATTTAATATACAGCTAGTAGATACAGATACAAAACTGGGCCTATTGAGGTTTCGAGTGCTTGATCAGTTTTGTGACGTTATATAGAAGAAAGTTGTCTTGAGGAAAACTGCCTGTATTGGATACAATTATTCCACCAGTCTGCAATGTAGCAGTGTGGTGGAATAAACTTCAAACCTGCAAGAGGTATTGCTGGCTCAAGCTCAAGTGAGCAGGAAGCCTTTTGTGCTAGAAGATAGAGAGCGGCAAATCCTTTCACCTTCTATTATAAAGTTTTTCATGAATGGGTTTTGCTGTAAATCTGCTTGAGATATATATACTTTGATACGATTTGACTGGCCACTATGAGAGTTAACGTGGTGGTAGAATTTTCTGCATTTGTGTAGGTACCATTCACACATTATATATCCTAGCGTTAAACAGCATTTATAGTGTTGTTGTACACAACATCACTAAAAACTGGTGCATCAATTTGAAGGGATGAGTGAACCAGGATAACTGGCAAAAATGGCTTAACGTTTAAGATACTTAAATGGTCGAAGTCGCGGGCACAGCTAGTGTTGTTTAAAATTGTATTTAATTAACATCATGTATTTCAAATTTTGGAAAATACTAACTACTGAGTTTCTTGCCGGTTTTTCTTGGTAGAATCTACATTTCAAACCGATGGTAGTTTTAATGTTAATATAGTTCTGTATGACGATTTAAAAGTGCTTCTAATAGTCTACTTGAATAAAGTATATTTTAATTTTGCTTATGGGCTGTTGTAATTACTTACCAGGTGGACCATCATCAAACATCATTTGACGAAAGCCCAAATGGTAACAGTTTTACCATCCTTGATTAAACGAATTGTTTCTATTTCGACTAAAGCTCTCATAGTTAAACTACCCTCAACTGGTGCGAGCGTGATTTATAAACAAACCAACTCACAAAGATGTTTGAAATGAAACAAAGAAATCTCAGCCATGTCGACAATTAGCATGTTTGTTTCTGAGAGACTGTAACTCGACAACGGCTTCAGTTTCAAGATTGGTCCTTGCCACAAGTTACAGACGCGGGGAAAGTAAGACGAAGTATCTCAGTGGATTATTTTCATGACTAGTTTGGAATACGACATACATTCTCAGAGGAGACTAGCTTAACTTACTGTGCTGGAAATATTATTGTGCATAAGTGGTACTCACTAACGTTATTGCCTATTCAATGTCTTCATCCTCGTAATTCAATTGACAGCATGGCGTCTTCCTTGCGGATTGAAAGATGGGATCTGTCTGACAACAATATTCGGTCGTGTCGAAGTGAGGCATTCCTTAAGGTATAAAAATAATCTCATCTCATCTCCAGCAGCGCGAGGCTCAGCACTATATTCGCGTTCCGAAGACACGGTCAAGATTTTAAGCCCGGAATTTCAGTACTTTAAGTTAAGATAACTTCGTCTCCAACAAACCCGAACCGCTTCATTATCTTCTTCTGGGTCATAATCGTGAATTTTGGCTCTACGCTAATTCGACTTCTTGAAGTTATATTTCTCCAGTGTATTCTGGGCATTGTCCAGATCCAATGAGACAAGGAATCGCTACATCTATACATATAATAAAATTGAGTGTCTGTTTGTAATATTAAAATAACCGCGTTTTACTAAATGCATATGTATGCATACACGGTACATATACCTAAATAATTTTTTTTACAATTTTTGTCTATCTGTCTGTTTGTTCCGGCTAATCTCTGGAACGGCTGGACCGATTTCGACGGAACTTTCACTGGCAGATAGCGGATGTAATAAGGAGTAACTTTTATTTTGGAATTATACATAGAATAAAAATAAAATCACGCTACAATATCCAAATAACTTAAATTCAAACAACGCGCACGAAGTTCCGGGCATAGCTAGTTTGAAAATATAATTTCACTTAAAATCAGTTTCATATCAATATCGAATCGAAGCACGATTTTCATTGACATAAATTTACTGTGTACTTACTTAATCAAACTCGCGCCTTTTGCCGCTTATGAGGGAGGGAGGGAGGGCGGGGAAGTGTTAGATATCATGTGCCCATTTTTAGACCCCTGATAATGTGTGTGCTAAATTTCATGATTGCAAAATTAAGACGTAAAATCCTAACAAAGAAACTCTTTCGTATTTATTATATTGGTTAGATTTTTTGACCGCTCGATCTTACATTTTGAGCTGCACCTCACTCAGAGGGCCACTTGTTCTCATATTTTTAGCGTCTTTCATAAACATCTCGCTAAGCAAACACGAATTCCTGCCTTCACATAGACGTGGCATTTGAATCGACTTTCATGTTATGTAATACTAACTCTGACCCGGCTTTTTCGCAGGGTAGGCAATTTAAAAAAAAAATGAGTAAGGATCAACGGAAATCAAAAAATAAATGTACAGACAGTTCCGCATCGATTCGTCATAGCCCCATGCCGATACGTTTCGTAGTGATTGACGCACAAAAAAAATCACTATGTGGATATATAAGTCGTTGGCCGTGGCTTTACTCGCGTTTTAGGGTTCGGTCGTCAGGTGCTAGGCATAAAAATAAACTATGTAGTTCAAGTTCGCTTCAGTATGATATAAATCAAACGGCTTAACTTTAACAGTAGTTTATAGGCTTTCAAAAACGTTAATTATATTTATTGTGTGTAATAAATTATTAAGCAATACTGTCCAAAGCTACATTCACAGTCACATTTTTCACTGTACTGTTACTAAGATATAATTGTTTTATTTTTCATTTGTGGATTTTTATTTATGGTTTTATATATTAGTTTTGTATATTAGGTCTTATGATTTCTTTTTAATATATATATATTTTTTTATTATTACTTAATTTCAACAGGTAGACAATAAGTTTTATTTTTTGTTTTTTCTTTGTGCGAATGTTGTGTACATCTGTAATTGTCACTCATATCAGGTCCTAATTTTTTTTCTTTTGTTTTATCTGTTATTTATAAGTGCTGAATATGTGTGATGTTGATGTACCTTTTAAATAAATAAATAAAGCTATTCGTTAACAGTGCCGGAGTTAGGGGCGCAATAGGGTGCCGACCCAGGGCCTCAGGTGAGGGTGCCGAGGTCTGGAGTCTCTTCCCTCCCGTGCTGCATACCCTCAATACCATATCGTTAGATCTGGTCGTCGATGACACTGCAATTACGTTAGTTACCAAGTCCGACCCTGGTTGAATATAAAAGCGTGTCCAATGCATGTCTGGCGCCTATATGGTTAAAGCCCTGTTTGTTATATTAATGCAATATATTCTCATCGAGAAATGAATAAAAAGATAAACAATCCTTAGATTCACAAATTCTGTTCTTATATATTACGCACTACAAACAGTTCTTGATGAATCTATCTTTATCAGTACCTAGTATAAAACGAAGTCGCTTACCGCTGTCTGTCCCAATGTATGCTTAGATCTTTAAAATTACACAACTCATTTTTATTGCGGTCTTTTTCGATAGATAGATTGATTCAAGAGAAAGATTTATATGTATAAATTTAGAGGTTTCCAAAGTGATGTCGTAAACAAACACAGTATTTTGCGCGTACATTACAAACGCTGCCTTAACCCTACGAGATAGATCAAAATAATGTACTACGGTATTGCACACCATAAAAAGGTCTTCAAAAAAGTGACCACTTACCATCAGGTACGTCGCATCACTTACGTCCGCAAACCTTATGCATAAAAAAAAAAAAATAATAAGCTAAATTAATGGTTTATCTCTTGGAAAACGTGTTGGGTTCATCTGCCGGCAACGAGCTCCGCGCGCTCATTGATCAAATCAAATAGCGCGCGCTTCGCGGCTTCCCGTTACACACTTCCGTCCCTTTACAAGAAACCACACCTACAGATCGCAAAGCGAGAAGAAATGTATTAATGTAAGCTTATTATTATTAAATTATTTTCATTAACAGATTTGTATATTTTTACCGAACAGGAGGTTGTAAAACTAACTAAGAAATTTAGTTATATTAAATCATAGAATTAAATAAATGCGATAGGTATTTTTGGTGTGAGGTATTTCTATAAACTTCGCGTTTGTTCAAAGGATTTTTAAGAAGAATCGAAACTTATGACAGGTTTTATTTTGATTTCATTTCATTGTAAACTGCAAGTCACTCGTCTGCATTTGGCGCATAATATATAAAACCTTATTTAAATGATTTTTTTAATTCAGTTAGAATTGGAATTTGTCGATAACAATTTACTTTCATTTTGTTTACGTTTTTCATTATTTTCTTATACATCCGCGGTACTGCTCTCTAAACGGTCAGTAAGTTTTTCCGCTCTCTAAAATTAATTCTTTGTTAAATCGTAACAATTTAGGAAATTGCAATCAAGAATCCTTATTAATTTTCTGCACATATACGGCTGGAGGACTTCAAAATGAGACCATAACCAACTTTTTATGTGAAGCTATCATCCCATAATTACTGGGACAAAATTACCTTACGCTATTAATATATAAGATTATGTAAATAAGGATACTTTGGAATTTCACATTTTTATTGTGGATTGTGATTGTAAAACGAGAGGATACATTGTAATTTCTGTTGGAAGAAATGAAAAAATATAGGCCTTGTTGAAAATATTTATGTTCGTATTTACTGAAGCTGTTTTCATTATATATCAATATGTCTGTTGAGCCGAGATGGCCCAGTGGTTAGAACGCGTGCATCTTAACCGATGATTTCGGGTTCAAACCCAGGCAAGTACCACTGAATTTTCATGTGCTTAATTTGTGTTTATAATTAATCTCGTGCCCGGCGGTGAAGGAAAACGTCGTGACGAAACCTTCATGTGTCTAATTTCAACAAAATTCTGCCACATGTGTATTCCATCAACTCGCATTGGAGCAGCGTTGTGGAATGTGCTAAAACCTTCTCCTCAAAGGGAGAGGAGGCCTTAGCCCAGCAGTGGGAAATTTACGGGCTGCAAATGTAAATGTAAAATGTCTGTTAGTAAGATTTGTTGTAAAAGTATAATTCGTGTCTCGCAGATGAGGACTTTGAAGAAACCGTTTCCAATGTCTGGTGTCCGGGGTCGCGGTACCGTCCCGAGCCGCCCGAGGCCCTCGCCAGGGCGTCTCACTTCACACAGCACGAGATTAAATTGATGTATCGAGGATTTAAACAGGTAAGATGTTTTTTTTTAACATGAGATTTAAACTTAGGGCAAATAATATGAAATATTCCTTAAAGATACTAGAATTATTTTAATTAATTAAAATATTGATTTGGTGGTAGGGCTTTGTGCAAACCCTACTGGGTAGGTACCACCCACACATCAGACATTCTACCGCCAAACAACAGTACTCAGTATTGTTGTGTTCCGGTTTTTAGGGTGAGTGACTTAGCACAAGTGATATAACGTCTTAGTTCCCAACATTGGTGGCGCATTGATGATGTAGGTAATGGTCTATGGGCGGTGGTGACCACTTACCATCACGTGGCCCAATTTACTTTATTCCTTTGGCTTAATCTAGAATTCATTTTATCGAAAATATTTTTTTTGTGTTTTTAATTTAACTGAAATGATATTTTAGAAGCAATTAAAAACTAATTGAAATGATGTACAAACCGTTGATTTGAAAACAATTCGCTTTCTAATTGGTTACTAGTGTCGGTTCGGACGGTGCAGCTAACAGCATCGATGTTATGATTCAGCGATCGTTCAATTTGAAATTAAATTCGTTCGAAGCATCTATAACTGATTCATAACACTTTTATTAACTTTATAATAATAAACGCCAACAGCACAATGGTTTAAGTGCTTAGTGATGTAATAAGTCGCTTATATTAGCTTCACTTGCAACTATGTATGTAAGAAGATATTTTTATCTTAATTTGACCCACTTCCCGGTCCTCGATTAGGATGACATTTTGCACACGCTCTGAGTTCTGATGACAATACATGACTAGCTAAGAAACGTCATTACAAATCCAATATTGCGGCCTACCCAAGATGGCGGACTGGCTGTTTGAAATCCACCCCCATGATATCAAATGAAAGGGTCTGCTGTCAGGAATACGAAAAAAATAGTCACATGACTTAAATCCAACATGGCGGACAGGCTATTTGAAATGCACCCCCATGATATGGGTATCAAATAAAAGGGTTTGCTTTTGTAAATTTTAGTGCGTGCTAAAAGCGTGTTTTTTAGTTTTGTAAACTATTTAGTTGTTTTAAGCTTAATAGACGGTTTTTTTATAATGTTTATTTTACCTGGGAGTTAAGTTATCAGATTGACTATGCCATCCCCGTATAATCAAAACGCAATCAAAATCAAAACTTAACTTTTAATTAATATAATACATCAATAAAATCTGTTCTTTTATTTTGATATAAGATGTTATTAAAGACGAACAAATGTACTTATATATTAATAGCGTAATCCGGTTTTTGTTCCAGCGATTATGGGACGATGGCTGCACATAAAAAGTCGGTTATGGTCTCATTTTGAAAAGCTCCAGACGTAGATGTGCAAAAAAAATAAAGAGGATTCTTATTGCAATTTACTAAATACTCAGAACAGAACAGATACTAATGTATACAGAACTAATGTGTACTATTTGACATAAAAAAAATCATTTGAAAAAGTTTTCATCATTTTGGCGCCGAATGTAGATGAAGGACTTACAGGTAACAATGAAATGAAATGAAAACAAAACCTGTCATAGGTCTTGAAATTCCTAAAAAAATCTTTTGAGTAAACGCGTAAAAAAATTAAAAAAGTTTCGCGGGCGAATCACTGATTCTTAATAATAGCTTTGTTTGTTTTGTTGACGGTACCGCGAGCATATTACATATTATTCTATCATAAATGATTTTAATATAAATGGAGGCGTAAATTGGAATAGTTATCCCTTATGGAGCATTGCTACCATTCTTTTTTTTAAAAAGAACAAGAAATAACGTTGTAATTAAAGTAACGTTATAAATTAATATCGTTATAACGTTATAAGTATTCGGATACTATATTTATAAGGTATATATATTAACATATATTCAGCCTGTAAATTTCCCACTGCTGGGCTAAGGCCTCCTCTCCCGTTGAGGAGAAGGTATGGAGCATATTCCACCACGCTGCTCCAATGCGGGTTGGTGGAATACACATGTGGCAGAATTTCGTTGAAATTAGACACATGCAGGTTTCCTCACGATGTTTTCCTTCACCGCCGAGCACGAGATGAATTATAAACACAAATTAAGCACATGAAAACTCAGTAGTGCCTGCCTGGGTTTGAACCCGAAATCATCGGTTAAGATGCACGCGTTCTAACCACTGGGCCATCTCGGCTCACTTTATAAGGTACTGGCTACCCTTTTCGGCTTTGTACAGGTAGATTAAGAGTCTAAATATAACGTTTGTATCGTAATACATTTAAATCTAACTGTTTACGCGACGCCAGTATAGTTCCAAGCCGCCATTATTCCGACATCTTCAAGTCATCGTTATATTTCAGACAATTTCCAGAAAACCTTCATGAATTAAATATCTAAACCGTGGATCACTCCATTAGTGAGAACCGTACGAAAATCTTTTCGTTAGTTTTTGAGTTTATGTTGTACAGAAGGGCAAATAGCAGGTGACTTAGTTTTATATTTACGAGGAGATACTGATAATTTTGCCAGCGTTTTCGAACCGATACGACTTGGGAACCTTCAAGAAAAAAGCGTACACATTATTTCAAGATTCACCTGCGAACCCCCTGGTTTTGCAGACGTATGTCACAGTGGTCAATTTTCATCAGGTCCTCAGAAGCTCCTGCTCATTTGCCACCTATGCCATACAAAAAAAATATGGTACAAAATTATTTTAAAGATTTTCACTTTTAAGCTCACGATAGCGTCATAGTTTACAAACAGCACATTTAAAGTAAAAGTCTGTTACTGTCCCACGACTGGGCTGAGCTTATCTAGCCATTCAACTTGCGGATTGTTGGAACAGTACAGATCAAACACAAATTAAAAAATGTACTTAATAAATAACTAATATTAACACGCGCTGCTGGCGGCAGTGCCGACATCGACCTCAAAAAAATTGTCGGCGTGTGTACCGTTTTTGAATTTTCTTTCTTTCCGTAAGTCCTAAACAATAATAGCTGTATCAAGCTGTATCAAATTTTGAAGTCGGTTTAATTTTTTTATAAATTATTTTTATTTTTTGGGATACTGATTAAAAATTAATAGGTTACGTATTCATGCTTTTCTGGATACTCCCCTAAGGGGTGAAATACACACCAATGTGGTATACAAAGATGTCTTCAATTAACGTAATATTTTAAGTTAATCTGTAAATATATTCAACTTCAACGCGAGCAAAGACGCGGGCAACAGATAATCTGACATATGTTGACTTCCTCTCGATGTTTTGCTCCATCGCAAACGAGATGAATATCAAGCACGTAGATATTTTTAGAAGAACCGGCAAGAAACTCAGTAGTTACTCTTTTCCGACTTCCTCTTATATACTTTATTTATGTACAATAAAACAATTCATAAGCGAATAGTACGTTAAGGCGGAGTTTAACGCTAAGCTCTTATAATCTCGTCTTACCCGCTCACAACATCAACTTAGAAACTTAACTCAGCCAAGCTTATTAACCTTTAACTTAAGATTAGTTAAAAGGTTTATTCGTTTTTTGTTTGAGCAATATTTGTCGTTAATATTGAGCCATTTCTTTATAATTAGGAACTGAGACAGCTGAGTGGTTTGAACCCAGAAACTTCGCGATCTGAGGCCTTATATAAGATTTTTTTTATGGCTTTGGTTGGCGGACGAGCATACGGGCCACCTGATGGTAAGTGGTCACCACCGCCCATAGACAAAGGCGCTGTAAGAAATATTAACCATTCCTTACATCACCTATGCGCCACCAACCTTGGGAACTAAGATGTTATGTCCCTTGTGCCTGTGATTACATCGGCTCACTCACCCTTCTAACCTGAACACAACAATACAGAGTACTGTTATTTAGCGGTAGAATATCTGATGAGTGGGTGGTACCTACCCAGACGGGCTTACACAAAGCCCTACCACCAAGTATTGAGATATTGAGAAGGTTAATTATAGAAACGTAACAAAGAAGACAACTATTCTATTCGGTTTTAAAATATTACGCGAATGTTGATTTAACATCAAACAATGTATTGTCTCCAGTAACGAGTTCCTATCTATACTTCTAAAATACCAAGTCCTGACTGACTGATTCATCATCGCCGAGCGTAAACTAGTAAAGTTAGGGCGTAACTATTAATGAAATTTGGTGAGTAGGATTGTTTTATGGAGTCGACATCCACTAAGGAAGTTAATTTGGAAATTATACCCGTAAGGGGGTGAAATAGGGGTTGAAATTTTATATGAAAGTCCGTCATTTATTAGGTTGGAAACATAAAACTTTATTTTTGGGCTAATGATTAAAAATGAGTTGATACGTATTTAAGCTTTTCCGAATATTCTACCCTAAGGGGTGAAATACGGTATGTATTTCACCCATTAGGGTATACAAGAAGGTCTTAAATTAACGTAATATTTTAAGTTAATCTGTAAATATATTCAACTTCAACGCGAGCAAAGACGCGGGTAACAGCTAGTAGAATATATAGTATTTCATTGATTTTCAATATTTTTTGTTCAAAAATCCTTTCATAAAGCTTGTCAATAAGAGATTATTGAAGGCAATAAGGCGGCCATTGTCAATGGTGCTTGAACACAATTTCAGTTGAATTATAAAATACTAGCTGCCCGCGCCGACTTCGGGCACAACATTTTCATGTGATCATTTTGATAGAATCATAACGAGAAGATTGTGTTGCCAAGGTTTCGACTCCGTAAACTCAATAAATCCTTCTTGGGGTAACGCTAAATTCCGCATATATGCTTAAGGTAACAAAGGTAAAAAACAGACAGGCATTACTTCACACGAGATTATATCTTTACTAATATTATAAAGGCGAAAGTTTGTATGTTTGTATGTATGTAACTCTTTTACGCAAGGATTAGTGAATTGATTTTAATGAAACTTTGCAATAAACTAATAAAATAAATAGCTTAAACATCAGAATAACAAATATAAAAGTATTGTGTAAAACGCAAGCGAAGCGACACCGGCGAAAACTAGTGAATGATATAAAAGCGGCCAAGTGCGAGTCGGCCTCGCCCATTAAGGGTTCCGTAGCAGCAAGTAACATAATATAAAAGTTCTTGTAGTTCGTTGTAACTTTGATCGATGTTTTAATAATAGTGTATTTTTTTTAAATTAAGTTATTGATAAATAAATATTATAATTAGGTACCCAAATGATGGGATTTAGATCTAACTTTATGCGAGCCCATATAGGCTTGTGACAGCTAAACAAGCTAGTAGGCATCTACTCGTATTACGGTTTTATTATTAGAAAATAATGGTTCACGGCTTATGCATAAGGATGTTTATGATATTTTTTTTTGTTTGAGTTGTTTGAATGCAAGGTAAATTGCGGTTTACTATTTATGACGTATTAAACCAATTTTCGGTGGTAGTTTGCACAGTAATGTACATCACATATTTTTTTTAGTTTTATCGGAAGAAGAAATTATAGGGGGGGGTGGGGATCTTGTAAAACATTTTACCACTTTGAAAGTGTCTCTCACGAAAACTATTCAGCTTAGAAAAAAATGATATTAGAAACCTCAATATCATTTTTGAAGACCTATCCATAGACCCCATCCCCCAAGTAACCCACATGTATGGTTAGATGAATTTTTTTTGAGTTTCTTTTCTATGTATGGAGAACCTCAAAATGTTTTTTTTAATTCTATTTTTGTGTGAAAATCTTAATGCGGTTCACAGAATAAATCTACTTACCAAGTTTCAACATAATCATATATATACTCATTTCAAGACGTTCTTATAGTTTCGGAAAAATGTGGGACTCCCATACTAAATACGCCATTTTTTGCCACATACTGTTGTTAACCTAGTCAATGGTAAGGAACCTTTTATGCGCGAGTCCGACTCGTACTTGGTTGGTTTTGTTTATAAATTATAATTAGCGTTAGAATATGTAATGAATACCCAGACGGAGTTTCTGAAAACCCAACCACCAAGTTCATCAAGAATAATTACAATAATTTGTACAAGAAACTTTTGTTTTCAGGAGTGTCCGACGGGCGTGGTGGATGAAGAAGCCTTCAAGAACATCTTCTCCCAGTTCTTTCCTCTGGGAGGTAAGAATGACTCTTTAATGCCGAAGTTAAATTAAATCAAATCTTATTCATGAATATGATTTATAAGTCTATAGTCCATTGCAATGGCAGGACAAGTAAATTTAAGCAAATCTTTGGTACACTTACTTGCAAATGTGTTACACTTTTTGGAAGAGGCCGAGAAGATAAATTCCGCATGCAGGTTTCCTAACGATGTTTATCTTCATTATAAACTCAACTCAGTTAAGATTCACGATTTAGGAAACGATTTTATGTTTTAAAATAGGTAGGCAAACGGTTATGTGTACCGGTAATGTGTGTGTAGAGATTGGTGCACTAATTTTACACTGGCTCACCCTTCAAACCGGAACACAAAAATTCACAGACGCTTGCACAAAGCCGTACCAACAAGCAAATATACATAACAGAGGTTTTATTGAGTCGGGGGTTATTTCAATTCAAGTTATAACATTACATAGTATAAAACAAAGTCGCTTACCGCTGTCTGTCCCTATGTATGCTTAGATCTTTAATATTACACAACGGATTTCGATGCGGTTTACTTTTTAATAGATAGATTGATTCAAGAGGAAGTACATGCACAATATAGTAGAGAAACACTGACAAATTTAGAGGTTTCTGAAATGATGTAATTAAACACATTTTTTTCGCTTACATTGCAATCGCTGGCTGAACCCTACGAGATAGATCAAAATAATGTGTCGCAGTATTATACATCTTAAAGAGGTCTACAAAATTGGTGTACGTCTATCTCTTAGGGATAGCCCACAACAACCTTTTTTATCCTATACTTTTAACGAGAAATAATGGCTTATTTTTGAAGCTATTTTAAGCAATACAGCATTAATCCTCATCCAATTAAGTACCTTAAATACATTGTGAATTTAATATACATAGATGAATATGACCCTTTACAGCATGTAATTTAAATTAATATTTTCGAAGATATTACAGATTTAAAGCGCAGTGACATAGCGGTTTGTATTGTCTAATGACTGAAAAACTGTGAACGTTGTAAGACATTCTGTAGTATATTTAGTATCAGCATTGCGCCCGTGCGGAGTCAGGGCGGGTCGCTAGTATTTTATTATAAAAAAGTTTTAAAATAAAAAAATCAAAGAGCCTTTTCAACGATCCTCGCGCATTAACTAGTTTAAAATAAACTTCAACTTCCGAATAAACTAAAACACATCTGTTCCAAGCGTTTGCAATGTTAATTTCATTTCGAAATTAAAACTTTAATCGTTGCTAATAAGAGCTATTTTCGTTTAAAATGTTAATATCAGTTTGGCTGTTCATAAAATCGAATTCAAAATGTACTTTATTCAAGTAGGCTCATAAAAACACTTTTGAATGATCATGTTACAGTGTTGAATTAACCGGTTCCGAAAGTAGATTCTACCGCGAAGAACCGGCATGAAGCTCAGTAGTTGCTCTTTTCCGCCAATTTAATTACAGACTATGCCAGTATCCTGTCTAGAAAATAAAAAAAAATTTAGTCCACGCTTTTTTAGCTTTTACATTAACAGTCTATAAATTTCCCACTGCTGGGCTAAGACCTCCTCTCCCTTTGAGAAGGTTTTGGAGCATATTCCACCAAGCTGCTCCAATGCGGGTTGGTGGAATACACATGTGGCAGAATTTCGTTGAAATTAGAGACATGCCGGTTTCCTCTCGATGTTTTCCTTCACAGCCGAGCACGAGATGAATTATAAACACAAATTAAGCACATGAAAGTTCAGTGGTGCTTGCCTGGGTTTGAACCCGAAATTATCGGTTAAGATGCACGCGTTCTAACCACTGGGCCATCTGGGCTCTTTTGTTTCTCTTCTGTTTAATATCTTGTATTGGGTAATATGCCATATTTATAAATGTTATTTTGATATGTGCTTTAGATTTTTTAATAGGCCAAGATATAAATAACTTTGGTGTTTATAATATCTCGCTTAACTTATTTTGCTGACTTTAGAATATATTTATGAACTATTAAAATTCTGCCGCATCGCTTACGCGGGCTGTACTTTGCATTCTATTATAATATTTTAGATAAAGCAACGACGAGATCTTCGCATAATATCGAATATCTTACCCCTTCGAGGGTGAATTTTTATTTTTGTTTAGCATAATGATTATAGTCGCAATATTTTTTATTTACATACGATACAAATATGGAATGGACTACAAAATCAAAATATACTTTATTCGAGCGAGGTCTTATAATCGTCGTTTTAAGAAAAAAAAATTGTGATAATATAAGTTAGACTAGACCAAGATTTGGAACGACCTGCCTGGGTCTGTTTTTCCTGATAAATTGAACTCTGGAACCTTTAAGAGTAGAGTGAACAGGTTTTTTTGGATGGGCATCATCTTCACTTTCCATCAGGTGAGATGGAAGACAAACGCCTATTCCATTATAACAGAATAAAAAAAAAAAAATGTTACTTGGAGGTACAACTTTCTGTAAGCCCGTCTTAGGTACCATCCACTCATCAGATATTCTACCGCTAAACAGCAGTAATCAGTATTGTTGTGTTCCCGTTTCAAGGGTGAGTGAGCCTGTGTAACTACAGGCACAAGGGATATCTCAGTTCCCATGGTTAGTAGCGGTGACCACTTACCATCAGATTTCGCATTTGCGTATCCACCTACCTATATCTTAAATATGAACAAGGTACCATACAGAGCAACGAAATTCATGAAAATAATAATATCCGTCACGTAAGAAGGTATTTTTTAACGGACGTTTCAGGATCAAATTGTATATAAAGTACCGCAATCCCGTAATTCTCACGAGAACAGCCGACTCTCGGAACTCCTTATTAATATTTTTAAAAAATGAATGAAAACTTTTATTTAAATCCTCTAAAAAGAAGCAAATAAAATATTCCTTTAAAATTTGTACTATCAACTTATAACCTCATCAGTCATCATACACAATTTATATGATCATAAAAGCTTGTCGCGAGGTTTGCGTAAGTACCTATAAGTATTTAATTAAACCTAAATTTATCTTAACCGTATGATTTTGGGTTCAAACCCAGAGCAAGCACCACTGAATTTTCATGTGCTCGGCGGTGAAGGAAAACATCGTGAGGAAACCTGCATGTGTCTAATTTCAACGAAATTCTGCCAGATGTGTATTCCACCAACCCGCATTGGAGCAGCTAGAATATGGAGGAATATGCTCCATACCTTCTCCTCAAAGGGAAAGGAGGCATTAACCCAGCAGTGGGAAATTTACAGGCTGCGAATGTAATGTAATGTAAAAATTAAAAATAACTTAAACTTAGAAGATTAAGTTACTCAATTGAATAGGTACTAGTCTATTTACTTGTGTAAATAAATTAGTACCTAAAATGAGACCATAGCCGATTTTCATGTGCAGCGCCCACAGTCACTTGGACAAAAATCGGCTTATGCTATTAATATATAAGATATATTATAGATTATATATAAGTTATACCATAGATAGAGAGCGCTGCAATTCTCTTACAAAGTTAGAGTTGTGTAGAACTTAACCAAGAAAGCAAGAAGTGTGCGTGTGTGTGTGTATTTAAAGAAATACAAAGAGTTTAATTGATTACAGACGCCACACAATACGCCCACTTCGTGTTCAACACGGTCAAACACAAGCAGACAGGGAAACTAAACTTCGAGGTGAGTACATTTCTCACATCATTAACCATTTGAAGCAATCTTAGAATCACACAGTGCTCACAGACAGAAATTGGCACGCGCGCCTATAACAGTACAAGTTTTACAAAGTTGTTGTTAAACGCACGGTAGCACATTAAATGTTTACAAATAATATTTTTGGCTCACGAATATAAATTGGTTGAACTTCTTATTTGAAAAAGTGGTAATATTATTCGAACAACAAAAGATTAAAAGTGACAGCCTTTAAATATCCCGACGCTGTGCTATTGGGGATTATTTCACCACGCTGCTCCAATTCGTGTTGGTAGTTTCGCATGTGAATTTCAAATATTCGCACATTTCCTAGTGAAGTTTTCCTTTACTGCCGAGTAAGAGATTAATGTAAATACAAAAGAAAATCACATCTCATCGGGGTTTGCCTAGAGGTCTAAAAGAGTCATTCTGTTCCAATAGCTAATCTTCGTTTCAGGAGTTCCTCGACACTCTCTCCCGTGTCGCACGCGGTTCTCGTCAGGAGAAGCTCTCGTGGGTTTTCGCTTTATACGACGTGGATGGGGATGGCCGTATCTCCCGCAGTGAGATGCTGGCTGTCGTGCGAGCGGTCTATGAGCTGCTGGGTCGGGCTGCGGCTCCTCCCATCCACAAGGCGGCTGCTGAAGATCATGTGGATAGGATCTTTCATGTGAGTCCTTGGTGCTGGTATTACACATTTATTGTTCTAGATCACGCTGTTATTTAATTTAGATACAGTTTTTGAGTTGTTTTATAACTAAAAATGATGCCAGCTAGATTCAGCATGGGTCACTTGGGATAATAGAATATTTGAAATGGATATTACTCGTGTTGTTCGAGGTTATGAGCTGGAGGGCGAGGTCGATTTTTTCTCGTTTATCCTCACAAAATTCTTCCGGGGAGGTACTGTTACATTAAAAAATATTTTTATAATTTTAATTAATACTTGTGGGTGTGCTGTTCCAGCTGATGGACACAAACGCGGATGGCGTGGTGACGCCGGATGAGCTGGCGCGGTGGATGACTCGCGACCCCGCGCTGCTGCGCTCGCTGGACACGCTGGACACCGTCTTGTGATCGCGGGAGGAGCGCGACGTGTGCGAGTCGGGCGCCCGCCGCGCTCTCGCCGCCCGTCAGTATTCTCCTCTTGTTCTTGTCTTACCGTGGAGTGAATCTTCACTCCAGGCGACATTTCCCTCTCTTTCTCTCTGTTTTATATAAATTTTAACTTCTTTGTTATTAGATTTTAAATTAACATGGTTATTTCTATTACTAACAGTATTTAAAACGGGATATTTAACATGTTTTTTATTTTTATTTGGTGGAGCTCGATATTTCGACATTATCTACGAATGTCTTGTTCACGAGACTGTAAGACTGACGAAATATCGAGCTCCACCAAATAAAAATAAAAAACATGGTAAATATCCCGTTTTAAATACTATTCTTTGTTATTGTTTTAATTCATACAAGATTTTTAATAACAATGTTGTGATTATAAGCTTTATTTTCCAATGAACCTTAAAAATCAGTGAAGTATCGTCAGCAAACAACACAATATCACAAATCAAAGAAATATATACTAAAAATGGAAAAGAACCTAAAATTTATCCTTGTGGAACACCCAATCTATTTGATATAGTTACTTATATAGTTATCTATTTGAGCTTATATATAAGTGTTTAGTGTTCTACACAATCAAATGCTTTAGACAAATCACAGAATACTCCAATAGCATTTTGTGATTTTTCCTATGCTGCGTAAATATGTTTTATGTAAGCCAGTCGCTGCCTCGTTGGTCTAGTGGCTAGATCTAAGGCCGCTGATTCCGAGGATTTAAGTACAAACCCAAGCTCCGGTTGACAAAAAGTTATAGGGCTTTTCTATCAAAAAAAATCACTAACAGCTATGAGTCTGGCGGTTGAAAGTGTTACACTCCCGTTCCTCGGATAGCACGTAATATTGTTGGTTCTGCACCTGAACTCTGTCCCATTGGATTATGAGAGAGAGAAAATAGAGATGGCACCTGTTTTTGTAAATATACTTGTGCACGATAAAGTGTCCTGCGTAGGGGGTTGGTTTCCCTTGATATTGGACGTCGTAACCGAAAATAGTCAGGACGATATCATAGAGTCAGAACATACCCATCCTCCCTGCATGCACACGAGTTAATGTGATGTATCTCAACGATTAACTAAATAAATCACTTAGAAACTCTACCGTTGCGATGTATGGGTATTAATGAATATCTTCTACGTATTTCCAGTTCCCGTCGACACGGACACGCTCGGGACCCGATCGACCATCCTAGACGACAGATCATCGACGAAAACCTTTGACAAATCCAGAACGACATCGAGCACATCGATAAACACATCAAAAACGGACCGGGACAGCGTCGCCGACTCCAAGCCGCACCCCGCCAAGTGCAGCGGGCGCGTGGTGGCGAGCGTGCGCGCGCTGCCGCGTTCCGAGCCCGTGCCCACATCCCCACGTGCCGCATCCCCCCGCCACGCCTCGCCTCGCCACGCTTCGCCCCGCCACGCACGCTCATCCGGCACGCCACCCCCGCCGCCGCCGAGGAACATAAGGAGGTAAGCCTAAATGTCCAGTCCAGTCCAGTCCAACAGTTCAACTGCTTCTGCCTCATTTCTATTAAAGGAGACTGCCTGGAGTAAGATCTTATAAGCAGATGCTCAACCGAGTCCTCGAACCGTTCGGACGTGAATTTAATACCCATAAAATAAAAGGTCTAATAAAATCATATAAATGGTGTTAAATGTTATTTATATATATTATAAGTGAACAGTAAAAGTTTTAGTGTAAAGGTTTTGTATTTTGTACATTTAAATAAAAGCTTGTTTTATTTTTACTTTGAATTTATTTATAATATGTAAGATATCTGATTGAATGTTTCAGACAAGACTCGTCAGCCAGTTCATCACAGAGCCCGCCACCTGTTCCGGTGCGGATGGCGATGACTGTAAGTTATAAATCAAGTATCAATATACATACAATGAAACGAAATTCACCGAAGAATGCCGAATATTGCACGATTACACTCGAATCTCTGACTGTTCATGCTTAATTAGTTTTCATATATTGTTTACTTGGGGGTAAGGCTTTGTGCAAGCTCGTCTGGGTAGGTACCGACCACTCAGATATTCTACCCCAAAACAGCAATACTCTGTATTTCCATGGTTGGTCACGCATTGGCGACTTACGGTATGGTTAATATTTCTTTTTATTAGCTTTTCGGTGAAGGTTTTAGTACATAATATTGTTTTATTTTTTTACCTTAAAAGGTAATGCATTTAGCAATAAGAACTTTGTAACTTAGCATAATTATTACTTTAACAGTGTAATTACCACTGGTGAATCTTAATAAATAAATAAATAAATAAATAAATAACTAGCTGCGCTTGGCAGTCTCACACGTAGTTAGACTATTGAAGTGACAGGTGTGAATCTCATGATCTTTTGGTATGTCTTGGGTATATTATATTAACATTGGTATATTAACATCTAATTTTTGCACGTAAATCGTATGCGTAATGCGTTCTATGAAATTATGCCTTATTATATTTCCGTTCTGTCTTACGTCATTGGCCTTGCGGCTTATGAAGCTACGTGATTCTGCGATCTTTTTGAATTTTTTGGCAGTTTGATTTATGGATCAGTCTAACGTAATGGAAAATCGTTCATGAAGTTTCCCTCGAGAAATTAGTAGCCGCTGAAGTTTTACATTTCCTGTCAAGTAAAGCCATCTGATCGTATTGGATTCCTGATCTATCGGCTTATGAGAAGGGATAGCGTCTGTTTTTCATACAAACTTGTGCACAGTAATATTACTTGCACAGTTAGGTTATGGTAAACACATTTTCGTCACTGTGTCTGTTTCTGTGAGTCACAAGCATAGCACAGCATGGGAGGTGTCGCGAATGTGTTATATCAACATGATCATAGTCTTTCTGGTTCTTGATTGACGGTGATTCGATTTCTGAAGACGGCCATAACAATAGTTTAAGTATACATAACTCGGTACCAGGGCCACTAAAATGTCCGCCGTTAACCCATTCGTAACACTAATATGAGTATAATATTCGCAGGTGACGGATAACACGGCGAGGAAGGCGAAGAGAAAAACCAATAAGACGCCTCGATGAGATGTCGTTTAGTGCTTTGGATGCTGGGAACAAAAATCTTATGCTTGATTATTAAGTACTTAAAAATATCTAGATATTAAACCGATTTAATTAACATTCAATTACAAATTGTATAAACTTAAACTTAAGTGTTAGGGGCGTTTAGATAAACAGTGCTGTCTTCTTCTTTCGAATGTTAAATCGATTATGTCAGAAAGAGACGTCAGTGTTTAAAGCGTGGATATAAAAATGGGCTCGTTTGAGTTTCGTTTGAACATATTTTCGTAATTATTCCCTTTTTGTTCGTAAACTATCCATCAGAAGTTTCGTTTAATGTTTCAGTACTAACATGATCATATCTATACTAATATATAAAGCGGAAGAGTTTGTTTGTTTGTTTGTTTAAACGCGCTAATCTCAGGAACTACTGGTCCGATTTGAAAAATTCTTTTTTTGTTGAATAGTCCAATTATAGAGGAAGGCTTTAGGCTATATAATATTACGCTGCGACCAATAGGAGCGCAGCGACAGTGAGAAATGTTGCAAAAACGGGGAAAATTATTCACATTTATGGACTTTCGATGCGTGCGCAGCATAAACGTTTTAAGTTACTCAAAAAATGTGTATGACAGATATATTCCTCTTTTAATAATAAAAAAAAGTCCGTGACACTATATGTCTATTTGTTAAGAGTGTGCTAGCAGGCGGGGCGCGGCGGCGGCTGAGGGGGAGGCGGGTCAGCCCCGCCGCCGCGCTCGCCACTCTCACCCGCGGGTGTAGTTCTGCGAAGTAGCAATGCACATAACGACTTAAAAAAATTAACATTCTTAATAGTTAAATTATTTATCAAAATTAGGTTTTGTTATCAGCTTATTTGCTCATTATTTTTTATCGTTTAAAATCGGTTACATTTAAATCATAATATGCTGTAGTTTTAACTTACGATATAAGATAAAATTTCAATGAACATTCCTTCGTACTTTGCAAGTAAACAATTCAAACGTTTCACGGTATAAATAAGGTATAAAAATTACATTACACACGTAAAAAAGTTCAAAATGGCGAGCGATACTTTCACCGATGCAGATTAATCATCACTGAGAAAATAAATTATGCAAATAAGCAAATAGGTGAATATCGTTTAAAATGACTACACAAATAAATTAGTAGTTCAATATTTCAAGTAATTTCTATTACGTTCAAGCATATTCAACACGGTTGTACTATAATCACCTTATGAAATAATAACACCAAATGAGAAACAATCTAAACTTCTTATTGTTCGGTTTGTTTATCTTATTACGTTTAAGTTAATATTGTTTGTTTTCAACCGACTTCAAAAAGGAGGAGGTTATCAATTCGTCTGTATTTTTTTTTTTTTATATGTCTGTTACCTCATAACTTTTCACTGGATTTTGATAAAATTTTTTTGTTTGAAAGATAGTGCTTCCCGTGGGGCCCCATTTTAATTTTATCCTGTTACGATGATGGTATCCTTATGAAAACGATATAAGTCTTAAATGTGCATTATGTATGTGCGCGATAAATAGGTGAATAACTCAGAATTGTGCCAACCAATTTTAATGATTCTTTTTTTATTATAAAGGATATACTTCAAGGGTACTATGGTGAAAGTTTGGTAAGGTTCTGAGCATAGGATCCATGACAAAGTAACGGTACGGAAGGGAACGGAACAATTCTAAGGAGCACGTTAGCGATACTCGGCCGAATCTTTTAGAAACAAAAATTTTGACAAAAAAAAACCGACTTCAAAAGAGAAAAAAAATAATATGCTCTAAAAAGTAAAAAATAATTGCTTATGATTCTACAACTTAATAATCAAGTAACTTATTCTACTTACCAATATGTAGGTACGTTCTGTGTTTCCACGCAAGGAGATAAGTATGTACCTACCCACTTTAAATCTAACTTAACACAAACCTATGAATAACAAACAATATTTTTTAGATTTATACTATGTAAAATGAAATTAAAAATATTTAGACTATTTAAAAGTCAGCAAAGTTATTACGATAATATATTATAGTTAAAATTATTGTTATTTTTGGAGGCGGTGTCAGCCAAGGTAGGTTTGTAAATATATGATATACTCCAAATTTGTAAATCTGGTCTATCGATAAATACACTTCTTCTTGATGTTTTTTTAAACCCTATACGTACATAGTGGTCCTATATAATGACAGAAAATTGGAATAAAAATTGAGTGTTTAAGCAAACATGTCTACCGTCAGGTATTACAATTCATGAACTTTTCTCCTAATCCAAGACAAAGAAAAGTAATTCAGATTTACTATTACATTTCCTGTTGAACGTTTTGTTTGTTTTGGCAAATTTTGTTTGTGATTTATTTATTTACAATTGACTTTTTCTTTTGTCTTACATCCAGATGTCGATACACCTGCATCGAATTGTTAACAAAAAAAATATTCGCAATCGTACACTATTGTACAATATTTCTTTTATGTTTAAGAAAAGGGTTGTCATAATTGACCGTATAACAATAAGCAATAAAAACACAGATGTTGGTAATTTATTTAGACAAACTTTACCGGTAATTTTAAGAGGAACTAGAGCAGACATTGTAAGGTCTTGCCTTAAAAGTTCACCGTTATGGAAATTTGTCCATACCTTAAAACTATCTACGAATATGAGAGCACATTTGGGGGGAGGAAGTACAAATTTTCCTTCAAAGTTACTTTTAATAGGAGATGGAAAAGTACCTCATTCTGAAAATAAAATTGAAATTGATCGCGATTTAGGAGAAAAAGTGACTAGCATAGAGGATTTAATATCAAAAGTTTACCCTAATATCGTCGAAATAGAAAATAAAGATTACCAATGGATGTGTCAAAGGGCAATATTGGCGGCGAGAAATAGTAGCGTTGACGAAATTAACGACCTAATTTTAACCAAACTTCCAGGCGATATAACTACCTACACATCTATTGATAATGTAATGGATCAAGAAGATGCTGTCCATTACCCACAAGAGTTTCTCAATTCTTTAAACCCGAGCGGCCTTCCACCACATTCCCTGAAGTTAAAAATAGGTGCTGCGATAATTTTACTCAGAAATCTTAAACCACCAAATTTATGTAACGGGACCCGCCTTCAAGTAAAATTCCTTCGCAATAACTTGATCGTTGCAACAGTTTTGACTGGTCCGGCAGTTGGTCAAACAGTGCTTATACCTCGCATCCCAATGATTCCAAATGATTTACCTTTTAATTTTAAAAGAATTCAATTTCCCATTAAGTTATCTTTTGCCGTAACCATTAATAAATCACAGGGCCAAACATTTAAACACGTAGGAATCGATTTACGTCAAGACTGCTTTTCACACGGCCAACTATATGTCGCGTTGTCAAGATCGGGTTGCGGGCAAAATCAGTATGTTCTTCTACCACAAGAAAATAAAACTAAAAATATAATCTACGCTGAAGTACTGTAAAACATATTATTAAATCTTATTGACGATTATAATAACAAAAACCAACGTGAGCAATCAAACGATAATCATGATAGTGTTTCCGACAACTACGCGAACGAAGTCGCGGGCACAGCTAGTAGAATATAATACTACGGAAACCTTCTGCTTATTTAAACAATATATCTATCTAATATTTTTACTTAACTGCAGAGCGCGATGCAAACCAGACCTGAACAGGTCCGTTACACTTATCTTTGCAAACACATGTCACAGGGTGTGAGAGCGCGGGGTATAGTCACTAACCAATCGCTAAAGTAAAGAAACAGACAGTAAATGTCCCACAACTGGGCTGGGCCTCTTTTTTGAGAAGGTTTGGAGTGGACTCCAACTCGCTGCCCCAATACGTAAACGACGTCTATAAAGCCAATAGTATTGAATATAATATTGGAACAATAATGGAAGAATTCCAATTTTAAAATGACTTATAAACGTACGATAACATGTACATTTAAATCCTAAGCCAAAGAGACGCACGTGTGATGGACGCCTGTAAGTTAGGACTATGATGTCACAAAAGAGATCATGTTCTCGTAAATTCATTCGTGATTACTTCTAGTAAATTCTATTTAAATATAAATGCCATGAACGTCCAGCCTTCCCAGAATAAACTAGCGTACACAATTTCTAATTAAATGGACTACATTTTATCATATTGCAACTTATTGTTGAACTGCAAAACTATTTCGGTACTTACGTAATAACGACACGGCAGGATTTAGGGGTAAGAAAAGTTTGGCCCCTGTTTACAACGATACGTTTGTTGTTTTTTCTTTGGCCATTTTGCTAGAAGGCTTAGATTCATACATTTGATTGCGCAAAATTGACACAAAACCGACTCTGTTGTCTATGACTCGATATGGCCTTTTCTGTCTTCCGCGTAGTGTTTTTTTAAGTAGCCGAAGGCGCGAATCGTAACCCGTAGCACTGAAGGCATAGCTTTTAAATTGTTGATTAACAACTTAATTTTAAGGTTAGAATTACAATAGTTATTTTTGCCAATATCTCAGGAACGGCGGATTTTAGGTTATATTAAATAACCTGACTTTACTTATATTGGCGCATTCGCAGAATTTCTGCTACGGTGGTGTTAATAAGTTAATGCCACTACTTCTTCTTTATATATACATATTTTAGGGGGTCGGTCGTCAATTGTAAGGCAAAAAGAGCCTATAAGGAAGGATTTCCTTGGAGTTCAAGCTACAAGATTTGGCCTTGAAAGAGCAACAGACAGACAGAGTTACTTTCAACCGTAAATGTTTAGAGACACATACCATTAAAGTATACAGACACACGGAAAAAAATCATCCATGTCAGTCCAGCCATTTACGAGGAGTTTAGTGACACACATCTACAGAATACAAATATTATTTTTACGATTCTTGTTTAGGGTGTACTGCGACATGTTTAAATATTAAGTCAGAAAATAAATTGCAATATCATGAACGTAATACTTCATTTATTATAGTTCTTCTTCTCTTCAAAGTCTATTAGAATTAATATCAAAATCTTTGCATGAAAGTTAAATTTGAATCAAAATAGTTTTAATATTTCCAGAAATTTCGGTCCAAAACGATGGTACGTACATTATAATATAGATTTAGAAAAGAATAAATATATATATATATATATATATAAATGTCAGAAGTTATGTCCGTATGTTAGAACGAATTTCGTGAATGTCTATTCCAATCGAAGAAGGACATAGAAAAGCATAGATTTACATATTCCATATTCAACTAATATATCTTTATTTATAATACAACTATTTCATTTAACTACTTATACTAATGGGTCGCCCGCAAAACTTCGCGTTTATTTAACAGATTTTTAGGAATTTCAAAAGCTATGACAGGTTTTGTTTTGATTTCATTTCATTGTGAATTGTCTGTTCGCAAGTTTTACATTTGTTTTTTTTTCCTTCTCTCTACCCGGCCAGTTTGTTCTTTGTGCCCTCTAAAAGTAATTCTTTGTTAAATCGTAACAATTTAGTAAATTGCAATCAAGAGTCCTCTTTAATTTTCTGCACATCTGCAGCTGGAGCTCTTCAAAATAAGACCATAAACGATCTGGGATAAAAATTGTTTTCCGTTATTAATATATAAGACTAGGGGTCTCCCGCAAAACTTCGCGTTTATTCAAAAGATTTTTTAAGAATTTCAAAACCAAGGTTTTGTTTTGATTTAATTTCATTGTAAACTGCAAGTCACTCGTCTACATTTTGCGCAAAAATAATGAATAGTATACATTAGTTCCGTTAGAATAGGAGTTTGTCGAAAACAATTCTATTTACTTTAATTTTGTTTACGTTTTTCATTTTTTTCTTAAACATCCATAGCGGCGCTCTTTAACCGGCTGGTAACTTATTTCAAAATAAATTATTTGTTATTTCGTATCAATTTAGTAAAATGCCATCAAGAATCCTTTTTAATTTTCTGCACATCTACGGCAGGATTTGTTCAAAATGAGACCAAATCCGTTTTTATGTGCAGCCATCTCCCTATAATCACTGCAAGCAAGATCGACTTACGCTATTAATAAATAAGATATTTTTCGGGGTTGGGTGTACGAAATATCCACAATTTGTATTATTTAGATCTTACAAAAGAGTACGTTACGATTACATACCTCATTCCGCCTTTCTCTTCCCTTACCCTTCATCTCGCTTACCCTTTCATAATTCTCTCTCATGCTGTCTCTGTCATCGCTTCACAACCACTCTTACATTGTACCTCTCACTCGCACACCTCAAATTCCCACGTATAATTTTACATCAAATATTCATATAACAACTTACTGACGAATATAAAAGATTATTCCAGATCATTTGGTCGATAACCAATGATATCCCGTCAATTCAAGGTCAGAGTTGAACTGTTGAAAGTCCTCTTGTGATTGGAATAGATTATTGTTAACTTTCGGTTACTGAGAGAATACGTTGATGACGAATTTCACTGAAGTCTCGACGAAATATTAATATCGGTTGTTTAATCGACTATCGAATAATAATAAAATCGATCTCGTTATATCTACTTGGAACTTAGTCTTGTGTGGCGAGGGAGCCCGTGACAGGCACAAGAGACATCGTAGTTCCCAGTGGCTGTAATTGATGTATGGGATGATTATTTCTTGAAGTACCAATGTTTACTATCGTGACGTAACCAGACGGACCATTGGTCTACCTACCTATACAACAACAAAAAACAAGTGACTAACAGACAGTATCAGGAACGCGTTTTCTTAGCAGTCGGACTTTTAATAATGTTAATTTTTTGCACAAATTCGATGATAAGCTTAAAAATAAAACAAAGTAGACATTAAACGACAATTTTCCTCTACGACATAGTAAGCCAAATAATCAAACTATTTAGCTAAGCCGAATTTATCGATATCATTCAATCTAATCTTCCTTAAGTAGTCGAAATGAAATAAAGCATATTTTATTTAAGAAACTCTTTGAAATTAGTAATTCCTGTAAAGGGCTGTTCATAACGTAGAAGTCGGTAAAGATGGAGGGGTTAAATAAGCATACTTGAAATGTGATTAAAGTATATATTAGCGATCCGCCTCTCCTTCGGTACAACCCTCCACGGGTACAATGCTGATACTAAATATACTACAGAATTTTATTATATATAAGTTCATACCTTTTTGTCATTATACAATACAAACCGCAATGTCCCTGCGTTTTAAATCTGTAATATCTTCGAATATATTCATTTAAATTAAACGCTCTAAAGGGTTCTATTAATCTATATTAAATGCCCAATATATTAAGGGTACTTCATTGAATAAGGATTAATGCTTTATTGCTTTCGTTTCGTCAGTAAGCAGTTATTTCTCCTAAATAGTAAAATATAAAAAATGGTTACTCTGGGTTATCCCTAAGAGAGACATATATCATCGCGGACTTCTTTATAGTCCTTTTGAATATATATATTATTTTGATATATCTCGTAGTGTTCGGCCAGCTTTTGCAATGTAAGCGCAAAATTATGTGTTTATTTACGACATCAGTTCAACAACCTTTAAAATTTTATCTGTGTTTCTCTACTATATTGTGCATGTATTATTTATATAATCCTTGCTCTTAAAATACTCTATCTATTAAAAAAATTGCATCAAAATCCGTTGCGTAGTTTTAAAGATCTAAGCACAAGGACAGACAGACAGCGGAAGGCGACTTTGTTACGATGTAATGTTTATGAATGGCCCTTTATCAAAATAGTCTATCGCTAAAATATTTTCGAATTCTCAACAATAATTAGGACTAATTAGTATTATTTAATTAAACTTAAATATTTAAGAACTACAGAAACAATTATTAATTAGTTATTAATTTAAATTATTTACATTTTTAATCTATCAGTATTTGTTGTCAATTCTCTGATAATTCGATACGATTATAACGCGTGCCAATTAAGAATATATTTATACACGAGGGAAGTGTGTCTATCAGATTGTAATGTTTTTGCTAACCGTACTAGTGAGTGCGACATTTATTTATTTTATTTTGTGTTTCTTAACAATATGTATAGAAGAAAACAGGATTTTAATATACGCAGTGGCCTAAGAGCCGTTCCAATACTGACCCCTTGGGCTATTGTCCTCCCCACTCCTAACACAAGCTTTAAGCTTAAATGGAGAGGTGATAATTATTAGTAATTCCTTATTGATTTACTATTAGCGAAAGAGTACGGTTAGCAAAAATAGTTTAAATATTATTTATTTATGAATAAACTTATCGAAATAATTAATATGAATAATTAATATAGTTATGATATTATTGTTGTCTTTGTGTTATAAAAAATAGAATAGATGATTATAACATATACTACTATATAGTTCAACAAAACTCAATGTTGACACCAATTACAACAACAATATCGACATAATTTTGAGATGTAAGATAATATTGTTTATTAATAATTGTATTCGTGTAAGACAGTGGCTCTCAAATTATGGTCCGCGTAATACAGGTATTAAAACAATTCCAAGTGTTTCAAAAGATTAAAAGCGCGTGCCGGACTAGCGCACGAAGGATCCCTTACCATTATCTATAAAAACGACAAAAAAATATGTCTATTGTATGGGAGCTTAAATTTTTATTTTTGTTTTGTTTTTAGTATGTGTTGTTATCGCTGTAACAGAAATAGATCATCTGTGAAAATTTTACCTGCCTAACTAACGCGGTTCATGAGAGCCTGGTGACAGACAGACAGCCGAGTCTAAGTAATAGGGTCCCGTTTTACCTTTTTGTTTACGGAACCCTAAGAAACCTACTTCAAAGATTGATTTAAATTTAAAGTTACAAAATTACATAATAAAGATGTGGTTTGTTTTATAAATATTTTACTTGAACGCAAGACTGTTCTACACTCTCGATGTGATTTGATTGTTGTTTTTCTTCAATTATAGATTTAACAATGTAAAATAATCGTCATTGTGTCTTTGAATTAAATGACGACGACTCCTGTTATAAGGGTCGTCGTACGCCGCGCCATTCACGAGCGGTTATTAAACAAATATATTTTTATTTTAGTATAATTTCATAAGATATAGATTGTATTTATTTTAGTATATTTTCTTGGACTATCAATTGGTACTCAACAAACACTCCACCACGTACACTGGTCAGTATTCAACAATATATCAAAGACTAGTGTTCCTCGACCGCAGAAGTTTAAGAACCACACGCTCGTGATAAGGTCTTCGACTCGGTATTATTCACTCAATTGTATTTATAATATTCTTGTACAATCAACTATAATAGTCGTAAGTATGTGATAATTATTATAAATTCTATTTACTTAAATAAATCTTCTATTTCAAGTTGACGCACTACTCTGTGTTTTATTAAAAGATTTAAAATCGAAATCATTATATGTTATATCTTAGAAAATATTCATTTAAATTACATGCTGTATAAAATAAGAAATAAAACTGTATTGCTTAAAATCGCTTCGAAAATAGCCATTATTTCTCGTAATGAACAAAAATTTAAAAAAAAAATAAACAAATTAATATGCTCTAAAAAGTGAAAAAATTATTGCGTATTATTCTACAGCTTAATAATCAAGTTACTTATTCTACTTACCAATATGTAGGTACGATCTTTGTGTTTCTACGCAAGAAGATAAGTATGTACCTACCCACTTTAAATCTAACTTAACACATACCTATGAATAACAAACAATGATCGAAATATTTTTTAGATTTATCCTATGTAAAATGTAATTAAAAATATTTAGACTACTTAAAAGTCAACAATGTATTACGATAATATAATATAGTTATAATTATTGTTATTTTTGGAGTATATATTCACATTGGTGTGAATTTCAGCCCTTAGGGTAGAATATCCAGAAACGCTTAAATGCGAATCAACTCATTTTTAATCGGTAGCCCAGAAATAAAATGTCATGCTTCTAACTTCAATATGACGGACTTCCAGAATAACCTGTATACGAAATGTCAACCCCTATTTCTCCCCTTAGGCGAAAAATATCCAGAAACATTTAAATACGAATGAACTCATTTTTAATCAGTGGCACAAAAATAAAATTTCATGCTTCTAACTTCAAAATGACGGACTTAACAGACTAACCTTTATACGAAATGTCATACTCTATTTCTCCCCTTAGGCGTAAAATATCCAGAAACGCTTAAATACGTATGAACTCATTTTTAATCAGTGGCACAAAAATAAAATTTCTAGCTTCTAACTTCAAAAATGACGGACTTCCAGACTAACCTGTATACGAAATGTCAACCCCTATTTGTCCCTTTAGGCGTAAAATATGCAGAAACGCTTAAATACGTATCTACTTCCATAAAAACTTTCATCCCATATTTCACCCCCTCAGAGGTAGAAACCTCTTAGTTAGGTTAGTTAGGTTTTGGTGGTACGGTACTCATCAGATATTCAACTGACAAACAGCAAAACTTAGTATTTTTGTGTTCCGGTTTGAAGGATAAACTTGTGTGACTATTGGCACAAGGAGCATAACGTCTTTGTACGGCCCTAAGGATGGTGAGCATCGAGTAGCCCATTTTTCAGTCTCCCTTGATAATATTATAATTAAAAAAAAGTATTGTATTAAAAAAATACTAATCACACATGACCTGCATAACGATTTGCGTGTTTGTCACGGAATTTGATAATTAGTGTTAATTTTGAACGCGTTGATTAACACTTAATGAAAGGTTTAATCGTGATCCGATATCAACCGTAACGAGTTACGGAGCGTTCATATAAGAAGCGGAGTTGATCACTCGACACATTGGGTCAGTTGAAATGGAGCCAACTGTTGGTAAGTGATATATTAAACTAACACCCGTTTACGTGTGAGGGGCGTTAGGTACCCCCATGTCTTTTCTCTACCTCTGATAACACGTGTGCGTTCCATGATAGGTCGAGTTCTCGACGAACGAAACGAAACGAACTCAGTTTCTCATAATACTAGGGACATAACATTGGGTCCCAAGATTGGTGACGCATTGGTGATGTAAGGAATGGTTAATATTTCTTGCAGTGGCCAATGTATATTGGCGGTGGTGACCAATTACTTAGTTACGTGGTCCATATGCCTGTTCGCTAAAATATTTAAAAACACATATATTTAAGGCTTGTCTAGTAACAGATACCCAATTAACTACCAGTTTATTGGCTGTTGTAGTCAACAGCTCTCTCAATATCTCGATGTCAGCGCGGTAGCTGGGAGTTTACTCTGTTTATACTTCTAAAAGTCTTCCGGTGGGCAATATACCTCTAAAGTCATGGAAAAGCAGTCTAAAAATCCAATAATATACATAACTAGACTTACTTCTAAAACTTACTTTGTATCTCACCGTCGTAGATTATTTTCCGATATTTCACGAATGATTCTGTGGTAAGATTCACGTTATTGGATCTTTCAACTTAAACAAAACGAAAATAATAGTATACAAGAATTAATTATCATTTAATTAAAAGTATGTTTCTACAGTTTTAGTGACATTGATCCTGCAAATAGCTTCAAGCCGATGTCGCGATATCGATTTTCTAACCAACAAATTTGAAGTCGACCGAGATTTCGTGTCGCCGAACATCGCTGAACGCTTCGCTTTACCGGGTCCACCACATAAAGATCTTTATCAGAATCTGGATCGATTCAATGACCTGAAAAAGTTTTTTAAAGTAATTCCTTTCAAAGGAAATGAAGATTTAAAAAATAATACAATCCCTGATGAACATGATAGTGACAAAGACTTTCCGATAGCTGTGATCATGGCCTCTAATTTAGAAGGAACTTTGAGTGATAGCTTAAAACCAACGGATATAAATGATTATTTTACTAAAGTTATTGAAAATTCTTATAAATTTGATAAAAATAACGATGGCAAAAAGAAAAAAGGTAAGAAACAAGCAGAACTTGCTTTAGACAAAGATAAAGAAAGGTTACTACAATATGAAACTAAACTTGACATTACTACAAACAATCCCACGATCGATTCAAATGATAAAATAATTGATCTAGAACCAATAGAAGCTATCAATGAAATGGAACTTAAGAAAATTATAAATATGGTAAAAAAAAAACCTAATACAAATTCAAACACTCAGACGCCCACGCATAAAAACGACACAAGCGTTCCCCAGAGCCCTACACATTCTGAAGATATATCGTTGGAGCAACATACACACAACGAGGTATCCAATTCAGAAGCAAATATAAATTTAAACACAATTAAAACAGATGAAGTAAATACATTACAAGATGACATTTTGAATATGCATGATTTTATAACATCAATTCACGACTTAGATAAACTACAGATCGGAAAATATGTCACAGACAATAATCATTCTGTAAATAAAACGTTTGACGCAAAATCAACAAAACGTCAAAGGTTTATATGTTGTAAGGAATTCAATGTTACTGACGATTTGATTCATCGCAACTATAATTTCAAATTAGTTTTTAATTTATAAACGTGTAGTTTAATTGCTGTTAATATTTTGATGGTATATTTTTATTTTAATTAAAAAGCATATTCACCGTAAAAGTTTTTTTCTCAACTCTTGGAAGATCAAGTGGAGCATCACTGAATTTGATGCGTTAATTTGTATTTAACTAGCGACCCACACTGGATTCGCACGTGTTCTGATAAAAATTAAAAAGTAAAGGATAAAAAATGGTTAGTGTGGGTTATTCCTAAGAGATAGACATATAACATCGCGGACTTTTTTGACGAACTTTTTAATGTGTATTACATTTTAATCTATCTCATAGGGTTCAGCAAGCGTTTGCAATGTAAACGCAAAAAAATGTGTTTATTTACGACATCACTTCAGAAACCTCTAGAATTATCAGTGTTTCTCTACTATATTGTGCACTTATTATACATATAAACCTGCCTTTTGAATCAAGCTATCTATTAAAAAACCGGATCAAAATCCGTTGTGTAATTTTAAATATCTAAGCATACATAGGAACATACAGCGGTAAGCGACTTTGTTTTATACTATGTAATGTTTAATTGTAGGTGCGTGGTTATGTAATCGTGAGTTCTTTGGCGACACCACGCCTGGCTGACGTGATATTTTTGTTACTATTTGACACTTGTATTGTGTCTTAGTGATTAGTGGCTTGTGTTATACGCCTTATCTACTAATGTTAATATTTCTATAACAAATTCACTTCCTGGTTATTTCAGTATATTTACTTGGTTGGATTTGTTTGAGCCCGTCTGGGTAGGTACCACCTAATTACGCCCATGTCTATTGTGGTGGTTACTAATCATCAGGCCCTCAGCCCTTTTGTCCGTCCGTCAACGAATATTCTGCTAAATTACAAACGATGCTTATACTTGTAATTTTTAAATATATTGTACAAAATTATTCATTCAGTCATTCATCAGAATTCAATTCATGGCGTTGTTTCATCCTAACGCTCGTGACCTTGAACATTGCTGGTTTTAAAAATGCATCACGTCCATAATTAAATGTACGTTTATAGCATAGATACAACAGATTATATGCGAAGCGATTTTCTTTAATTGATTAATCATTATTCTGATAAATATAGCAGCCTTGGTATGACAACATATTAAAATTGTCTGTTAAGCTTTATCGTTCGAATAGTATCGGAGATATTCACCAATTACAAATTACGTGCAACCAAAAATATTACGAAATTGGTGTCCGATGTACAGTCAGAGTAAGAAAACCTTCGTCAGTTTTCAAATTAATTCCTTTATCAGGTCATAAACTCTTAGTACCTTTTGAAACTAAAGCACTAAACAGACAACTGCATATAAAATTAAACTAATTTGAGTGATAGGCGGTGAGTATGTTTGTGTAGATGTATATAGGCGGTAAATTAAGCAAATGATTCCTACAATATATCACTTTTAATTATTATTTAAACGAACAATGGATTACACACAATACAGTCAAACAACAATGTACACGAGGATAGTTCACACAGCCAAATAGTCCATAGAAGTATAACAGGTAGAAGAAACGAAAGCAGAAAGTAAAGTGAGCACAATAACATAAAAATACTTGTAGCATAGAAAGCGAATGCGCGGTGAATAAGCTAGCATGAGCGGGGCGGTAGCAGGCGACACGGGTTTCGCGGCGAGAACGAGTACCGACTGGTGCGAGGCGCGGCGTAGCGGCGCGCGCGCATTGTTCTCGAACTCCTGACGCGGTGCATAGAAAACAAAAGTCGAGGCGGCGACCCACGCGTCTCCAATGCACGGGTGCGGTGGCGAATAAATATATGTTAAATATTATATCGAGTACGTATATAGTAAATAAGAATAGATGAATGTGTACGCGCGAGAGAAAAGTGGACTGTAGTTAAGGAAAAAAGGGGAGTTGTTACCTCAAAACTGGGCTCTGACTTGGGAGCGTTCCCTTTGTCTTCATACACTCGAAGAACGCAGCCAAAGGGATGGGTGATATTACAGGAGAAGGATAAGTCCGTTACACAAGCTAATTTCTAAAGCGCAGTGCACTCACACAACACACGTAACCGCGGCTCACACGAGAAGGGAAGAGAAAAAGGAAGTACGTCATACGTCAAATCATTCCATAGACCAATATTGACGTTTCAATGTACGCATAAACCTAAATACGCTACAGAATGATAAATAGATAATATGTAAAAATAAATATAATACTTGTATATTATAGTAGGCCACATCACTCCCCCCCAGAGACCGTCACTACGGGCGATAAAAATCAGGAAACCTGACAGTACGACCCGAACGCGTTCTCCTGGCGTCATCCTGAGCAGAGGAATTATTTCCTATAGGAACGGGATGAGGAAGGGAATTGTAATGAGGATGTGGATTGGAAGTATAGGTGGTGACAGGAGATGGGTTAAATAGTATATAGGCCGGCTTGAGGCGGTCTATGGATACTCTAACGTTTCTGCCTTTGACCTGTATCTTAAAGGTCTTATCACCTCGTTCTATCACCTCGTAAGGGCCAGTATAAGGTGGCTGTAAAGCGCCACGTAATGCGTCATCCCTTAAAAATACGTGGCTTGATGAAGTCAAGTCCTTGTTTTTACTGTGACGTGCAGCTGGTGCAGGTTGGAGTTTAGCTGCGAACTGGCGTAGGCGAGAGGTGAAATCCGATATGTCGGTAGAATTCGCCAGGCAAGCGTAGTTGCTCGCCATACACCAATTCAACTGAAGATGACTGAAGGTCATCTTTGAATGCGTTCATAATACCTAGTAGCACCAAAGGTAAGGTTTCAACCCAATTGCTATCCGCGTGACACATTATTGCCGCTTTTAACTGCTGGTGGAAGCGTTCCACGAGTCCGTTATAAGCTGGGTGGTACGCGGTTGTCCTGCAATGTTTGAATCCGATCATTTTTCCAAGGTACTAGAAAAGTGACAATTCAAACTGTCGACCGCAATCAGTGACAATATCGGTTGGACATCCAAATCTGGATATCCACGATATTAACGCCTTCCCAACCGTTTCGGCAGTCATGTCCCCTATGGGTGTGGCTTTTGGCCAGCGAGTGAAACGATCCACCGCTGTGAAGCAATAGCGATAGCCCTGTGATACGGGTAGCGGGCCAATAATGTCCACGTGGACAAAGGCAAATCGTGCGCGAGGGAGATCGAACGTGCCCAAAGGTGCTGATACGTGCCGATGAACCTTGGTGCGTTGACATTCCAAACATTGACGAGACCATTCACGGCAGTCTTTGCGCACTCCAGGCCATACGAAACGCTCGGCAACAAGTTTAGCCGATGTATTAGCGCCCGGATGGCTGAGGCTATGAAGACTTTCGAAAAGCTGTCTCTCATGACCTGCAATACTGCGCCCATTGCCAGGTCGGATGCATCTGTAACAAGAGCGAGATCGGCCTGACAATCTGGATGAGCTAGTAATGCAGCGTTTGCAAGGCTCTCTTTGCATTTATTAAATGCTAGAAAAGCATCGCCTGAGATATCGACTGGCTGCGATGCCTTGACGCTGCCAGCAAGTAATGCGTTTAACGGTATAAATAGTATAAATCGCCTGCAAAAATTGAGCATTCCTAAAAACCGTCTAAGCTGTCTGACCGTCTTAAGTACAGGGAATTCAGTGATAGCCTGGACCTTGGATTCCAAAGGCTTGGTGCCGGATGCATACGGCTGAAGAATTGATTAAGATGAGCTTCATGTTCAGCTTCGTTTTTGGAAAAGACGAGAAAGTCGTCCAAATAACAGAAGCAGAAATCAAGCCCTCTCGTCATCTCGTCAACAAATCTTTGGAATGTTTGGCCAGCGTTTCTAAGACCAAAAGTCATGAAAGGGAATTCATACAGACCAAAGGGAGTGGTGATGGCGGTTTTAGGAATATCAACCTTAACGACAGGGATCTGATTGTAGGTCTTCATCAGATCAACCGTGGACGGTACAACCAGAAATGGAATGATCGAAGTCATGGATGTGCCTAATAGGATAACGGTCTGGTATAGTCCGTGCATTGAGCATGCGATAATCGCCGCATGGCCGCCAGCTGTTATCTTTCTTAGGCGCAAGGTGTAAAGGAGAGGACCAGGGGGTTTCGGAAGTACGCGCAGTGCCGTAGCTGAGCATAAGCTCAAATTCGTGGCGAGCGATTTTCAGTTTGTCCGGTGCCAGTCTGCGGGGGGTACATGAGATAGGAGGGCCAGGTGTGATCCTTATATGGTGTACCGTGTTGTGTATTGGAGACGCCGGAGTACCTGCGGGACGTGAAATTTCGGGGTACTTACTCAGAATAGCGTGATAGCGCGTGTCGCCTGTTACCATCAAATCAAATCAAATCAATTTTATTCAAGTAAACTTCACAACGAAGCGTTTTTGAATCGTCGATATTAAAAAAACTACCACCGTTTCGGAAAGCAGCCTCCAGCGAGAAGAAACGGCAAGAAACTCGCATAGTTGCTCTTTTCAAATAAACAGATTTACAATGCTGTTTTTTAAAAAAAATTACTGTCCTGTGATGGAACCCGAGCCTAAATCCAGGCGTTTTTATCTAAAAAGTACTCTTTTAATGAATAATAAGACTTATTTATTAATTTAGTCTTAATAAACTTTTTAAATTTCGGCCAATCAGGGCATAGTAACGAAGTCGTAGCATTTTAAAGGTACAATAATATTACTTCTGAGTTTAAAAATATAAAAAGATAAGAAACTGTATGTTTTGTCCTTTTTAATGTTTTGTTTTTATTAGAAACTGTTAGTACGAGTATGAGTAATTTATGGTTATCAAAGATTATAAAATAAGCTTTAAATAACCAAAATGATTCGAACATGAAAATAACGGCTGATGTTCGAAAGCAAAATGGTAAGTTTATTACTTACTTTATCTTTATTTTCTTGACTTGCATGTTTATCAAAATCATATTAGTATTTTTTTTATAAATACTTAATTACTTCCATCACCATTTTTTAAATCAAAATTTGACAGAAGTCCAACGCAAAGCGTCGCAACATGGAAGTTGCGACTTTATGCGTGGTCGGTATTTTTGTATTATGCGTCGTAATTGTAACTTACGATTGGATGCGATGTTTCATATTAAAGTAATAATATAGCATAACGGTCTACCCTTAAGATACAACTTTATGCTCAGATTGGAAATTAAGTTAAGATTTTATGTACTATTTTATATTCCCGAAATGAATTATTTTAGAAATTTATGATAATATTTTTGTGTTTATTGTAACTTATATATATGAACCTTACTAATTTTTTTTTAGATTCTCCATTACCCCAGTTTCTCAACGCTATTGGAATGATTATAAATTAATATACAATGAATCATTTATGAATAGCAGCCGCAGTTTTGATGACACCAGTAATGAGGTACCAACTACTACAAATTTTGATGAAACTCTGCCGCCTACTTTGGCAACTGTAGAAGCGATTGAGAATACTTTTCCGAATTCAGAACTTTGTATAGAAGCCTATGCAATCATCAACAAAGAATTTTAATGAAAATCATTGTGTCTCCTTAACACCACAAGTAAGTTATTTACAAGATTGTAATGTTTTCTTATCAAGCAGTGTAAGCCGAGTCAGTACGCCGCAATTAAGAAATGCTTCAAGTTACAATTCTTCTTCTTGTTCGTCTATAGGCAACACGCCGACTAGCCGAATTGGCCGAAAACGACAACGTCGGCATGACGAGTGGAAAGACATAAAACGAATGTAGTCGGTGAAGATTTAGATGTGACCAATATTCCTGTGAATACTATTAAATGACTTAATGCGTTACTCAATGATGCTTTAGACTTACTTACGTGTTACGTTCCCCAGAATGAGGTAGAATTTTCTTTTGAGAGTATAACTCCGTACGATATACTAAAATTTTTTAAAACATTAAATCTTAAAAAAACTAGTGATCTATGTGATCTATCATTTACAATTATTAACAACGTAATTGTCGACTTGGATCCTTATTCAACTGTCATCTTTATAAATGTGTACAATCCGGTATTTTTCCAGATCTATTAAAATTAAGTAAAGTAATCCCATTATTTAAGGCCGTTGATAAAAATGACCCAAACAATTATAGACCAATCTTTATTTTGCCAGTATTAAGTAAAATTTTTGAAAAATCATGCGTAATCAATTGTTGTTATACTTTAACTCGAATAAGCTATTGCATTCTCAACAGTTCGGTTCCACTAAAGGTCGCTCGACTGATGCGTGTATAGCATTTGTTGAGCACATTTATGATGCGTGGAAGAAGTCACATAATGTTATTGGAGTTTTTTGTGACTCAAGTGTGTATCTAAAGCTTTCGATTGCGTTAGGTATATTCTTCTAGAAAAACTTAAATATTATGGAATCAAGGGCCCGCGCTGAAATTTCCTCCTACCTTAATGAAAGAGTTTTGAGGTTGTTGTTAACGGTGCAAAATCAAATGGCGCTCTGGCGCAAATGGGTGTACCACAGGGTTCAATTTTAGAATCTCTCCTGTTCTTAATGTATATAAATGATTTACCTTATTATAAATTATTTACCTTATTTTGTAAATAAGACTTGCGACATCCCTTATTTTTAAACTCGACAGAAAAATAAACAACTATGACGTTGTAAGCAGCATTTATAATATTAACGCTAGGACATAATTATGAGAAAATTTTAAAGAAATAGGTGTATAATATTTATAAAGAAGAATATACAAAAATATTCCATAAAAGCTGATATACATATTATAAATACAAGAAATAAGAATAAACTTGTAACCCCTACTATCCGTTTGCATACGGTACGGAGAACGTTTTTGGGCAATGGTATACGCATATATAATAAGATACCGGGAAATGTAATCAATTTACCATTTACAAAATTTAAAAAGTTTATTAAGACTAAATTAATAAATAAATCTTATTATTCATTAAAATAATACTTTGTAGAAAAAAACGCCTGGATTAAGACAGCAATTATTGTAAAAAACAGCATTGTACGTCTGTTTATTTGAAAAGAGCAACTATGCGAGTTTCTTGCCGTTTCTTCTCGCTGAAAGCTGCTTTCCAAAACGGTGGTAGTATTTAAATATCGACGATTCAAAAATGCTTCATTGTGAAGTTTACTTGAATAAATTGATTTTGATTTGATTTGATATCCGGATACCCTATAAAAAATTCGACCGAGTATCGTTAATTTGCTCCTCGGAATTGAAGAGTGCCGTTACTTTGTCATGGTTTCCATAATCAGAACGTAACCAAACTCTCTTCAAATTACCCTTGAAGTATAAAAAGATATTTCCAATATAAAAAGAATCATCAAAATTGGTTGACGTGATATTATTCATCCATTTGTCGCGCAGATACTTAATGCAAATTTAAGACTTATATGGTTTTCTTATGGATACCATCATCAGAACTGGACCAAATTAAATTCAAACCACACGGGAAGCACTAGCTTTCAAATAAAAAAAATCACCAAAATCTTTTCACCAAGTCAAAAGTTCTGAGGTAACTTCAAAAAAAAAAATACAGACTAATTGATAACTTCCTCCTTTTTGAAGTAGGTTAAAAAGTAAAGCTACCACCGGTTCTGAAAGATAATACGATCACTATTCTTTTATTAATATAAGTATATATAGCGACCTTAATTATCGACTCTCTCGGAGATGAATTCTTACTATCAGTTGACGAGTAATTTGTAATGGTTATTTATAAAGTAAGCATGGATTAGCAACTGTGCTATTTAAATATGTTGACTAATAGACCAGCTGATGGTGAGCGGTCACCACTGCCCAGAGACATTAGCGCTAGAAGAAATGTTAACCATACTTTTTATCGCCAATGTGTCACTAACCTTGGTTTTTGGTAGGTTTTCATAACATTATATAACATTCATCACTATATAGTATAAAACAAAGTCGCTTACCGCTGTCTGTCTGCCCTTGTGCTTAGATCTTTAAAACTAAGCAACGAATTATGATGCGATTTGTTTTAATAGATAGAGCATTTCAAGAGCAAGGATTATATAAATAATACATGCACAATATAGTAGAGAAACACAGATAACTTTAGAGGTTACTGAAGTTATGTCGTAAGTAAATAATTTTTTTGCGCTTACATTGCAAAAGGCTGGCTGAACCCAACGAGATAGATCAAAATAATGTACTACAGTACTGTACACTTTAAAAATTTCTTCAAAAATGTCCACGATGGTACATGTCTATCTCTTAAGGGTAACCCATAATAACAATTTCTTATCCTTTACTTTTTACTAGAAATAATGGCCTATTAGCGATTTTAAGCAATACAGCATTAATCCTTATTCAATTAAGTACGTTAAATACATTATGCATTTAATATAGAATTATAGATCAATTTGACCCTTTACAGCGTGTAATTTAAATGAATATTTTCGAAGATATTACAGATTTAAAACTCAGGGACATAGCGGTTTGTAATGTTTAATGTCTGACAAACTGTGAACGTTGTATGACATTCTGTAGTATATTTAGTATCAGCATTGCACCCGTGTGAAGCCGGGGCGGGTTGCTAGTTAATATATAAGGAGATTGTTGTCAATGTCGCATGTCACATTCTGACATTTCACGCTGGAGTTTCCCAGTGAGTTTCCAATTTCTTCTTACAGAATACCATAGTTCGTTGTCAATATTTCACGAGTTAGATACGAAGTGAGTTCTTACAGAATATTTCTGACTTACGGTGATGCGCCGTAGAATACCTCTACTGATGGGTTTGTTGTTGTCAGTCTGATTTATTCATACAATGACATATTACTACTTATTAAACCATTAGTGTTATCTGATCTTTAATATTATACGCCTTCGCAAGGCAGGACATTAGCGATCCGAAAATCAAATTAGACAAATTAAATTTTTGTAAGTATGTCTCAACAGTAAATATGTTTGACCTTGACCCAATGTATTTGGACAGTGTCAATTTATCATCAATTGTCCCGTTTTCCAATCCGCCAATACCCAAGTAATACGATTTAATTAGTATAATTGACAATTAATCATTAATAATGAACAAACCCACGTATTGATTGTACCGGCAGATATTAGCTTATCAAATATTGCGTGCGCTGCGTAAACGGTTCAAGTTACCCAAAAATTATTCCTCTCTAAAGAAGATCTAAAAAAATGTCCGCGACAGTATATATCTATCTCTAAAACTATAACTCAATCAAATTTGTTCGAATTTATGCATTATAGTCAATTATACTGATGGCAATATATACGCTTCTAATATTGGCCAGCACGTTATATTGCCGTCGTCGTTTACAGGATCCTGACAGCGAGAAACAGAAGCGTTGACGAAATTATCGACCTAATTTTAACTAAACTTCCAGAAGTTATAGCTTGTTGATAATGTAATGGATCAAGAAGATGCGGTCCATTGCCCACTGGAGTTTCTTAATTCTTTTAAACCGAGTGACCTTCCCCCACATTCCCTCAAGTTAAAAATAGGTGCCCCAATAATTTTACTCAGAAATCTCAAACCACAAAATTTATGTAACGGGACCTAACTTCCAGTCAAATTAATTTATCTTTTAAATAAATAAATATAAGTATCTAAAGCACTTGTGTTATGAAAATCAGAAGTAACGACAGTACCACAAACACCCAGACCGAAGACAACATAGAAAACTACTGAACTTTTTCTACATCGACTCGGCCGAGAATCGAACCCGGGACCTCGGAGTGGCGTACCCATGAAAACCGGTGTACATACTACTCGACTACGGAGGTCGTCAAAATTTTGCTGTAACAATTAATAAAACACAATCTTTAAAATAGCCGGAGTAGACCTAAGAGAAGACTGTTTTTCGCATGGACTGTTCTAAAAGCATTCTGTTGGTTCTACCCACGAAAGTCGAACCACAAATGTGGTAATGTTGGTATTAATGATTTGTTGTATGATTGCAGGTTCAAACCTAGGCAAGCAACAGCGAATTTTCATGTGCTTAATTTATGCTTATAATTTAGCTACTGCAGGGTTATAAAGGGAAACATCGTGAGGAAACCTACATGTGTCTAATTACAACAAATTTCTGCCATATATGTAACCACTAGCCCGCAATAAAGCAGCGTGGCGGATTAAGCTCCAAACTTTTTCCGCAAAAGGCAAAGATAAACAAAGTAGCTTCCTGCTCTCTGTCTGTCCCTGTGTACCTAAATCTTTAAAACTACGCAAAGGATTTTGATGTGGTTTTTTTAATACATGGGTTGATTCAAGGGGGAGGTTTATATATATAATACATGCACAATAAAGTCGAGAATAACTGATAATTTTAAAGGTTTCTGTACTGGGCTGGTGAAGTTGGGAGTTGTGGATTCTAATATCATTTTTTTTCTAAACTAAATAACTTGCGCGAGACACTTCCAAAGTGGTAAAATGTGTTAAATGGGGGGGGCACCTGTAACTTCTAAAATAAGACAATGATAAATACCCAACTAAAAATGGTGATGATAAAAAATGGTTATTGTGGGTTATCCCTGAAGATAGAGATATACCATCACAGACTTTTTTGAAGACCTTCATAAGGTGTACAATACTGTAGTACATCATTTTGATCTATCTCGTAAGCGTAAGAATTGTGTTTATTTACGACATCGCTTCAGAAACCTCTAAAATTGTCAGTGTTTCTCTATTATATTGTGCACGTATTATACATATAAATCTTCCTCTTGAATCAATCTATGTATTAAGCCTATTCTATAAGCTATTAGCTATTATCAAAATCCGTTGTGTAATTTTAAAGATCTAAGCATACACAGGGACAGACTGCGGTAAGCGACTCTGTTTTATGCTGCGTAATGATGATGATGATGAAGCAAATGTTTATCGCTATAGGGCTTAAAGAATATAATCGCTTGTAAATTTCTTTTTATGTTTATCTCTTATTAATTAGTTAATTAGTTTGCAATGAGTAATTTGCTGTCGAACTTTATCATTAAAGCCAATTGCCTACCTACAATTATAATATATTTTGGGTTCCATTCGATTGTACGAGGTTTGTATCGTATTTAGAATCATTCGTTTAAAGATGTGTTAAGAGAAAATGGTCTACTTATTGTACTGGTACTCAATCAACGCTTACAGCAGCCGAGTCCGGTAAATTATAAATTTTAGAGTTTGTGTTTAATAATGATAGAAAACGGTACAAACGAAATAATAATTTTACCCTTTGCCGATTATATTTCTGCGACACGTTAACTCTCACCCCTACAAACTCGGAGCAATCGACTGGAAGCCATCGAATATAATTATTGCATACATTGTTTTAAATGTCACACAGTTAATTTATGTACATTTTCGACAATACAGACTATTCACAAGAAATCAAACTGTTAATTGGTATTTTTTGAATTAATTTAATCTATGATGTCAATTAAAAAAACCCACTTAAAGCGGTTAAGCCGCCGCGAACGTTCTTAATCCCTCTGTGATAAAGACCGTTCGCGCCGGACAAGCAGATTAAAGGTTCGATACGAATTCAGTCGCTGTTTAACATATGTATAAGCAATTCTGCAAAACATTCTAACTTAACGAATGTATACCATTATTATAAAAAAATAATTTAAAAGAGGTTTTATCACTTTGGCGTCAAATATATGTATATGAGTGACTTTAAGTTTACAATGAAATGAAATCAAAACAAAACCTTTCATAGGTTCCTAAAAAAATATTTTAAAAGCAAAATGTTTTAGCAAAAATATTGTAATACGCTTGTACCTAAAATCGTAGACTCGTGAAACTCACGATTAATTTATTTGTGCGAATATCGATTTTTCTTTTGTATCTGAAATACGTATCTACTCATTTTTAATCAATATTCCAAAAATAAACAAAAATTTTAACAAAAAAGAAACGACTTAAAATAAAAGACTATTCCAAAACAAATTAATATGCACTAAAAAGTAAAAAAAAATTTGCGTATTCTTCTACAACTTAATAATCAACTTACTTTTTCTACTCATCAATATGTACGAGTAGGTACGATCTATGTGCTTCCATGCAAGAAGATAGATAGGTACCTACCCACTTTAAATCTAACTCAACACATACCTATGAATATCCTGGGCAGCTACATACATATTGCTGAGTAGAAAAAGTAAGTTGATTATTAAGTTGTAGAAGAATACGCAATTTTTTTTTTACTTTTTACATAACATAACATAATCAGCCTGTAAATTTCCCACTGCTGGGCTAAGGCCTCCTCTCCTGTTGAGGAGAAGGTATGGAGCATATTCCACCACGCTGCTCCAATTTTACTTTTTAGTGCATTTTAATTTTTTTCAGAATAGTGTTTTATTTCAAGGTTTTTTTTTTTTGTTAAAATTTTTGTTTATCTATTGTCTAATGACAAAAAAGCTGTGAACGTTGTATATAAAGCCATTCTGTAGTATATTTAGTATTAGCATTGCACCCGTGCGAAGCCGGGGCGGATTTTAAAAACAAAAAACTTCAGGGCAAGAATTAGTATCTGTTCGTTTGTAAATAAAAGAAAAAAATCGTTTGGCAATCTTTTATTACGATATAATCTGTATTCATGCACGAAATGTTCACAGTCTTGCATTGATCCAGCTGGCGAAGGAGGTGACTCTCGCGAAACCAGCGGGGAGACCGACCTCGCATCCACGAGCCGACACGAACGAGGTTACACCGATCTGGAAAAGAAAGTTACGGAATAAAGGAGCGTGGCCCACAGCCCGACAATGTGCTGTTAAGTTTTGAAGCTTGCACGAATTTGCATTTTTCACTGATAACAGCACAAGAAAGTAAACCTTTTTACAAACAGGGGAGATAACGTACCGTAATGTTTTGTCTTTGCCTGTTTGTAAATAATGATCAACGCTTCGTGTATTCTAACAGAAATAAGTGAACAGTTACCAGGTATCTGACACCGCTGAAGGTGAAGACCAATGGACCACCAGAGTCGCCAGAGCAGACACCGACGCGACCCTGTCCACTGGTGCAGAGAGTACTTCCGATAACAGATTGGACTCCATAGATGTTTGCACACTCGAAGTTCTCGATGACAGTCAAGGTGACTTGACGAAGGTCTTGGTTGTTGTTTCCAGCTGCAGCTGTAATTAATCTTTCGTTATCAAGTATTCAGGTCACAATTGTCAGTTCCGTGATAAAGAGGATTTTTTTAAAGATATCTTCTTTTATAAAGACCTAATGACGTATTTTTATAATACAAATACAGTTTGATAAAATTATTAATCTTTATAAAAACTTGTATGTATGTATGTATGTATGTATATATGTATGTATGTATGTATGTATGTATGTATGTATGTATGTATGTATGTATGTATGTATGTATGTATGTATGTATGTATGTATGTATGTATGTATGTATGTATGTATGTATGTATGTATGTATGTATGTATGTATGTATGTATGTATGTATGTATGTATGTATGTATGTATGTATGTATGTATGTATGTATGTATGTATGTATGTATGTATGTATGTATGTATGTATGTATGAATGTAATTAACACGTATAATTTTCGCGTAATACACAGCTGCTATTTAAAACTATTATGATTTTTCGTAAATTGATTTCGTCAAGTCGTCAATACTTGAACTATTTCATGAACGTCTTTGTACTTACAGTCCGAGTTCCTGCCGAAGCCGGCGGCCACCGCGCGTTCCCCAGCGTAGTTGAAGTTCAACAGCAGACCGCTGGGCAGAGCGATATTACGAATATTGTCTGAAAGGAGCGGGCTTTGTGTTAGACTATAAATACTTGTTATATATAATCGCTTCACATTCATCTACTCAAACCGATTTTCGATAAATAAAACAATAACTTGTTATTGGTCCGACCTGGGGCTTGAACCTAGAATCTCGAGATATGTGGCCTTAAAGCTAGCCGTTAAAGTTTTGGAATACAAAAGCAAATCTAAATGCAATAACCTAAATATCAAGTAACTAGCATATTTAATACGCTCGTCCTACTTGAGTTTAAGGCAGAGATTTTTGGCAAAGTTTTTATGATGAGTGCGAACGAAAATAATCAGGCAATTGCGACCACTTACTGTTGTACCCGACCCATGGGATGGTGATAACAGCTACGTCATTGTTAAGGTTGTTAGCGTTGTAGCTCCCGTGCATTTGAACATTATTGGTGTTGACTCTGTGACCACCAGAGAAGAGGCGGGTGGCGGCGAGGATGACTGTCAACTCTCTACCCTGATTAGATCTGTCACGCCAGCAGTGAGCGGCGGTGACGAGGCGGGTGTTGGACAGCAGCGAGGCGCCGCATACAGACGTACGGCCGTTGGTGAGGGTTATGAGTAAGCCAGCCTGAGGAGTAATTTTATTTAGCTGTGATCACAAAAACGACTAACAATTGCTCATACCATTATTGTTATAAGTTTAATTTCGGTTATTGTGTGCTCGTCTGTTGCTGCTTAGCTCTTAATCGGATCAGTTTTTGTTTTTAAAGGTGGTTTGATCGAGAATGTTCATAGTTTTGATACAGAAAATCTATTCAGCAGCTTGAAGAACTCTTTTCTAGTTGATGAGTGGATCCTAAATTATATTACAACGACGTGGTAAACTTTATCAGGGACATTATAGTTACCTTATTTCGGATCTGGGTATGGATACGGATATGTGACTAATGTTGTAGTAATTTTAAAAGAGGATATTATAGAATTACAGTTTGACTTTACTTGTAGGCATTATTTGGTAATAGGTATAATCAAAGAAAAACCTTCGTCTATAACGTTACCTTAATAGCCTTAAAAACATTTTGAGCAACTCTCTTAGAGTATACCAGTATGCAATCATGAAATTATAATTAACAATTTTTAAAAAGGATTGGTTTACGGTTACGGAGCTCCATAATATCCATGATGCTGATCTTATAGTAAAGCATCGACTGAAATCAGTAAGCAGGACACCCAACACCCCACCACCTTTCAGCAGAGGTATCGTGGTTAATTGTAATGGTCTCAATGGGTTAATTACCTTTTTGGTTGGGTTGTGTGCAAACCCGTTTTGGTACCATACACTCATTGTATATTCTATCGCCAAACAGAATCAAAATTAAAATATTATTTATTCAAGTATGTTACACTGTTGAATTTAATTCAAAGCCACCGCCGATTCGGAAAGTAGATTCTAGCGAGAAGAACCGGCAAGAAACTCAGGAGTTACTATTTTCCACCATTTTAATTACAGAATGTCAGTAATCAGCAATTATTTTTTATATTTACTGCCTAGAAGTCAATTAATAAAGTCTTAAGTCCACGCTTCTTAGAAGCTTTCATTTAACTTGCAATGAAGTGTGATATCTTGAAACTCAATTTAGAAGCAGATATATCTTTAGCCGATTGAGCTGAAATTTTGTCAACGCGTTCAGTTAAACTTGTAATATGTATCGCTAAGTATATTCGTATACTTTTAAGATATTTCTAAGGAATTTCTGTATTTGTAAATTTTTAAATGAATGTTTGAATGAATGATAAAAAACAGACAAGTAGAGATATGTACTTACAAAATGAGGGTGAGCGCCGAGGCTTGATAGCTGACCTCCTACGATCCTGCTGCCATCGAAGTCCTGCGCGGCCTCTGCCTTCCTGATTCTAGTCGCCTCCGGAATACCAAAATCTTCATGGTAGTTGACGGAGATGGGCTCGAAAGGAGTCCTGGCGCTGACCAGAGCGAGACCGGCGACGAAAAGGAACAGTTTCATGGTGTTGAGTGATGCTCGGTACGGATATCACTGTTTTTATATAATTGACATCTAATCTGGGTTTATTTTCAGATTAGGGTTCCGTGTGATAATGTGATATGTAGTAGTTGCTTGATCTTCCTCGATTGACCGTCGCAGTCGAAATCGGCTGTAAATAGTTTGTCGCGACATGGATGGAGGTACTTTTGGTGAATGCTGAATTTAATATCTTAAAATATTTTTTTATGATATAGGTGGCAAACGAGCCACAAACAAAGTGGCAAACGAACACAGGAGGGCTTGCAGGTGCGTTGCCGGAAAATTTAAAACGGAATTGCTGATCAGTGCATGGTGACTATGCAGGCAGGCGTAATGGCATAAGAGAACGTCACGACGCACGACACAGGAGTCGGTCCCGCGAAACCAATCGGGTTCCGCAATAATCAATTAAAATACTTGGAAGATTAACCACACTTCGTTTATCAGTTGATTAGCAGATAATAAGATCGTGTCGTTCAATAATATTGATAATTGATATTATTTAGATTTATTTATGAATCACTAGCGACCCGTCCCGACTTCGCACGGGTGCAATGCTGATACTAAATATACTACAGAATGTCATATAACGTTCACATTTTTTCAGTCATTAGACAATACAAACCGCTATGTCCCTGAGTTTTATATCTGTAATATTTTCGAAAATATTCATTTAAATTACATGCTGTAAAGGGCCGTATTGATCTATATTAAATTCACAATGTATTTAAGATACTTAATTGGATAAGGATTAATGTTGTATTGCTTAAAATCGCAATACGACATCACTTCAGAAACCTCTAAAATTATCAGTGTTTCTCTACTATATTGTGCATGTATTATACATATAAACCTTCCTCTTGAATCAAGCTATCTATTAAAAAATCGGATCAAAATCCGTTGTGTAATTTTAAATATCTAAGCAAACATAGGAACATACAGCGGTAAGCGACTTTTTTATACTATGTAATGTTTAATTGTAGGTGCGTGGTTATGTAATCGTAAGTTCTTTGGCGACACCACGCCTGGCTGACGTGATATTTTTGTTACTATTTGACACTTGTATTGTGTCTTAGTGATTAGTGGCTTGTGTTATACGCCTTATCTACTAATGTAATTTTTTCTATAACAAATTCACTTCCTGGATATTTCAGTATATTTACTGGGTGGTAGGGCTCTGTGTACCCGTCTGGGTAGGTACCATCCAATTATCATATATTTTACTGACAAGTAGCAATACTTAGTATTGTTGTGTTTCAGTTTGAAGAGTGAGTACCTGATAACCTAACCTAACTGAGATAGGCATAAGGGACATAACATCTTAGCTCCCAGGGTCTGTGGTGGTTAGCGATGTAAGGAATGGTTAATTTTCCTTACAGCGCTCATGTCTATTGTGGTGGTTACTAATCATCAGGCCCTCAGCCCTTTTGTCCGTCCGTCAACGAATATTCTGCTAAATTACAAACGATGCTTATACTTGTAATTTTTAAATATATTGTACAAAATTATTCATTCAGTCATTCATCAGAATTCAATTCATGGCGTTGTTTCATCCTAACGCTCGTGACCTTGAACATTGCTGGTTTTAAAAATGCATCACGTCCATAATTAATTGTACATCCATAAGTATTTTTATTTATTACGTTTATAGCATAGATACAACAGATTATATGCGAAGCGATTTTCTTTAATTGATTAATCATTATTCTGATAAATATGATAGCAGCCTTGGTATGACAACATATTAAAATCGTCTGTTAAGCTTTATCGTTCGAATAGTATCGGAGATATTCACCAATTACAAATTACGTGCAACCAAAAATATTACGAAATTGGTGTCCGATGTACTTGTACCTTAAATTTTCACAAATCACAATTGATTCTTCATGGTACAATTGAATTAAAAGTAAAACTACCACCGGTTCTGAAAGAAAATCCTACTGAGAGGAACCGGAAACTATAAAATACTAAGAGTATAGATGACAGAAATGACAAGTATGAATTATATAAAATTTGTTTTCAATCGTAATTTGTTTAAGTTTCTTTTTTTCATTCAATTTTATTTATGTACTAGCGATCCGCCCCGGCTTCGCAAGGGTTCAATGCTGATACTAAATATACTACAGAATGTCTTACAACGTTCACAGTTTTTCAGTCGTTAGACAACACAAACCGCCATGTCCCTGCGCTTTAAATCTGTAATTTCTTCGAAAATATTAATTTAAATTACATGATGTAAAGGGCCATATTGATCTATATTAAATGCACAATGTATTTAAGGTACTTAATTGAATAAGGATTAATGCTGTATTGCTTAAAATCACTTCGAAAATAAGCTCGTAAAAAGTAAAGGATAAAAAATGGTTGTTGTGGGCCATCCCTAAAAGACCATCGAATACTTTTTTGAAGACCTTTGTAAGGTGTACAAAACTGTAGTACATTATTTTGATCTATCTCGTAGGCTCCAGCCAGCGTTTGCAATTTAAGCGCAATAAAATGTGTTTATTTACGACACACATTAGAAACCTCTCGGTAATGGTTTCATTTTGAAGAGCTCCAGCCGTAGATGTGCAGAAAATTAAAGATAATTCTTAATTGAAAATTACTAAATTGTTACAATTTAACAAAGAATTACGTTTAGAGGGCGGAACAAGTTACTGGCCGGTTAGAGTGGTGCTACGGCTGTATAAGGAAAAAAATGAAAAACGTAAAAAAAAAAATGTTTTTTTAATTAATTCCTTCAATATGGATATCAAATGTTAATTGACTTACTGAGAATAAGTCAAAAAATAAATTGACATCACTGTAAACCAATATGACGGAGTAAGTTTTTAGTGCTTGCCTATAATATGGGTATCAAATGAAATGAAAGGACTTACTGAGAATACTCATGCGGGTTTAATTACTAATAGGTTAAAAATAAATTAAAAGTAAACAACCTTTTTAAAAACAAGGTTTTATTTAAATGCGCGATACGGTAGTCAATCTACTATATTATTATAAACAAATAGCAAATCTGCAAATAATTAAATAGTAGGCACGTGGGCACACGGCGCGCGGTGCGACGCCGGAGCAGCCGGGTGGGAGCGGTGCGACAAAACTGCCGCGAACGGGTCCGGCGAGTGGCAGCTGCGCTCATAAACGCTTGTTACATTTTTATAGAGACTCAATACATTATGTCAGGATACTTTAAGTTAATTTCTAAAATTTAGTATATTAAAGTTAAAGTTTAAAAATTAAAATAAAAACTCCTGCAAAACGAAATTTACAGGTTCGATAATTATGTAAATAACCAAAAGATGAATTTACCTTCTGTATAACCTAAATAGATAGATAGATAAAAATATTATTGTAGAGAAAAATTATAACATAATTCTTGTTGTTATAGATGATATTTCTATAACTGCATCAACATCCAAAGAAAAATTTATTGAGATTGCCACTGCAGTTTTGATTGATCAGGCTACTAAAAAAGCATAAAACAAAAAATTGTGGCAGGTTGGTTTTAGGATTATTAATTTCTCTAACTGTTTCAAACCCATGTGAAAAAATATGTGTGTAATAAAAAGTTTAAATTAAATTAAATTGCTGCTATTTCTTGTGTAGTGAAAAAAACTAAAACCTTATGGTGACCTGTCTGTCTGTCACAGTATTATATATCAGTAACTACAAATTATTTAATATTATAATAATTTTAAAAATTACTCACTCAACATCATTGCAAATGAAAAATGTGATGATGAAAATATATTTTATTTTCTGTGTAAAAGGGACCAAAATGGGATGTAAAAATTGAACATGAAAAAGCTAAATGTGCACTTTTCACTTTTGTGAAGGGATATTTGGGATTGATGAATAGTTAAATAACTTTTTATAACTCCAAGAACTAAGGCTAAAGCTGACTATTTTCTATAGGCTGAATATTGACTATTTTCATTTATAATTTCCTAAATACAATATTTTAACAAAGATTTGGTATTAATGTTGTTATAAATAAGTACTTACTAATAATTTATGTACAAAAGGTAATGATATCACATCAAAACATAAATGTGAAATGAGAGCTAAGTTCAATTTTATTATATAGGCCTTGGTTGTTGACTTCAACGACAAAAGAAGTGAGATCTAAATGGGTGCCAAGTTCAATGGTCAGTCCTGAAATTTATTTATAACTACATAAAATATCATTTCTTCTTATAACTTAGGAGAATATATTGTAGCCTTTTTTTTTTTTATATTAGAGGTGGCAAACGAGCAGGAGGCTCACCTGATGGAAAGTGACTACCACCGCCCATGGACATCTGCAACACCGGGGGGCTTGCAGGTGCGTTGCCGGCCTTTCAGGAAAGAGTACGCTCTTCGAGCCTAATGTCAGACTTGGCAGTTCTCATATGCGAATTATATTATAGCCTTCGCAAGTTCTAAACATGTTATAAATGAATTATGAACATAAATTAAACACGTGAAAATTCAATGGTACTTGTCTGGGTATGAACCCGCAATATCTGGTTAAAATTCATGTGCTCTAATGACATGTTCATAAACACAAGTTATAATGTTTGTATTATAATTGTTGTAATTTAAATGAATATTTTCGAAGATATTACTGATTTAAAACGCAGAGACACAGCGGTTTGTATTGTCTAACAACTGAAAAACTGGGAACGTTGTAAGACATTCTGTAATATATTTAGTGGCAGCATTGCACTCGTGCGAAGCCAGGGCGGGTCGCTAGTGTATGTATAAAAAAATACTGAAAAATAAAAATATATTCTACTTTTTTACCATTGTTTATGTTTAAAAGATCTTATACAATAAGTAAAAGTTCTACTAAACCAGAAAACACAATGTCATACATTTCTTTCTAATGTTTGTTTTTCTGTTTTAGTAGATTTTTTATACAACCTCCTTCGAAGAAAACTAAAATTTATTATAATTGTATATATATTCACACACTCTAAGAAACCAACGCCCTCTAACGGAGAAGGCGGGTAAATAAATAGCTGATTCGCCTGTGTCGCATCTATTACAGTTTATATGTATTATCTATGGTTCATTTTACACTAATTACATGTAAACGGAGGGTTACCTACGTCATCAATGCATATTTTCATTTTTTTAGAGTAAGCGTAAGACAATTTATATTCGTTTAATTAAGGCATATTAATTATGTTTAGAATGATATTTAATAAATTTTCCGTTTAATTCCAGTCTTTGTACATAAACCGGCCACGTGCAGTATCTGACAAGTATTGGCGAATTTTCATTTATTTAAACACTCCTGAGGTGAGTTCATGCATTAATTACCTTTGATAATTAATATCCTACATGGCTCAGTAATAATTTCTATTCATTTTCTCTTATTTTACTCAACCTCTACCTCTACCTTGTCCATGTACTGGGTGGGTGACCTAAGTCGAATTCTATAGTGATTTAAATCGTTTAAAGGCATGATTGCGTTAATATATATTAAGACCGTAGTTAATATTGATAACGACGTTATTAATATTCTGTTTCATGTCTTACCAGATCAGTTTTTGTTACATGATATTATGATTGGACAAGAAGTGTTAGTTCAAGAATTAGAAATTCATGTCACTCTCGATATAGTGACATTGTGTAAAACTTCAGTTATTAACGCATGTATTGCATTATCTAGTAATATTAATTTTAAGAATATCGTTACAGACATTCCCATGCAGTTTAAATCTAAGTTGATTCATATTTTAACTCAAATTAAAGATTACTTTGTTTGTGGCACCCCATCTGGTTGTGCTAATACGGACCCCGTAGAGATTCGTCTGATTGTCCCCTGAAAAATAGTTTATCGGCGTCCTTACCGTCTGAGACCACTTGAACGTAACATTGTACGAGATAAATAAAGTGAACGAGTTGCTCGCGTGTAATGTCATACGTCCAAGACCTCCCCGTTCGCCAGCCCTATACTCTTGGTTAAAAGGACGGTACAGATCATATGAGCGTCGACTACCGAGAGCTAAACGACAATACCGTACCTGATCGTTTTCCTCTACCGCTCATCTTCGATCAAATTGATCGTCTTCACGGTTGTTACTATTTTACTACATTAGATGTGGCAAGTGGTTTCCATTTACTGCCTATTTACCCGGATTCCATAGAGAAGACGTCATTACGTATATTTGACCCCATGCCTTTTGGTCTTCGTAATGCACCTTCCGTGTTCTAACGAGTCTGAAGTGAATATCGTCACAGTCCGTGAACAAGCTATTGCTAATATGAACGATAATTCTTAATACGACAAAACCAGATTCGTTAACAACAAGGCTCAAGTCAAAAACTATGCTGAAGGCGATTTCGTTCTTCTACAAAATGATGGACGTAATCAGTGTAAATTCGATCCAAAGTTTAAGGGCCCTTTCGGTGTAGTTGAAGTTTTAGAAGGAGACATGTATGTGCTTAAGGCGCTTAATGGCAACCGTACATATACGTACGCCCATGCTAGACTGCGCAAAATGCCCAATAATGAAATCCCTGAGGGATATGATGTAAGTGAATCAGATAGTGACTAGATCGAGTCGAATCTTTAATTATTTTGTTTACTAGACAATAGCTTGTTCGTACAAAGTACAGTCGGGGTAAGAAAAGGTTCGTCAGCTTAAGATCTATTTTCGTGTGTTCAGTATGAGTGATAACCTGCTTTACCGATTGAGTATGACATATTGAGTCGCAATGTCATTATAAGTCGCATCTAGCAAAAAGTGTAAAAGCTATAATAATAATAAGAAGAAGCCGTCAATCGGTATGGTAATTACCAACTTTTCACGAAACCTCATAGTCCTTCGTGAATGCTCGTGTAACATCAGAGATTAGGACATTGTCTTGTCTCTTATAAAAGAGACAGCTTGTTATTATTTCACGTAAAATTTACTAAACGAATTTGGACAAAATTTTGCACACAGATAGAATATGTACTGGAATAACATATTGGACACTTTTAATGCCGGGAAAACATAAAATCTTTGGCAACGCTGGTGAAACCGCAGGACGGAAGTAGTAAATAAAATAGTAAAAATAGATAGTAATTATGGTAAAATTTATTAATTTAAACAAATTTATTTATTTTATTAAAAATCGAGTATATCCGCCATCCGTATCAATCACAGCTTGTAGTCGCTGTCGCATTGATCCAAAAAGGCGAGGCTTCTGAAGTCCTCCCAGACACTTCAGCAATGTTCTACGACAGCTGCTTTGGTTCTATTGTTATTATTTATCCACCGCTGCACCATCAAACCCCATAGATTTTTGATAGGGTATATCCGCTGCTTTTGCAGGCCAAGGAATCACCATCACTTCCCGGTGCCGATGAAACCACTTATCACACGTCAAGTCACTACATTAACCGTCACTTAAAATAGCAGCCGAATAATATTACAAGAGTTTTATTTCTAAGATTGCAAGTATTGCAAGAAATTTATGACAATGACAGACTTTGACAATTCAGTAGAAGATATCATATCTAATTTAAATCTTGTAATGACTAATTAGGACATAAAAAAAGTTTTTATGTTGATATGACACTAGACGTAGTCCAAAGATGTAACACTATTTTGAACCAAGTTATCATACTATGTTAGTTTAATTTTATATGCAGTTGTCTGTTTAGATTCAAAAGGTACTAAGAGATTATGACTTGATAAAGGAATGAATTTGAAAATTGACGAAGGTTTTCTTACTCTGACTGTACATATGCCGCTGGTTAAGCGATGCCGCTGGTTAAGCGATGCCGCTGGTTAAGCGATGCCGCTGGTTAAGCGATGCCGCTGGTTAAGCGATGCCGCTGGTTAAGCGATGCCGCTGGTTAAGCGATGCCGCTGGTTAAGCGATGCCGCTGGTTAAGCGATGCCGCTGGTTAAGCGATGCCGCTGGTTAAGCGATGCCGCTGGTTAAGCGAAGCCGCTGGTTAAGCGATGCCGCTGGTTAAGCGAAGCCGCTGGTTAAGCGATGCCGCTGGTTAAGCGAAGCCGCTGGTTAAGCGAAGCCGCTGGTTAAGCGATGATTGTAACTGACCCCATTGGTCAGGTATGGCCGAGATAGTGGATATGTACCTCAAATTATTTCTATTTCAGATATACCACACGAGGACGTGTGAGGCGCAGGACGGCCGTGTCGCAGCGTCAGATAATTAAATACTTTGATTGTAATCTCTAAGTTTTGAGATTTGATTCTGGATGGCCAGTGAAGTCAATAACTCTTTGTAACGTTAGAAAAACATAAAATGTCAGTTGTCAAGAAGGATAAGACAGATGTGGTCGCGGCCAATGAAATATTGTAAAAATCAATATACGATAATCCAGCTATCGATTTGTTGTATTATTTGTGAATATGTATGACGAAGATGATGACCCCGAACCAAACAATATTGCCGGCTCGGCGTTACGAAGATGATGACCCCGAACCAAACAATATTGCCGGCTCGCCGTTATATATATATATAGTTCTTGCTTTTCTATATTGTATTATTGCAAATTAAGCAATATATTCCCATGTTTTGGTACTTTAAATATCCATATTAATAACTTCAATCTTATGAGTTATTATTCAATTTTAATTACTTATTCTTGCTTGTAACTATGTCTAGAACATTCTTAGGATCTTAGTGCTTATGCAAGATAAGTGACAAGTTGTTTTGTTCACAGGGACTGTTTTTTTATATACTTTGAAAAATATATTCCAAAGTATTATAATATTGGTTGAAGACTGAACTGAAGAATTTTGCTGAGTTGGAGCTGCTGTTTTGTGGAGGAATTGCTGCCTGTCCAGTGCTGCTGCCACTGCTTCTGCTGCTGCTGATGTCATTGATTGCCGCTTTGCACTGCTTTTGTTCTTGCATTTAAACAACAGTTTCATTTCATTTCTGGACGCTGCGTTCAGGGTTTGCACTATCCTGCTTATTTTTTTTCTAAGTTCAAAATTTAAAATGTATGCCAACTCATATAATTACTCGTGTTGTTTGTTTGTCAAGTCTGGTGCCAGCAGCCGCGGTAATTCCAGCTCCAATAGCGTATACTAAAATTGTTGCGGTTAAAAAGCTCGTAGTTGCATTTGTGCGCCGCGCTGTCGGTGCACCGCATCCGCGGTGATACTGACACGTCTGCGGAGCATATCGTCGGTGAGCCGGCGGTAAAACGCCGGTTCAATATCAAAATCCTATCGCGGTGCTCTTCAGTGAGTGTCGAGATGGGCCGACAATTTTACTTTGAACAAATTAGAGTGCTCAAAGCGGGCTCAAAATGCCGCTTGAATATTTCGTGCATGGAATAATAGAATATGATCTCGGTTCTATTTTGTTGGTTTTCAGAACTCCGAGGTAATGATTAATAGGAATAACTGGGGGCATTCGTATTGCGACGTTAGAGGTGAAATTCTTGGATCGTCGCAAGACGAACATCAGCGAAAGCATTTGCCAAAGGTGTTTTCATCAATCAAGAACGAAAGTTAGAGGTTCGAAGGCGATTAGATACCGCCCTAGTTCTAACCGTAAATATGTCATCTAGCGATCCGCCGACGTTACTACAATGGCTCGGCGGGCAGCTTCCGGGAAACCAAAGATTTTGGACTCCGGGGGGAGTATGGTTGCAAAGCTGAAACTTAAAGGAATTGACGGAAGGGCACCACCAGGAGTGGAGCCTGCGGCTTAATTTGACTCAACACGGGAAATCTCACCAGGCCCGGACACCGGAAGGATTGACAGATTAATAGCTCTTTCTTGATTCGGTGGGTGGTGGTGCATGGCCGTTCTTAGTTGGTGGAGCGATTTGTCTGGTTAATTCCGGTAACGAACGAGACTCTAGCCTGCTAAATAGGCGTCGTCATTTAGGTGTGCTCGATTTCGGTCGAGCAACTCACTGGCGGCGTATTAAAATTCTTCTTAGAGGGACCGGCGGCTTCGAGCCGCACGAGATTGAGCAATAACAGGTCTGTGATGCCCTTAGATGTCCTGGGCCGCACGCGCGCTACACTGAAGGAATCAGCATGTTCTCCCTGGCCTAGAGGCCCGGGCAACCCGTTGAAACTCCTTCGTGCTGGGGATTGGGGTTTGCAATTATCCCCCATAAACGAGGAATTCCTAGTAAGCGCGAGTCATAAGCTCGCGTTGATTACGTCCCTGCCCTTTGTACACACCGCCCGTCGCTACTACCGATTGAATGATTTAGTGAGGTCTTCGGACCGACACGCGGTGGCTTCACGGCCGTCGGCGTTGCTGGGAAGTTGACCAAACTTGATCATTTAGAGGAAGTAAAAGTCGTAACAAGGTTTCCGTAGGGGAACCTGCGGAAGGATCATTAACGTAAATTATCTATCTCGAATGAGTGCGATGATGAACGATAATAAAATTCTAAAACACAAAAATCGACGTTCGGAATGTGTCGTTTCGATGCGAGGACGCGATTCTCTCGTTCTCGAGTCGGAGAGTCGTGTAACGCGTCCTATACTGATATTTTTCGATGTCGATTTCGAGGAAAGTACGATGTGTTAACGCACATCCGTCATCTTCAAATAAAATGTATATTTTTTTTTTTTTGTTTTGTACTTTTTTTTTTTTTTATTTTATTTTTTTTTTTTTTTTTATTTTTGAATTTTTCTCTATATACTAAAAAGAAGAGAAAAAAACAAAAAAAAAAAAAAAATAAAAATAAAAAACTAACTAATATCACTCTGGCGTATAGAATCGTTCGAGTGATCGTAGAAATTATTAACAAAAAAAATTAACAAAACCATTACCCTGGACGGTGGATCACTTGGCTCGCGGGTCGATGAAGAACGCAGTTAACTGCGCGTCATAGTGTGAACTGCAGGACACATTTGAACATCGACATTTCGAACGCACATTGCGGTCCGTGGAGAAACATCCAGGACCACTCCTGTCTGAGGGCCGGCTGTATAAAAATATAAACCACACTGTTCAAACGTTTAATGTCTCGTCTCTTTACGTCTTAACCGAAGTAAAAGACTTTGACGTTCGACTCGAACATATGACGGTATCCGCGTTCGAGATCGTTATTACGTGTTTAAATATAATACTTAATATACGCATTTCGTTCTCGGTCCGTTCAAATATAACAAATACGACGATGTGTATGTATGTTTACGTTTACATGCGT